>NC_058521.1:372071988-373271988 GCF_904849725.1 Hordeum vulgare subsp. vulgare
CTAATTATGTCATTGTTGGGGAAATTAAGGCAAGGAGAATATGAAAGAGGAGAAGAAAGAGGAGGAGGAGAAGAAGAAGAAGAAATAAAGGAGGAGAAGGAGGAGGAGGAGGAGAAGGACTAGAAGGTCCTGGGCCTTCTCCTCCTTCTCCTCCTCCTCCTCCTTCTCCTTCTTCTCTTCTTCTTCTTCTTCTTCTTCTTCTTCTTCTTCTTCTTCTTTCTTTTTATTTTTCCTATTGCTTCTCCTCTTCTCCTCTTCTTGGAGCTCAATTAGCTAACTATGTCTTTTTGGAGCTATATGGTCTAATTATCCCATTTTAGAGGAAAACAAGCTAAGGATATAATATTAATAAGCTAACCAAGCTTCTTATGCACTTTTGAGGTTATAATGTCTTTCTGGAGCTAAATGGGCTAATTATGTCATTGTTGGGGAAATTAATGCAAGGAGAATATTAAGGAGGAGAAGAAAGAGGAGGAGGAGGAGAAGAAGAAGAAATAAGGAAGAAGGTGGAGAAGGAGGAGCAGGAGGAGAAGGACTGGAAGGTCCTTGGCCTTCTCCTCCTTCTCCTCCTCCTCCTCCTCCTCCTCCTTCTCCTTCTTATCTTCTTCTTCTTCTTCTTCTTTCTTTTCATTTTTCCTATTTCTTCTCCTCTTCTCCTCTTCTTGGAGCTCAATTATCTAACTATGTCTTTTTGGAGCTATATGGGCTAATTATCCCATTTTAGAGGAAAACAAGCTAGGTATATAATATTAATAAGCTAACCAAGCTTCTTATGCACTTTTGAGGTTATAATGTCTTTTAGGAGCTAAAGGGGCTAATTATGTCATTGTTGGGGAAATTAAGGCAAGGAGAATATTAAAGAGGAGATGAAAGACGAGGAGGAGGAGAATAAGAAGAAATAAAGAAGAAGGTGGAGAAGGAGGAGGAGGAGGAGGAGAAGGACTAGAAGGTCCTTGGCCTTCTCCTCCTCCTCCTCCTCCTCCTCCTCATTCTCCTTCTCCTTCTTATCTTCTTCTTCTTCTTCTTCTTTCTTTTCATGTTTCCTATTTCTTCTCCTCTTCTCCTCTTCTTGGAGCTCAATTATCTAACTATGTATTTTTGGAGCTATCTGGGCTAATTATCCCATTTTAAAGGAAAACAAGCTAAGTATATAATATTAATGAGCTAACCAAGGTTCTTATGCCATTTTGAGGTTATAATGTCTTTTTGGAGCTAAATGGGCTAATTATGTCATTGTTGGGTAAATTAAGGCAAGGAGAATATGAAAGAGGAGAAGAAAGTGGAGGAGGAGAACAAGAATAAGAAATAAAGAAGGAGGAGAAGGAGGAGGAGGAGGAGAAGGACTAGAAGGTCCTTGCCCTTCTCCTCCTTCTCCTCCTCCTCCTCCTCCTCCTCCTTCTCCTTTTTCTCTTCTTCTTGTTCTTCTTCTTCTTGTTGTTTCTTTTCATTTTTCCTATTTCTTCTCCTCTTCTTGGAGCTCAATTAACCAACTATGTCTTTTTGGAGCTATATGGGCTAATTATCCCATTATAGAGAAAAACAAGCTAAGTATATAATATTAATGAGCTAACCAAGGTTCTGATGCCATTTTGAGCTTATATTGTCTTTTTGATGCTAAATGGGCTAATTATGTCATTGTTGGGTAAATTAAGGCTAGGAGAATATGAAAGAGGAGAAGAAAGAGGAGGAGGAGAAGAAGAAGAAGAAATAAAGGAGGAGAAGGAGGAGGAGGAGGAGAAGGACTAGAAGGTCCTTGGCCTTCTCCTCCTTCTCCTCCTCCTCCTCCTCCTCCTTCTCCTTATTCTCTTCTTCTTCTTCTTCTTCTTCTTCTTTCTTTTCATTTATCCTATTTCTTCTCCTCTTCTCCTCTTCTTGGAGCTCAATTAGCTAACTATGTCTTTTTGGAGCTATATGGGCTAATTCTCCCATTTTATAGGAAAACAAGCTAAGTACATAATATTAATAAGCTAACCAAGCTTCTTATGCACTTTTGAGGTTATAATGTCTTTTTGGAGCTAAATGGGCTAATTATGTCATTGTTGGGGAAATTAAGGCAAGGAGAATATTAAGGAGGAGAAGAAAGAGGAGGAGGAGGAGAAGAAGAAGAAATAAAGAAGAAGGTGGAGAAGGAGGAGCAGGAGGAGAAGGACTGGAAGGTCCTTGGCCTTCTCCTCCTTCTCCTCCTCCTCCTCCTCCTCCTCCTTCTCCTTCTTATCTTCTTCTTCTTCTTCTTTCTTTTCATTTTTCCTATTTCTTCTCCTCTTCTCCTCTTCTTGGAGCTCAATTATCTAACTATGTCTTTTTGGAGCTATATGGGCTAATTATCCCATTTTAAAGGAAAACAAGCTAAGTATATAATATTAATGAGCTATCCAAGGTTCTTATGCCATTTTGAGCTTATAATGTCTTTTTGGAGCTAAGTGGGCTAATTATGTCATTGTTGGGTAAATTAAGTCAAGGAGAATATGAAAGAGGAGAAGAAAGAGGAGGAGGAGAAGAAGAATAAGAAATAAAGAAGGAGGAGAAGGAGGAGGAGGAGGAGAAGGACTAGAAAGTCCTTGGCCTTCTCCTCCTTCTCCTCCTCCTCCTCCTCCTCCTTCTCCTTCTTCTCTTCTTCTTGTTCTTCTTCTTTCTTTTCATTTTTCCTAATTCTTCTCCTATTCTCCTCTTCTTGGAGCTCAATTAGCTAACTATGTCTTTTTGGAGCTAAATGGGCTAATTATCCCATTTTAGAGGAAAACAAGCTAAGTATATAATATTAATGAGCTAACCAAGCTTCTTATGCCATTTTGAGCTTATAATGTCTTTTTGGAGCTAAATGGGCTAATTATGTCATTTTTGGGGAAATTAAGGCAATGAGAATATTAAAGAGGAGAAGAAAGAGTAGGAGGAGAACAAGAAGAAGAAATAAAGAAGAAGGTGGAGAAGGAGGAGGAGGTGGAGGAGGACTAGAAGGTCCTTGGCCTTCTACTCCCTCTCCCCCTCCTCCTTCTCCTTCTTCTCTTCTTCTTCTTCTTCTTTCTTTTCATTTTTCCTATTTCTTCTCCTCTTCTCCTCTTCTTAGAGGTCAATTAGCTAACTATGTCTTTTTGGAGCTATATGGGCTAATTATCCCATTTTAGAGGAAAACAAGCTAAGTATATAATATTAACGAGCTAACCAAGGTTCTTATGCCATTTTGAGCTTATAATGACTTTTTGGAGCTAAATGGGCTAATTATGTCATTGTTGGGGAAATTATGGCAACGAGAATATGAAAGAGGAGAAGAAAGAGGAGGAGGAGGAGAATAAGATTTAATAAAGAAGGAGGAGGAGAAGGAGGAGGAGGAGGAGAAGAAGGACTAGAAAGTCCTTGGCTGTCTCCTCCTTCTCCTCCTCCTCCTCCTTCTCCTTTTTCTCTTCTTCTTGTTGTTCTTCTTTCTTTTCATTTTTCTTATTTCTTCTCCTCTTCTCCTCTTCTTGGAGCTCAATTAGCTAACTATGTCTTTTTGGAGCTAAATGGGCTAATTATCCCATTTTAGAGGAAAACAAGCTAAGTATATAATATTAACGAGCTAACCAAGGTTCTTATGCCATTTTGAGGTTATTATGACATTTTGGAGCTAAATGGGCTAATTATGTCATTGTTGGGGAAATTAACGCAAGGAGAATATGAAAGAGGAGAAGAAAGAGGAGGAGGAGAAGAATAAGAAGAAATAAAGAAGAAGGAGGAGAAGGAGGAGGAGGAGGAGAAGGACTAGAAGGTCCTTGGCCTTCTCCTCCTTCTCCTCCTCCTCCTCCTTCTCCTTCTTCTCTTCTTCTTCTTCTTCTTGTTCTTGTTTCTTTTCATTTTTCCTATTTATTCTCCTCTTCTTGGAGCTGAATTAGCCAAATATGTCTTTCTGGAGCTATATGGGCTAATTATCCCATTTTAGAGGAAAACAAGCTAAGTATATAATATTAATGAGCTAACCAAGGTTCTTATGCCATTTTGAGCTTATATTGTCTTTTCGATGCTTAATGGGCTAATTATGTCATTGTTGGGGAAATTAAGGCAAGGAGAATATGAAAGAGGAGAAGAAAGAGGAGGTGGAGAAGAAGAAGAAGAAATAAAGGAGGAGAAGGAGGAGGAGGAGGAGAAGGACTAGAAGGTCCTTGGCCTTCTCCTCCTTCTCCTTCTTCTCTTCTTCTTCTTCTTCTTCTTTCTTTTCATTTTTCCTATTCCTTCTCCTCTTCTCCTCTTCTTGGAGCTCAATTAGCTAACTATGTCTTTTTGGAGCTATATGGGCTAATTCTCCCATTTTAGAGGAAAACAAGCTAAGTATATAATATTAATAAGCTAACCAAGCTTCTTATGCCATTTTGAGCTTATAATGTCTTTTTGGAGCTAAATGGGCTAATTATGTCATTGTTGGGGAAATTAAGGCAAGGAGAATATTAAAGAGGAGAAGAAAGAGGAGAAGGAGAAGAAGAAGGAGAAATAAAGAAGAAGGTGGAGAAGGAGAAGGAGGGGGAGAAGCACTAGAAGGTCCTTGGCGTTCTCCTACTTCTCCTCCTCCTCCTCCTCCTCCTTCTCCTTCTTATCTTCTTCTTCTTCTTCTTTCTTTTCGTTTTTCCTATTTCTTCTCCTCTTCTGCTGTTCTTGGAGCTCAATTAGCTAACTATGTCTTTTTGGAGCTATATGGGCTAATTATCCCATTTTAAAGGAAAACAAGCTAAGTATATAATATTAATGAGCTAATCAAGGTTGTTATGCCATTTTGAGCTTATAATGTATTTTTGGAGCTAAATGGGCTAATTATGTCTTTGTTGGGGAAATAATGGCAAGGAGAATATGAAAGAGGAGAAGAAAGAGGAGGAGGAGAAGAAGAAGAAGAAATAAAGAAGAAGGAGGAGGAGAAGGACTAGAAAGTCCTTGGCCTTCTCCTCCTTCTCCTCCTGCTCCTCCTGCTCCTGCTCCTCCTTCTCCTTCTTCTCTTCTTCTTGTTCTTCTTCTTTCTTTTCATTTTTCCTATTTCTTCTCCTCTTCTCCTCTTCTTGGAGCTCAATTAGCTAACTATGTCTTTTTGGAGCTAAATGGGCTAATTATCCCTTTTTAGAGGAAAACAAGCTAAGTATATAATATTAATGAGATAACCAAGGTTCTTATGCCATTTTGTGCTTATAATGTCTTTTTGGAGCTAAATGGCCTAATTATGTCATTGTTGGGGAAATTAAGGCAAGGATAATATGAAGGATGAGAACAAAGAGGAGGAGGAGGAGAAGAAGAAGAAATAAAGAAGAAGGATTTGAAGGAGGAGGAGGAGGAGAAGGACTAGAAGGTCCTTGGCCTTCTCCTTCTCCTCCTCCTCCTCCTTCTCCTTCTTCTCTTCTTCTTCTCCTCCTCCTTCTTCTCCTTCTCCTTCTCTTCTCTTTCTCTTCTTCTTTTTGTTCTTCCTTTTCATTTCTCCTCTTCTCCTCTTCTTGGAGCTCAATTAGCTAACTTTGTCTTTTTGGAGCTATATGGGCTAATTATCCCATTTTAGAGGAAAACAAGCTAAGTATATAATATTAATAAGCTAACCAAGCTTCTTATGCCATTTTGAGCTTATAATGTCTTTTTGGAGCTAAATGGGCTAATTATGTCATTGTTGGGGAAATTAAGGCAATGAGAATATTAAAGAGGAGAAGAAAGAGGAGAAGGAGAAGAAGAAGGAGAAATAAAGAAGAAGGTGGAGAAGGAGAAGGAGGAGGAGAAGCACTAGAAGGTCCTTGGCGTTCTCCTACTTCTCCTCCTCCTCCTCCTCCTCCTCCTCCTTCTCCTTCTTATCTTCTTCTTCTTCTTCTTTCTTTTCATTTTTCCTATTTCTTCTCCTCTTCTCCTCTTCTTGGAGCTCAATTATCTAACTATGTCTTTTTGGAGCTATATGGGCTAATTATCCCATTTTAGAGGAAAACAAGCTAAGTATATAATATTAATGAGCTAACCAAGGTTCTTATGCCATTATGAGCTTATATTGTCTTTTCGATGCTTAATGGGCTAATTATGTCATTGTTGGGGAAATTAAGGCAAGGAGAATATGAAAGAGGAGAAGAAAGAGGAGGTGGAGAAGAAGAAGAAGAAATAAAGGAGGAGAAGGAGGAGGAGGAGGAGAAGGACTAGAAGGTCCTTGGCCTTCTCCTCCTTCTCCTTCTTCTCTTCTTCTTCTTCTTCTTCTTTCTTTTCATTTTTCCTATTCCTTCTCCTCTTCTCCTCTTCTTGGAGCTCAATTAGCTAACTATGTCTTTTTGGAGCTATATGGGCTAATTCTCCCATTTTAGAGGAAAACAAGCTAAGTATATAATATTAATAAGCTAACCAAGCTTCTTATGCCATTTTGAGCTTATAATGTCTTTTTGGAGCTAAATGGGCTAATTATGTCATTGTTGGGGAAATTAAGGCAAGGAGAATATTAAAGAGGAGAAGAAAGAGGAGAAGGAGAAGAAGAAGGAGAAATAAAGAAGAAGGTGGAGAAGGAGAAGGAGGGGGAGAAGCACTAGAAGGTCCTTGGCGTTCTCCTACTTCTCCTCCTCCTCCTCCTCCTCCTTCTCCTTCTTATCTTCTTCTTCTTCTTCTTTCTTTTCGTTTTTCCTATTTCTTCTCCTCTTCTGCTGTTCTTGGAGCTCAATTAGCTAACTATGTCTTTTTGGAGCTATATGGGCTAATTATCCCATTTTAAAGGAAAACAAGCTAAGTATATAATATTAATGAGCTAATCAAGGTTGTTATGCCATTTTGAGCTTATAATGTATTTTTGGAGCTAAATGGGCTAATTATGTCTTTGTTGGGGAAATAATGGCAAGGAGAATATGAAAGAGGAGAAGAAAGAGGAGGAGGAGAAGAAGAAGAAGAAATAAAGAAGAAGGAGGAGGAGAAGGACTAGAAAGTCCTTGGCCTTCTCCTCCTTCTCCTCCTGCTCCTCCTGCTCCTGCTCCTCCTTCTCCTTCTTCTCTTCTTCTTGTTCTTCTTCTTTCTTTTCATTTTTCCTATTTCTTCTCCTCTTCTCCTCTTCTTGGAGCTCAATTAGCTAACTATGTCTTTTTGGAGCTAAATGGGCTAATTATCCCTTTTTAGAGGAAAACAAGCTAAGTATATAATATTAATGAGATAACCAAGGTTCTTATGCCATTTTGTGCTTATAATGTCTTTTTGGAGCTAAATGGCCTAATTATGTCATTGTTGGGGAAATTAAGGCAAGGATAATATGAAAGATGAGAACAAAGAGGAGGAGGAGGAGAAGAAGAAGAAATAAAGAAGAAGGATTTGAAGGAGGAGGAGGAGGAGAAGGACTAGAAGGTCCTTGGCCTTCTCCTCCTCCTCCTCCTCCTCCTTCTCCTTCTTCTCTTCTTCTTCTCCTCCTCCTTCTTCTCCTTCTCCTTCTCTTCTCTTTCTCTTCTTCTTTTTGTTCTTCCTTTTCATTTCTCCTCTTCTCCTCTTCTTGGAGCTCAATTAGCTAACTTTGTCTTTTTGGAGCTATATGGGCTAATTATCCCATTTTAGAGGAAAACAAGCTAAGTATATAATATTAATAAGCTAACCAAGCTTCTTATGCCATTTTGAGCTTATAATGTCTTTTTGGAGCTAAATGGGCTAATTATGTCATTGTTGGGGAAATTAAGGCAATGAGAATATTAAAGAGGAGAAGAAAGAGGAGAAGGAGAAGAAGAAGGAGAAATAAAGAAGAAGGTGGAGAAGGAGAAGGAGGAGGAGAAGCACTAGAAGGTCCTTGGCGTTCTCCTACTTCTCCTCCTCCTCCTCCTCCTCCTCCTTCTCCTTCTTATCTTCTTCTTCTTCTTCTTTCTTTTCATTTTTCCTATTTCTTCTCCTCTTCTCCTCTTCTTGGAGCTCAATTATCTAACTATGTCTTTTTGGAGCTATATGGGCTAATTATCCCATTTTAAAGGAAAACAAGCTAAGTATATAATATTAATGAGCTAATCAAGGTTGTTATGCCATTTTGAGCTTATAATGTATTTTTGGAGCTAAATGGGCTAATTATGTCATTGTTGGGGAAATTAAGTCAAGGATAATACAAAATAGGAGAATAAAGAGGAGGAGGAGAAGAAGAAGAAGAAATAAAGAAGAAGGAGGAGCAGGAGGAGGAAGAGGAGAAGGACTAGAAGGTCCTTGTCCTTCTCCTCTTTCTCCTCCTCCTCCTCCTCCTCCTTCTCCTTCTTCTCTTCTTCTTCTTCTTCTTCTTTCTTTTCATTTTTCCTATTTCTTCTCCTCTTCTCCTCTTCTTGGAGCTCAATTAGCTAAGTATGTCTTTTTGGAGCTATATGGGCTAATTATCCCATTTTAGAGGAAAACAAGCTAAGTATATAGTATTAATGAGCTAACCAAGTTTCTTATGCCATTTTGAGCTTATAATGTCTTTTTGGAGCTAAATGGGCTAATTATGTCATTGTTGGGGAAATTAAGGCAAGGAGAATATGAAATAGGAGAAGAAAGAGGAGGAGGAGGAGGAGGAGAAGAAGAAATAAAGAATAAGGAGGAGAAGGAGGAGGAGGAGAAGGACTAGAAGGTCCTTGGCCTTCTCCTCCTTCTCCTCCTCCTCCTTCTCCTTCTTCCCTTCTTCTTCTTCTTCTTCTTTCTTTTCATTTTTCCTATTTCTTATCCTCTTCTCCTGTTCTTGGAGCTCAATTAGCTAACTATGTCTTTTTGGAGCTAAATGGGCTAATTATCCCATTTTAGAGGAAAACAAACTAAGTAAATAATATTAATGAGCTAACCAACCTTGTTATGCCATTTTGAGCTTATAATGTCTTTTTGGAGCTAAGTGGTCTTATTTGGTCATTGTTGGGGAAATTAAGGCAAGGAGTATATTAAAGAGGAGAATAAAGAGGAGGAGAAGAAGAAGAAGAAATAAAGAAGAAGGTGGAGAATGAGGAGGAAGAGGAGAAGGACTAGAAGGTCCTTGGCCTTCTCCTCCTTCTCCTCCTCCTCCTCCTCCTCCTTCTCCTTCTTCTCTTCTTCTTCTTCTTCTTCTTTCTTTTCATTTTTCCTATTTCTTCACCTCTTCTCCTCTTCTTGGAGCTCAGTTAGCTAACTATGTCTTTTTGGAGCTATATGGGCTAATTATCCCATTTTAGTGGAAAACAAGCTAAGTATATAATATTAATGAGCTAACCAAGGTTCTTATGCCATTTTGAGCTTATAATGTCTTTTTGGAGATAAATGGGCTAATTATGTCATTGTTGGGGAAATAATGGCAAGGAGAATATTAAAGAGGAGAATAAAGAGGAGGAGGAGAAGAAGGAGAAGAAATAAAGAAGAAGGAGGAGAAGGAGGAGGAGGAGGAGGAGAAGGACTAGAAAGTCCTTGGCCTTCTCCTCCATCTCCTCCTCCTCCTTGTCCTCCTCCTTCTCCTTCTTCTCTTCTTCTTGTTCTTCTTCTTTCTTTTCATTTTTCCTATTTCTTCTCCTCTTCTTGGATCTCAATTAGCTAACTATGTCTTTTTGGAGCTAAATGGGCTAATTATCCCATTTTAGAGGAAAACTAGCTAAGTATATAATATTAATGAGCTAACCAAGGTTCTTATGCCATTTTGAGGTTATTATGGAATTTTGGAGATAAATAGGCTAATTATGACATTGTTGGGGAAATTAAGGCAAGGAGAATATGAAAGAGGAGAAGAAATAGGAGGAGGAGGAGAAGAAGACATGAAGAAGAAGGAGGAGAAGGAGGAGGAGGAGGAGAAGGACTAGAAGGTCCTTGGCCTTCTCGTCCTCCTCGTCCTCCTTCTCCTTCTCTTCTTCTTCTTCTTGTTGTTTCTTTTCATTTTTCCTATTTATTCTCCTCTTCTCCTCTTATTGGACCTCAATTAGCTAACTATGTATTTTTGGAGCTATATGGGGTAATTATCCCATTTTAGAGGAAAACAAGCTAAGTATATAATAGTAATGAGCTAACCAAGGTTCTTATGCCATTTTGAGCTTATATTGTCTTTTTGATGCTAAATGGGCTAATTATGTCATTGTTGGGGAAATTAAGGAAACAAGAATATGAAAGAGGAGAAGAAAGAGGAGGAGGAGGAGAATAAGAAGAAATAAAGAAGGAGGAGGAGGAGGAGGAGGAGAAGGACTAGAAGGTCCTTGGCCTTCTCCTCCTTATCCTCCTCCTCCTCCTCCTCCTTATCCTTCTTCTCTTCTTCTTCTTCTTTCTTTTCATTTTCCTATTTCTTCTTCTCTTCTCCTCTTCTTGGAGCTCAATTAGCTAACTATGTCTTTTTGGAGCTAAATGGGCTAATTATCCCATTTTGGAGGAAAACAAGCTAAGTATATAATATTAAGGAGCTAACCAAGGTTCTAATGCCATTTTGAGGTTATTATGGCATTTTGGAGATAAATGGGCTAATTATGTTATTGTTGGGGAAATTAAGGCAAGGAGGATATGAAAGAGGAGAAGAGAAACTTACCGTAGTGGTCATCAAGGAGGAGAAACACCTGGAGAAGGGTCGTGCCATGCCGCTCGGGAGTTATTCTACAAAAAAGATATTTTGAAATGTCTCAGTTAGCATGATGACACTCAATTATTAATAGTAGTTTATAATGAAACTCATCGTGGCAATCGAAGAGAAGACGGGCATCAGCGGAGGGACTTGACCGCTCTTCTCGCACAGACCCTGAAGAGTGGGTCGTATTAGTTAGTAATGAAACAGACATTACACACATGATTTGACTAATGTGAAAAAAAACTTACCACAAAAAGCTCGTACAGGGCCCGTTGACCCGCCTCATTCTGGGCCCTCACCTCCTCAATCAATCGTGCCGTGGTCTGGTCCCTCCCATCAAGAGGAGCCTGGCTTGCCAATCTCTGTTTCTCAAGAGCTGCCTGGTTTGCCGCTCTCTCTTTCTGAAGAGCAGCCTGAAACACCATTCCTCGTTACCACAGTATTGATCTATGGTGACCCACATAATGAAATGGATGATAGTTTTCTTAGTCCGTACAACTAACCTCGATGGCAAGATTGACTGGCCGTGGACGACGCGTTATCTCAGGATAGCTGCTCGACTGGCGCGCCTTGATCTCCGGGGGAGTCAGTGGACAACGTATTATCCCATCTGGCTATCGAGCCATCGGGCCTCCCGCCAACAGATATCATCACCAGCTCTGGATCCAGAGGTTCCTGGCTCGGATTAAAGTTATGCCCTTTCGTAGCCTTCCCCGTGTCCCTGTATGTCACGAGCTTGTGATGGGATGATATGTTGGTGAAGTTATTTGGATCACCCAGGTCAGACTCAGAGAATGCCTTCGCCTTCTTGTATGAGGCAGTATGGGCCATGCCTTAAAGGTCGTACAAGTGTGGCATCTCTGTCTTATTGTGATGCGCCTAAAAGAGAGGAACAAAATATTAGCATGAAGAATGAATTGCATGAATCATGAAGCAAATCACATACCCAGTTTCGTCCAAACTGAAGTAAGTTGGCGCTGCCTTGATGGTGTGTCACACCAACCACTTGGCTACGGCGATCCTTCGCATTGTCGTGGACGGCTCGCCAGCTGCATGTGCACCACTCATCAACCAACGCGTCCCAACAATCCATCTTATCCACACACCATCTCGGGGGCACCTATAAGTTATTAGAAAGAATTTTGAGCGCTATGCGTATGAATGAAATCAAGAAAACTACGTAGAAGGACTTAAGAATAGGTAATTACCTTCATGTATTGCTCCTTCTTCAGAAACTTTCCGCGGCAATGCTTCTTCTGCTTCTTAATACGACGCGTGGCGTAGTAGTCTCGAATAGCCTGCGGCCGAGCCTCGTGGCGTAAGTTCTGTAGTAACCGCCTACATTCGGCCTCGAGAACCTTGGACGCCTCCTCCTTATATCCATCCTCACACCTATAGAAGGTCTGCAATCAAATGTGAAAACACCGATTCGTACAATAATTAGCTATATTGTTAATTTTAGATTGTGTAAAAGGATAATTTACCCAAAAGCTCTTGATCACCATCTCGGCCCTCGTGTGGCACAAGACACCATCTATAAACTCCTCCGGCAGGGCCTGTGTATCGTCGTAGTGCTTCCAGGAAAATCCTAGTGTAGGAACCTGACCCTCACCAGGCAACATGACAAACCCCGGGAAATTTGTCCGGCAAAGCACACCAAGGACAGAGTTCGGCTTGTGGACTCCACGAGGGTGTGCCCATCCCCTGCAGTATGATAAGGTCAACGCATTAGATATTTGAACAAACTTGAAGGCAAAAGCTAAAAAAAAGTAAATGTACTTACCTATCTCCTTCAGGTTTAATCACCGGCCACTTCTCGCAGGTAGTCGGCACGACCGGGAGATGTGTACTACTACGCTTGTACACGGTGGCCCTGTCCACCTGCACATCGCCCTCACTATCCGTAAACTCATCCCCGCCATCCCTGCCCCCTGAGCCACCCGGACCCTCGGTCCAATCCGGCAACTCGGTCCGATCCAACCAGGCATCCCATCCGGGCCTCTCCACGTCGGGTGAAGCCTCCGGAACCATAGTCTCGTGGGCCGAATGCAACTCGACCCGAGGCTAATCCTGGACCGGAGTCTCATGGGACGAATGTCCATCAACACCAGGCTCCTGGACAGAAGTCCCCGTAGCCTCCTCCGCAAACGGGTCGACCATAGTCGTCCTATGCTCGGGTGAATCAGCTGGTGGTGGTGGCGAGGACGGCTCAACAGTCCTCCTGGATCTTCCGCGGCCACCACCTCTCTCTGTACCGTTCCCCTTCTTCCCTACCCGACCAGCACCTCTCCCAGTGGGCAATGCCGCCGATGAAGAAGAACCCACAGGCGGTGTCGACAGACTATCTGCCAAGGCTCTACGGAGAGATAGGGGTGGAAGGTAAGTACCATCCCTCGTGCGGGGTACCTGGGAAGAACCCGTCGAGCGATCTGGACCAGCGCCCACCATCTTTCAACACCTGGTGACCTGCCATGATAAAGATTAAAAGAAATTAGTACAACTTAAAAAAATTGAATAACTGACATGAATAACAATATGTACATGAATAATAAAGATTAAAAAATATATAATTTAAGTTGTGAATCTTAGAAACTAATAATCATCATCAATAAATGCATCATCATCATCACTCTCACGCATGTCTTCACGCAGGCCTTTCTGTAATCGTTGAAGCATTGACAGGTCATCCGCATCAGTAACCTCTACGATTTCCAGGTCTTCTTGTTCCAGCTCAGGGGCGGAGTCGGATTCATTGTCGCTGTCTACTTCCATGTTCTTGGTTGAAACACGGCGGTTCTTGAAATGTTTCTTGGAAGAATTTTCCATCATATGTGTCTGGGTTAATGCGAGGTTCATAATCATGTTTATTTGGGAGAGGTGGTTTGACATGTGGTGGCACTTCATAAACAACATACCAACCTTCTAGATTCTTATCCGTTTGGCATGCCCACGGTAGATAGAAAACTTGGGTCACTTGTTGAGCCATAATATAGACATCGGGAACATCTAAATGGGTGTTTGGATTGATTTCGATTAGTCCTATATGTTCATGAGTCCTTCTAGTATCCTTCGGCTGGAACCAATAACATTTGAAGACTACGAGGTTTGGTGGGTTTTCACCATAGAATTGAAGTTCATAAATTGCTTCAACTCTTCCATAATACTCGATAACACCTTCGCCGACAGCAGAGACACCACAATCTGTAGATTTTCGGTCGGGCATAGATAGCTCTTTGCCAAAGGTACGAAAGAGATACCTGTTGATGTTGTATTTCTCAAATGAACGGACCTTATAGTCAAAATCATTAGTGACTTGTCTCAATTCGGCGTCCATAGACTCTGAATTAGCCTACAAATTAATACAAAACGATTGTTGCATTAGCCGCAAGTTAGACCAAGAAATGAAATGGTCCATTATTGATAATTACCGTTTGTTTGAACCAAGAGATGAAACCGGGATAGCCGCCTCCTGTCTTTGACAGAAGCTCATACTCTTCGACGGAATCATTTTCGATCACCGCTCCATCCGAGAATTTGGCAACGTAACGGCTGTTTGAAATATCCGGGAATAAGAGCAGTTCAAAGGAATTAGAAGTTACGGGAAAATGTGCTGAGAACTCACTCGATGTACGGCCGCACTTCTATTAGGTTGTTAAAGATATACAACGAAATGTTCCGCCATTCGTTGATATCCAACGTTATTGGTCTCGAAGCACCGGCTGGTGCGAGCTTCCCTTTCGATAGGCTGAGGTTGGACCCACCTTTTTTAGGGTCTGCATCATTGTGCCGAGGCTTCGGATTATGCAAATGATGATTTTTGGCTTCGTAGTGTGCGGTCACAAAGTTTGCCACCTCCTCAGTAATGAATGCCTCAGCCATCGATGCTTCAGTTCTACGCTTATTTTTACATTTAGCTCAAAGGGTCTTCTGCATCCTCTCAATTGCATAGCACCAACGATCTTGCACGGGCCCACCAAATCTTGCCTCGGTCGGTAGATGTAAAATCAAATGCTCTATTGGATTAAAGAAGCCCGGTGGAAAGATCTTTTCTAACTTGCACAACAAGTCCGGTGCAAACTCCTCCATGTCTTCTACCACGCCAGGCGACAATTATTTCGCACAAATAACACGGAAGAAATAGCTCAGCTCCGCCAGTACTAGCTATTCATCCTCAGGAATAAAGCCACGTAACATCACCGGCATTACCGGCTCTAGCCATATGTGCCAATCAGGACTTTTGAGACCAAAGATTTTTAATTTTTCAACACTCGCACCCCTCTTTTGATTCGCTGCATACCCATCGGGGAACATGAAGTGCATTTTGACCCACAAGATAACTTCCCTCATAGCTGGCCTTCCAAGATTGAACCAGGCCTTTGGCTTCGACCACTTCTGCTTTCCTTTGCCTTCTCGCATGTTTTGTAACGGTGTATGACATAGTGTCTCTTGATCGACTCTACCTTAGTATTATCCTTTGTCTTCCCATCTATGTCGAACAATGTACCAAAAATAGCCTCTCCGATATTGTTTTCAGTGTGCATCATGTCAATATTGTGTGGAAGAAGGAGGTCTTTGAAGTAAGGCAGATCCCAGAAGCATGGCTTGTGAGTCCAGGCGTGTTTTGAATTATACCCCTTGAAATACCCTGGACGCTCTGGATCAGGCTCGAGGGCATTTAACTGATCCAGGATCTGTTGGCCTGTCAACGCAGGTGGTGCCAAGTTTTGACAACCTTACCTTTGATAAAGTTCTTCTTGTCTTTTCTGAACTAATGGTCAGGATCCAGGAACTGTCTATGCAAGTCAAAGCAAGAATACTTCCGACCCTCCTGCAACCAATGAAACTGAAGAGCTGCCTTGCATTGGGGGCACGGGAACCTTCCATGCACACACCATCCAGAGAATAGTGCATACGCCGGCAAGTCATGCATACAGTACATGTACCACACATGCATTTTGAAGTTTTGTTTTCTAGCGGCATCGTATGTCTTGACCCCATTATCCCAAGCTTCTTATAATTCATCCTTAAGCGGCTGCAGGTACACATTCATATTATTCCCCGGATAATTGGGCCCTGGAATTATCAACGTCAGAAATATGTTCTTTCTTTGCATAATCTCTCCGGGGGAGATTGAGTGGAATGACAAATACAGGCCAACAACTATATTTGGTTGCCGTCATGCCGAAGGGATTAAAACCATCAGTGGCGATGCAGACTCGAGGATTCCTTGGATCTGTCGCTTTATCCTGATGCAATCCATCAAAATGTTTCCACGCTTCCTCATCCGATGTGTGTACCACCATCTTATTCCCATCCGCATCTAGTTCGGTTCTTTTGCCCAATTTGTGCCATGTCATCTATCTGGCTGTCTCTTCGACCATGAAAAGATGTTGAAGTCTTGGTACGATTGGCATATACCGAAGAACACTAACTGCTATTTTTGTTTGTCTCTTCACACCCATACCGTTGTCTACCACAAGATACCTGCAAGACTCGCAATTGGGACAATAGTCCAAGTGTGCATACTCCTTCCTAAATAAGACACATCCTTTCTCACATGCATCTATCTTCTCATAGGGCATCTTAAGTACACGAAGTATTTTGTCCGACTGGTACAGGTTTGCAGGCATGACATGGCTTTGGGTAGGAAGGTTCCAAATAGAGTCATCATCGCGTCGTAGCATTCTCTTCCCAAGTTGAACTAAGCCTTGAGAGCCATTACTTGTGCATTTGCATCCAGCTGACAGAGCTCACTGTGCTCATGGAGAGGACGTTTTGAAGACTCCAACATTTCATAAAAGGCCTTTGCAGATTCCTCCATCTCATCTTTCGAATCCCGAGCATCATCGAAGTCTTGCACCATGTCTTCGATCTCGGTACCACGTTCGTCGGTGCGACGACGGACCACCTCAGCTCTTGTGCGTTGTATAGACTCACCTTGAAGTGTCCACACCTTATAATTAGGCTTAAACCCCCTCCTCTGCAGGTGTTTAATCATTAAAACCTCTATCGTCTTTTTATAGTTGTCGCATCCAGGACAAGGGCAATAGTTTCTTTCCTCACCATTTGCGAATGCGGATTTCACAAATTCCTTTGTTTTTACAAACCATTCTTTCATCATCTCTTTCTGACTAGGGTGACCCGTATACGTCCACGCATGATCACTCATCTTGCCTAGCTACTAAAGACAGAAGAAATATATTTATATATAATTTAGCATTTATATTCATCGGTTAATCAGGTTCGCCATTTTTATTACGTCCAGGCAACCTACACGCTAATAAGTAAAGATAGGTCCTAATCCCACCCGAGTATGTGTAAATTGGGTTCTTTTTCCCATGCTCTGCTCCCGATCCAACGCAAAATTTCGGCAGCACCTCCCGTTGTTCTCCTGATACACGTCTCCGCAATAAACAAAGAGGATGTGCATCGGGAGAACAACAGGGAGGCACTGACGAAATTCCGCATCGGATCCAGAGCACAGCATACGGGAAAACAAACCTAATCTACACATACTCGGGCTCACCATGGATAATGTTGGACAATTCGAAAGGATGGCGGTTATAAATATGCAAAGACATGCATATTGATAGATGTCGCCCTTTCGAACGAGAGACGCATACTGGTCACGCATACTGATAAATTAATTTAATTACCTAAATCTAGAAAGTTTCATCTGAGCCATAGAAAATGAAGGGGCGAGGAGGAGATGAAATTTGTACTGACCCACGAATGCTGGGGAGGAGCTTGTACAATGCACTGGGAGGTCTTCGAACAGCAGACCTCACAGCGATGAGACAACTATCACATGTAAATCCACCCGATCAACACAAATATGCTAATTATGTCATTTTAGAGGAAAACAAGTAAAGAATATAATATTCATGAGCTAACGAATGTTTTTATGCCATTTTGTAGTTAAATGGGCTAATTATCTCATTGTTGGGGAAAATAAGGTAAGGAGAATAAGAAAGAGGAGAAGAAAGAGGAGGAGGAGGAGAAGAAGAAGAAATCAAGAAGAAGGAGAAGGAGGAGGAGAAGAAGAAGGAGGAGAAGAAGGAGAAGGTATTTTTCTTCTCTTCTTCTTCTTCTTCTTCTTCTTCTTTCTTTTCATTTTTTCTATTTCTTCTCCTCTTCTCCTCTAGTTGGAGCTAAATTATCTAACTATGTCTTTTTGGAGCTATATGGGCTAATTATGTCATTTTGGAGGAAAACAAGCTAAGAATATAATATGCATCAGCTAACCAAGGTTCTTATGCCATTTTGGACTTATTATGGCATTTTGGAGCTAAATGGGCTAATTATGTCTTCTTCTCTTCTTCTCTTCTTCTCTTCTTCTTCTCTTCTTCTTCTCTTATTCTTCTTCTTGTTTTTTTCTTCTCCTCCTCTTCTTCTTATTCTTCTTCTTCTCCTCCTCCTCCTCCTCCTGTCCTCTTCTCCTCCTCCTCTTGTTCTACTTCTTCCTCTTCTTTCTATTAAGCTAACTAACTAACTAACCTAACTAACCAAGCTAACTAAACCTATCGCTAAACCTATACAACACAAAATAGAAAAAAAATAACAAAAACATAATCTACCACTAAGTAACAAAAAAAGAATCTAGCTACCACTAATTAAGAAAACAGAATGCACCACTAAACTACCTACTAAATCTACTAATTAACTAACTAAACCTACCTACTAACTAAACTACCAACTAACTAAAGATAATCTACGAACTAACTAAACTACCACTAAATCTACTAATTAACTATCCTACCAACTAAACTATATATACCACTAAATCTATTAATTAGCAAAAAAAGAAAAAAAAATCACCTTGGTTAGTAGTGGGCAGCCGGGGCGGTGAAGGTTGGGGCGGTGGGTGACCTGGCCGGAGCTGGTGGAGGAGGGCATCGCGGGGAGGAGAGGGCACCAGGGCGAGGGGTGGCGTAATGGTGGATGAGAGGGGGTCGCGGGGAGGAGGGCACCAGGCCGATGGTGGAGTAGGGGCACGGAGAGGAGGGGGCGGTGGTGGAGCAGGGGCACGTTGGTGGAGGAGGGGGTCGCAGGGAGGAGGAGGGGGCGAGCTCCGACGGCAGGTCATGGGGATAAGGGAAGACGAGCTCCAGCGGCGGTGCGGGGAGAGAGAAGGGGGCTGTGGTGAACCATTATGGGGGGGAGAGAGGGGGTGGGGTGGGTTCTTTGCTGTCTGCCTGCATGTGCTTTGCCGTCAGCTGGCAGATGGCAAAGAGTACACTTATGTCAAAGAGGATGTTTTCCATCAGCCTGCTCTTTGCCATCAGGTTTTGGGTAGCTGATGGCAAAGAGTATCTTTGCCATCAGCCAGCAGACGGCAAAGAAGCAGCAGATGGCAAATTCTCTGATTCCAGTAGTGTAGATCCTTCACCACCACTGGAGCGCCGTCATGCTGCCGGAGAACTCATCTACTTCACCGTCTTTCTTGCTGGATCAAGAATACCGAGATCGCTGTCGAGCTGTACGTGTGCTGAACGCGGAGGTGCCGTCCGTTCGGCACTAGCTCGGAGCGGATCGTGGAACACTCGCGGGACGGTTTGCGGGGCGGATCGAGGGACGTGACGACGTTCCACTACATCAACCGCGTTTCTTAACGCTTCCTGCTGTGCGATCTACAAGGGTACGTAGATCCAATTCTCCTCTCGTAGATGGACATCACCATGATAGGTCTTCGTGTGCGTACCAATTTTTTTCCCA
Organism: Hordeum vulgare subsp. vulgare; assembly: GCF_904849725.1. NCBI lineage: Eukaryota > Viridiplantae > Streptophyta > Magnoliopsida > Poales > Poaceae > Hordeum > Hordeum vulgare. Next base: position 372,091,154 of record NC_058521.1, read on the forward strand.
TGCAACATTCCCCAACACAAAACATCTCCAACTGTGCTGAAAAATTGAGGGAAGAAGTTTCCGAACAGATCCCGAAGATAGGCCAGAGAAGGGCCGGAGGGGGCCACAAGTCACCCACGCAACCTGCTGGCGCGAGCCCCCCTAGGCCACGCCAGGAGGATGCCTGGGTGGTGGGTCCCACCTCCGGTGCTCTCCTTTTTCCTATATGTTCCTGTTGACCTAAAAGTTACGGGGACAAAAGAGTTTTCGCGATTCCGCCGCCACTCCAAGGCGGAAACCTACAGAGAAGAAAAGACCTTTCCAGCGGGCAGGTTCCGCCTGGGAGAACTCCTCCCGGAAGGGGAGATCGTCCTCATCGTCATCACCATCGTCACGGGCATCATCGAGACCATCATCACCAACACCAGCACCATCTCCACCTTCATCCATCTACTTCACCATTGCAATCGGAGTTGTGTCTTGCACGATTCATCCCCTCGACTCTACCGGTGTTGATTACTCATTTATGTCTTGTGAGTAGTTCCGTTACTTCTTGAGGACATGGGAAAAGTCTAGATGCTAGTAGTTATATGATGTTGAAGTAATATGTGTTGATTGATATTTAAGTTATGGTGTTATTCTTTTAGTGGTGTTATGTGAACGTCGAATACATAACACTTCGCATTTTTAAGGACCTAGGGGAATGCATCGTATAAAGAATGCTTATGGTGGGTTGCCGGAGTGACAGAAACCTGAACCCCAGTTTGCATACTTTTGCATGAGGGGGTATTGGATCCCAAAGCTTATTGCTATGGTTAGGCCTTGCCTTAATGTCTCTCTTGTATTTGCGGATGCTTGCAAGAGGGATAAAAAATAATAGTGTACTTGTCTTAGCCTAGACGGTGCACTAGTTAAGATCCACCCACATAACACTTATCAATACAAAACATAGTACTAGCCGGAATATGGCGAAAGCAATTGACTATCTCTCCCGTGTGTCCTCAGGAACGTCTTAGTCTTTATAATTTTAGTCCCTCGGCTTATCCTTTGAGTTTAAAAGGATTGGTTCACTTTCTGCACATCGGCACCATTTACTTTACTTGCATTTATTTCCTTGTTGCTTATACTACCGTTTACTTTACTTGCATTTATTTCCTTGTTGCTTATACTAGAGAACCCATAAAAACTTACCTTTCAGTACTTGCAGTTATTCCTTGCTCAAGATCACTTGTCAATACCTTCTTCTCCTCGTTGGGTTCGACACTTTTACTTATCGAAAAGGCTACGATAGATCCTCTACACTTGTGGTTCATGAAGACAATTTTCTGGCGCCGTTGCCGGGGAGTGTAGCGCTATTGATAAGTGAAATTGGTAAGGAAACCTTTACATTGTACGTGCTGTTTTTGTTTTACTGTTTCCGCTTTTTGTCCCTATGGACCACTCTGCTCTTCGTTTGTTGCTTGTGGGGAACCACCCCAACGCTATTTTGGTGGAGAAGCCTCCCCCACCTACTGAAATTGTGCCTTATAAAATACGAACTGGTATTATTGATTGTGTTTTGGCTATTGGATATGCAGGAGATAGATATCCAGGTCAACACTTGCTATATCTTTCACAACTATGCTCCTATTTTAAGCTTGTAGGTATATCGATGGATTTTGTTATGAGAAATCTATTCTCTGTATCATTAAACGATAAGGCTTTGGATTGGTATAGGCTTCTTGATGACTCTCATTTACTAAATTGGCAAGATCTTATGCCTCTCTTTTATGCAAAGTTTTATCCTCTTCATGAAATGCATTGAGATAGGAATTATACTTATAACATTTGGTCTCGTGACGGAGAAAGCATCGCTCAAGCTTGGGGGAAATTGAAGTCCTTAATGCTCAAATGTCCCAATCTTGAGCTCTACAAAGAAAATATTCTCATAAATTTTTATGCAAGGCTTTCTCGTCAAGATAAAGAGATGCTCGATGTTTCCTCTAGTGGTGTACTCTCCAACAAAAGCACTGAAGCTAAGTGGGATCTTATTGAAAGGATCCAGAAGAACACTGAAGACTGGGAAATTGATAAACGTATTGAACCCGTTATAAATTATGAGCGTGATTACATTGAGAGCTATGTGAAAACTGATTTTTGCAAAGACTTTGCCTCTCATATTGACTCTTCTAAGAAGAACGAGGATCCACACCATAAACCTTCTAAGGAATTACCTGTTGATATTAATGTTGTGGACCCTATCTTGCCCGCAGTTGAATATGAAAAGCGCCCTTTTGCCGCGAGGATGAGGGAGCATTCTTTTGTCACAGGCATCCTGAATAAAAGTGAAAGAACGACTGATGAGCATGAGGACCTGATTAAAGTCGATCCTCAAGTTGCATTAGTCAAGGATCTTGTTACTAGTAATATTGAGGATTCCAATATAAATTTTTGTGCTGTTTCCACTAACCGTGTTACAACCAAGAATAAAGGCCCAATTTCAGGTACTCCAGTTGTATCCGTTAAAATAGGAGATCATAATTATTATGGGCTATGTGATTTGGGATCCAATGCTAGTGCTATTCCTTTTTCACTTTATCAAGAGATCGTGAATGAGATTCTACCATGTGAAATTGAAGAAGTCGATGTTACTATTCATCTTGCAAACAAAGAAACTATCTCTCCTATTGGAATTTTTCGAGATGTTGAAGTTCTATGTGGAAAGGTAAAATATGCTACCGACTTTCTAGTACTTGGATCAGTGCAACACAGTTTTTACCCTATTATATTTGGTAGGCCTTTTCTCCAAACTTGTGGAGCTATTATAGATTGCAGGAAAGGAAAAGTATCTATTGAATTTAATGGTGAGCCATATGAATTTAACTTTTCTAAATTCTCGAAGCAAACTCGTGGTATTAATCTGCGAGTAATGATAAAACTATTGAAGATATTGCTTCTATTGCTACTCCTCCTAACTATCCTTTGCAGCAATTTATGGAAAACCAGGAGAATGATAGGCATATGCCGGAAAGAAATGAGCTAGATGACATATTCTTCAGACAACGTGCTATCCTGAAGCAGAACCGTCTGGTTGAGCCTTTGGGAATTTTATCGAAAGAAAAAGAAGACCCGGTGTTTGATCTTAAACATCTTCTTAGCATGCTCAAGTATGCTTATCTAGATGAAAAGAAAGTATATCCTGTTAATATCAAATCTAACCTTTCAGGATATGAAGAAGAGGGAGTATTGGAAGTCCTTCGTAAACACCGAGGCACTATTGGTTATTCCCTTGATGATCATAAGTGGATTAGTCCATCTATTTGTCAACATAATATGAATCTTGAGCCTGATGCTAAACCGGTTGTTGATCATAATGACGGTTGAACCCGAAGATGAAGGATGTTGTGAGGACCGAAATCCTCAAGCTTATAGCCACAGGTATTATCTGCCCTATAGCTGATAGTAAGTGGGTAAGTAAAGTACATTGTGTTCCAAAGAAAGATGGTACGACTGTGGTTCCTAATGATAAGAACGAACTAATACCTCAAAGAATTATTATTGGATATAGAATGTGTATTGATTACAGGAAACTGAACAAGGCAACCAGGAAGGACCACTACCCGCTACCGTTCATCGACCAAATGCTTGAAAGGTTATCCAAAAACACTCATTTTTGCTATCTTAATGGGTACTCTGGCTTCTCTCAGATTCATGTTAACACTGCTTATCAAGAGAAGACTACTTTTACTTGTCCCTTTGGTACTTATGCTTATAGATGTATGCCTTTTGGTTTATTCAATGCTCCAGCTACTTTTGAAAGGTGTATGTCCGCTATCTTTCAAGGTTTTTGTGATGAAATTGTGGAGGTCTTCATGGATGATTTCTCCGTCTATGAAACCTCTTTTGACCATTGTCTCCACAACCTTAATAAAGTTTTGCAGAGATGTGAGGAGACGAACTTGGAACTTAATTGGGAGAAGTGCCACTTCATGGTCAATGAGGGAATTGTTCTTGGCCACAAGATTTCTGAAAAAGGAATCAAGGTGGACAGGGCAAAGGTTGAAGCAATCGAGAGAATGCCTTATCCGAAAGACATCAGAGGTATTCGTAGTTTCCTCGGTCATGCTAGTTTCTATAGGATATTTATTAAAGACTTTTCTAAAATATCGAAACCCCTCAGTAATCTTCTCCAGAAGGATATTCCTTTTGTGTTTGATGAAGATTGTAAGGAAGCCTTCGAAGTTCTTAAGAAAGCCTTGATAACCGCCCCTATAGTCCAACCACCTGATTGGAATTTGCCTTTTGAAATCATGTGTGATGCTAGTGATTCTGCTGTTAGGGCAAAGGGTTGATAATAAATTGAATGTTATCCATTATGGTAGCAAAAACCTTGATAGTGCTCAAAAGAATTACACTACTACTGAGAAATAATTTTTAGCGGTAGTTTTTGCTTGTGATAAGTTTGGGCCTTACATTGTTTATTCTAAAGTCATCATTCATACTGATCATGTTGTTATTAAGTATCTTATGGAAAAGAAGAATGCCAAACCAAGACTTATCAGATGGGTCCTTCTTCTTCAAGAATTTGATTTGCAGATTGTTGATAGGAAAGGAGGAGACAACCTTTCCAGGATGGAGGACATACCACATGATCGCATTCCAATCAACGATAGTTTTCCTGATGAATAGTTAGCTATTTAGCAGCTGAAATCTAATTCAGATCCATGGTATGCAGATTATGCTAATTTTATTGTTGCAAAGCTTTGGCCTCCAGGTTCAACATTCTAGCAGCGAAAGAAGTTCTTCCACGACTTGAGGTATTACTTTTGGGATGACCCACATCTTTTTATAGAAGGTGAGGATGGAATTGTGAGGAGATGCATATCGGCGCATGAGCAGAAGGATATCTTGAGACAATTTCATAGCAGTCCTTATGGAGGACATCATGCCGGTGAGAGGAATGCACACAAGGTTCTCCAATCAGGTTTATATTGGCCTACTCTTTTTAAAGATGCAGGAAATTATGTTTTATCTTGTGATAAGTGCCAGAGAGTTGGTAATATTAGTAGGAGGAATTAGATGCCTATGAATTGTTCTCTAGTCATTGATCCTTTTGATTGCCGGGGTTTTGATTTTATGGGTTCTTTCCCTCCTTCACAAAAGTACACTCACATCTTAGTAGTTGTTGATTATGTGACCAAGTGGGTTGAAGCAATCCCCACTAAAAGTGCTGATCACAAGACATCATTGAGAATGCTCAAGGATGTAATCTTCCCTAGGTTTGGTGTACCGAGGTACCTCATGACAGACGGAGGATCCCATTTTACACACGGTGCTTTTAGAAAATATCTAGCCAAATATGATGTTCGTCATATAATTGCTTCACCTTACCACCCTCAAACAAGTCGGCAAGTTGAGCTCACAAATAGAGAGATCAAGTTGATCTTGCAACAGACAGTGAACAGTTCTAGAAAGCACTCGTCCAATAAGCTAGGAGATGCCTTGTGGGCGTATAGAACTGCTTACAAAAATCCCATGGGGATGTCTCCGTATAAGGTGGTTTATGGCAAGGCATGCCATCTACCTCTAGAGTTAGAGCACAAAGCTTTCTGGTCTGTTAGAGAGCTTAATGTTGATCCAATGCTTTCTGATGAAAAGTGTATCATCAACTTGACTTCTCTAGATGAGTGGAGAAGTGAAGCTTACGAGAGCACAAATATGTTCAAAGAAAAGGTAAAGTGGTGGCATGACACGAGAATTTAATGTTGGTGACAATTTTTTTTGTATAGATCTCGCTTCAGGTTTTCTCCAGGTAAATTACTTTCCAAGTGGGAAGGACTGTACCATATCGAAGAAGTCTAACGCTCCGGTGCAATCAAGATTAATAATTTTGAAGGCACAAAACCGCATGTTGTGAATGGGCAAAGACTCAAGCATTACAAGGCTGGAGACGCCATCAATGTAGAGGTGGATGTGACATAGGTAGCCACTCACGAAGAACATATTGCAACACTGTATCAAACACCGGCAGAAGCAGAATAAGAAAAGGTATGAAATAGAGTAAGGAAACTTCGCGAACATCAATAAAAGTTCTGTATTATGTGTTTTTGCAAAATTAGGAAAATTCCGAGCCGAAGCGGATCCGGCGAGGAGCACCAGGTCACCAGGCAACCTGCTGGCGCGAGCTAGCCCCTGGCCGCGCCAGGAGGACGCGTGGACCACCCAGAGTCCGTCTCTAACTCCACTTTCGCTTGTTACCTTCCTTTTGGTGCAGAAATTTTTGCTATATATTTTCGCGGATCATCCCGTCTTTGTATCTTACAATTCCGTGTGTTTCCTCTTTTGATCTTTTTCTACCAGGCTAAGAAGCTATTGGTCGATATGTCTTCTTGTGACTCACGCGGCAAAGACCACAAGGGTTGTCGTCTCCGCCGTGTCGAGCAGGATATCAACCAAGGGAAGGTCACTAGATGGGCTACTAATGAAGAGATAGCCATAATACAAGCGGAGATGGAGAACATCGTGAGAGAGGAAGTCAAGATGGTCACCACCCAACAAGAAGGAGATCCTTCATTACGAGGATCCAACTCTAACAACCCCATCGTCATGGGGTTTATTAACCCTCAACATGATCTTTCTTTGAACCTTTCAGAAACTGCCCCTCCACCGGGACCTCCACCTGCGTCATCTACTATATCCGAAGCTTATAGAATCACTAACCAATTATGTGAAGACTTCCGTGTTCTTAAAGTACGGGTGGCCTTATCGGAAGCTGAAAACAAAACCCTTCGGCGCATAATAGCGGACTTGAAGAACAACAAGTAGGATGAAAAGTGAAATCTTCATGGGTAATGACATTCCCTTAGCTTGTTAGAAGCGTGGGGGAGTGCCCGTTATCTTTATTTCTATCCTTTACCTTTTATGGTCAAGTTTAGTGTCATATCATGTCTAGGGAAGTTATCTTATGAAATAGGTTTTTTGCATTGAGGTCTATCACTCCTTTGTGGATTGTCTTGTATCCGTGAGCATGCAATGTCTATGATGGAATATTAATGAGAAGTCTATTGGTTTCTTTGCTGCACTTGGTATTCTCTTCATGCAATCGATCTTATATGATGATTCTTCTGGGAGTATTGATCTTACTTATCATTTATGGCTTTGAAAACTTTATTTTATCTTGGGAAACATAGCATTGGTCATAACAACATGGATGAGCTTTCCTAGTAGCGACATAGCCAAAACCTTTATGTTCTTATGCTTGAAGTGTTATGCTAACAAGGAAGACAACTTGATTTTTTATGCCAATTCTTTATGTTAAACTTTACATTGTTTTGCATCCAAGTCAACATTATTTGTCTGCTCTCAAAAGCCTTTGTTAGCCAACCCTTGCACTAAGCAGGAATACTGCTTGTGCATCCATACCCTGAAACCTCAACCTTCCCAAGAGTCCACCATACCGTCCCTATACGTGGTATTTCACCACCACTCCTAAAGTATATTACTCATGTGCTATCTTTAAACCTTCAAATATTACTCCCTGTTTTGTGCCTCTGCTTTTGGTCATGAGGACGTAGTAGGTAATTCATCATCTTCTCATACTAGACAAGTTTTATCTTGGGTTTGCATGTCTAATCTTCTAACCCCTAACACCATAAGGGACTGGCATGAGCGCGTCCAGCTCGTAAAAGATAATAACAACAAACAAAACGTCCTTCACGCTTTCTTGATGAGAAATCAGAAAACTTTGGTAGTGATAAACAAAGGAGACTAAGTGGATGTGATCGTCCCCACTTTGGGAGCCGTTCCTCAAAACTTGTCCAGCATGAGAAGTATTGGGCTATCTACTAGCATTCATTGACAAATTATGCACCTCTCAAAAGCTTGTTTTACAATCTTGTTGATTTCAAAATCTCTAAAAAGCTCTAGCACATGAGTTTTCCTTACTTCCCTCTGCGAAGGGCCAATCTTGTACTTTTATGTTGAGTTAGTAAACCTATTTCTTTCTATCCTAAAAAGCGTAGACACTTCATGCTGACAAAGATGCATGCTTTTATATTGTTTCATTGAGAGTTGTCATATTACACCTTTGTTGATGTTAACATTAAGATAAGTAAGTTGTTTGTTAAAGCCTACCTAAAATAAACATCTTCCTTTGTGTTAGCATTTTCACTTCTTGACTAATAACATGTTCTTTCAAAAAGCTTCAATTGATCTCATTAAATATAAGAGGAAGAGCAAAATTTAAAATTTATTAGTTGTTCTTTGACCAAGGACATGTTTGCACGGTTTGATGAGTTTTCTTAGCTCTACTTTTGATTGTAATTGATATTACTCTTTTATAAGGGACTTATGAGTTGAGATTGTTGTTTAGGATGGTTGAGCTTAGTAGAGAAATTATGTTGCTTCTTGTCCGTATTCTTATTTATCGACACTTCACTCTCTAAACTTGTGGACAGGTTTACCGAGCTCAGTATTCACTTGGGGACAAGCGAGGTCTAAGCTTGGGGGAGTTGATACATCCAAAATGCATCACTATTTTGCATCACAATTTGTCTCTATTCATTGATATATTTCACATTATGATGATGTACTTTTAGTGTTTTGGCCTATTTTACACAATTTACAACTTTCCGGTGCCGACACAGCAGACGCAGGATTCAACGGATAAAATAGCAGGAAGAGTTACCATATCAGAACGTCTCCAACTGCGCTAAAAATTTGAGGGAAGAAGTTTCCGAACAGACACCGAAGATAGGCCAAAGAAGGGTCGGAGGGGGGCCATAGGTCACCTAGGCGACCTGCTGGCGCGGGCCCCCCTAGGCCACGCCAGGAGGCTGCCTGGGTGGTGAGTCGCGCCTCCGGTGCTCTCCCTTAGCCTATATGTTCGTCTTGACCTAAAGTTTACGGGGACAAAAGAGTTTTCGCGACTCCACGCCACTCCACGACGAAAACCTACAAAGAAGAAAAGACCTTTCCGCGGGCAGATTCCGCTGGGGAGAACTCCTCCAGGAAGGGGAGATCGTCCTCATCGTCATCACCATCGTCACATGTATCATAACCATCATCACCAACACCAGCACCATCTCCACCTTCATCCATCTACTTCACCATTGCAATCGGAGTTGTACCTTGCACTGTTCATCACCTCTACTCTACAGGTGTTGATTACTCTTTTTTGGTGAATGCTATTGAGTTTGGCTGGAGAATTATGGTTACGACCAGATTGTTAATCATATTTTCATGACCTCTGATCATGATCTCCTTTATGTCTTGTGAGTAGTTCCGTTAGTTCTTGAGGACATGGGAAAAGTCTAGATGCTAGTAGTCATATGATGTTGAAGTGATATGTGTTGATTGGTATTTAAGTTATGGTTTTATTCTATTAGTGGTGTTATGTGAATGTCGACTACATAACCCTTCGCCTTTTTAAGTACCTAGGGGAATGCATCGAGTATAAAAATGCTTACGGTGGGTTGTCGGAGTGACAGAAACCTGAACCCCAGTTTGCATACTTTTGCATGAGGGAGTATTGGATCCTAAAGCTTATTGCTATGGTTAGGCCTTGCCTTAATTTCTCTCTTGTATTTGCGGATGCTTGCAAGAGGGATTAATCATAAGAGTGTACTTGTCTTAGCCTATACGGTGCAGTAGTTAATATCCACCCACATAACACTTATCAATACAAAACATAGTACCAGACGGAATATACCGAAATCGCTTGACTATCTCTCCCGCGTGTCCTTAGAGACGCCTTAGTCTTTATAAGTTTAGTCCCTCGCCTTATCCTTTGTGTTTTAAAAGGATTGGACCACTTGCTGCACCTTAACACCATTTACTTTACTTGCATTTATTTCGTTGTTGCTTATACTAGAAAACCCATCAAAAGTTACCTTTCAGTACTTGCGGTTATTCCTTGCTCAAGATCACTTGTCAGTACCTTCTGCTTTTTGTTGGGTTCAAGACTCTTACTTATAGAAAATTCTATGACAGATCCCCTAGACTTGTGTGTCATCACACACCAACGACAACTCATCAACAAGGTATAAACACCGCCCCACCTACCCAATTACCTGCACCTGGCGTCGGGGGAGATAGCGGACGACGCGGTAAGGGAGAACCTCTATTAGTGCGAGATGACGTTGCCCACGTCGAAGAAGCAAAAGTTGATGATGTCATGGAGGAGGATGATGATGAGGACCCTAACCAATATATCAATACCGGCTGTGACGATGCTCAGCCATATGACTCAGACTATGAGCGTGGAGATGAGTTGATGATGCCTGATTTGCCGGAGGCGGAACGTGCGACGGCAGATTGAAAAAAGTCTCTTTTCATGTCATCCTCACAGGAGACGCCTGCAGGTGCCGCCTCTACCCAGCAAGAACAACGCAGGGGCCGTCCACTGATTATAGCCCGACGACGCTGGGGGATGTGGTTATGGAAGGTATGGCGGGCTCACTGTAGCCACCCTCCATGAAGCAAAGGAGGAGACCAAAAAAAGGTTGTAAAGGCGCCAGAGATGCTTCAAGCAGCCAGTCGCAACCCCAGGAGGTAGACAGGATACCTATCGAAGGTGCGGAGTGTTTCCATGTCGCCGGCCACTCGATCCTACCCCAAAAAACAGTAGAGATAATAAATAACAATGATCTAAGGAGACTTCATGATGAAGTGCTGGCCACAGAGAAGAAACTTCTCAGCTTAAAAAAACTAGGATACCAGCTTTACCCGGTTCAGGTTCCGGGTGCGACTCAGTTGTTTGTACCCTCAATACTCCTATGCTCTATACTTGGACTCATCGATGAACATCAAGAAGAAGGATTACAAGCACATAAAGAATGTTCTGGATAGTGCCATTTTCACCTACAGCATTACTAGTGGATATATCAAGGTGAACAACTACAAGAACAAAGCGTCGGCTTTTGGCCATACGACCAACTTCTGGTGAATCCAGCAACCAAACGGTAGTAGGGCTAATGGATCCTACCTCATGCATCACATGATCGAGTTCAGAAGGGATAGACAACGCCTTCGCATGTCATCTAATTCCGGAGATGCCGAGATTCTTAGTTGGGCCACAAGCATAGGAAGCACACCTAATCATCGAATCCGAGCTGAGTTTTATCACATCCAGTGTGAACTTGCCCAGGTGATCATGAAGCAGGTCATCGAACAAGGACGGATGTTCTACCATGGGCCAATGATGCTGGAGACTGTCCGAGATGTGCTAGTCGCTCAGGCTCTGGACATGAATCCTTTCAGTAAGCTCGGGTGCTTCATCCCTGAATATGAAGATTGGAACTTCGATGAGGAATAGTGATTGACGATGACAATGTGTGTGTTCAATTATAATTAATATTACTAGTCTTTCAATGAACTACCGTACATCGCTATAGTTAATTAGTTTGTGTATGAGGAACTTCGTTATTTATATATGTTTACTGCTTGTGTTTCTCAAGTACATTACATTGCATATGATATATCATTGAATTAATCAACTTACAATGCATGTACATAGATCGGAGATGCCGGAGGGCTGCTACATCATATTCATTGGGAGGGTTCCAGGGGTGTACGACCAATGGCCAAACGCTTAGGCCCAGGTGGACAGGTACCTCGGGGATAGCAACAGAGGGTTCAAAAGTAGAGCCAAAGCGGAAATGAGTTACTTGAGGTGGATGATGCTACGGCAAGAGACGGAGCGAAACCGGTGCCTCAAGAAGTACTACATAGTCGCTTTCTTGCTCATGTTGATCGCCCTTCTCTTGTATGTGATAGTTTATATAGGGATGATGAAACTTGTGTGTGTGCCATGACTCGTGTGTGTCGCTATTTTCGAGATTTTATGATATTTGTGGTGGATAATGATGATGATGATGGTATAAATGAAGAGACTACTTTATGTGTATGATGTGATGCAAATTATGCATGTTTATTATGATATGATGAAACCACTGTATAGAGCATGCACAAATACGTAGGGGGACATAAATACGACGCGAACTAAATATTAAAAGCAGGAATATTAGCAGTAGCACTAGAATATTAGCAGTAGCGTTGAATTAGCAGTAGCTCTTTATTTATACAAGCGCTACTTCTATTGTGTATACCAGTAGCGCTTCCTAATTCAGCGCTACTGCTAAGAGATTAGCTGTAGCGCGATAGCAGTAGCGGTGGCTCCAGCGCTACTAGTAAGGGTAAAACCAGCGCTGCTGCTAGCATTTCTCCTACTAGTGGGGCCTTGAGGGCTCGAATACATAATCTCAAATACAAATGAGTCAGCAGAAGCAACATTATCTCACTACACACATAAGATAACAAGTCCGCCTTAAGAAGGCTATCAAAAGCAAAAGAGAACTAGATCGAAAAGGAGCAAGCCTCGTGCGTGGGAGCCTCCTATCTACTCCCGGTCCTCAGCGGCCTCCGTGTAGCAGTAAACTCCATCGGGGTAGTAGAAGTCATTAGCGGGATAAGCTGGCTCCTGGGCTTCGACATCTCATCATGGTAATCGTATCGAAGGGGAAAATGAAGCAGAGCAACACTGAATACTCATCCAAAGTACTTGCAAGGCTTACATGAGATTTATACTAAGTATGCATCACTCTCAAAGGAATGGGCCTACATCTTTGGACCGAAGTGCAGAAATGCCAGATGAGAAGGGAAAGACCTAGCCTATCAAAGACTAGCATCTTCAATGTCTTGCAACATCAGAAGAATTCATATTAGTATAACATATACAAGCATGTAGTATCAACGCCCATAGATTCATTCCCGACTCCCTGCAAGGAAGCAATCTAGGATCCATAATTTCCTTTTAGTGTCAGAAGCATCCAATTCTAGTTATAGTAGATCAGGATACTTTCTGAGCGCCCGTTACCGTGGATACGACTATTCAAATAGATATACTTCCGTGCAGGGGTGGACCATATTACTCAACACGCACAATTAACTCCGGTCGGACATACTTTCCTGAGTCATGCCTGGCCCCGGCTGATTGACATGTCATAGTCCTACATAGGCTCAACAGAGAGGCCAACACGCCGGTCTAAATCCTGAGTGCATAGGGATCTTGGGCCCATTGCCCTTTGCACTCCTGCGTGTTATGAGGATTGGTCGGGATCAGCCCTAGCTATCTCTTTACCCAAAGCAGGTGCTTACGTGGGCCACCTGGATGCCTGCCGCTCAGTGTTACATCTAGAGAACTTTCGGGTCAATGTACAACGTGAGTGCCCATACTTATTCCCGCTTGGTGGTTAGTGCGAAAAAGGCCAAAGGCCTACTCAGTTGACATATACAAACCCATTAGTGTCTTTGGAGCTCATGGAAACAATTAATGATCCTATTGCCCCATCTTCAGGACTTACGACAAGGGTCAGGCCATCCCTCTCGTGGGGCGGTCTACCTGCCCCTCCATGTCTTGTAATTATCGTGCGGGTACCTTCCTCGTCAACCGAACTCCACATCACTTGCAGGTACCCATCTGGGCCGACCGGTCTTTACTATGACTCTGGGGGTAAATTCAGAGGGGAATACGAGGAATCACCCTCAAAGGATTCCACTCGATGTAACCGTCAAGGTGAACTGGGAGGAATCACCCTCGATGGCTCACACTTGAGGTGTTGTTCGACAAAGTCGTTATTGTGTGTGGTGAAGGAGGACTCACCCCCCATAATCCATGACCGACTAGCTATTCTAGAGTGTAACATTAGGAATTCTTAATGAAGTATCACCCTTGACACTCGATGGTAGCTGTGCAGAGTCATACTACTAAGGGTGGTGAGGTGATTTGTCGGGCTGAGGTCGTCGATCACAATGATTGAGTCATCGATGAGGAAGCGGGGGCAACAGAGTCAAGTCAAGGGGTCATTTGTGCCTCACTAACCAACCTATACTAAGCATGTAGGATAATTAGGTAGGTAACAAAAGTAGGTTATAAGAGGAGGCTATGCATCAGAATCAGAGAATAAATGATTTAGCAAAATCTAATACAAGCACGAGAGAGAAATTATTAGGCGATATAGGAATGGTCAAGGGGGTTTGCTTGCATGGAAGCTCTGTTGAAAGGGAATAGACATCAGGAGAGTAGTTGTAGTTGGCAGCACCAGCGGTCTCCGGCTCTACCGGAGAGAATAGGGGGAAGAAACAATAAATACTAAGCAAACTAATGCATCTCGATGCATGACAAGACAATTTGTTGTGCTAGGGTGACCTAAGATAGTGCTAAAGATTACAGACGGAGCGGGAAAGTATCTGTGGATATTTGCCGGGTCTTAGGCATTTATCAGACAAACGAACTAGAGGGGAAACTTACATGTTCATCATGCTAGAGGCATGTGACACATGAACGGATAACATATTCGGATTTTTTATATTGTTTTGAGTAATTTTCATATATAATTTATTTTCATCGACTTACAGTTTAATTTATATTAATTTTCAAAGTTTTAAACATTTTCATAAATTTACTAGGTTTATTTCAAGTCAAAAATAAGTTCACTGCGTTAGCAACACGTGAGGCTAACGTCAGCGGTCAACCGAGCTGGTCTAGGTCAAACCTGACAGCTGGTTCCCACATGTGAGTGAGAGTAGGGGTAACATAGATTTAATTTTAATCATATTAACTTATTAACTAACATGGGGCCAGAAGTTAATGAATAATTAGTTTAACTTAGTTTAATTAATGAATTAACTAGTTAATTAAGCGATGGGGGCACACCACTCAGTGATGCAGGTTGCCGAGTCAGCTCATTTGATTGGGTCAATCCACACAACTCGGTCCAGGGGCCCACTCGCAGTCACCCACGGTGGTACCAAGGTGGTGGCATGATGGTGGGCATTGCCTGAGTGGTTCCAACGAGCCAAAACCGCGACGGAGTGACCCGGGCTCCGTCGGAAAATGGCTACATGCAGTTCATGGACCCGTGGCTAGGTCTTACCGGATCCTCTTGACGTCGCATACTGGATGGCATCACAGGTTAGTGCCTAGGATCGCCGGAGAATCACAAGAGACGAGATGAGGTTGCGATGCTTGCGAGTGACGAAGGAGGCGAGGCTACAGGGCATGCGACAAGGTGCAGGTTGGAGTGTTCGAGCACGGATATCACGCCGCATCAAAGCGTGGCGGTGGCAGGGGCCGGAGTTGGCAGGAGCATCGAAGATACGTCCATTTTTAATCATGCTTTTATTCCGATATTTATTGCATTATGGGCTGCTATTACACATTGTGGTACAATACTTATGCCTTTCTCTCTTATTTTAGAAGGTTTACATGAAGCGGGAGAATGCCTGCGGCTGGAATTCTGGACCGGAAAAGGAGAAAATCTGAGAGACCTATTCTGCGCAGCTTCAAAAGTCCTGAAAAGTTACATACAATTGTTTTGGAATATACAAAAATATTGCGCGAAAAAAATACCAGAGGGGACCCACCAGGAAGTCACAATCCAGGGGGCGTGGCCTACCCCCCTGGCCGCGCCCTACAGGCTTGTGGGCCCCTTGGCAGGCCTCTCGTGCCCATCTTCTGCTATATGAAAGGTTTTGACATGGGAAAAAAAATCATATAAGATCTTTCGGGACGAAGCGTCGCCGCCTCGTGGTGGAACTTCGACAGAACCAATCTAGAGCTCCGGTGAAGCTATTCCGCTGGGGAAACTTCCCTCACGGAGAGGGAAATCGAAGCCATCGTCATCACCAAGAATCCTCTCTTCGAGAGGTGGTCAATATCCATCAACATCTTCATCAGCACCATCTCCTCTCCAAACCCTAGTTCATCTCTTGTATCAGATCTTTGTCTCAAAACCTCCGATTGGAACCTATGGGTTGCTAGTAGTGTTGATTACTCCTTGTGGTTGATGCTAGTTGGTTTATTTGGTGGAAGGTTATATGTTCAGATCCTTAATGATTATTAATACACCTCTATTTATGAACATGAATATGCTTTGTGAGTAGTTACGTTTGTTCGTGAGGACAAGGGATAAGTCTTGTTATAAGTAATTGTGTGAATTTGGTATTCGTTCGATATTTTGATAAGATGTATGTTGTCTATCCTGTAGTGGTGTCATGTGAACGTCGACTACATAACACTTAACCATTATTTGGGCATAGGGGAAGGCATTGGGAAGTAATAAGTAGATGATGGGTTGCTAGAGTGACAGAAGCTTAAACCCTAGTTTATGTGTTGCTTCGTAAGGGGCTGATTTTGATCCATATGTTTCATGGTATATTTAGATTTATCTTAATTCTTCTTTTGGAGTTGCGGATGCTTGCGAGAGAGGTTATTCATAAGTGGGAGGTTTTCCAAGTAACGACAACACCCAAGAAACGATCCACCCACATACCAACTTATCAAAGTAACGAACGTGAATCATATGAGCATGATGAAAATTAGCTTGACATAAATTCCCTTGTGTCCTAGGGAGCGCTTTTCCTTATATAAGAGTTTGTCCAGTCTTGTCTTTTGATACAAAAAGGAATGGTCCACCTTGCTGCAGCATTGGTACATTTTTACTTGCTACCCGTTATGAATTACCCTATCACAAAACTATTTGTTACCGACAATTTCAGTGCTTGCAGAAAATACCTTACTGACAACCGCTTATCATTTCCTTCTGCTCCTCGTTGGGTTTGACACTCTTACTTATCAAAAGGACTAAGGTAGATCCCCTACACTTTTGGGTCATCAAGACTATTTTCTGGCGCCGTTTGTGGGGAATGAAGTGCCTTTGGTGAGTGGAACTTGGTAAGGAAAAAATTATATACTGTGCTGAAATTTACTATGACTTGTCACTATGGAAAAGAATCCTTTGAGGGGCTTGTTCAGGGTATCTTCACCCTGACCGGAAGCACAAAGAGATGCTCCTCAACCTGCTTCACCCAATGAAAATATTTATTATGAAATTCCTCCAGGTATGATAGAAGAACTGCTAGCTAATCCTTACGCAAGAGATGGAACACTACATCTTGATTTGCATCTAATCTATGTGGATGAAGTTTGTGGATTGTTTAAGCTTGCAGGTTTGCCCGAGGTTGATGTCAATAAGAATTTATTTCCTTTATCTTTGAAGTAAAAGACGTTGACATGGTATAGGCGATGTGATGATATTTGAACTTGGAATTAATATCAATTGAAATTGGAATTTCGTAGAAGTTTTATCCTATGCATCTGGTTCATCGTGATCGGAATTATATTTATAATTTTTGGCCTCGTGAAGGAGAAAGAATCGCTCAAGCTCGGGGGAGGCTTAAGTGAATGTTATATTCATGCCCCAATCATGAGCTCCCGAGAGAAATTATTATTCAGAATTTTTATGCTTGGCTCTCTCAGCATGATCAATCCATGATCGACACTTCTTGTTATGGTTCCTTTATGAAGAAAGATATTGAATTCCAATGGGACTTATTGGAAAGTATGAAATGCAACTCTGAATATTGGTTACTCGACGAAGGTAATGAATCAGGTATAAGCCTTAAGTTTAATTGTGTTAAATCTTTTATAGACACCGATGCTTTTCGTGATTTTGGCACTAAATATGGATTGACTTTGAGGTAGTAGCTTCATTCTGTGAATCTTTTTCTACCCATGTTGATCTACCCAAGGATAAGTGGTTTAAATATCATCCTCCCATTGAAGTTAAAGTGGTAGAACCTATTAAAGTTGAAGAAGAAACTATTATTTATAATGCTGATCCAGTTATTCCTACTGCTTATATTGAGAAACCAACCTTCCCTGTTATGATAAAGGATCATGCTAAAGCTTCAAGTGTTGTTCGTAAGGGTTTTGCTAGAACACCTATACCTCCTGATCAAATTAAAGTTGAACCTAATATTGCTTTGGTTAAAGATCTCTTGGTTGATAATATTGATGGGCATGTCATTGATTTCTGTGATTAAGCTGCTAGAATTGCTAGACCTAATACTAAAGGTAACCATAGTCCAATTGTTGGTGTGCATGTTGTTTTTGTTAAAATGGGAGATCATTGTTATCATGGCTTGTGTGATGTGGGTGCTAGTGTGAGTGCAATTCCCTTTACATTATACCAATAAATTATGACTGATATTGCACCAGTCGAATTAGAGAAAATTGATGTTACCATCAAGTTTGCTAATAGAGATACTATTGCACCAATTGGGATTGTGAGACATGTTGAAGTCTTGTGTGCGAAAATAAAGTATCCTACTGATTTTCATGTTCTTGGTTCCCCAGAAGATGATTCTTGTGCCATTATATTTGGTAGACCCTTATTGCTATGATTGATTATGAAAAAGAAAAGGTTACTGTAAGTTTTGGTGATGCATCTCATGAGTTCAATTTCTCTAAATTCGTAGACAACCCCATGACAAAGAATTGCCTATTAAAGATGAAATTATTGGTCTCGCATCTATCTATATGCCTCCTTCCGATCCCTTAGAACAATGTTTTCTAGACCATGAAAATGATATGCATATGAATGAAAGGAATGAAATAGATAATATTTTCTTTGATCAGCAGCCTATTTTGAAACACAACCTGCTTGTTCAAATACTTGGGGATCCTCCTCCACCAAAGAGTGATCCCGTGTTTGAGCTTAATCAATTACCTGATACTCTGAAGTATGCTTATCCTGATGAAAAGGAGATATATCCTATTATTATTAGTGCTAACCTTTCAGAGCATGAAGAGAAGAGATTACTGAAAACTTTGAGGAAGCACCGCACTGCTATTGGATATAATCTTGATGATCTTAAGGGCATTAGTTCCACTCTATGTGAGCACAAAATCAATATGGAGCCTGATGCTAAACCAATTGTTGATCACCAACGACCATTATATCGTAAAATGAAGGAAGTGGTAAGAAATGAAATACTAAAGCTTCTGGAGGCAGGTATAATTTATCCTATTGCTGATAGTAGATGGGTTAGTCCCGTTCATTGTGTCCCTAAAAAGGGAGGTATTACCGTTGTTCCTAATGCTGAAGATGAATTGATCCCGCAACGAATTCTTACAGGATATAGAATGGTAATTGATTTTAGGAAGTTAAATAAGGCTACTAGGAAATATCATTACACGCTACCTTTTATTGATCAAATGCTAGAAATACTATCTAAACATACACATTTTTTTCTTTCTAGATGATTATTCTTAAATACCTGTATCCAAATAGGATCAAGAGAAGACCACTTTTACTTTCCCTTTCGGTACCTTTGCTTATAGACGTATGCCTTTTAGTTTATGTTATGCACCTGCTACATTTCAAATATGTATGATGGCTATATTCTTTCACTTTTGTGAAAAGATTGTTGAGGTTTTCATGGATGATTTTTCCGTTTACGGAACTTCTTTTGATGATTGCTTGAGCAACCTTGATCGAGTTTATAGAGATGTCAAGAAAATAATCTTGTCTTGAATTCGGAGAAGTGCCACTTTATGGTTAATGAGGGCATTGTCTTGGGCCACAAAATCTCTGAAAGAGGTATTGAAGTTGATAAAGCTAAAGTTGATGCCATTGAAAAAATGTCATGTCCAACAGATATCAAAGGCACAAGAAGTGACCTTCGTCATGCTGGTTTCTATAGGAGATTTATTGAAGACTTATGTAAAATTTCAAATCCTCTCACTAATCTTTTCCAAAAGGATGTTCCATTCATTTTTATGATGATTGTGTAGAAGCATTTGAAATTCTTAAGAGATTCTTGATAACTGCACGTGTTGTTCAACCACCTGATTGGAACCTACCCTTTCAAATTATGTGTGATGCCAGTAATTATGTTGTTGGTGATGTCCTAGGACAAAGAGTTGATAAGAAATTAAATGTCATCCATTACGCTAGCAAAACTCTAGACAGTGATCAGAGAAACTATACTACCACTCAAAAGGAATTTTTAGCAGTTGTGTTTGCTTGTGTCATGTTTAGACCTTATATTGTTGATTCCAAAGTAACTGTTCATACAGATCATGCTGATATTGAGTACCTTACGGAAAAGAAAGATGCCAAACCTAGACTTATTAGATGGGTTCTTCTGCTACAAGAGTTTGATTAGCATATTATTGAAAGAAAGGGCGGTGATAAACCCGTAGTAGAAAACTTGTCTATATTAGAGAATGTTCTTGATGACCCACTACCTATTGATGATAGCTTCCCTGGTGAACAATTAGCCGTCGTAAATGCTTCATTCAATGCTCCTTGGTATGCTGATTATGCTAAATACATCGTTGCTAAATTTATACCGCCTAGGTTCACATACCAACAAAAGAAAAAGTTCTTCTATATTTTAAGGCATTACTTTTGGGACGATCCACACCTTTATAAAGAAGGAGTAGATGGTATTATTAGACATTGTGCACCTGAGAATGAACAGGGACATATCCTATACAAGTGTCACTCCGAGTCTTACGGGGGACATCACGCTGGAGATAGAACTACACACAAGGTATTGCAATCTGGTTTTTATTGGCCCACTCTCTTCAAGGATGCTCATAAGTTTGTCTTGTCTTGTGATGAATGTGAAATAATTGGTAATATTAGTAGATGTTAGGAAATGCCTATGAATTACTCTCTAGTTAATGAACCATTTCATGTTTGGGGTTTTGATTATATGGGACCGCTTCCAAAGTCCAACGGGTATACTCATATTCTAGTTGATGTTGTTTATGTTACTAAGTGGGTAGAAGCTATCCCAACTAGTAGTGCTGATGGAGTCCCTGGATATTTATTGACTGATGGTGGTTCAAACTTTATTCATGGTGCTTTCCGTAAATTGCTTGATAGGTATGATGTTAATCATAGAATTGCATGTCCTTATCATCCTCGGTCTAGTGGGCAAGTAGAAATGAGCAATAGAGAAATTAAATTGATCTTGAAAAAGACCATTAATTGATCTAGGAAGGATTAGTCTAAGAAACTTGATGATACATTATGGGCGTATAGGACCGCTTACAAAAACCCTATGGGTATATCTCCTTATAAAATGGTTTATGGTAAAGCATGTCACTTACCTCTAGAGCTAGAGCATAAAGCTTATTGGGCAATTAAAGAGCTTAACTATGATTTCAAACTTTCTTGTGAAAAGGGGTTATTTGACATTAGCTCACTTGATGAATGGAGAAGCCAGGCCTACGAGAATGCTAAGTTGTTTAAAGAAAAGGTTAAGACATGGGATGATAGAAGGATACAAAAGCGTGAATTCAATGTAGGTGATCATGTCTTGCTATACAACTCCCGTTTAAGATTTTTTGCAGGAAAACTTCTCTCTGAATAGGAAGGGTCTTACATTATGAAGGAAGTATGTTGTTCCAGTGCCATCAAGATCAACAACGCCGAAGGCACAAATCCGAAGGTGGTAAATGGGCAAGGAATCAAACATTATATCTCAGGTACTCCCATAAATGTTGACACTAATATTATCTATACCATAACTCCGGAAGAGTACATTAGGGAGACCTATCATAATATTTCGGACTCCGAAAAGAAATATGTATGTGTTATGTTAAGCAAACCGACTCCAAAACTTTTCCAATGTCAATTTTTATCAGTTTTGGAATATTTAAAAATTAGGAAAATTTAAAGCAACTAGAAGAGTGCACGCGGAGGCGACAAGCCAGGAGGGCGCGGCCTACCCCCCCCCCTTGGCGCACCCTCCAGACTCCGCTTTCTTGTGGAATAGTCCTTCGGGCTGGCAAAAGTTCATTATATAATCTCCCGTAGGTTTTGACCCTACGTATCACGACAATATCTCTTGTTTATGTTTTGAGCTATTTCTGCAGCAGATTTAGAGCAAGATGTCTTCGCTAGAGTCGGTTGGGGAGGAGAACCATGCCTTTCACCTGACACCAGGGGCCGCGGAATTCAGCAAAGCCAACCACTTCGGGCACACCATGGAGGAAAAGATGGAGGCTGACTTGAAAAGGATATATGCTATGCAGGAAGACCAAGAAGTTACCTCTCGTTTACATCCTGAAGCCATGTTGGAAGAACTTTAGAGCTCAGCAATTCCAAATTCGGATATCCCTCCCAATGCTAAATTTCTTACTTACGAAAATATGAAAAAGATTGTTGCCTTTTCCCCCGCAGCAATGTAACATCCATGGGTTATGGGAGCACTAACCGTCACAAGAAAACTTCACAAAGAAATAATGGACCTCAGACGGCGAAATAATAAGATTGAGGAGGAGAATCACATTCTAAGGGGCATCGTCACCAAGAATATAAAACCACCACCGCCGAAGAAAGACAACTAAACACATGGGTATGGGCACTCCCCTTGGCTTTTTCCAAGCTTGGGGGAGGTGCTCCGGTACCATATCACCATCACACCTTTTTTTACTTTCTTTGTTTTTCTTCGTTCAATCCTTTTGGTTATATCTTGATCTAGTAGAATAAACTTTTAGTGTGATCTAGTTTTGAGTTTTTCTTTATGTTCCCCCTATGTAAACAAGTCCGAGAGTTATATAATAAAGAATAGTTTTGAGTCGGGGGCTTTGCTTGCTTGCTATGACCTTGAGAAATAGAAATAGAAAGAAGTATAGAATAAAAGCAAAAGAGCATATATAATGATCTTATGGGGAGTGATGACTTCACATATAAAAAGTGTGTTGATTGAAATTTGTTGTGAGTTGACAAACAAAGCTATTGGTCATTGCTGCAATTATAAGGAAGTTATAAGGAAAGAGAGTTTCACATATAAATATATTATCTTGGACATCTTTTATGATTGTGAGCACTCATTAAAATATTATATGTTAAGAAGTTGATGTTGGACAAGGAAGACAACATAATGAGTTATATTTTCTTATTTCCAAATAGAAGTTATATGGTTGTAGATCCTTCAACATGTGTCGCTTGCTTCCACCTCATATTAGCCAAAAACTTCTGCACCAAGTAGAGATACTACTTGTGCATCCAAAATCCTTTAACCCAGTTTTCCCTTGAGAGTCCACTATACCTACCTATGGATTGAGTAAGATCCTTCAAGTAAGTTTTTATCGGTGCAAGCAATAAAAATTTCTTTTTAAATATGTGTGATTTATTAGTGCGAGGAAAATAAACTTTATACAAACTTGTGATATAGAAGAAATAAAAGCTACAGACTGCATAATAAACTTCTTTATCACAAGGGGCAATATAAAGTGATGTTCTTTTGCATTAAGGGATTGCACATCCAACTATAAAAGCGCATGACAACCTCTGCTTCCCTCTGCGAAGGGCCTATCTATTACCTTTACTTTCTAGTACTTACCTTTATGTTAGAGTCGTGGTGATCTTCACCATTTCCTTTATTTCACCTTTATCTTTTGGCAAGCGTCATGTGTTGGGGAATGATCTAGACAAATATACCCACTCGGATGAGGGTGATCATGAGTTATTATTGTTGACATTACCCTTGAGGTAAATCATTGGGAGACAAAACTATAAGCCCCTATCTTTCTCTATGTCGGTTTGAAGCTTTGACCTCATAGGTGCCGCCTGAGTGTTAGCAATTATGAAAGACCATAAGATTATTGAGTATGTGGATTTGCTTTACAAGCTCTTATATTGACTCTTTCCTACTTTGCGATAAATTGGAATTGCTTCATGCCTAAAATCATAGTTTGTTAGTTCTCAACAGAGTTCTTGATTCATATTTTGCCTTCTGAATGAATTGTTACTCTAGCATAAGATATTCTCTGTCAATACATGTTCCTGTTCTAAAGATAACCATGATGCCTTCATGTCCGTATTTTATTTTATCGACACCTCTATCTCTAGACATGTGGGCATATTTATCAATCTTGGTTTTCTCTTGAGGACAAGCGAGGTCTAAGTTTGGGGGAGATGATACGTCCATTTTGCATCATGCTTTTTTATCGATATTTATTGCATTATGGGCCGTTAATACACATTATGGTACAATGTTTATGCCTTCTCTCTTATTTTACAAGGTTTATATGAAGAGGGAGAATGCCGGTAGCTGGAATTCTGGACCAGAAAAGGCACAAATGTGAGAGACCTATTCTGCACAGCTCCAAAAGTTCTGAAAAGTTACGGAGAGTTTTTTTGGAATATATAAAAAATATTGGGCGAAATAAATACCACAAGGGACCCACTAGGAAGTCACAAGCTAGGGGGCATGACCTAGCACCCCCCCCCCACCGAACCCTGCAGGCTTCTAGGCCCCCTGGCAGGCCTCGGGTGCCCATCTTCTACTATATGAAGGGTTTTGACCTAGAAAAATCATATCAGAGCGTTCAGGACGAAGCACCACCGTGTCGAGGCAGAACTTCGATAGAACTAATCTAGAGCTCCGTCGGATCTATTTCGCTGAGGAAACGTCCCTCCCGGAGGGGGAAATCAAAGCCAACATCATCACCAACGATCCTCTCGTGGAGACGGGATCAATATTCATCACCACAATCTCCTCTCCAAATCCTAGTTCATCTCTTGTATATGATCTTTGTCTCAAAACCTCAGATTGGTACCTGTGGGTTGCTAGTAGTGTTGATTACTCCTTGTAGTGGATGCTAGTTGGTTTATTTGGTGGAATATTATATGTTTAGATCCTTAATGATTATTAATACTCCTCTGACTATGAACATGAATATGCCTTGTGTGTAGTTACGTTTGTTCCTGAGGAAATGGGATAAGTCTTGTTATAAGTAATCTAGTGAATTTGGTATTCGTTCGATATTTTGATAATATGTATGTTGGCTCTCCTCCAATGCTATCATGTGAGCATCGACTACATGATACTTCCCCATTATTTGGGCCTAGGGGAAGGCATGGGGAAGTAGATGATGGGTTGCTAGAGTGACAGAAGCTTAAATCCTGGTTTATGCGTTGCTTCGTAAGGGGCTGATTTGGATCCATATGATTCATGCTATGGTTAGATTTATCTTAATTCTTCTTTCGTAGTTGCGAATGCTTGGGAGAGAGGTTAATCATAATTGGGAGGTTTGTCCAATTAAGGGCAGCATCCAAGCACCGCTCCACCCACATACCAAATTATCAAAGTAACAAAAGTGAATCATATGAGCATGATGAAAACTAGCTTGACATAAATTCCCATGTGTCCTCGGGAGCACTTTTCCTTATATAAGAGTTTGTCCAGGATTGTCCTTTGCTACAAAAAGGATTGAGTTACCTTGCTGCACCATTGTTACATTTATTACTTGCTACCCGTTACGAACTACCCTATCACAAAACTATCTGTTATGGACAATTTCAGTGCTTGCAGAAAAGATATTACTGAAAACCTCTTGTCATTTCCTTCTGCTCCTCGTTGGCTTCGACACTCTTACTTATCAAAAGAACTAATGTAGATCCCCTACACTTGTGGGCCATCAATCGATGGCAGGCGGCCGCGGCGGACGGGTCTTGATGGGGAAGGTGTTGCGAGGAATAGCAGGGCGTGCGGGGGTCACGAGCGGCTTCTCCGCAAGGTTCTGAGCACGTTCCCATGCTCAGACATGGATGACAGCAGCCCTAGATACGACAGCGAGTGGCGCGGCGAAGCTGAGCTCGACAATGGCAGGGGCGACGCGAGGAGCGAGCTATGAGACGAGCGGGATGGCGTAGAGGGAGGTAAAAGTACGGGGAGTGCACCTTGTCCCTGTAGATGTTCTAAGGTGGGCTTAGGGGAGGTTCGAGGTGGCGTGGTGGCATGTCGGTGTCCCGAGGAAGAAGAAGACCGTGAGCGGGTGCTGAAGTGGCCTTGTGCACCAACTAGTGGTAGCGGAGGACGGGGACAGGTCTAGCGGTTCTCTTGGACACGTTGGAGGGGCGTGGTAGAGATGGTGGTTGTGGCTATGATGGATGGTGGCGACAGTGGTGCTCGGTTTAGCAAAAGATCTGAGGGGATAGGCGGAGATCACAAGGGAGAGGCGAGCGAGTCGTGGGTGAGAGTGAGTGGGTGGTAGGGCACTACTAGGGAAAACCCTAGTAGTAGCGCTGGAAATATGCATAGCAGTGGCGCTGGGCCAAGTGCTACTGCTATCGCGCTACAGCTAAACACTAGTAGTAGCACTATGATACGTCCATTTTGCATCATGTTTTCATGTTGATATTTATCGCTTCTTGAGTTGTTATTTCAATTCACGGTACAATACTTATGCCTTTTCTCTCTTATTTTTCAAGGTTTACATGAAGAGGGAGAATGCCGACAGCTGGAATTCTGGCCTCAAAGTGGAGCAAAGTTGAGATATCTATTCTACGCAACTCCAAACGCCGTAAAAATCAACGAGGATTTTTTTTCCGGATTTATAAAAAATACTGGGCCAAAGAAGCGCCAGAGGGGCGCCAGCAGGTGGCCACAAGCCTGCACGGTGCGACCACCCCCCCTAGGCCGCGCCAAGGGGGCTTGTGGGCAGCCTGCTGGCCCACTGGCCCCCCTCTTCTGCTATATGAAGGGTTTCATCCAGGAAAAAATTAGGGACGAGCTTTTTCGTGGATTCGCCGCCGCCACGAGGCGGAACTTGAGCAGAACCAATCTACAGCTCTGGCGGGACGATCCTGCCGGGGAAACTTCCCTCCCGGAAGGGAAAATCATCGCCATCGTCATCACCAACACTCCTCTCATTGGAGGGGACTCATCACCATCAACATCTTCACCAGCACCATCTCACCTCCAAACCCTAGTTCATCACTTATAACCAATCTCCATCTCGTGACTCCGATTGGTACTTGTAAGGTTGCTAGTAGTGTTGATTACTCTTCGTAATTGATGCTAGTTGGATTACTTGGTGGAAGAGTTTATATTCAGATCCTTGATGCTACTCATTACCTACCTGGTCATGAATATGATTATGCTTTGTGAGTAGTTACTTTGGTTCCCGAGGACATGGGATAAGTCATGCTACTAATAGTCATCTGAATTTGGTATTCGTTCGGTAATTTGATATGTTGTATGTTGTTTTTCCTCTAGTGGTGTTATGTGAACGTCAACTACATAACACTTCACCATTATTTGGGCCTAGAGGAAGGCATTGGGAAGTAGTAAGTAGATGATGGGTTGCTAGAGTGACAGAAGCTTAAACCCTTGTTTATGCGTTACTTCGTAGGGGGATGATTTGGATCCACTAGTTTAATGCTATGGTTAGACTTTGTCTTAATTCTTCTTTCGTAGTTGCGGATGCTTGCGAGAGGGGTTAATCATAAGTGGGATGCTTGTCCAAGTAAGGGCAGTACCCAAGCGCAGGTCCACCCACATATCGAACTATCAAAGTAACAAACGCGAATCATATGAACATGATGAAAACTAGCATCACAGAAATTCCCGTGTGTCCTCGGGAGCGGTTTTCCTCAAATAAGACTTTGTCCAGGCTTGTCCCTTGCTACAAAAGGGATTGGGCCACTTTGCTGCACCGTTGCTACTTTTGTTACTTGTTGCTTGCCGCGAATCATCTCACCACACATTCACTTATTTTCGATAATTTCAGTGCTTGCAGATATTTCCTTCCTGAAAACCACTTGTCAGATCCTTCTGCTCATCGTTGGGTTTGACACTCTTACTTATCGAAAGTACTATGATTGATCCCCCATAATTGTGGGTCATCAAGACAATTTTCTGGCGCCGTTGCCGGGGAGTGAAGCGCCTTTGGTAAGTGGAACTTGGTAAGGAAACATTCATATAGTGTGCTGAAATTTATTGTCACTTGTCACTATGGATACTAATCCTTTGAGGGGCTTGTTTGGGGTATCTTCACCTTGAACGAAAGCACAATGAGTTGCTCCTCAACCTTCTGCACCTACTGAAAATATTTGCTTTGAATTTCCTTCAGGTATGCTTGAGAAACTGCTGGTTAATCCTTTTACAGGAGATGGAACATCACATCCAGACTTGCATATAATCTATGTAGATCAAGTTTGTTGTTTATTAAAGCTTGGAGGTTTGCCCGAGGATGACGTCAAGAAGAAGGTCTTTCCTTTATCTTTGAAGGATAAGGCATTGACATGGTATAGGCTATGTGATCATACTGGATCATGGGACTACAATCGGTTGAAATTGGAATTTCATCAAAAGTTTTAACCTATGCATTTAGTACATCATGATCGTAATTATATTCATAATTTTTGGCCTCGTGACAGAGAAAGCATGGCTCAATCTTGGGGGAGGCTTAAATCAATGCTATATTCATGCCCCAATCATGAACTCTCGAGAGAAATTATCATTCAGAACATCTATGCTCGGCTTTCTCATGATGACCGCACCATGCTTGACACTTCTTGTACCGGTTCTTTTATGAAGAGAGATATTGACTTCAAACGGAATTTGTTGGAGAGAATTAAACGCAACTCTGAAGATTGGGAGCTTGAAGAAGGTAAGGAGTCAGGTATGAATTTCACGTTTGATTGCGTTAAATCCTTTGTTGAGACAAATACTTTTTGTGACTTTAGCGCTAAGTATAGACTTGACTCTGAGATAGTAGCTTCACTGTGTGAATCCTTTCCTGCTCATACTGATCTCCCCAAAGATAAGTGGTTTAAATATCATCCTCATTTAGAAGTCAATGTAGTTAAACCCACTCCAGTTGAAGAGAAACTCATTGCCTATAATGATCCTGTGGTTCCCAGTGCTTACATTAAGAAACCACCTTTCCCTGTTAGGATAAAGGATCATTCTAAAGCTTCAGTAGTGATACGTAGAGGCTATATTAGAACACCTACACCCCTGAGAAATATAGAGTTGAACCTAGCATTGCTATTATCAAACATCTTCTGTCCGACGATGTTGAGGGACATGATATTCACTTCTGTGAAGATGCTGCTAGAATTGCTAAACCTCACGCTAGAGACAAACATAGGCCTGTTGTTGGCACGCCTGTGGTTTCTGTTAATATAGGAGATCATTGCTATCAAGGTTTATATGACGTGGGTACTAGTGTTAGTGCAATACCTCAATCCTTATACGATGAAATTAAAGACGAGATTGCACCTGTTGAGATAAAGCCTATTGATGTCACTATTCAGCTTGCCAATAGAGATACTATCTGCCCTGTGGGAATTGTTAGGGATCACTAGTGGAAAAAAGGCTATTAGTGGTGCACCTATATTGGCTATTAGTGGCACACTATAGGTGCGCCACTATTATCACGCCACTAGTAACATATACTAATGGCGCACCGTTGGTGCGCCATTAGTAGGCAAGGCTACTAGTGGCAAACCACATGGTGCGCCATTACTAAGCCCACAGGTCCGCCACTAGTAGCCTTGGTTACTAATGGTGCACTGTTGTTCGATGCGCCACAAGAGGGCAGCGGTACTACCGCTAGCAGGAGCGGTAGTTTCGCTGGTCCCCAAGCGGTACTACCGCTGGTCCTCTAGCGGTAGTACCGTTGGGCCATTCAATAATGAATGTTAGTAATGGCGCACCTTCAAGTGATGCGCCATTAGTAGCCTTGGTTACTAATGGCGCATTTTTGTCTGATACGCCACAAGAGGCCAGCGGTACTACCGCTGGTCCCCAAGCGGTACTACCGCCGTACCGCTGGGGCCATTTTTTTTATTTGCACAGGTTACAAAATACATTACCACACAGAATATAAACAATAGATTTATCGAATACAATAGAAGATTAGTCTCCGAATACAATTCATCATATTAGTCTCCGAATTCAAAATACCGAATAAAGTTAGAACATTACAAGTGTCGAGACCGCGAGTAGCGAGTTTCTATTCACATTACAAGTCGATATCTAAACTACCATCACATAGAAGAGGGTTGCGGTCACGATGAGCATCATCACGATGAAACTGATCTTCATCCGGTTCCTCCTCCGCTCCCTCCTCTCTCCCGCTAGATAGCGCGCGTATCTAGCTTCCGCCTCCTCCCTATTGGTGTACCCTTTGTACCTGTTACCGCTGAAACGGTGAACCTGTCTCCGACACTCCTCTCAGTCGTCGTAGACTCCGGTAACCTCACCCTTGTACACGACATACGACGACATCTTGATGCACTAGACAAACAAAATGTTAGTAGCAATTCACAGATAATATATAAGCATCTATTACATATAAGTTGAACGACTGTCCAAACTAAAGAGACATACAAGTTCATTAAAGTTTAATTACAACATGAGCTAATCGATATTTCAGAACTACATAGCATCAATACTTCTGACTCGACTCAGGGACCAGAGCGTGGATGAAGCCGTCGTCTTTCGTGATGGTCATGAATGTGTTGTCGTTGTCAGGCTACATTTGTAGCGTTGTATCTATTTCACTATTGGACAGTTGACAGTTGAAGTAGAAGTGCCCCGATCTAGGAAGGACATCTTCATAGATGATTTCCGCAAACTCCGACTGGATGTGAAAGAATTCTTGTCTGATGTCCTGGCCCTCGATTATCGACAAGCGTGCGGCCCATTCTTTGAGATCATTTGGTAGCATACGATGATGCTAGTCCCGTGCGATCGCCCGCATGTGATGGAGGGCGTAGTAGGCATCCTTCTGACTGCCAAGCGGCTACTTGACGCAGGGGAACGTCATTACGTGGGTGAACACGTGCTTGCCGTACCTACAAATTGGCCTCCAGAAGGTGCCTCCAGATTTGGTGTAGCCGAGGAGAGCATCATCAAGAATTTTCTTGATATTTGTGTAGTCTTTCTTCGACTCACGGTCTGAGTCGAAATACGTGGCCATGGAATATTTCGAGCTTAAGTGGATGAGTGTGTAATGTGTGTCACTGCAGAAAACACGGAATTTTAGGGGGAAAAAGAAAGATCAAAATCTAAGAAATCATCTGTTACGGGGCGATGAGGGGATGACTTACTCGGAAAAATAAGGCACGAGTAACTTATCCTTATCTGCGTTCGCCAGAATGACACCTTTTATGTATGAACTCGTGACTTGCCGATCCCCAGCGCTGCCGAGGATCTTGGCACGCATGTAGAAGGGGTAGTGCATCTCCATACTGAGTGAAAATAGCCGAATGAAGGTGTAGTGCAGCGAATAAAGGTTAAGCATAGCGAAGATGTCATCAAACCGCAGGACGATCATACGCCCGATGTTGCTATCGACAAAGCCCTTGCCCACTGGCACCTTGGCCACGAAAACCGGGTATGCCACATCATTCTCGGAGAGACGTCGCTTCTCCATATAATGAACACCATCATGCAGACTCCGCATGCCACTGGTTGCGGCATTGAGCAGATTAGTCGGCAGCATCGGCCTACCCGCCACATGCACCCTCCTCTCAATATCCTTAGATATTGGTGGCCCGTCCTGAGTAGGGATCATACTCAGTGCTGGCTGGCTCGCACCCTTGTTATTCTTTCTTTTTCGTCCCTTCTGCTTCTTCTGTTGTAATGGGATCGAGTTCTGCTCAAAGACCACCTTCTTGAGTGTGTTGGGGCTGATAATATTTCGCACCTCGGCTATTTGAGTCTCGGTGAAGGCGGCAGCTGGAGGTGTCTCCTGAGAATTGAACAGACGACGCCTGTTGAAATTGGTTTTCTCTGAGGTACCAGCTAGATCGCGATCGTCTGTTGCAGGGTTGGGTTCTTGAGAAGGAGGCCCAAACAATTCGTCACCATACCCATATTCGTTGATGTATATATCGACGTTGGAAAATGTATTGTCGTCATCGTTCGGATCCTGTGCCATATGCATGTTCGGATTAGCTCACGACGGTAGCGTTGCGGCGGTCTTGCCATGGCTAGGCGCCGGCACGACTGGCGGTGTTGTCTGTGGGGTGGTGTCCCCCGCCCCCAAACGAATCTGGCTCTTCGGCCAAAGCATGGACCAGTTTTAGCAGGCGTTGAGGGTCATCACATCATCTTCATCGGCCCCAACAGGTCGATACGGAGGTAACAAGTCGTCGCAGCCCCGCAGCACCCGGAACAGTTGAACCCTATACACGCTGGGTGGCATCGGATTACCGTGGAACACGCGGTTGCCCGGTTCAACGATTTTGGCCTTGGCGACATCGATCAATTCGCCGTCCACGAATTGCAGGAGAGTGCATGGAACATTTGCAGCGCCCTGCGAAAACATGTAGGGCGTCAGGGATGCCTAGTCAAAGGCAAGGAGATGAACTCATCGGCCAAGGCTTATTTACCGTGATGGCGTCGAGCTCGGCTAATGTCGAGGTACCGCCAACGGCGGGCGTACAAGTGACGGAGGGGCCGCTTGCGGCCGAGGTGCCGCCGGGCGTATTCTTCCCACACCCGGGTGCATTAAGCTCCACTACCGGGGCCGACGCCGGAGACACAAATGCCGCCTCCGCCGGAGGCACCGATGCCGGTGCATTGTGCGAGTTGCTGCCCGTGAAGCTGGGAATCGGGGGCGGCCCATGTTGGCCGCCCACAAACCACCCCGCCAGCCCCTCAAGCAAGGATGGCATGATGGCGGTGATCGTCGCTCCCAGTTGGTCTCGCACTTGCTCTTGGACTATCTCCGGAATCCACGCCATTTGTGCCTTGAGTTCTTTGACCTCGCGCTCCTGGCTTTCCGAGTTGTTCCTTTTGTCCTTTCGCCCAACCTTATAGTATTCCGACCATTTCGTGGACAAGCCTTTGCCGGCCACACGACCAGCTGACGACGGCTTACTGAGCTTATCCTTGTGTTTCATTATGTTCAACGCCCTATTTAAAGTGTTTTCCCAAGGGACATACGGGGAGCTCGGAGACCCCGCGCTACGGAAGGAACATGAACCATTTAGAAATTTGGCTTCATTAATTAGAATGCAACCATATGGAGCTAATTACGTGGGGGTGTATTCCTTACCAGAACACGCTCAAGCTACTTCACCTTCGGATCCGTGGTAAGCTCCTTTGTTACCGGGTCCACCTTGTACCGGGACCTGATATAGTTCCTGGCCTGCTTTTCATGGTATTTATTGAAGAGGGGCGGTAGGCCTTGCTCGGCACGCTTCGCGTCCTCCTTGTCCCATTTAGGTTGCGCCACACTATAACCGCCGGGACCGAGTTTGTGGACCCCTAAGTTCAAGTCCCGCATATCTTTCCCCCACTGACTTGATTCCGCGGATGAGTTGCTCTCGCACTTGATGTTGAACTCCAGGTAGTCAGCTTCGCTGATCGAAGGATTTGTCTCCTTGATCTTCTCATAACTATCACCTTTTAGAATCCTTCTCTTCACCGAGGATCTCCAAGTAGCTAGGGTCGTGCTCATCTTCGTGAGGGCGGTACTATTCACTCTATTCCGTGAGAGGCGTGTGTTTGCAAAGTCACCGGGGAACTTGTATCGTTCGTGCAGCTTCGTGAAGAGGAGGTTGTGCAAATTGCCTCGGTCTTTATGCCTTAGGTTCTCGGTGTTGATCGAGACGGTGCTCCGGAGAATTCACCCGAGTTGTCCCGCGTATCCACCGACTAATTCTTTGGACGCCATTGGATGCCCACTAGAGGACACTTCGGTAAATTCCTCCTTGACGGTGCCGAGCACGTTCGGGCGTCGGTCCTTCCGTTGCCTCTTCGGTTGGCTGTCATCTGTGCGTTCGCTGCCATCATTAGTGGTAGCATCCCCGGCGGCACCATCAGTGGTGTCATCCCCGACGCCACTAGAGGTTGTGTAGTCGGGATCAGTGTCTTCCGTGGCGTCCTCATAGCGGTGAGGTTCTTCCTCCATCTCTTGGGACAGCTCCCAAAATGGCTTGCCCGAACCGCCGGCCCCATCATTGTTGGCCATGTTCGCTCTAAATAGGATAATATGTTTTGGTCATAGTGATTAAATTCAATGAATATGGTGTGTTGATGTTAATTCTTAGGTAACTTATCAGCCCAACTAATAGATTAAGTTTTTGTTTCGGTTGACAATCGGGCACCTTGTAGGTCAAGAAAATTGGGCATGACCGTTGCTAATTTTCTTGACCTAGGAGTGCCCCATTCTCAACCGAAACGGAAATTAATCAACATTTCAGGAGAAGGGGGTAACCTTTGCTCATCTCACTATTTGCATGAGTTCAGAACAGATACAATTAAGCAAACAGTTATAATGATGAGTCCAACCAACAGCAATTTTGTCTGTCTCACAGATTGATCTCCAATTTCAACTATCACAAGGTTGATCCGATAATAAGCATGAAGGAAGTATTATGCAAAACTTCTAGAGAGGCAAGTACCAAAATTGTGAAGCCTCAAATGGTACACATCAAGATGCACCATCGCCATCACAAAGAAGAATGTAAGTGACCTATTCATTCACTGCGAACCTAACTCAATATAAGCGGCCTATTCACTGTGAACCTAACATAGCAGCTCAACAAAAGACTATTCTGAACGGTTTTCAAGAATTTGTAGAAGAAGAAGAAAGCAAGTCAGTGAGTGGGAAAGGCTTCTTGGATCCGTGCCCATCTTGAGAAAAGTTCTTGCCCAGCCTAAGCTTACTTATTACTACTAGTTAACTTGATAGGAAAAGATTTGCCGAAATGTTCATCATCAAGACCAAAACAAGTTGCGCTTTTCTCGCAATTAAATCAGCCATGACCATGAAGGATAAGGACGGGCAGCGCGGCTAGAATTCCAGCAACCGAAACTTTCTCCCAGCATACGGATAAGAACACGTGCCCCTAAAATCTCCCCCTTAATTTTTCTGACTCAAGACTTCAGAGCAGCAGGCAAAGGTCCAGGGAAATGAATTCAGGATGATTTGGACAGTAGGGAGAGAGAGATAAGAACAACACTCCAACAGTAATCCATCAAAATCACACCGGGTTTCGTACAGCGGGAAGCAAGGGTGTAGAGGAGGAGGCTACCTGCTGCTGCCGTTGGAAGGCGAGAGGAAGGCGAGAGGAGGCTACCTGCTGCTGCCGTTGGATGGTGATATCGATGTCGAGGGCGCGGCGGTGGGGGAAAGGCGCCGGCCACGACAGATGATGATGATGATGCGAGGGGTTGCCGGAGCTCCGCGGGTAGGGCGGCGTCGGGGGTCCTCTAGGCGGCGCAGGAGAGCGGAGGAGAGCGAGCGAGCGAGCGAGAGGGAGAGGTAGTGGGGGTGGAGGAGTGGAGGGGGCAATGGGAGGGAGGGAAGAAAGCCCCCGCGTCCTGGGGGAAGTTAGCAATGGCGCATCATTTAGGGGTGCGCCATTAGTACGTAGAGGTACTACCGCTGTATCTGGCGGTACTACCATTGGCCGCAGCGGTACTACCGCCGACACACGAGCGATAGTACTGCTAGAGGGCCATACACTAATGGAAAATTAGTAATGGAGCACCCTCTAGTGGTGCGCCATAAGTAAGGTGATAGCAATGGCGCACCTTCTTCTGGTGCGCCATTACTAAATTTGTTTTTATTTTTTTGGATTTTTAGTTGCATGTAATTAATAATGTGTGCTTGCAAGTGGCATGTTATGAGGTGATATCACATTGTGCAAAGATTTAGAATTACATGACATTCTTGAAATCAAGTGGCATGAAATAACAATCATTAAAGATTGAGCTTGCCACTGACACACACACGCGACCGACACATCGTGATTCGATCTTAGCTATCTTTTCACGATGATCTTTTTGCCCTTTTTTCTCGCGTTTGAATAATTTAGCGCCGGAACCCCTTTAATTCTTCTCTTCAACGGACGTCCTTTAGGTAGGGTGGTCCTGCTTCTTCTTGTGGTGTGTGCTACTTCATCGTCGTCGTCGTCGTCATCTTCCATCTTGGGGTCGTCGTACTTGTCGAAGTCCTGCTCATTGGTGACTCCATCCATTCCGATGATGTTCCTTTTTCCAATCCTCACGACAACACGACTGGGCTTTGACAGGTCAGTAATGAAGAAGCATTGGTCCACTTGGCAAGCCAGTACCCATGGCTCATTTTTCGCGGTGACGTTCGCGCCCGCGGTCTTGTATTTGGCTTCGTGTATAACCATGGTATTGAAATACCGGTCTTCTTTTAGGACGCCCTTGGCCCATCTGACACGGAACATCGGGACCATCTCTCCAGCGTAGCTCAGCTCCCAGATCTCCTCGATCCTTCCGTAGTATATGTCCTTGTCGTTACCGGTGTAGGATTCCATCGTTACCCTGGAGTTCTGATAATCGTTGTTCATGTCCTTTTCCTCGGTGTAGAATGTGTAACCGTTGATATCGTATGCCTCATAGGTCATCAGGTTGTGCTCGGCACCCTGTGACAAGGCGAATATGAGTTTTTCTTCCTCAGAAGAATCCTCATGTAAAGGGTACGACAGAAGCTTGTCCTTGAACCAACTCTTGAAATACGAGTTGTGCTCTTTGATTACTTCTCCGTCCGTCCTCTGTTGGCCTCGTTCATTGTACGTCTTCTCAATAAAGGTTTTGTGCTCTACCACCCAAGGATCGACCACGTCTATGTGTTGTAGCGTGACTAGGTTTGCTCTTTTAAAGTCGGCGAGTCGACCCTTGAAGTCAACATGCATTTCACGGCGACCCTCGCGGTGACCCCATCCAGCGAGCCTGTCGAGGTGCCTGTTGACGAGCAGACCAATGGGGTTCTCGATGCCTAGATAATTCGTGCAGAAGGAGATGCACTCTTCTGTCAGGAAGCCCTGGGCAATGCTTCCATATGGACGTGCCCTTTTGCGAACGTATCCTTAGATGACACAATTCATCCTTTCGAACAACATCATGTTGTGCAGGAACGTCGGCCCGAGTTGGATGATATCATCCACGATATGGACCAACAGATGCACCATAACGTCGAAGAGTGCGGGCGGGAAGTACATCTCAAGATCGCATAGTATCACCACGATCTCTTCCTGTAGCTTTCTGAGTTGCCTCACGCCAACCGACTTCCGAGAGATGACGCAGAAAAAGTTGCATAGACCAAATACTGTTTCAGGACGTGCATCTCAATGATCCCTCGGATTGCAACTGGAAGTATCTGCGTCATGAGCACGTGACAGTCATGAGACTTCATCCTGTTGAACTTCTGCTTCGCTGACTCTAGGTATCTACTTATCTTCCCCGCGTAACCGTAAGGAAGTTTTACTCCTACGAGGCAGGTGAAAAACTGCTCGATCTCCTTCGGACTTAGAGTGAAGCATGCGGGAGGGCAGTCATATTCGATCTTCTTGGACTTTTTGCCTTTGCAACGACTTTCCGTGTCCTTCCCCTCATCATCATCATCATCATCATCATTAGGGCGTTTTGCGTGAAGCTCCTCCCTGATGCCCATTGATTGCAAGTCTGCCCTTGCTTTCGGCCCATCTTTGGTCCTCTCTGGCATGTTGAGCAGGGTACCAAGCAGACTCCCGCACACGTTCTTCGTGATATGCATGACATCAAGGCTGTGAGGCACACGAAGGATCTTCCAGTACGGCAAGTCCCAGAAAACAGACCTCATTTTCCATACCTTCACCAGCGACTCTGGCGCCTTTCGCTTCTTTCTCGGCGGTGGGCACTCTTTCCAATTTTTCAATAGCTCGTCTATTTCCTCGCTGCTCCTCGTACGTGTGGGTCTTCGGTGTTCGGTTTCACCGTCGAACAGATCCTTGCGTGTTGTCCATGCCTCATCATCGCAAAGCCACCTTCGATGTCCCATGAACACGGTTTTCGAAGACCCTGGATCTCTATCTAGCTGGCGATACGTTGTGTCATCCATGCACGTGACGCATGCACAAAATCCGTGGACCACCTGCCCCGTGACATATCCGTAACCGAGATAGTCATGCACCGTCATGAGCAGTGCGGCTCTCCTAGGGAAATATTGTTTCGCTGCAGCGTCCCACGTATTGGCTGGCGTTTTCCATAGCGTGTCTAGCTCCTCTTTCAGCAGCCCCAGATACAGATTGATGTCGTTCCCTGGTTGTTTCGGCCCTTCAATTAGCATAGTCATGTGAATGTACTTCCTCTTCATGCACATCCAGGGGGGAAGGTTGTACATCCACACAAACACAGGCCAAGTGCTATGTGTGCTGCTCTGGCTACCAAACGGATTGACTCCATCCGTGCTCACGCCCAGCATGATGTTCCTTGGATCGTCCCCAAATTCTGGGTGTTCGAAGTTCAACGCTTGCCACTGGCTCGCATCCTTAGGGTGACTTAGCATCTTGTCTTTCTTATTTATCTCCGGATCATTTCCGTGATCTTCTCGCTTCT
Source organism: Hordeum vulgare subsp. vulgare (assembly GCF_904849725.1). Taxonomy (NCBI): domain Eukaryota; kingdom Viridiplantae; phylum Streptophyta; class Magnoliopsida; order Poales; family Poaceae; genus Hordeum; species Hordeum vulgare. The sequence goes on from NC_058521.1 coordinate 372,129,077, forward strand.
TCTCCTTCCTATCCGCGTGCCAACGCAGGAGCTCTACTTGCTTAGGGTCCGCGAAATACCGCTGCAGACGAGGAGTGATCGGAAAGTACCACACCACTTTTTGAGGAGCTTTCTTCCTCTTCTTGTATCAAGTGACGCCGCACACCGGACATATGGTAGACTCCACGTGCTCGTCCCGATAAATGATGCAATTGTTCATGCACACATGGTATTTCACGTGTGGTAAATCCAAAGGACACATGATTTTCTTTGCCTCATCGAAACTGGTCAGGCACTTGTTCCCGTGGGGAACACGTTCGTGCCAGAATGACATGTTCTCGTCGAAGCATTTGTCGGTCATTTTGTGTTTTACCTTCATCTCCAGAGCCATGAGTATTACTTTCAGGCGGGTATCCTCGGGCCTGCATCTTTCATACAATGGAGTAACCGCGTCTATCTCCAGTTGATCCAGCTTGGCTTTCTCTCAGGCGGCAGCTCTTGTGTTACCCGTCTGCTTGAGAAGCAGCTCTTGAATATGAGGTTCCTGCACCCAGCCCATCGATGGTCCATCATCCTCTGCTCCGACATCTTCATCTTCATGATCATGCCCTTCGTCTTCCTCATCATCATGTCCGACATCTTCTACATGATGATTGTGTCCTGCATTTACTTCATGATCATGTCGCCCGCCCTCGCTGTCTTGCTGCCCTTCATTATTTCTTGCCCGGCCCCCATGGACGACTTCATAATCATCTTCAGCAACTTGCCACCGATAGCCATCCATGAAACCACGCACGATCAGGTGCTCCTGCACCTGTCTGGAATCTGGGTCCATAAGGCTCTTCAGCTTGCATCTTCAACACGGGCATCTTATCTCCGTCTCGTTCTTTTGAAGCATCTCGGCCTTCGCAGATCTAAAAAACCTATTCATGATGCCCTCGGTCATCGTGCAGACCATGGTCGCGTGTGGGGTAGAGCAAAACGATATTATAGAACCAAAAAAATTGGCATGACTTTGCCTAAAAATAGGACCAAAAAGATATGCATAGTTCCAAATTCTAGCCGAAATGGAAATGAATCAACTTTCCGGAAAAATATTGGCAACTATCGCATTTCACATACCGGTACGTGCAAACAAAAACATATGCAACACCACAAACATACGTACATCTAGGCCAAAGTGTGTACATTGGAGAGGGAGAAAAAAGTAGATCTAGAACATAAAGAAAGCTTTCCCCTTACTTACCTATCAAAAAAAGGAAATTTAACCACATAATTTGGATGAATCTATGGTGCAAATGAGGTGAGGAGGAGGAGGCAGCCGAGACAATTGCTTAATTGGTAGAGGTGGAGATAATGAAGTGGGGAAAGTTAGTGTGTGGGAAAGTGAGTGTGTGGAAAAATATCTAGTGCTCTCAGGTTACCAATGGAGGACCACCATGGCATGCGCCGTTGGTAACCAGGGTTACTAATGGCGCACCAGGCAGTGGTGCGCCATGACTAGTTTTTTTTTAAATATGGGTAGTGGTACTACCGCTAGCCCTGGCGGTAGTACCGCTGGGATCATAGCGGTAGTACCGCTCCGCCTGGCGGTAGTACCGCTCCCCTGGAGTCAACCCTAAAAACCCTAGCAAAGCCATGTTGGATGGGCTCCCGGCGGTAGTACCGCTCCACCTGGCGGTAGTACCGCTCCCCTGGAGTCAGCCCTAAAAACCCTAGCAAAGCCACGTTAGATGGGCTCCCGACGGTAGTACCGCTCCACCTGGCGGTAGTACCACTCCCCTAGAGTCAGCCCTAAAACCCCTAGGAAATCCATGTTAGACGGGCTCCCGGTGGTAGTACCGCTCCACGTAGCGGTAGTACCGCTGGGTCAGCTTACCAATGGCGCACCTATTAGAACTGCGCCATTGATAAAAATGTTTACTAATGGCGCACCTTTGTGTGGTGCGCCATTACTAGTTTTGAAAAAAATTTGAAAAATAATAATATTAGTAGTGGCGCACCCTAGGTATGGTGCGCCATTACTAGTTAAAATTAGTAATGGCGCACTTTGCTGTGGTGCGCCACTACTAAGTTTGCCAAGGGGATAGGGCCCAGGCCTAACATACTAATGGCGCACCAGAGAGTAGGTGCGCCATTAGTAATATTGTTACTAGTGGAGCACCACTATCTGGTGCGCCACTGCTATATAGAAGTGGCGCACCACTTGCACGGTGCTCCACTAGTAGCCATATTAGCTATAGCCATTTTTGTAGTAGTAGATGTTGAAGTCTTGTGTGGTAAAATGAAGTATCCTGCTGATTTCCTCGTCCTTGCTACCGCACAAGATAGCTTTTGTCCCATCATATTTGGCAGACCTTTTCTCAAGACTGTCAATTCTCATATTGACTGTGTGAAGAAAACTGTCACTGTTGGCTTTGAAGGTGTGTCACATGAGTTCAATTTCTCCAAGTTTGGTAGACAACCTCATGAAAAGGAGTAGCCTAGTAAGGATGAAACTATTGCCTTAGCATATATTGTCGTGCCTCCTACTGATCCCCTAGAGCAATACTTGCTTGAGAATGAAAATGATATGCATATGGATGAAAGGGATGAGATAGATAGAGTTGTCTTAGAACAATATGCTATTCTTAAGAATAACTTGCCTCTTGAACTACTTGGGGATCCACCCCAACCAAAGGGTGATCCTGTGTTCGAGCTTAAATAGTTGCCTGATACTCTTAAGTATGCTTATCTTGATGAAAAATAGATATATCCTGTCATAATTAGTGCTACCCTCTCAGAGCATGAAGAAAAGAAGTTACTACAAACTCTGAGGAAGCACCGTGCTGCTATTGGATATACTCTTGATGATCTTAAGGGCATTAGTCCCACTCTATGCCAGCACAAGATTAAAACTGATCCTGATTTCAAACCAGTTGGTGATCATCAAAGGAGATTGAATCCTAATATGAAAGAAGTAGTAAGAAAAGAAATACTAAAGCTCCTGGAAGCTGGTATTATCTATCCTGTTGCTCATAGCGATTGGGTGAGTCTGGTGCATTGCGTTCCTAAGAAGGGAGGCATTATCGTTGTCCCTAATGATAAGGATGTATTGATCCCACAGAGGATTATTACTGGCTATAGGATGGTGATCGATTTCAGGAAACTGAATAAAGCCACTAGGAAAGATCATTACCCTCTGCCTTTTATCGACCAAATGCTAGAAAGGCTGTCTAAACACACACACTTCTGCTTTCTAGACGGTTATTCTGGTTTCTCTCAAATACTAGTTGCACAATCTGATCAGGAGAAAACCACTTTCACCTGCCCTTTCGGTACCTTTGCTTATAGACGTATGCCTTTTGTCTTATGTAATGCACCTACCACTTCTCAAAGATGTATGATGGCTATATTCTCAGACTTTTGTGAAAAGATTGTTGAGGTTTTCATGGATGACTTCTCTGTTTACGGGTCTTCTTTTGATGATTGCCTCAGCAATCTTGATCGAGTCTTGCAGAGATGTAAAGATACCAATCTTGTCTTGAATTGGGAGAAGTGTCACTGTATGGTTAATGAAGGCATCATCTTAGGACATAAAATTTCTGAAAGATGTATTGAAGTCGATAAGGCTAAGGTTGATGCAATCGAGAAAATGCCATGCCCCACAGATATCAAAGGTATAAGAAGTTTCCTTGGTCATGCTAGTTTCTATAGAAGGTTCATTAAAGACTTCTCTAAGATTTCTAGGCCTCTTACCAATCCCTCGCAAAAGTATATTCCTTTTGTCTTTGACAATGATTGTGAGGAAGCCTTCGAAATACTTATGAGGGCTTTGATAACTGCACCTATTGTTCAACCACCTAATTGGAACATACCTTTTGAAATCATGTGTGACGCTAGTTATTATGCTGTTGGTGCTGTCCTAGGGCAATGAATCGATAAGAAGTTGAATGTTATTCACTACGCTAGTAAAACTCTAGACCGTGCCCAGAGAAACTATGCTACTACGGAGAAGGAATTTTTAGCAGTCGTGTTTGCATGTGAAAAGTTCAGGTCTTACATAGTTGATTCCAAAGTCACTATTCACATTGATCATGTTGCTATTAAGTACCTCATGGAGAAGAAGGACGCTAAACCTAGACATATCAGATGGGTTCTCTTGCTACAATAATTTGATTTGCACGTTGTTGACACGAAGGGTGCTGATAACCCAGTAGCAGATAACTTGTCTAGGTTGGAGAACATTCTTGATGACCCACAACCTATTGATGATAGCTTTGCCGATGAGCAATTGAATGTCATCAATGCTCCACGTAGTGCACCGTGGTATGCTGATTATGCAAACTATATCGTTGCGAAATATATACCACCTAGTTTCACGTACCAGCAAAAGAAGAAATTCTTCTTTGACTTGAGACACTACTTTTGGGATGATCCTCACCTTTATAAGGAAGGAGTAGATGGTGTTATTAGACGTTGTGTACCTGAACATGAACAGGGACAGATCCTACAGAACTGTCACTCCGAGGCCTATGGAGGAAACCATGCGGGAGATAGAACTGCACACAAGGTATTGCAATCAGGTTTCTATTGGCCCACTCTCTTCAAGGATGCCCGTAAGTTTGTCCTGTCTTGTGATGAATGTCAAAGAATAGGTAATATTAGCAAACGTCAGGAAATGCCTATGAACTATTCACTTGTTTTTGAACCATTTGATGTCTGGGGCTTTGATCATATGGGACCTTTTCCAAAATCCAAACGGTATACTCATATCATTAAGGAAGGAGTAGTTGCTGTTGATTATGTCACTAAGTGGGTAGGAGCTATCCCCACTAGTAGTGCTGATCACAACACCTCTATCAGGATCCTGAAAGAAGTTATCTTCCCTAGATTTGGAGTCCCTAGATATCTAATGACCGACGGTGGTTCACACTTCATTCATGGTGCTTTCCGTAAAACGCTTACTAAGTACGATGTCAACCATAGAATTCCGTTTCCCTATCACCCTCAGTCCAGTGGTCAAGTTGAGCTATGCAATAGAGAGATTAAACTAATTCTGCAAAAGACTGTCAACAGGCCTAGAAATAATTGGTCTAAGAAGCTCGATGATGCACTGTGGGCTTATTGAACTGCCTATAAGAATCCCATGGGCATGTCTCCGTACAAAATGGTGTACGGTAAAGCATGTCATTTACTTCTTGAGCTAGAGCATAACGCTTATTGGGCAATCAAACAGCTTAACATTGATTTCAAACTTGCCGGTGAGAAGAGGTTATTTGATATTAGCTCGCTTGATGAATGGAGAACTCAGACATATGAGAATGCCAAGTTGTTCAAAGAAAAGGTTAAGAGGTGGCATGATAAGAGGATACGAAAGCGTGAGTTCAATGTAGGTGATTATGTCTTGCTATATAACTCTCGTTTAAGATTCTTTGGAGGCAAGCTTCTCTCTAAATGGGAAGGTCCCTATGTTGTTGACGAAGTATATCGTTCCGGTGCTATCAAGATCAACAACACGGAAGGTAATTGTCCGGGAGTTGTAAATGGGCAGAGAATCAAGCATTATATCTCAGGAACTCCAATAAATGTTGAAAGCAGTATTATCAATACCATAACTCTGGAAGAATACCTAAGGGATATTTATCTGCCTGTTTCAGACTCCGAAAATGAAGAGGTATGTGATTCGGTAAGGAAACAGAGTCCAAAACTTTTCTAGTAGGAAATTTTCTCCGTTCTGGATTATTTGAAAAAATACAAAAATTGGAAGTAGTCTGTAAAGTGCATGAGGAGGCGACAAGCCTGCACGGCACGATCCCACCCCCTGGCCGCGCTGGGAGAGCTTGTGGCCACCTCGTGCGCCTCCCGGACTCCGTTTTTGTGCAGGGTACTCCTTCTAGTCTGGAAAAAATCATTATATATACTTCTGTTTGGTCTGACCTGTGCATCACGCAGATTTCCTGTGTTTTTTGTTTCGAGCATGTTTTCTACCGCAGATTTAGGGCAAGATGTCTTCTCAAGATTTAGAGGGGGAGAGTTATGTGGCAGATTACCTTGCTAACCCCAAGGTCTATGGGGACTTGGATCCTTATGGATGGACCATTGATGAGGAAGAAGATTGTGATCCTAAGGGCAAGGAACAAACAAGTCTTGATGAAGAGGAGGCTCCTCTACCTCAACCTGGACACACGCATGTGGAGTTCAAGAAGTCGAGCCTCCCTGACTCAAGGAAGAAGTCTAAGACTTTGTTTATCCCTTGTCGTTGCTTGCAGGAGAGTAAGCAGGAATTATGTCAAAGGGTGTTGAAGCTTGAAGAGGAAAATGATGATCTGAGGGAGCAAAATTTTATGCTCAAGTGGAAATTAAACAAGCTCAAGGCCTCTGTAACAACTCCTCCACCATCACCACCAAAGGAAGACAACTGAACATGGGCATGGGCAATCCCCTTGGCTTGTGCCAAGCTTGGGGGAGTTGCCCAATATCGTATCACCCTCACATCTTTTGCCTTACCTTTGTTTTAGTTTTCCTTTTGAGTTTTCTCTTTCTCTAGTAGATTTAAAAGTCTTAGTGTTTTAGTCTTGATTTTTGCTTTGTGTCACCCCCGATGTATTCGAGCTCATGAGCCCTATAATAAAGAGTGTCTTAGTTGAAGGGCTTTGCCTCTTGCCATGATCAAAAGTGTGAGAATAGAATAAAAGCATGAAAGATCATGTAATGATCTTATGGGAAGTGATGGCTTCACATATAAAAAGAATGAGGATTGAAACTTGTTGAGGGTAGGCAAACGTAGACCTTGGTCATTGTTGCAATTAATAGGAAGTGATAAAGAAGGAGAGGTTCACATATAAATATATCATCTCTGACACCATCTATGACTGTGAACACTCAGTAAACTATTGCATGCTTAGAAGTAGATGTTGGACAAGGAAGACAACATAATGAATTGTGTTTGCTTGGTTCTGAACAATGTTATATGATTAGAGATCCCTTAGCATGTGACAATTGCGTCCACCTCATATTAGCCAAACCTCCCGCACTAAGTAGAGATACTACTTCTGCATCCACAAACCTTCAACCCAGTTTTTCCATGAGAGTCCACCATACCTACCTATGTTTTGAATAAGATCCCTCAAGTAAGTTGTCATTGGTGCAAGCAATAAAGATTGCTCCCGAATATGTATGATCTATTAGTGTGTGGAAAATAAGCTTTGCACGAACTTGTGATGAGGAAGACATAAAAGCGACAGACTGCATAATAAAGTTCTTTATCACAGGAGGCAATATAAAGTGACGTTCCTCCGCACTAAGAGGACACGCATCCAAACCTCAAAAGCGCATGACAACCTCTGCTTTCCTCTGCGAAGGGCCTATCTTGTACCTTTACATTTTTCCCTCGAAAGACTCATGGTGATCTTCACCAATTCCTTATTTGGCCTTTATCTTGGCTAACGTTATATGCTTGGGAAATATCTATATTCATATGTCAACTTGGAAGTAAGTATTCATGAATTATTATTGTTGACATTACCTTTGAGGTAAGCAGTTGGGAGGCAAAACTATAAGCCTCTATCTTTCTGCGTGTCCAGCTGAAACTATGATCTCATGAGTACCACGTGAGTTGTAGCAATTACAGAGAATGAAAGAATGATTGAGTATGTGGATTTGCTTTACAAGCTCTTATTTGACTCTTTCTGATGTTGTGATAAATTGCAATTGCTTCAATGACTAAAGGCTATCGGTTGTTACTTCTCGGTAAGGTTCTTGATCCATGCTTTACTTTGTGAAGGAATTATCACTTTAGCATGAGAGTTTATATGTTGGTATTGCTATTCTGATCATTATCATGATGCCTGCATGTTCGTATCTTGTTTTGTCGACACCTCTCTCCCTAAACATGTGGTCATATTTATTGAGCTAGGCTTTCGATTGAGGACAAGCGAGGTCTAAGCTTGGGGGAGTTGATACGTCCATTTTGCATCATGTTTTCATGTTGATATTTATTGCTTCTTGGGCTGTTATTTCACTTCACTGTACAATACTTATGCCTTTTCTCTCTTATTTTGCAAGGTTTACATGAAGAGGGAGAATGCCGGCAGCTGGAATTCTTGCCTGAAAGTGGAGCAAACTTGAGATACCTATTCAGCGCAACTCCAAACACCGTAAAAACAATCGAGGATTTTTTTCCGGATTTATAAAAAATACTAGGCCGAAGAAGCGCCAGAGGGGCGCCAACAGGTGGCCACAAGCCTGCACGGCACGGGCACCCCCAGGCCGCGCCAAGGGGGCTTGTCGGCAGCCTGTTGGCCCACTGGCCCCCCTCTTCTGCTATATGAAGGGTTTCGTCCAGGAAAAAAATCAGGGAGGAGCTTTTTCGTGGATTCGCCGCGGCCACGAGGCGGAACTTGAGCAGAACCAATCTAGAGCTCTAGCATGACAATCGTGCCGAGGAAACTTCCATCCCGGAGGGGGAAATCGTCGCCATCGTCATCACCAACACTGCTCTCATCAGAGGGGACTCATCACCATCAACATCTTCACCAGCACCATCTCATCTCCAAACCCTAGTTCATCACTTGTAACCCAATCTCCGTCTCGCGACTCCTATTGGTACTTGTAAGGTTGCTCGTAGTGTTGATTACTCTTCGTAGTTGATGCTACTTGGATTACTTGGTGGAAGAGTTTATGTTCAGATCCTTGATGCTACTCATTACCTCTCTGGTCATGAATATGATTATGCTTTGTGAGTAGTTAGTTTGGTTCCTGAGGACATGGGATAAGTCATGCTAATAATAGTCATGTGAATTTGGTATTCGTTCGTAATTTGATATGTTCTATGTTGTTTTTCCTCTAGTGGTGTTATGTGAACGTCGACTACATAACACTTCGCCATTATTTGGGCCTATAGGAAGGCATTGGGAAGTAGTAAGTAGATGATGGGTTGGTAGAGTGAGAGAAGATTAAACCCTAGTTTATGCGTTATTTCGTAAGGGGCTGATTTGGATCCACTAGTTTAATGTTATGGTTAGACTTTGTCTTAATTCTACATTCATAGTTGCAGATGCTTGCGAGAGGGCTTAATCATAAGTGGGGTGCTTGTCCAAGTAAGGGCAGTACCCAAGCACCGGTCCACCCACATATCAACCTATCAAAGTAATGAACGTGAATCATATGAACATGATGAAAGGTAGCATGAAAGAAATTCCCCTGTGTCCTCGGGAGCGTTTTTCCTCCTATAAGACTTTGTCCAGGCTTGTCCCTTGCTACAAAAGGGATTGGGCCACTTTGCTGCACCATTGCTACTTTGGTTACGTGTTGCTTGCTGCGAATCATCTCACCACACAATCACTTGTTACCGATAATTTCAGTGCTTGCAGATATTTCCTTGCCGAAAATCACTTGTCAGATCCTTCTGCTCCTCGTTGGGTTCGACACTCTTACTTATCAAAAGTACTACGATTGATCCCCTATACTTGTGGGTCATCACGCTGGTATGAGCAGCGCTACTGGTAAGTAGTGTTAGCAGTAGCGCTTCTTTGCCCAGCGCTCTGATAACTATAGTAGTAGCGCTTGTTCATATGGCGCGCTGCTGCTAAGCTGCGCTACTGGTAAGTATTACCAGCGGAACTGCTAACTTTTACTGCTTTCAGAAATTTGCACCATCTACGTATTTGTGATGTATTTATAGAAATTCTATACAATAGTTTCATCACATGATATCAAACATACACTATTCTCACATATCATAGACATATAGTGGTGTGCAATAAATGATATCTTGGCCGTAAGACTTTGACTATTAAGACTTGCTCGCTTCTATACTGCGATCATATTCACACACATCATATTCTACCTAGTACTTCTCTACTACAATCCTTCACAATTTTGCTCCACTCTTTGACTATTAAGACTTGATCACTTCAAGAAATGATGAATGCACTCATGTGCAATAAAGGATATCTTGGTTGTAAGCTAACCATTATCATGCGACCTTTAGACTCGATCCAACGAGTAACAACACTCATCGGGAGTCTCTGTTCAATACATAGATATAACATACTTAGCAATGAAGTTTAGCTTAAAAACTAATGTATGCAAAAGATGCATTGAGGACAAATAGTAAAAATCTTACCATCTTTCCTAAATAGATGTGACCGTAGTTTCATACGCACACTAGTGGTCGCACATTTTGAGTACTAATATCTTAAAGTCCAGGAAATTAACATGTCTTGACAGTATCAAGATCCTCAAGCAATGAAACATAATGACCTATCTCCTCGTAGTTTAGTTTAGCCCAGGAACAGTCGTAGGTGATGTCTACCAAGCGTTGGACATGTTTGCTTGAATGGAAATAAGCTGTCAATAGTAAATTAGTTGTCAACTATTTTTAAATAAAAAATATAAATTACTAAATAAATATGGTTGAGGAACTCACATAATGGTAGAACTGGAGGCTTCTGCACATCGATCTAGATGTCGATGTAGAACTGGAGGCAACTACCAGGAACCTTATAAGGCAGATCACTATTAATCAATAGGAAACGGCAACATGGTGGATAGTCCCTCACCGATTTTTCGACCGTCGATGATGGTCGCTATTCCTACTTACCCTAGTGCATAACAAATATCTAGGACAAGGAGAAGGAGGAGAAGCAACCCCCACGACAACAGTCGACATTCTTACTCTCTCATATTTGGTGGACAGTCCCTCACCGATTTTTCGACCGTCGATGATGGTAGCTACTCCTACATCCCCTAGTGCATAAAAAATATCTAGCACAAGGAGAAGGAGGAGAAGCGACCCCCACGACAACAGTCGGCATTCTTCTTCTCTCATATATGGTGGACAGTCCCTCTCCGATTTTTTGACCGTGGATGATGGTCGCTACTCCTACTTCCCCTAGTGCATAACAAATATCTAGCACAAGGAGAAGGAGGAGAAGGGACCCCCATGACAACAGTCGACATTCGTCTTATCTCATATATGATGGACACTCCCTGACCGATTTTTCGACCGTCGATGATGGTCGCTACTCCTACTTCCCCTAGTGCATAACAAATATCTAGCACAAGGAGAAGGAGGAGAAGCGACCCCCACAACAACAGTCGGCATTCTTCTTCTCTCATATATGGTGGACACTCCATCACCGATTAAACTATTTCTATTAAGCACTTACTAAATAAACTATTTCTATTAAACACTTACTAAAAATAGTTAAAAAACTATTTCTGTTATACACTTACTAAAAAATAGTAAAAAAATACATTATACAATAACAGTAAAAACAGTTTAGGAGAGATGGAGGGAGGAGGAGGAATGAGAAGGGGGTGGGAGGAGGGAGGAGAGAGGAGGAGGAGGAGGAGGGAGGTGGGAGGAGGGAGGAGGAGGAATGAGGAGGGGCTGGGCAGAGGGAGGATAGAGGAGGAGGGGAGGAGGGATGCCGTCGGAGGGCTTGGCCGGAGGAGGAGGGATGAGGGAGGAGGTGGCAGCCGAAGGAGGAGGGAGGGGCGCGGAGGGGGAGGAGGGCGGTGGGAGGAGGGAGGAGAGAGGAGGAGGAGGGAGGAGGCGGCGGCGGACGATGGGGGTGCAGGGGAGAGTGAGAGTAGAGAGGGGATTAGGAGGGGCGGCCGTTGGATAAGTTGGAGAAGATAGACTTAGCAGTAGCGCTGGTTCCAGGCCAGCGCTACTTCTATTAAACTTAGTAGTAGCGCTTTACACAAGTGTGCGCTGCTACCAATGCTACCATCGGTGGCCTCGTTGGGCCACCTTTAGCAGTAGCGCTGGAACCATATCCAGCGCTACTGCTACGGATCCTAGTAGTAGCGCTTTATTTTGCCAGCGCTACTGCTAAGTAGCAGCAACTCGTGCTATATTCCAGCGCTACTATTAGGCTCCTACCTATAAGCTTTTTCCTACTAGTGGGGGAGGAGCTCGAGGCATCGTTGTCCTTAACCTCCGAAAGGGGACTACGAGGGTGCTCAATGGCAACCACGGGACGTGGGTGGGCGCGCTCCGTCAGTCGGGCAAACACTCGAGGGAGATGACCGGGGGGAGTGGGCTAGTCGTGGTCGTGTGGCCTAAGGCCTAGAGGTAGGGGGCCTTTCGTTTTTTCTTTTCAATTTCTTTATGTTTTCAATTTATTTATTCTTCTTTGTAGTTTTATTTAAATAGCAATTAGGCTTAGTGAAATATGGATTACTAATGCAATATTATGCACTGCGATAAAAGTTTGGGATGCTTTTCAAATAGTTTGCAATTTTTATAATTTAATAATCCTTTAAATTACTGGTTTGGCCTCTCTCTTAAATGTTTTAGGCACTTAACCATTTTATAAAATGTTGGTTCAACCATGACAAATATCTAGGGATTATTTGCAACGCTATGAATATTTTAGTTTTCGTGTTTATGAATATCTTTATTTCACTTATTACTTGAATTTGAATTCAAAGTGGAATTTGAAATGAGATATGAGACAAAGATGATCAAGCACTATTTGGGGCAAATGACTTAGCTTAATTAGAGAGGTTATTGTAGCTTAATTACAGGGGTGTTACGGAGTTGCATGATCTCATGGTCTTAGGAACCGATACTCGACATGAAGAAAGCAATACTAATAAATAAGTGATACGATCAAATGCTATGCTTACGGTCGGGTCTTGTCCATCACATCAAAGACTCATGTCTATGCTTAGGAAACCTTAACCATCTTTGATCAACGAGCTAGTCTAGTAGAGGCTCACAAGGGATATGGTATTTCCATGTATCCACACATGCCTCTGAGTTTCTGATCAAGAAAATTCTAGCATGGATAATAAACGATTATCATGAATAAGGAAATATGATAATATACATTTTTTTTGCCTCTAGGGCATATTTCCAAAATGCACATCCTCGTACACAGCGAGAGACATTCATATAGAGTCATATTTTTTAGTAGTTCTTCATATCGAGTTGTAAGTAAATAGAAGTGTGATGCTTTTTATTATTATGAATTATCTGAGTAAAGAAAGGATGATGGAGACATTGATTCGCCCACAAGTTGGAATGAGACTAAAAGAAAGAAAAAGGAAAAGGAAACAAGGAAAAAAGAAAGAAAAAGAAAAAGAGAAAATAAAAAAGAAAATAAAATAAAAATGATATAAAATGGAGTAGGGACGGTGTTACTACCTCTTTTTCCACACTTGTGCTTCAAAGACGCACTATGTTTTCATATATAGAGTCTCATGTTTTGCCACTTCCATATGCTCGTGGGAATTTTTCATTATAGAACTTGGCTTCTATATTCCTATGGCATGCTTCCTCAAATGCCCGAGGTCTTCATGAGCTAGGAATTTGGATGCAAACCCACTTAGCTTCAGTTGAGCGTTCATGCACTCATAGCTCTAGTATATCTATTGTATGACAATCCCTACTCCTCGCATCGATATCGATTGATGGGCATATCCATATCCTGTTGATCCGCCTAGTTGATGCAAGACTTTATTCTCCACTTTTAGCACTTTGAAGCCTATCACCATATTTCCACCTATATGCTACGTCCATGGTTCACGCTTATGCATTGAGTGAGGTATAAAAATCCGAAGCACTTTAAAAAGTATGATCCAATTTCCTGGATTAACACCGTGGTTCTTCACATATGTATGGCTAAGCTGACTAGGGTTTGTGTACTTTTTTTTGTTGATGACATCTTAATCTACAGCAAATCCTTGCAAGATCATGTCACCCATTTGCAGCAAGTATTTGACCTTCTGAAGCAGAATCAACTATATGTGAAGTTGAATAAATGTTCATTTGCTCAACCACAGATAGAATACCTGGGTCATGTCATTAGTGGGCAAGGGGTGGCTACAGACTAAAAGAAGATCCTCACAGTGAAAGAGTGGCCTACTTCCAAGTAAAGCACATTAGAGTTTGGGCTTAGCAGGACAGGCGTTTCATTCACAGGAGCTTAGCTCATTTGACTGCTCAAAGACTTAAAACACCAATGCAGCACAACACAAAGCTTTCCTTTCCTCAAGCTCATGGGATTACAATATACCATCCAATAAAAGGCTCAGAGAATAGGGCACCTGATGCACCACTATCTAGATTACATGAGCCAGATGAACTCAATGCCATTACTTCCTGTCAACCACAATGGCTCACTAATATTGTTGCAGGGTACAACAAAGACACATTCACCCAGAATTTACTATCTGAATTGGCAGTCCTGAGCACTCACAAGAATAGCAAATATTCATTGCATAATGGGGTCATTCGATATAGAGGAAGAGTATGGGTTGGTGCAAACTTATAAATGAAAAAAAACATCTTGCAAGCACTTCATGCCAGTGGTATTGGTGCCCACTCTGGCATTACTGCTACTTATCACTGCATCAAGGCACTATTTGCTTGGACAAGAATCTTTCAATCAGTGGAATCTTTTGTCAACAAGTGTAAAATCTGTCAGCAAGCTAAGGTAGAACATTAAAAACTCCCTGCCTCTTTGATCCTCTACCCATTCCTGATGAAGCATGGTCCATTATCAGCATTGACTTCATCACTGGATTACCAAAGTCCCATTACTATGATTCAATTCAGGTGGTGCACGAGACAAGCCAAACAAACAGAAACCGAATTAATACCGAAGAACACAAGCTGTGGCCCGTAAAGTGGAAACGGTTGGAGGCCAAAGCTGTCGCCCTTTGCCACTAAGACTTGAATCTTTAACCATCGGAATACCCGGTACTCCCCCTACCAAACAGGAAAGATAGTCTTATCTTGAATTCTGTGCCTTCTCTAATGATTGACAGGTTTAGTGCCTGGTAGTAAGGGTATTTTGTGGTCTATTGTCCTCCTAGGAGGTCACTCTGTAGGCTCAACAAACAATTCAGTGAAGCCATTCAAGACCAGTTGCAGGGCAGACAGACCATTGACTTGACATGACCATAATACATACAGACTAGGAAGGATAAGCTATAAGATAGAGATCCGGAATGTTGTGCTCCGGAATAAAGAAGAATACCATCTTGTCTAATCAAATACGAATACCATCTTATTGATTTAGTCAGCTTGCATCAACACATAAGATGTGATATGAGTAGTGGGAAATAAACTCTTCTTTGATCACTTGAAACATAGTAGAAAGCATCCAAAACAGAATGAAATGTTGTTCAAAAGAAGAAGCTACCTGGCCCAACCACTACACCATTTTGCCTAATCTGTGACTACCCATATCAGTTACAACATCTTCTGTTTCCAAGTTTTCAGTGCCTTTTTCTTATAGTATACAAAATCGGATTCTGGATTGCTCTTCAATTCGTTCAATTTATCCCCTTGCTTTTCAACGTATATATATTAACCCGCCTTGTTTACCTATTTCTTCTACAATTCACATGACTCATTGAAACCAACTTTCTCCTTCCTACATTTTATCTCTACAGCAGTTATCCTGTATAATTATTTCTTTTTGGTCGCTACTCTCCTAACCGACGAGTCGGAGAGGATACGAATGTCCATTCACCCTACCACCCATCTTCCTTCTAGCTTCCTTGATCAACGACGAGTAAAGATCCCGGAAAAGATCCAAGGGAGTACAATACACTTTATATGCACGTCTTGAATAATGAGGGGGGTATGCTATGCTAATATGATAAAATGAATGGGGGTGAGCATTCTTTAAGGATCGTATACTTTGAAAATTGATAATTGTGTTACTTTTGTTCATGTATATTACTATGTTGATGTTTGTGAAATCATAATTTCTCAATGATCATACGTGTAAAAGATTACATGTTGGGTAGCATGTCACGTCAAACAAATCTATTTTTATCATTTACCTACTCGAGGACGAGTAAGAATTAAGGTTGAGATGCTGATACGACAACAATGTATCTATAATTTTTGATTGTTCCATACCATTATATTATCATTCTAGGACTAGGATACTTCTTAGGCATTTACTTGTTGATTTGTATTATTTTTTAGCACTAATATTAACCCAGTGCCAAGTGCGAGTTATTATTTTTTCGCATGTTTTTGGCTTTTCAGGAATACTATATCGCACGAAGTCCAAATACCCCGAAACATTTTTTTATTTTTTTCTAGACAAAATAACGACCTGGAAGCTTCGGAGGAAGACCAGAGGACACACAAGGCAACCCCAAGCCAACAGGGTGTGCCCAGGGGGGGTGATCGCGCCCTGATGGCCTGGGCCACCTCCCAGCCCTCCCGCCCTCATTCTCTTAGTGAGGGATTAACGACCGTCTTGCCATGCGTTGGGTGCAAGTGTGTGCTCTTTTGTGTGTAGGCCCTGAAGACAAGAAATTGTGTGGTTCTCCTATTTGTTTGCTAGCCTTGGTTCTCACCGAGGGAAATACTAGAAGGAAGGATTTTTGCCACCATTGCTCGGGAGTATCACTAATTTCCTATCAAGTACCTTCTCACAAATTTTCATTCACTTGTTCTACTTTTTATTTTCTGTTATATTTTGCTTGCCATAAAAATAGAAAATAAAAAATATTTATCTTTCCTAGTTTACTTGTTTGCTTGTTTCCTTTGCTTGATGTTGCTATCATGTCTGAATTTGAAATTAATAGTTCTTGTGCCACTAGATTTAGATTTTGCAACTTCACCTTTTAATGAGAATGTTAAAAGAAGTTTTGATGAAGTTGCCAAAGAAAAACTTGATAATCTTGCAGATTATGATCAATCTGAGAAAGAACCCATTATGCAAACAAAGCCGCATAGGTAGTGGTAATATTATTGGAAAAGTGTGATTCAAGATTCTTCCCCTGTACTGGATCATTACCCATGATAGGAGGATCTAATATTTCTAGAACAACTAGCTATGCGTATGCCATATATTTGCTCATAATTGAATTGGAAAGACAATTCGTCCATATCCATCCCTCCATACAATGGTTGTTTCTAGAATTTTCTAATATTTAGGATGCTTCTACTAAACGTTTAGCAACAATATTTCTCATTCATGATTTTAATCACATTATGCAAGAGGCAAGGGAAATATTTTCTCATTATAGGGTTAATTGTGAGTGCCCACCAATAGAAGGAATACTTTATGATATGGAAGAGATTAGGAAATGAAGATCAACGAATTATGTTGGTTAGAATGAAAACCTCAGAAAAAAGCATCCACATAATATCTTAGTTGATAAAATTACCAAACACAATGATCAATTTTTCATACGTAATCTTGGATTGGGTCATGTGCTTGAGAAAGAATTAAGGAAGTACCTTTATCAAACCATATGCAATGGAGATTTGAGTATTACTTATTAAAAGACTAAGGAGGACCCCGACATGGTTGTACATTATGTGTAGTCCTACAAACATGCATCCCTAGGCCTTCCCTAGACCCTCCATGGACATCAACGTCCCCAAAGTCACCTATGCAGTCATAGTCTCACTCGGACAAGTGTGTGTTCACTCGGCTTACATGACTTCACTAGGACTGTCTCGTATCAGTCAGACGTCTCTCAACACTCGGTCTACATCATGATGTGGGCAACAAAGAGACTACAAAGCCCACAGACTTGAAGTATGACATGAAGTGCAGTGAAGACACACGTTACCAGTAACATTGTAGTTAGAGGTGTCGTTACTAGTAGCTTCCGTAGTTATTAGCATTTACTCTCCCTTGTAATGAAGTTCAGCGAGACATGGCGCAATCTATAAGCCACCCCAAGCTCCTAAGTAGGGGTTCAACATTCTATACTATCACGTATTCTATAATCAAACACGAGCCTCCGAGGCTTGAGACGAAGGGTCGTTACCACTCCCGAGTGGGACCTGAACTCGTATATCCGAGTGTATCCCCTACGCCCTAGCTAGGCTCCACTCCTCGTTCGTACCCTTGGTATAGTTGTCACGTTCATTCCCATGACAGTTGGCCCCACCATGGGGCTGCGCGTTTAGCAAATCTGGTGCGGTAGGAGTTTTACCTATCTTCATCACCATGATGACACTCGGCGGAGAGATCCTCTTTGGCTCCCTTAGAATTGTCATCAACGACTCAACATGGCTGCGGGATGCACCACTGGACACCGATGCCCTACCTACTCGATGTACGTCACATGTTAGGGCAGTTGCGCACGGGGTCCTGACCCGACAGCCATTGGTGTCATACCACTCGGTGCCCCCATGCCACGCTACAATTCGTCGCAAGCGCTGCGAGCACTCACGGTTGCAGCAGTGGATCAAGCACGCCATGGCCCTCCAGATCATCTCAGGGCAGGTGGCTACGCTCAATTCCCATGAGCCCACCGTCAGCCTCTTCCCGTCATTGAGCGAAGAATCACTCGGCGACTCTGACTGCGAAAGCAGTGGAGACGCCGTTGAGGTCTTGATGGCCGACACGACCAAGGGAGGTGGCCCCGGATTCTCCACGGAGAATTTTTCTAGGCAGGATGGTGGAGAGCGTCGCCACGGCAACGACAACCGCCATGTTCCACAGCTGCCCACACGACGGCGGCGGGAGGAATTTCGGCGGAGGAGCAAGCAAGCTCTTCGCACCCCCTTTACCTCGAACACTCTAGAAGAGATAGCATTGCAGAATGCGTGTTAGGCCACTTTAGTCGAGCATGAGCGTCTTTAGCAGCTCTAGCAGTCACTCAATGCTCGGGCTGCGAGGGATCAGCCCGGCTCTAGTCGCAATCGTCGTGAGATATTTATGAACAACTGCCCATGCCATATTGAGGTGATGCGACTGCTTCTGCTGAATTTGGCTGCTTCCACTCGGATTGCTGATTCCATCCAGCTGAGTGAGTCAGTGGCCGGAGAAGGCATTCGGCAAATCTAGGCTCTGCTGAAGACTGCCATGCAGCAAAACTCTGCGGTGTCACAGTACCGACATTGTATCCATAGCACGTCCATCCAGGTGGACACAGTGCAGTCGGCTCATATCCCGCATGCACTTGGAAGACGTCAAAAATCTCCTCCTCTTCCGAGAGGCACGCATGAAGATCGACGACATGATCATCAGGTTTGTAGCAGAACAACTCCCCCGAGGAGTGGTTCACTCAAACACCGGCCCCATGACCGAAGTCCAAGCCCCAATCGGCACACGGGTTATGGGGACGACGGCTACCGGGCCCCTTAGTTCAACGCGAGGTCCATTATCACACAAAACATGGTCGACCGGACGTGCATAGACCGTGGAGTGTCCGGCCTCGAGTATTTTTTCAGCACATCCGTGAAGAGGACATCTCCTCCAATTACCGATTGAACATGGGGATCGACAAGTTCAACGACGAGTACAAGACGAATACTTGGCTCGAGGATTACTGAGTGGCCGTCCAGATAGGCGGCAGCGAGGACTTCGTCGCAATGAAACATCTACCCCTCATGCTTGACGGAACAACAAGGACATGGCTCAACCAGCTTCCCTCCAGCAGTATCCACAACTGGGGAGATTTGGACCGAGTGTTTGTCAAAACATTCTAGGGAACTTACAAGAGCCCAGTTGGTTTAGCCGAGTTACAACATTGTGTTCAGAAGAGCAATGAGACACTCCGGGAGTACATCTAGAGGTCGACCACGTTGCACAACAAGATGGAAAACGTCACCGACCATCAGGTGGTGTGCGCTTTCAATGCAGGCACTTGGTACCAGGAGCTCATTCTCTAGTTTGGCCGATCGGGGATCTATCCCTCAGTCGGGCAATGGAAATCGCCATTCCATACACGAACATCGAAGAAGAAGACCGCCTCCGCAGTGGCAAAGGTCGACCCAGCAAAGCCCCTGAGTCAGGCAATGCAGGGAAAAAACCAGAAAAGAAAGGGCGATCCATCGGGAAAAGCCGAAGTAGCTGCTATTTCGGGGCAGAGCCAAAGCAAGCCTAAGAAGAAGAAGAAAGATTGTGCAGGCAAGAAAAAGGCTGAATCCAAAAGCCACTTTATGGACCAGCCGTGTCTATTCCAAGCTGGAAGGAAGAGGAGCGGGAGATCATCCCTGCCAAGCACACGGCTCGAGACTGTTGCCCTCTCCAATAGGAGATAGGCAAAGAGCCCTTCGGGGACAAGACTGATGAGGATGATTAAGAGGATACCCCCGGGTATCCAAACATCGAGAAATTTCTCATGATCTTCGTCGATGTCGAGAGAAAGAGCCGAGTGAGAGTCATCAATTGGGAGGTAAACATTGTGGCTCCGGCTACCACGAAGTACCTCGATTGGGCAAAAACCCGTCACGTTCGATCAATCGGACCACCCATCTAATATCGCCACGCCTTGGAGGCAGGCTTTGGTCATCGACCCGGCTGTCAACGGAGTCCGACTGCGAACAGTACTCATGGAGGGTGGAAGCAGCCTTGACATCACCCATGTCGACATGCTCAAAGCAATGGACATTCCATTATCCCAACTGAGCAAGAGCAATATGCAGTTTCACGGGCTCATCTGTGGGAAGAAGGCCAAATTACTCGGTCAGATCACCTTGAATGTCATATTCTGTGGTGAGAAGAATTGCAGGAAGGAAAGATTAACCTTTGAGGTCGTTGAATTAAAAAGCGTCTATCTTGCCATCCTGGGTAGGCCTGCCTACGCGCGTTCCATGGTGTGACCATGTTACGTATATCTTAAACTTACGATGCTAGGGCCAAAAGGAGTGATTACAGTGGCCGGCAATCGGAAGGTCGCCGAAGAATGCCTACAACAGGGCTCTCAGGTTGCTAACGGGCAAGTCCTAGTGGCCGAACTTTAAGGGTACAAGAAGGCGGTGGACACTGCAGATTTTCTCAACTACAAACAACCAGCTACTGAGTCCTCCTTTTAGTTGGCCGACGAGACCAAGCAGGTCCAC
The DNA here is from genome assembly GCF_904849725.1 of Hordeum vulgare subsp. vulgare. NCBI lineage: Eukaryota > Viridiplantae > Streptophyta > Magnoliopsida > Poales > Poaceae > Hordeum > Hordeum vulgare. The sequence goes on from NC_058521.1 coordinate 372,149,832, forward strand.
ATCCACTGGACCGATCCGAGTGCTTCCGCAACAAACATCTCCACTTCACTCAGCAACAAATACGAAGCCAAGATCATCCAGTTCCTCCATGAGAACTTGAACATCTTCGCATGGAAGCCTTCTGACATGCCGGGTGTTCCCAGGGAACTGGCTGAGTACCGCCTCCGAGTGGACTCCAAAGTCAAACCCGTCAAGGAGCACTTGTGTCGCTCCTTCGTCGAGAAGCGCAAGGCAATCAGCGAAGAGATTGCTCTGCTCCTAGCTGTCGAGTTCATCCGCGAGGTATACCACTCCGAGTGGTTGGCGAACGTGGTCATGGTGCCTAAGAAGAACCATTCACTCCGAATGTGTATTGACTTCAAGCACCTCAATCCGGCGTGCCCGAAAGCCCATTTCTCTTTACCTAGGATAGATCAGATTGTAGATTCAACTGCTGGATGTGAGTGGTTGTCGTTCCTGGATGCGTACTCTGGGTACCACCAGATGCAAATGTATGGACCTCATGAAATAAAAATGGCTTTCATAACCCCATTCGGGTGTTTTTGCTACACCCCAATGCCATTCGGCCACAAAAATGCTGGTGCTATGATACGTCTCCTACGTATCTATAATTTTTTATTGTTCCATGCTATTATATTATCTGTTTTGGATGTTTTATATGCATTAATATGTTGTTTTATATTATTTTTGGGACTAACCTATTAATCTAGAGCCTAGTGTTAGTTTCTGTTTTTAAATGTTTTTGAGTATTGAAGATAAGGAATATTAAACGGAGTCCAAACGGAACAAAATCTCCGGAAAGATTTTACTTGGACCAGAAGGCACCCAGGAGACTTGGAATAGGGGCCAATGCACTTGCCGGGAGGCCACAAGCCTGTAGGGCGCGCCCTGGGGGTGGCCGTGCCCCCATGGCTTGTGGGCCCCCTGCAGGTCTCCTAACTCTATTTCTTGGCCTATGAACTCCAAAATATTCCCGTATCGGGAAAATGGGCAACGAAAATACTTATACGCCACCGGGAGCCTTTGTTCCCGAGAGATCCAATCTGGGAGCCTTTTCCGATAATCTTTCGGAGAGGGAATTGATCACAGAGGTCATCTACGTGAACTCCATTGCCACTCCGATGATGTGCGAGTAGTTCATCACAGACCTATGATTCCATAGCTAGTAGCTAGATGGATTCTTCTCTCTATTTGATCTTCAATACCATGTTCTTCATGATCTTCATGAAGATCTATCCGATGTAATACTCTTTTGCGGTGTGTTTGTGGAGATCCGATGAATTGTGGGTTTATGTTCAGATTATCTATGAATATTATTTGAATCTCTTCAGAATTCTTATATGCATGATTTCATATCTTTGCAAGTGTCTTCAAATTATTGGTTTGGTTTGGCCAACTAGATTGGTAATTCTTGCAATGGGGGTTTTCATCAAGGGTAAGAAGATGGGGTTGCGAGGCATGTATTGTATTGTTGCCATCAAAGGTAAAAATATGGGGTTTTCATCATATTGCTTGACTTTATCCCTCTACATCATGTCATCTTACTTAATGTGTTACTCTGTTCTTCATGAACTTAATACTCTAGATGCAGGCAGGAGTCGGTCGATGTGTGGAGTAATAGTAGTAGATGTAGAATTGTTTCTACTTGATACGAACGTGATGCCTATATGCATAATGATTGCCTTATATATCTTCATGATTATTTTCTTTTCTATCAATTGCTCGACAGTAAATTGTTCACCCACCATATTATTTTCCTTTACGGGAGAAGCCTCTAGTGAAACCTATGTCCCCCGGGTCTATTTTCCATATTATATTTTCAGATGTATAAACCAAAAATACCTACAATTTATTTACATTTGTTTCTGCAATCCTTTATACCTATCTCTATCATATCTCATCCTTTCAAATAACTCAGAAGGGATTGACAACCCCTTTATAGCATTGGATGCAAGTGTTTGATTCTTTGTGTAGGTACTACTATTGGGGCCTTTCTTGTTCCTCCTACTCGATTGATACATTGGTTCTCAACAAACCGAGGGAAATACTTATCTACTTCACTGCATCACCCTTTCCTCTTCAAGGGAAAAATAACGCAAGCTCAAGCGCTAGCAAGAAGGATTTCTGACGCCGTTGCGTGGGAGGATACATAGCAAGATCATGCGTACCAAGTATCCATCACCAAGTCATCTCTTTCATTTACTTTATTTGCCATTTGCCTCTCGTTTTCCTCTCCCCCACTTCTAAAAATATTTTTAGAAAATACCAAAAATATTTTCCTTTTTATTCGCCCTTTTTATGTTCGTCTTTTTGTTTGCTTTGTTGTGTGCGAGATTGCTTGCTTTGTCACGATGGCTCAAGGAAATACCAAGTTATGTGACTTTTCCACTACTAATAATAATGATTTTATTAGTACTCCGATTGTCCCGCTACTAGTGTGGAATCTTGTGAAATTAATGTCGCTTTGCTCAATCTTGTTATGAAAGAACAAGTCTCTGGCCGTCCTAATGCAGATGCCGCATCCCATCTAAACACTTCCGTTGAGTTCTGTGATACGCAAAAGAAGAAATATGTGGATAAACAAATTGTTAAATTAAAGTCATTTCCTTTCTCACTACGAGGTCGTGCCAAAACTTGGTTTTCATATTTACCTAAACATAGCATTGATTTATGGAATAAGTGTAAAGATTCCTTTATTTCCAAGTACTTTCCGCCCGCTAAGATTATCTCCCTTAGGAGCGATATAATGAATTTTAAGCATCTTGATCATGAGCTTGTTGCACAATCTTGGAAGAGTATGGAACTAATGATTAGGAATTGCCCCATGCATGGTTTGAGTTTATGGATGACTATACAATTTTTTATGCGGGATTGAATTTTCCTTCTATAAATCTTATAGACTCCCTCGCGAGTGGTACTTTTATGTAAATCATGTTAGGAGAAGCTACTAAACTCCTAGATAATATTTTGGCTAATTACTCTCAATGGCATACTAAAAGATCTCCTACTAGTAGTGCATGTTATGGAAGAAATAAATACTTTGAGTGGAAAGATGGATGAATTAATGAAATTGTTTATTAGTAAGAGTGCTCCTATTGATCCCAATGATATGCCTTTTTCTTCTTTGATTGGTAATAATAATGAATCTATGGATGTGAATTTTGTTAATAGGAACAATTTTGGCAATAATTCGTATAGAGGTAATTTTAATCAGAGGCCATTTCCTAGTAATTCCTCTAATAATTACCGTAATTCCTACAACAATTCATATGGAAATTATAATAATATGCCCTCTGATCTTGAGAATAATATTAAAAAATGTATTAGCTCTCAAAAAGGTTTCAATGCTATGATTGAAGAAAATTGCTCAAGATTGGTGATTTGGCTAGGAACGTTGATAGAATTTCTCTTGAGATTAATTCAAATTAGATCTATTCCACCAAACCATGATATTAATGAGTGTTTAAAATCTATGGGAATTTCTATTGACGAGTGTAATGAAAGAACCGCTAGAATATGTGATAAGCATGAATGGCTTGAAAAGGTGTTTTCTCGTGATAATAATGATGAAGATCTTAAAGTGATTGATGTAACACCTATTAAATCTTTGTTTTATACTATAAATCTTGAAAAATATGGGACTAGAAATGAGTCAACTTTAGTTAGAAGGCGTCCCAATGATTCGGAGGTTTTTGATCCTAATGATAAGATTGATAAAAGTGGGATGGAAGAGGTCAAAACTTTAAATAGAAATGAGCCCACTCATTCGAATTTCAAGGACTATAATTATGATAATTTCTCTTTGATTGATGGTGTTTCCTTGTTACAATCCATGTTGAATTCTCTGCATGCTTATAGTCAAAATAAAGATTTTACTAAACACATTGTGGATGCCATGATGAAATCTTTTGAAGAAAAACTTGATATGGAAGTTTATATACCTAGAAAGCTTTATGATACGTGGGCACGTACTATTAATATTAAATTTAAAGATTATGAGTGCCATGATTTGTGTGATTTAGGTCCTAGCGTTTCCACCGTTCAAAAAACTTTATGTGATGTGCTAGGATTTCGTGAATTTGATGACTTCTCTTTAAATTTGCACCAAGCGGATTCTGCCATTAAGAAACCTGCGGGAAGGATTAATGATGTTCTTATGGTTGCAAATAGGAATTATGTGCCCGTAGAGTCATTGTTCTGGATATAGATTGCAATCCCACATGTCCTATTATTGTTGGTAGACCTTTCCTTAGAACAATCTGTGCAATTATTGATATGAATGAAGGTAATATTAGATTCCAATTTCCATTAAGGAAATCCATGGAGAACTTCCCTAGAAACAAAATAAGATTACCTTATTAATCTATTATGAGAGCTACCTATAGATTGCATACCAAAGATGACAATACCTAGATCTATTGCATTATGCCTAGCTAGGGGCGTTAAACAATAGCACTTGTTGGCAGGCAACCCAATTTTATTTGTTTTGCTTTTGTTTTTGTTTCTGTTTTTGAGTGATGAACAAATTATAACCTCTGTAATAATTGTGTTTTCTTGTTTTTAGTTAGTGTTTGAGCCAAGTAAGACCTTTGCGATGGTCTATGGTGTTTGCAAGTTGATTTTGCTGAAAACAGAAACTTTCGCTCTCAGTCCAGGAATTCTATAAATTCGTTGGAATGTGATTTAGATATTAATTTTTTATACAAGATTGGCTTACAAATTCCTAGTTCGTCCTAAGTTTTCAGAATCATTTGAGTTACAGAAGTATTATAAGTAAACAAATTACTACAGACTATTCTGTTTTTGACAGATTATGTTTTATTTGTGTTGTTTGCTTATTTTGATGAATCTATGGGTTGTATCGAGGGGTATGAACCATGGAGAAGTTAGAATACAATAAATTTAACATCAATATAAATAAAGAATGAGTTCACAACAGTACCTTAGTGGTGATTTATTTTTCTTATACTAACGGATCTCATGAGTTTTCTCTTGAGTTTTGTGTTGTGAAGTTTTCAAGTTTTTGGTAAAGATTGGATGGACTATGGAATATGGAGTGGCAAGAGCCTAAGCTTGGGGATTCCCAAGGCACCACAAGACATATTTAAGGATACCAAAGAGCCTAAGCTTTGGGATGCCCCGGAAGGCATCCCCTCTTTCGTCCCCAATCCATCGGTAAATTTACTTGAGGCCATATTTTTATTCACCACATGATATGTGTTTTTCTTGGAGCGTCTTGTATGATTTGAGTCTTTACTTTTCAGTTTGCCACAATCATCCTTGCCGCACATATCTTTTGGCAAAGAGACACGCTGAATCATGAATTTATTAGAATACTTGTGTGCTTCACTTATCTCTTTTGAGCTAGGCAACGTTGCTCTAGTACTTCACTTATATCTTTTAGAGCATGGCCGTGTTTTGTTTTATAGAAATTATTAAACTCTCATACCTCACTGATATTATTTTAAGAGTTCTTTAAACATCACGGTAATTGGTTTAGGTTATGAATTTAGTCGTAACACAATATGCATCCAGGAGGGATATAATAAATACTTTCATATTAAGTGCTTTGAATATGATGAGAAGTTTGATTCCTTGCATATAGTTTTGAGATATGAAGATGGTAATATGAGAGTCATGCTAGTAAGTAATTTTGAATTAGAAGAAATACTTGTGTTAAAGCTTGTGATTCTCGTAGCATGCACGTATGGTGAATCGTTATGTGATGAAGTCGGAGCATGATTTGGTTAATCATTGTTAACCTATGTGTGGAGGTCGGGATCGCGTGATGGTTAAATCCTACCAACCCTTCCCCTAGGAGCATGCATCTAATAGTTTGCTTCGATAACTAATAGGCTTTTGCAATAAGTATGTGAGTTCTTTATGACTAATGTTGAGTTCGTGGATTATACGCACTCTCACCCTTCCACATTTGCTAGCCTCTCTAGTACCGCACAACTTTCGACACTACATTAATCCCACCTTGCTTAGAACAACCACCATATATTTTCCCAAAAACAGCCACCATATCTACCAATTATGGCATTTTCATAGCCATTCAGAGATATATTGTCATGCAACACCACCGTCTCGTTTTTATGACACACACCATCACTTTGTCGGGACCCCGATCCTAAGACATAGGAATCCAGCCTGTAACACATCGCATCCCTTTGTGGTCTCACGCACGGTTAACTCCACGACTGCGGCCTTACCTTAGCCGGGACCGTTTGCGTCTTTTGACTCACGTATGCGATAGTGTCGCTAGCATTCCAATGTCAAAGAACCCGGATCGACATGTCTAATCATAAACCAAAGTGGCAGTTCCGCACAAGGACAGGAATACATGACCCAACAAAGCAGGTGTCGGTCATCAACGAACGTAGACGAGTCGTAGCAAGCTACAAGGACTCCATTACGTCGCGTGACATTTCCCCAAAGGGGACAAACACAGCAGCTAAGAAGGACACATGCCGGTCAACCAATGTGTCCGGAGCAGTAGCGAACTACCAAGGCTCGTTGGATCACAAAGGGGCATTTCCTTGTAAGGAGTGCTACTAAAGTTCACGACTAGGTATTCGAATCCCATACATATCAAGTAATACACACGTACGCATGGCATACTGATATGTATAGATACATCGATGGCATCACAACATAACCATAAACATACAAGCTTTATTTAAGAGGCTCAGAAGAGCCACACACATATTATTACACATTAAGGGTCTCACGACCCAAAATATCAGTCACACAATACAAGCCAGCGGAAGAGTTATAAACTGTCTGGGTACAGACAGAGCAACTAGAAGGCACATGGCCTGACTATACTACAGAGCCGACGTAGGGCCAGATCGTAGCTGGGACACCAGCTACTCGTCGTCGTCGATGTCTACGAAGAACCCTCCATTAGGGTCATTAGCAACCTCTGCAACATTTATTAAGCAAACATGAGTACGAAGGTACTCAGCAAGACTTTAGGATGACTAACTACTCATGCAAGGTATCAAGAAGGTATTGTGGGGTTTCATGCGGAAAGCCAGCATTTGACTCGTGGCTAGACAACTTGCTTTTTGAAATTAGTTTTGACAACTTGATTTCTCGCACACGAGTCCACTAACACCACAACAATACACTATCGTGGAATCATTCCGTCTCCATACGAAAATGCCGTCCACGACACTCACGCTTATCTTGACAATTTTATGAGTAGCCGTTGAAGTTATCTATGAACAACATATGTCTCCAAGTAGTCCATATCCGCGGACGCGGCTATTCGAATAGATCATAACCCTGCAGGGGTGTACTTTGTCACACACGCTCCCGCCACTTATCGCCATGTGCACGTCATGCACCTCGGCAACCTTCAAGCGGATGCCCAGCGAGGGAGTCGGCCACGACCGTTAACCACACTAGTACCTAGTCCAGGTTTATCGCCTATCTAAGAGTAACCCGTACGGAAGTCCGGCCGAGGTTTCCGCCACGGCCTCAAATGATGTGCGCAGGGTTCCCAAGCCCACCATCCGGGTGCCACTTGGTACACCGTGCCACTGCCTACCGCATCACGGTCCACCTCTCAGGTCAGCACCATGCACGGCCTCCAGCATTACTATAAACACCAGAAACTACTTGCAACTCCTGGACCGAGTACTACGCCATTAATAGGCCGAGCGGGGTCATATTTCAGGGCCCAGCATGTGGTAGTATCTAGCCTTGGATTACATACACGGAACTCAGTTCCTAAGGACGGTTCCAATGAAACAACCCTCCATGTACTCCTACACAGCCTTTCACCGGTACCTTTACCAAATCAAGTTCAACACACCACCTTTGCTCACCGAACACATTCCACATTTCTGCTCATCTCCCAGATGACAGACCATACACAACTCTAAGCATAGCATGCATAGCAGGATAAGGCACATTATAGCTCAAGCAACTACCAGGTATGCTAGGTTGCAAGGTTCGGCTATTTACTTTGACAAGGTTAAGTCATGCAAAGGAAGTGGGTCCAACTATCGTGGCAAAAGCAATTGAAGCATTTGATCCTAATGCAATAAATAGGTGGAGGAGCAAGAACATAGGTGTTATCGGGATGATCAAAAGGGTTGCTTGCCTTGTTGCTCAGAGGAGGAACGATATCCGTCAGACGGATATTCGGTGGAATCCGGGGGTGCAGAGCCTACCGAAATGAATGGCAACATTCAATAACAATCATATGCAATCAAAATGATGCATGAGCATGGCATGAGAATGCAAAGTGATAAGTTATTATAATCAAGATGTTTTAGGTTTAGAGTTGATTTGAGTCACACTCGAATAGCAATTCAAACGGGTATTCTCGGATACCGGTTTAATTGATTCGACCAGATGCTCAGATCAACTTAATGTTAACATGCATGAAATGTCATGTTATGGTACTGATTTATATCTAGGGCAGTGTGTGATCATTGCATTTATAATGAAATTTCGATATTTTTGCAAATTCCATTTATAAAGTGATTAAAAGAATTGAATTATTCCTTATTTCACAATTTAGGGTTCTGTAACTTTTTCAAACATAGCTGAAAATAGCATAATCAGAATCCTTGAATTTTTCTGATACTTTTTCATATATAAATTATTTTCATTGGAGTTACAGATTAATTTCTATGATTTTTGCAATTTTTAGCAATTTCTTGAATTATTTTTATACTGGAAATTCCATTTATTGCAACAGGCTGACGTCAGCAGGTCAGCCGACCTGTGCAGGTCAAACCTGACAGGGGGGCCCCACTGGTCAGCCTCTCTGGGACTAATCCCGCGCTGACCAGCCCCTAATTGGGGTTTGACCAGGCGTGGGGCCCTCTGTCACCGACTGAGGGGAGGGCGATTACGCCCTAATGGTCAGCCACGTCGACGGCCACCGGAGGGTGGTCGCCGGCGACCAAACACGCGGCGGACGGCTCGCCGGAGGCGATCTAGACGGCGCTGCACAGCACGAAAACACACGCGGTTGGCAGCTACAGCAAGCTCGCGAAGTGGCCGATCTGGCAGGACCAACTTGGGAGGCTAGGGTTGCCGGAAGAGGCGTCGGCGACGAGCCGGAGCGGCGGCCGAAGCTTGGGCATCGTCGGGGGCTTTGAAACAGGGGGATCCGCGCTTAGTTCTTAGCTGCTACGGCATCTACGCGTCGTCCTGGAGCTTCTGGTGCTCTCGGGAGGACGAGCTGGACATCGGAGGGCTACCCGCGACGAGCGGCAGCGGCGGTGCTCGTCGGGCTCCGGTGAAACTAGGGCTAGAGGAGGGGATCGACGGGGAAAACTTAGGGAAAACCACCGCATGCTCACAGGGAGTGCAGAGAAGAGCTCAGACGGCTCGGGGAAGGCCTGGGGGCGACGAATCGACGGGAGAGGTCCGGCGGCCGGAGGAAGAAGACGACGGCGTTGCGGGCGTTGCAGGGCGCGAGGAAGCTTCGGCTTCTACAGGAATGACCAGGACGACGAGGCGGAGCTAATGGCGTGCTCGCGGAGGGGTTCCTATGGCCAGGGGGCATGGCCAACTCGAGCTCGAGCTCGGCTCTAATGGCAGCAGCAAGGAGGGGGAGGAGATCCGGGCGGAGGAGGAGAACCGAGGCGGGGAATGGATAGGGGAGGCTCTGGGGAGCTTATCCCCGCCGTCGCCAGCGCGAACCGGCGGCCAGGCAGGCACGCAGGTGCGTGGCCGCGCCGGAGGAGGCGGCGGCCACCTCCTGCTGCCTACTGGCGCGAGGGAGGGGACGAGCGGCGAGACTTTTCCCATTTTCTCTTTTTTTTGTTTTTTTTTTTTGCTATTTATTGCTTTGCTAATTATTTCAGCTCCAAAACAAAAAGTAAAAACTATTTTTCACCTCCTGAAATATTTGTTATAATATCCACACTCATTTCCAAGACTTTCAACATTTTTGGAACATTATAGTTTCTGATTTCAAATTTTAAATTTGAAACCAGTAGCTTTTGCAATTATTTAAAATGCTTAAAGTGTCAAGAAAATAGTTTTCTCCAATGCTCATTTACTTTCATGATTTATCAGAAAGTTTGAACATTTCTTGAGGCCATTTTGGGTTCATTGATTTTGAACTAGTTGAAATTTCCTTTAATTGAAATGGTGGCTAGGGTTTTTGAGTTTTTCCTTTGCCACTTTGTTGTTTTTGTTGAAACTTCTTGGATGCAAATGCAAAGAAGACATGAGCACAATGCTATCTTGCTTAAGGGTTAGGGATGTGACAACTCACCCCCACTCAAAAGAATCTCGTCCCGAGATTTAGAAGTCGTCGGGAATAACGCAGGATATTCGAGTCAGAGACGATCCTCTCTTTCCCAAGTTGCCTCCTTTTCAGAATGATTTGACCATTGAACTTTAAGAAACTTGAGGTTTCTACGTCGAGTGGTACGCTCAGCTTGATCAAGAATACGCACGGGGTATTCTCGGTAAGAAAGGTTATCTTGGAGATCAAGCGTTTCGTGGTCCACTTCACGGATAGGATCCGAAAAGCAACGACTGAGTTGCGAGACGTGGAAAACATCATGAACCTTGGAAAGATGCGGAGGAAGTTCCAACTGGTAGGCAACTTCTCCTCGTTTGGCAAGAATGCGAAAAGGTCCAATGTAACGAGGAGCCAACTTGCCCTTGATACCGAAACGATGGGTACCCTTCAAAGGTGTAACCCGAAGATAAGCCTTCTCGTCAACTTTAAAGGTCACAGCCTTATGATGACGATCATATTGGCTCTTTTGACGAGACTGGGCTGTTTTCAACTTTTCACGAATAATGCGAACCTGCTCTTCTGCATCCTGGATCATGCCCGGGCCAAAGAGTTTCCTCTCTCCGGTTTCTGACCAATTAAGAGGTGTTCGACATCTTCGTCCATAGAGAACTTCAAAAGGGGCTTTGCCCAGGCTTGATTGATAACTATTGTTATAAGCGAATTCGGCAAATGGAAGGCACTTCTCCCAATTCATACCGAACGAAATAACACAAACTCGGAGCATATCTTCTAGAATTTGATTCACTCTTTCTACTTGACCACTTGATTGAGGATGGAAAGCAGTGCTAAAAGATAAGTGAGTCCCCATGGCATTCTGAAAACTTTCCCAGAAGCGAGAAGTAAAGATACTTCCACGGTCCGAGTTAATTTCCAGTGGAACACCATGAAGAGACACTATTCGAGAGATATATAACTCTGCTAGCTGGCTAGCTGTTATACTCTCACGAACAGGAAGAAAATGAGCCACTTTGGAAAGACGGTCAATGACCACAAAGATAGCATTATTTCCTTTCTTGGTCTTGAGAAATCCGGTAATGAAATCCATGCTAACTTTATCCCATTTCCATTCAGGAATAGCTAGAGGTTGAAGGGTGCCAGCAGGCCTTTGATGTTCTGCCTTAACTCGACGACAAACATCGCAGTTAGCAACGAACTCAGCAATTTCTCTCTTCATCCTAGTCCACCAGAACCTCTGGCGTAGGTCCTGATACATCTTAGTACTACCGGGATGAATGGTGAGAGGAGAATCATGAGCCTCCTTAAGGATTAACTGCCTTAGATGTGGGTTCTTAGGAACCACTAAACGGTTCTGGAAGAATACCACACCTTGATCATTCATGGAAAATTCTTTAGCGTTTCCGCTAAAAATATTCTCCTTGATCCGTGATATACCCTTGTCACGCTTTTGGCCAGTTATAATTTGATCCGTAAGAGTAGGCTTCGCCACCAGGGTAGAAAGGAATCCTTGAGGAACAATATGAAGATTCAACTTCCGAAAGTCCTCATGGAGATGTGGTTGACCTTGTTGTAGCATCAAATTGTTACAATAAGATTTACGACTTAGTGCATCGGCCATAACATTGGCCTTCCCCGGGGTGTAAGTTATCCCTAAGTCGTAATCCGAGATCAACTCAGCCCATCGTCTTTGCCTGAGATTCAAATCCGGCTGGGTGAAGATATATTTCAGACTTTGGTGATCACTGAATATTTCGCAACAATTACCCACAAGGTAATGTCCCCAGGTTTTTAGTGCATGGACCACAGCTGCAAGCTCAAGGTCATGTGTGGGATAATTATCCTCATGTGGACGCAACTGGCGAGATGCGTATGCGACCACATGACGATCTTGCATGAGAATGCAACCTAATCCTTGTCGCGAGGCATCGCAATAGATAACAAAGTGCTTAGAAAAATCTGGTGGTAGCAACACAGGTGCGGAGGTCAGGCATCTTTTCAGTTCCTGAAAACTATGCTCACACTGTGGTGTCCACTCGAACTTTTTATCCTTCTTGAGGATTTCAGTCAGAGGCTTTGCAACCTTGGAGAAATTCTCGACGAAGCGGCGACAATAGCTCGCTAGACCAAGAAAACTCCTAACTTGCTTAACCGATTCAGGTTGAGTCCAATCAAGGACAGCTTGAACTCTCTCGGGATTGACAGCAATACCCTTACCAGAGATTACGTGGCCTAGATAGGTCACTTCTGGTAACCAGAATTCACATTTTGAAAATTTGGCATAAAGGCGATGCTCTCGAATCATCAATACCAGCCTTAGATGCTCGGCATGTTCTTGTTCATTCTTGGAGTAGATGAGAATATCATCGAGGTATACTACGACGAATTTATCCAAATACTCCATAAAGATTGAATTCATCAGCCGAGAGAAGGTGGCTGGGGCATTGGTTAAACCGAAGGACATAACGGTGTACTCATATTGGCCATAACGAGTAACAAAGGCCGTTTTTGGAATGTCCCCGTTCTTAATTTTGATTTGATGGTATCCCAACCTCAAATCCATTTTGGAGAAGACTGAGGATCCAGCGAGCTGATCGTACAGATCGTTGATCCTGGGGAGCGGATACTTGTTCTTTATGGTGACCAGGTTAACTGGTCGGTAATCTACAACCATCCGATCCGTTCCGTCTTTCTTCTTGACGAAGAGGACGGGACAAGCCCAAGGAGAAGAGCTAGGATGCATGAAACCCTTGTTCAAGGCCTCATCTAATTGCTTCTTAAGTTCGGCTAGCTCCAAGGGTGCCATCTTATAAGGTCTTCTGGCTATTGGGACAGTTCCCGGAACAAGATCTATCACAAACTCTACATCTCTGTCAGGTGGAATTCCTGGCAGTTCCTCTGGAAAAACATCCGGCAAGTCACGGACTACCGGAATGTCTTCAAGTTCCGGAAGAGGGTTGGCATTTAGGGAATAGAGCTGGCATTTGGCAACTCGAGTAGAGACACTTACTATCTCACCCGAGGGATGGGTAAGCTGGACATTTCTAGAGTGAGTATCAATCTTGGCATAGTGAGCTGACATCCAGTCCATGCCCAAGATGATATTAATATCCGAAGATTTCAACGCTATCAATGAGGCTCGGAAAACTAGCCTGTCTACTAGAATTTCATTGTCATAGGTTATCCTAGAGGTTTTCCATTTACTACCAGGGGTTTGGACAACCAATGGGATTGGCATATCACAAAATGACATGTTATGCAACTGTGCATAACTTTCTGAAATGAAGGAATGAGAAGACCCAGTGTCAAAGAGAACGGACGCTGGGTGATGATTAACAAGAAGCGTACCCAGCATGACGTCGGGATCCTCTGCAGCTTCTTCTGCTGACACATAGTTCACACGGCCACGTGCAGGAGTTGGCTTCACATAAAACGCTTTACCCGACTTGGCCTGCCCGACGGATTTTCCGGGTTGCTTGGCACCCACATTCTGAGGACACTCATGGGAATAATGCCCTAGTTCTCCACACTTGTAGCATATCACCTGGTTGGCACGTGGTGCAGCATTGCTAGCTGGACCACCATAAGCTTTTGCTGGAGGGTTGGCCTGATTCGTCTGAGGCGCCATGTAGGATGGCCTCGGAGTGTATCTTGGCGGCAGAGAACTGTTTGGAACCCACAGCCTGCATTTTGGAAACGCGGAACCAGAAGACGAGCCAAAGTCACGGGAGTGCTTCCTTGTGGCTTCGAAGTCAGTATGACCAGTCTCCGCACTGATCGCTTTGTTGACCAGGGCTTGAAAGCTTGCACACTCATGGAGGCGCAGATCTCGACGGAGCTCAGGGCTCAGACCCTTACGGAATCTTGCTTGCTTCTTGGCGTCAGTAGACACCTCCTCTGTTGCATAGCGGGCGAGGTTACCGAACTCGCGGCTATAGGCATCCACAGACAACTTGCCCTGAGTGAAGGCACAAAACTCCTCTCTCTTTCTGTCCATCAGGCCCTCTGGAATATGGTGCAGACGAAAAGCTGCACTGAAGTCTGCCCATGTGGCCACTGGTTCAGCGGGACGGATAGCTTCAAAATTCTCCCACCACAGATTGGCGGGTCCCTCCAGGAAATACGCCGCAAAGGTCACCTTGTCGGCCTCAGACACATTCGCAGAGCGAATCTTGCGTGAAATGCTGCACAGCCAGTATTCAGCGTCGAGGGGATCGACGGAATGATGAAACTTTGGAGGATTCAGCTTCACAAAGTCATTGAGGGACACTGCAGCATTCCTAGGCTGTCGAGCCGTATTCTGCTCAATACGCTCTAGTAGTCGGTTGGTCTCCCTTTTATATCTTTCTGCCTCAAGCATCACTTCTACCAGAGAAGGTGGGTGAGGCAGGTCTTCCTACGACGCTTGACTACCCTCACCTTGCTCATGAGCAGGGGCACGGTTCAACCTGGTGAACACCATCCTGACAAACAAACTCATAGCTTAGACCAATATCATATCAATACTAACTATGGATTAAGAATGTACTGAACACACGGAATGCGGAATTGAATATCCGAACAACATGGTAACAAGCAACTGCTATATATACACCATGGTTCATACACACCCTTACATAGTTCAGTACAAACTTACTCAAAGAGCAAACTACTGAAATGGTGGAACTACTCATCAGAGGCTTACAAGCTTCCTATACATTATTTATCTAGGCCTCCGGAATTCGTTTCACATTACTACCATACTATCCTTCCGCTCATAGATCAGGCATCCGCATAGAACATCTCATAGAGGTTACCTCCATGACCCGGAAGCTCAACCTGCGGATCAGGGAACACTCTAGCCTGAGATCCCTGGGATCCATAAGGACACAGATGTGGCCTTGGTCCCCTAACTGGTGGTAAGAGGGGTCCCCGAAGAGGTGTGACTCCTCCTATAGCTGGCCAGTCAACGTGGGCCGGAAGATGGGTCCTAACAGGGTTCAGCATCTCCATCTCTCCATACCCTGTCTGGACTACCGGTGCCAGCTGCGTCAAAGCTGTCCACAGACGGGCACGGGTAGCGTAAAGCTCCATGCGGAGAGCACGAGCATCCTTGTCTCTGTTCTCTAGCATCTCAACAGTGGACTGCAGAAGTGGGTCCTCCATAGAAGAATCAAAATAGACTCCACTGAGGTATCCCTCTTCACCATACTGAGAGGCCGGAACATAACAGAACTCTGAATTCTGCAGCAGTGCATGTCTCGCTCTCATAATAGTAAGCATTGAATAGGCAGCATCTTGTACTACCATGTCAACGGTGACCCCCAACCCATAGGACCAATGGATTGGCTTCTCCGCTCCAGGGTAGTCTGGAAATACCCTAACAGTAAAGATGTACTGGCTCTGGTTGAAGTCTCGGTACTGTTCCTCTACCGTGTACTCGGGGTACCAGCGGTAACCGCACACCGACATCACCCTGACCAGCATGGCCGTATGACCCGGTACATCAATGCACCTGGTCAAACGTACCACCTGACGAGAAGGACCGCCAGGTATCTGTAATAGAGAGTAATGCAAAAGCATTAGAGCTCTGGATGCAAAATTGGGCAGCATAACGGCTGTAAATGCTCAAAACAAATTTTGAGACAACCCAAAATGAAATAGCGTCACCACTCAACTATCAAGTTCAACTCTCTGATCATCAAATTTACTCCCTGCTTCCTAGGAATAAAAGAAACCCAATATCTCTCGACCCTTAGTCCTATAATCTACCGATCCAAAAATCCGAGCCTAGGAGAAGATGAGTAACCTAGTCCTTAGTTCCAAAAGAAAAGACGAGGATGACCAGAATAGAATATCTTGAGAAGAGAACAAGAGTGTTACGTTCCCTTCCACAAACAATTCCCTTATATATAACTAAAGAAATTCTAGACTCAACTTCGACCAGTTTGGCTTAGTAATCCTACAGTCAGTCAGGCTCTGATACCAACGCTGTCGGGACCCCGATCCTAAGCCATAGGAATCCAGCCTGTAACACATCGCATCCCTTTGTGGTCTCACGCACGGTTAACTCCACGGCTGCAGCCTTACCTTAGCCGGGACCGTTTGCGTCTTTTGACTCACGTATGCGATAGTGTCGCTAGCATTCCAATGTCAAAGAACCCGGATCGACATGTCTAATCATAAACCAAAGTGGAAGTTCCGCACAAGGACAGGCATACATGACCCAACAAAGCAGGTGTCGGTCATCAACGAACATAGACGAGTCGTAGCAAGCTACAAGGACTCCATTACGTCGCGTGACATTTCCCCAAAGGGGACAGACACAGCAGCTAAGAAGGACACATGCCGGTCAACCAATGTGTCCGGAGCAGTAGCGAACTACCAAGGCTCGTTGGATCACAAAGGGGCATTTCCTTGTAAGGAGGGCTACTAAAGTTCACGACTAGGTATTCGAATCCCATACATATCAAGTAAGACACACGTACGCATGGCATACCGATATGTATAGATACATCGATGGCATCACAACATAACCATAAACATATAAGCTTTATTTAAGAGGCTCAGAAGAGCGACACACATATTATTACACATTAAGGGTCTCACGACCCATAATATCAGTCACACAATACAAGCTAGCGGAAGAGTTATAAACTGTCTGGGTACAGACAGAGCAACTAGAAGGCACATGGCCTGACTATACTACAGAGCCGACGTAGGGCCAGATCATAGCTGGGACACCAGCTACTCGTCGTCGTCGATGTCTACGAAGAACCCTCCATTAGGGTCATTAGCAACCTCTGCAACATTTATTAAGCAAACATGAGTACGAAGGTACTCAGCAAGACTTTAGGATGACTAACTACTCATGCAAGGTATCAAGAAGGTATTGTGGGGTTTCATGCGGAAATCCAGCATTTGACTCGTGGCTAGACAACTTGCTTTTTGAATTAGTTTTGACAACTTGATTTCTCGCACACGAGTCCACTAACACCACAACAATACACTATCATGGAATCATTCTCCATACGGAAATGCCGTCCACGACACTCACGCTTATCTTGACAATTTTATGAGTAGTCGTTGAAGTTATCTATGAACAACATATGTTTCCAAGTACTCCATATCCGCGGACGCGGCTATTCGAATAGATCATAACCCTGCAGGGGTGTACTTCGTCACACACGCTCCCGCCACTTATCGCCATGTGCACGTCATGCACCTCGGCAACCTTCAAGCGGAAGCCCAGCGAGGGAGTCAGCCACGACCGTTAACCACACTAGTACCTAGTCCAGGTTTATCGCCTATCTGAGAGTAACCCGTACGGAAGTCCGGCCGAGGTTTCCGCCACGGCCTCAAACGATGTGCGCAGGGTTTCCAAGCCCACCATCCGGGTGCCACTTGGTACACCGTGCCACTGCCTACCGCATCACGGTCCACCTCTCAGGTCAGCACCATGCACGGCCTTCAGCATTACTATAAACACCAGAAACTACTTCCAACTCCTGGACCGATTACTACGCGATTAATAGGCCGAGCGGGGTCATATTTCAGGGCCCAGCATGTGGTAGTATCTAGTCTTGGATTACATACACGGAACTCAGTTCCTAAGGACGGTTCCAATGAAACAACCTGCCATGTACTCCTACACAGCCTTTCACCGGTACCTTTACCAAATCAAGTTCAACACACGACCTTTGCTCACCGAACACATTCCACATTTCTGCTCATCTCCCAGATGACAGACCATACACAACTCTAAGCATAGCATGCATAGCAGGATAAGGCACATTATAGCTCAAGCAACTACCAGATATGCTAGGTTGCAAGGTTCGACTATTTACTGTGACAAGGTTAAGTCATGCAAAGGAAGTGGGTCCAACTATCGTGGCAAAAGCAATTGAAGCATTTGATCCTAATGCAATAAATAGGTGGAGGAGCAAGAACATAGGTGTTATCGGGATGATCAAAAGGGTTGCTTGCCTTGTTGCTCAGAGGAGGAACGATATCCGTCAGACGGATATTCGGTGGAATCCGGGGGTGCAGAGCCTACCGAAATGAATGGCAACATTCAATAACAATCATATGCAATCAAAATGATGCATGAGCATGGCATGAGAATGCAAAGTGATAAGTTATTATAATCAAGATGTTTTAGGTTTAGAGTTGATTTGAGTCACACTCGAATAGCAATTCAAACGGGTATTCTCGGATACCGGTTTAATTGATTCGACCAGATGCTCAAATCAACTTAATGTTAACATGCATGAAATGTCATGTTATGGTACTGATTTATATCTAGGGCAGTGTGTGATCATTGCATTTATAATGAAATTTCGATATTTTTGCAAATTCCATTTATAAAGTGATTAAAAGAATTGAATTATTCCTTATTTCACAATTTAGGGTTCTGTAACTTTTTCAAACATAGCTGAAAATAGCATAATCAGAATCCTTGAATTTTTCTGATACTTTTTCATATATAAATTATTTTCATTGGAGTTACAGATTAATTTCTATGATTTTTGCAATTTTTAGAAATTTCCTGAATTATTTTTATACTGGAAATTCCATTTATTGCATCAGGCTGACGTCAGCAGGTCAGCCGACCTGTGCAGGTCAAACCTGACAGGGGGGCCCCACTGGTCAGCCTCTCTGGGACTAATCCCGCGCTGACCAGCCCCTAATTGGGGTTTGACCAGGCGTGGGGCCCTCTGTCAGTGACTGAGGGGAGGGCGATTATGCCCTAATGGTCGGCCACGTCGACGGCCACCGGAGGGTGGTCGCCGGCGACCAAACCCGCGGCGGAGGGCTCGCTGGAGGCGATCTAGACGGCGCTGCACAGCACAAAAACGCACGCGATTGGCAGCTACAGCAAGCTCGCGAAGTGGCCGATCTGGCAGGACCAACTGGGGAGGCTAGGGTCGCCGGAAGAGGCGTCGGCGACGAGCCGGAGCGGCGGCCGAAGCTCGGGCGTCGTCGGGGGCTTTGAAACAGGGGGATCCGTGCTTAGTTCTTAGCTGCTACGGCATCTACGCGTCGTCCTGGAGCTTCTGGTGCTCTCGGGAGGACGAGCTGGACATCGGAGGGCTACCGGCGACGAGCGGCAGCGGCGGTGCTCGTCGGGCTCTGGTGAAACTAGGGCTAGAGGAGGGGATCGACGGGGAAAACTTAGGGAAAACCACCGCATGCTCACAGGGAGTGCAGAGAAGAGCTCAGACGGCTCGGGGAAGGCCTGGGGGCGACGAATCGACGGGAGAGGTCCGGCGGCCGGAGGAAGAAGATGACGGCGCTGCGGGCGTTGCAGGGCGCGAGGAAGCTTCGGCTTCTGCAGGAATGACCAGGGCGACGAGGCGGAGCTAATGGCATGCTCGCGGAGGGGTTCCTATGGCCAGGGGCACGGCCAACTCGAGCTCGAGCTCGGCTCTAATGGCGGCAGCAAGGAGGGGGAGGAGATCCGGGCGGAGGAGGAGAACCGAGGCGGGGAATGGATAGGGGAGGCTCTGGGGAGCTTATCCCCGCCGTCGCCAGCGCGAACCGGCGGCCAGGCAGGCACGCAGGTGCGTGGCCGCGCCGGAGGAGGCGGCGGCCACCTCCTGCTGCCTACTGGCGCGAGGGAGGGGACGAGCGGCGAGATGGGCTGGGCCTGGCTTGGGCGACAGGTAAGACTTTTCCCATTTTCTCTTTTTTTTTTGTTTTCTGTTTTGCTATTTATTGCTTTGCTAATTATTTCAGCTCCAAAACAAAAAGTAAAAACTATTTTTCACCTCCTGAAATATTTGTTATAATATCCCCACTCATTTCCAAGACTTTCAACATTTTTGGAAAATTATAGTTTCTGATTTCAAATTTTAAATTTGAAACCAGTAGCTTTTGCAATTATTTAAAATGCTTAAAATGTCAAGAAAATAGTTTTCTCCAATGCTCATTTACTTTCATGATTTATCAGAAAGTTTGAACATTTCTTGAGGCCATTTTGGGTTCATTGATTTTGAACTAGTTGAAATTTCCTTTAATTGAAATGGTGGCTAGGGTTTTTGAGTTTTTCCTTTGCCACTTTGTTGTTTTTGTTGAAACTTCTTGGATGCAAATGCAAAGAAGACATGAGCACAATGCTATCTTGCTTAAGGGTTAGGGATGTGAGACACTTCCATATTGCTCATAGAGTCAAACTTTGTTCTAGATATCGAGTTGTAATTTTTTGAGCTTTAAGAAAATAAAAGTGTAATGATTTGCATTATTTGAGCATTGTCCCGTGTGAGAAAAAGGATGATGGAAGCTGTGATTCCTTCACAAGTTGGGATGAGTCTCCAGACTTTACAAAAAATAAAAGTGGCCACCGAAGCCCATAATAACTAAAACAAAAGAGGCCATAGAAACGCATCCAAGAAAGAAAAAGAAAAAAAATAGAAACGCACAAGGGACAATGCTACTATCGTTTTCCAAACTTTTGCTTCAAAGTAGCACCATGGTCTTCATAGAGAGTCTCCTATTTTTCACTTTCATATAACTAGTGGTATTATATCTTTTGCACAACCACTTATTTTTCTTTTTGAGCTTTCATACACTTATAGCTCTAGTGCATTTGTTGCATGGCAATCCCTACTCAATCACATTAATATCTATTGATGGGCATCTCTATAGCCCGTTCATATGCCTAGTTGATGTGAGAGTATCTTATTCCTTTCTTTTTGCAACCTCCACCACACTCTATTCCACCTATAGTGCTATATCCATGGCTCACATTCATGTATTGCATGAGAGGTGAAAAGGTTTGAGAACATAAAAGGTGTAAAACAATTGCTTGATTTTCACCGGGGTTGTGCGTGACTTAGATTCTTTATGTGGTGACGGTAGAGCATAGCCTGACCATATGATTTTGTAGGGATAACTTTCTAAGACCGTGTTATTTTGATAGGAGGCAATTGCCTTATTAGTATGCTTGAAGTCCTATTGTTTTTGTGTCAATATTAGACTTTTGTTTTGAGACTTATGGATCTGAATATTCATGCCACATTAGATAATATTACATGGATAAATATGTTAGGTAGTGTTCCACATCAAAAAGTCTAATTTTATCATTTACCTACTCGAGGATGAGGAGGAATTAAGCTTGGGGATGCTTGATACGTCTCCAACGTATCTATAATTTTTGATTGTCCCATGCTACTATATTATTTGTTTTGGATATTTTATATGCATTAATATGCTCTTTTACATTGTTTTTGGGACTAACCTATTAATCTAGAGCCTAGTGCAAGTTTATGTTTTTTCCATGTTTTTGAGTATTGCAGATAAGGAATATTAAACGGAGTCCAAACGGAACAAAATCTGCGGAAAGATTTTTCTTGGACCGGAAGACACCGAGGAGAATTGGAGTAGGGGCAAGGCACTTGTCGGGAGGCCACAAGCCTACAGGGCGTGCCCTGAGGGGTGGCCCTGCCCCCTGGCTTGTGGCTCCCCTGCATGTCTCTTAACCCTATTTCTTGGCCTATAAATTCCAAAATATCCTCGTATCGCCAAAAGGAGCAACGAAAATGCTTTTACGCCGCTAGGAGCCTCTATTCCCAAGAGATCCAATCTGGGATCCTTTTCCGTAATCTACCGGAGAGGGAATTGATCACGGAGGGCATCACGTGTCGGGGCCCTCCTCTCTCCGTTTCTCCTGCCCTTGGCGACGCCTGCCCGCGCACAACCGAAGCGGTCAGGTGGCGCTTGCCACCGCGACGCGCCAAAGAGCTTGCCCCACTCCTCCTCAGTCGTTCATTCGGACATAAATCTCACCCACAAAGACCATGGGATCATTCTCGAGCCTCCTCTCCTCCTCTAGTTGTTGCCATGGTGTCGCCGGTGCAACACCTTTCGGTGGACCGCGCCCCACCTATATAAAGGACACCCAGTCTCTTTCTATCCCTCTGGAACCCCTCTCTCACCTTTAATCAATGACCCAATCACCCCACTCGAGCTCCCCGGGCACCAGTGCTCGAGATCGACCGAGGCGCCGCCGCGTCCGGGCTTCATCTATCTCGGGACACATGCCCACTTCAGCCTCCATTCCACCTCCATCGTGACCGCATCATGCCCTAGCTTCACCTCCACCTCTTTCCCACTCCTTCCCCTTCGCTGAGTGTGGGCACCAACAATCTCCCGACACCAACCGTCGTGGCCTCCTCGACACCGGTGACTCCGCCCACCTCAGCCACTCCCTCGACCCTCATCCAAACAGCGGGAGTATGACAAGTATGTTCTTGTGCTCATCTCCCGTCGCCATCAACAGAGATGACGCCGGTGAGCTCCTCACCCTTCCTGTCACGAGGTTGAAGACGACCCTGACAGGGTGACCCCACGTGTCGGCCTCAGACTCTCTCCCACTCCCCCTCTCTCAGTCACTGGCCACATGGCCCCACTCGTCAGGTTCAAACCTGACAGCGCACGCGCGCCTGGGCTGGCGAGTCTTTTTATTTTTTTATTTTTTGTCTTTTGCCAAAATATCCCACAAGGAGAAATATTCCCCTAAATTTATTTATTTTCCACCATAAATATTATAAATAAATGTAGTATTTAATAACACTACTTGTGTAATTTTTACAAAAACTTTTATACATAGTTTTATTTTAAAACCCAGTTTTGAGTATTTTCAACCTTTGTGAAAATAGCTTTCAAAACCTTTTCCACTCCAAAACGACATGCAAATATTTTTAGATGTGAAGTTAGTATTTTATAAAGTTGGGTAACATTTTGAGAGTGAGTTTTGTGTTCTGTTTCTGTTGTGATTCTTATTATTGTTATTAATATCGCGACGATAGAACACGTGGCTGGCGAAGGAGTTGGACCCGAAGACTTCGAAGACCCCGGAGATTTTGATGAACAAGGCAATCAGCCCTTTGACCATGCCTACGAAACCTTTACTTGCATGTCATATGATGCCTTAAATATGCATATATTCCTGTTGGATCCGAGACCCCGCTTGTGGGGTTGTCCCTGAAGAACACCTCGTTGAAACCTGCATTTGGGCATGACCTTACCAGTGATGAGGGTTGTGCATGTGGGATGTAGTTAGTTGCTAGTAGTTGCTACGCAAGAAGGGACGGGAGTATGCTTAGTGACAATGAAGGGTGTGTTACCGATAGTGATGGTGTTGAGATGGATGACCACTTGTGAAAACGTGGTGTATCAAGAAAGGTTTTGTGTGTGTGGTTTCAGCAATGGGATTAGATTTAAGATTTGTCGACCGTCCCAACCTTACATGCGCGATCACAATACCCCTTATGGGACGCGACCTTGTTGATTACCTTGGTCGATACTAGCAGAGAGCCCGCATTACTAGTGGTGGGAGTGACGTGGTCACTCTCATGACGGGGTCGTGCCAAGTATGGCAACCATGCTGCTTTGACAACTTCTGGGCACACCATTGCGTGTCCTCATGGATGATATAATCTAGAGCGAGGCTCGTATGATGTACATCATGAGGGATGGCACCAACCAGTGGACTCTTTGTTTAGTGTCACCATGGGAAAGGCATTGTTTGGGTGCTTATCTCGGGTATGTTATATACCGCGAGTCGTGGATGACACGGAAGTTCCCCGAGTCTTGTGGGTACAACGCTCAACCTTTGCAGAGTGTTAAACTATTCGAATAGCCGTGTCCACGGTAAGAACAGTTGGGTGGTGCATCTTAAACTATGTCCAGTCGTTTTTGCATAAACCAAGTGTGTGTGGCTTAGTATGAGGAAAAGATGGTGACATAAGGAAACCTGATGCTCGAACTAAGTCGAGTGACTTGGCATGATGGGTGGACATGGGATGTCTGACCCCTAGGCCCTAGTTGATATTGATATATGTAACATGTTCATCGGGTTACCGATGTGCCTTGTGGTGCATGTCGCCCAAGAATTTGATCAAGTTGTTGCACTAGGAAAAACCATCTTTCCACAAAAATTACCATACTAGTATTATGTTATACTTCATTATTACCTTGTCCCATATTACGGGTTGCTTGCGAGTATATTAAAAGTAGTCATTGGCTTGCCACTTGTTATTTAGTTGGCCAGACATGGAAGAACCAGAGTTCATAGAAGAGTTCGTCGGGGACGAACATGCAATCTAGGACGCTTCCAGTCAGAATGCGTGTAAGTTAAGGTAGATGGCATGGGTTCAAGTAATCCTCGAAGTTACCCGCATTCAATACTATGTTGGTGTGTCGGCCTTTGAGGCTATATTTATGTAATGACTTGTCCCTAATGGCCCTATTTGTATCACACGCTATATATGGATGTAAGACTCTTCTTATTCTGTATCTGTGTGTTCAGTGAGCATTGATCTCTTGATCACTCGACACGTGCATTCGGCGATCTCGACTTACAAGTCAGGGTCCCCAAAGAGCTGGTATCACAGCCATCGTGACTGTAGGAAGCCTTAGATAGCATGGACGTCAGATGAGACGAAGCCCCTCTCAAAAACTAAAGCTAGTTCTTCCACTGGTTGGTTCTTTGAAGGACCGCGAATGGAGACTCTCGTAGTAGCAGTTGAGACAGGGGCGCGGAAAGCGCTCATCCACCTTCACGACATCCTTCGTCAGATGGCCAACAAACCGGCTACCCATCACTTGCCTTTTGTTCAGGACGAGTTTAGCGGGAGTTGGACGTTGACCCCATCCCCGGAAGAAGGAACACCGCTCAGGTTCCAGACGTACTTTAGCCTCCCCACCGACAGTCTAGCTCACAACCTGATCAAGGAGTCAGTGAAGCTCCACCTGGAACTTCACCACATCCACGAGCTACTCCGTCAAGCGAAGATGAATACATGCCAGATCAAGAAGGATGGAGCCCCAAATGGACAACCTATAGTCGCATACAGAGGAGGAATACCAGAGCTTATGGTCACCCCCATTCGGCATCCTCGCATGAGTTCCAAGGAGTATCGAGACCTCTTCACCGCTCCCCCGATGCAGCATCGTTGGGATGGACCTCCTTGTTCCCCGACATCCTCGACACGAGATGATGCCCGCGCAGACGACGATGAGGAGGAAGACCCAAAGGACCGTGAGTCCGAGATCGAGCATTCCACTACTTAAGTCCAAGAACCCCTAGTCTAGGACAAGCTAGGAACTCCTCATGCCAAGTCGAGTCCGTGTAATGGTTTAGATGAAACCATGTGTTCTTGTTGTTTTCTTTTTTGTTTGTGTCTCAATGCAAGCCGCACTTTTGCCTTAGGCAGCATGTCAATGGCTACATCCCTATCTTACTTAATGGTCATGTGCTTGGTCTTTCGGCCCTTTTGTTTGACACACTTGCAACTTACCAACCCCCTCCCCTATTTAGACACGTTCCCCTCTTGTGTTATTCGTTCGTCTATTCCAATTGTTGACTTGGCTTCTCCAAACAAGATGGTGACTGCTACTCGCAAGAGCTCCTTTGACAACCCCAGCACTGGCAACTCTAGGCAGCAGCCAGGAGCTGTGGGTCTGCTCAAGCTGGAGCTCAACAGGAGCAGCAACAAGGTGACATTCCCCCACCACCGCCTCGTCCGGAGAACCTGACCATGCCTCAGTTTCTTCAAGCTCTTCGAGAGAAATGTCAAGCTAACAATGCCGCTATCCAGCAGATGGCTCGGGTCCTGGTGAACAACCCGCAACAGGGTTGGAACGACAATGGTCACTCCACTATGTGGGAATTCATGAGGACTTCGCCCCCGACCTTTGATACGTATCCAACGTATCTATAATTTTTTATTGTTCCATGCTATTATATTATCTGCTTTGCATGTTTTATATGCATTAATATGCTCTTTTATATTATTTTTGGGACTAACCTATTAGTCTAGAGCCTAGTACCAGTTTCTATTTTTCCACGTTTTTTTAATATTGCAGATAAGGAATATTAAACAGAGTCCAAACGGTACAAAATCTTCAGAAAGATTTTTCTTGGACTAGAAGACACCGAGGAGACTTGGAGTAGGGGGCAAGGCACTTCCCAGGAGGCCGCAAGTCTGCAGGGCACGCCCTAGGGGGTGACCGTGCCCCTAGCTTGTGGGCCCCCTGCAGGTCTCCTAACTGTATTTCTTGGCCTATAAATTCCCAAATATTCCCATATCGCCAAAAAGAGCGACGAAAATATTTTTACGATGCCGGGAGCCTCTGTTCCCGAGATATCCAATTTCGCAGCCTTTTCCGGTAATCCATTGGAGAGGGAATTGATCACGGAGGGCATCTACATCAACTCCATTACCCCTTCGATGATGCGTGAGTAGTTCACCACAGACCTACGGGTCCATAGCTAGTAGTTAGATGGCTTCTTCTCTCTCTTTGATCTTCAATACCATGTTCTTCATGATCTTCATGCAGATCTATCCGATATAATACTCTTTTGCGGTGTGTTTGTCGACATTCAATGAATTGTGAGCTTATGTTGAGATTATCTATGAATATTATTTGAGTCTCTTCTGAATTCTTATATGCATGATTTCATATCTTTGCAAGTTTCTTCAAATTATTGGTTTCGTTTGGCCAACTAGATTGGTAATTCTTGCAATGGGAGAAGTGCTTAATTTTGGGTTCAATCTTGCGGTGTCCTCACCCAGTGAAAGTAGGGTTAGCGAGGGACGTATTGTATTGTTGCCATCAAGGGTAAAAATATTGGGTTTTCATCTTAGTTAATGCGTTAGTCTGTTCTTCAAGAACTTAATACTCTAGATGCAGGCACGAGTCGGTCAATGTGTCGAGTAATAGCAGTAGATGCAGAATCGTTTTGGTCTACTTGATACGGACGTGATTCCTATATGCATAATAATTGCCTTAGATATCTTCATAATTATTTGCTTTTCTATCAATTGCTCGACAGTAATTTGCTCTTCAAGGGAAAACCAATGCCAGCTCAAGAGGTAGCAAGAAGTATTTCGGGTGCCGTTGCCGGGGAGGATATATAGCAAGATCAAGCTTAGCAATTACCCATCACAAACTCATCTCTTGCATTTACATTATTTGACTCTCGTTTTCCTATCCCCCACTTCACCAATTTGCCAATTTATTCGCCTTTTTCTCGCCGGATCTCTTTTTGTCTACTTGTGTTACCATGTGCCTTCTATTTGCTTGCATCTTTTCATGCTAAAAATCTATTTATATGGATACTCATCCACTTGCTAATCTTTTCAAGAGATCCAATTATGTTGAACCAATTGCTAGTGAGTTCAGTGTACTTGATTATCTCCATGAAGTTTTGCTGGAGATTCGTTAATCTGAAAATTGTGATGCACTGATTCATTATGTTTACTTGAATGAAAAGCATGATTGCAATTATATTTTTATAAATTCTATTAATATCAATTATGCTAATGATATGAAAACCCACAAGCTTGGGGATGCTATATTTAATGAGTTTGCCATGACCACCACTTATTGCAATGATCATGATTGGGGTGATAATACTTCTTATGATCTTGATAATTTATTTAATAATATTGATGAATATGATATCGAAACTTGGTTTGGAAGAGTGACAACTTTAGGTAAAAAGAATCCCACATATTCGGAGAGTGTTCAATCTTTTTTTTTTGATAAAAGTGGGTTTGGAAAGGTCATGACTTTAGTTAATGTTAATCCCACTACCTTGGAAGATTGTAAGACTTTTGTGCATGTGGATCATGAAAATAATACTTTATGTGATAGCTATATTGTTAAATTTATTCATGATGCTACTGAAAATTACTATGAGAGAGGAACATATGCTTTTACATATTGCAATAATATCAAGTTTCTTCTCTATCTGTTTAAAAAGTTATGCTTGTTTTTCCTTCCTATGCTAGTTGATTCTTGTTCGCATACATTGTTTGATCACAAAATCCCTATGCATAGGAAGTGGGTTAGACTTAAATGTGTTCTTCATGCTATTCATGATGCTCTTTAGAATATCTTAGTTACTACTTTTTAGGCGAGCATCATTGAAATCCTCATGCCTAACTGGGGGCATAAAACAATAGCGCTTGTTGGGAGGCAACCCAATTTTATTTTCATGCTTTTGTTTTTGCTTCTTTTTTTAGTTCTGCACACGTTATTACCTCTTTAATAATTATGTTTTCTTGTTTTAATTAGTGTTTTATCCAAGTAAGACCTTTTTCATGGTCTACGGTGTTTGCAATTTGATTTCGCTCAAAAACAGAAACTTCCGCTCTCAGTCCAGGAATTTTGAAAATTCACTTGAACGTGCTTTTGATATGAATTTCTTACAGAAGTTTGATTTACAAATTTCCCAGATTTTCCTAATTTTTCAGAAGTTTGGAACTTACGTAAGTATCCGAAGCAAACAGATTGCTACAGATTGTTTTGTTTTTGACAGATTTTGTTTTTCTTTTGTGTTGTTTGCTTATTTTGATGAATCTATGGGTTGTATCGGGGGTATGAACCATGGTGAAGTTGGAATACAGTAAATATTACATCAATATAAATAAATAATGAGTTCACAATAGTACCTAAAGTGTGGATTTATTTTTCTTATACCAACGGATCTCATGAGTTTTCTGTTAAGTTTTGTGTTGTGAAGTTTTCAAATTTTGGGTATAGATTTGATGGACTACGGAATAAGGAGTGGCAAGAGACTAAGCTTGGGGATGCCCAAGTCACCCCAAGCAATATTAAAGTATACCAAAGAGCCTAAGCTTGGGGATGCCCCGGAAGGTATCCCCTCTTCCGTCTTCAATCCATCGGTAAATTTACTTGAGGCTATATTTTTATTCACCACATGATATGTGTTTTGCTTGGAGCGTCTTGTATGATATGAGTATTTACTTTTTAGTTCACCACAATCATCCTTTCTGCACATATCTTTTGAGTGAGAGACACGTTGAATCATGAATTTATTAGAATACTCTTTCTGCTTCACTTATATCTTTTGAGCTAGGCAATGTTGCTCTAGTACTTTACTTATATCTTTTAGAGCACGACGGTGTTATGTTATATAGAAATTATTAAACTCAAGTACTACAATTATATTATTTTAAGAGTTCTTTGAACAACATGGTAATTAGTTTAGGTTATGAATTTAATCCTAATATAATAGGCATCCAAGGGGGTTATACTAGAAACTTACATATTAAGTTCATTGAATATGATGAGAAGTTTGATTCCTTGCATATAGTTCTGAGATATGAAGATGCTAATATGAGAGTCATACTAGTAAGTAATTGTGAATTACAAGAAATACTTTTGTTAAAGCTTGTGATTCCCGTAGCATGCCTGTATGGTGAACTGTTATGTCATGAAGTCAGAGCATGATTTGTTTAATGATTGTCAACCTTTGTGTGGAGATCGGGATCGCGCAATAAATAACTTCTACCAAACCTTCCCCTAGGAGCATGCGTCTAATACTTTTATTAGATAACTAATAGGCTTTTGCAATAAGTATGTGAGTTCTTTATGACTAATGTTGAATTCATGGATTATACGCGCTCTCACCCTTCCACCTTTGCTAGCCTCTCTAGTACCGTGCACCTTTGCCGGTACATTAAACCCACCTTCCTCAAAACTGTTGTCATATATTTTCCTCAAAACAGACACCATATCTACATATTATGGCATTTTCATAGCCATTCTGCGATATATTTCCATGCAACACCACCGTCTCATTTTTATGACACGCACCATCACTTCCATATTGCTTATAGAGTCATATTCTGTTCTAGATACCGAGTTGTAATCTTTTGAGTTGTAAGTAAATAAAATGGTGATGATTTGCATTACTAGAGCATTGTATCGTTTGAGAAAAAGGATGATGGAAGCTATGATTCCCTCACAAGATGGGATGAGTGTCTGGACTTCACAAAAAATAAAAGAGACCCGGGAAGCCCATACAAAATAAATAAAAGAGGCCATAGAAGCCCATTCAAAAAAACAAAAAAAGGAGAAAAAACGAAAAGAAAAAAATGAGAGAAAGAGAGAAGGGACAATGCTACTATCTTTTTCCACACTTGTGCTTCAAAGTAGCACCATGTTCTTCATAGATAGTTTCCTATTTTGTCACTTTTGATATAATTAGTGGTATTACATATTTTGCACAACCACTTAGTTTTATTTTTGAGCTTTCATACACCTATAGCTCTAGTGCATTTGTTTTTTTGAAGGAAAATTATAAGGGAAACCCCGCACAATGATTTTTTTTGTAATAAGAACCCAAATTCGCTCCCGTGGGGACTTGAACGTGGGTGGCTGGGTTGTACATCCACTCCACTAGCCAAGTGAGCTAGGCTCACTTCCCTCTAGTGCATTTGTTGCATGTCAATCCCTACTCACTCACATTAATATATATTGATGGGCATCTCCATAGCCCATTGATATGCCTAGTTGATGTGAGAATATCTTCTTTCTTTCTTTTTGCAACCTCCACCACATTCTATTTCACCTATAGTGCTATATCCTTGGCTCACGCTCATGTATTGCATGAGAGTTGAAAAGGTTTGAGAACATAAAAGGTGTGAAACAATTGCTTGATTTTCACTAGGGTTGTGCATGATTTAGACACTTTGTGTGGTGAAGATGGAGCATAGCCAGACCATATGATTTTGTAGGGATAACTTTCTAAGACCATTTTATTATGAAAAGAACTAATTACCTTATTAGTATTATTGAATTATTATTGTTTTTGTGTCAATATTAGACTTTTGTTTTGAGTATTATGGATCTGAATATTCATGCCACATTAGAGAATATTACATGGATAAATATGTTAGGTAGCATTCCACATCAAAAATTCTGTTTTTGTGATTTACCTACTCGAAGACAAGCAGGAATTAAGCTTGCGGATGCTTGATACGTCTCCAACATATCTATAATTTTTTATTGTTCCACGCTATTATATTATCTGTTTTGGATGTTTTATATGCATTAATATGATGTTTTATATTAATTTTGGGACTAGCCTATTAATCTAGAGCCTAGTGCCAGTTTCTGTTTTTTCCACATTTTTGAATATTGCAGATAAGGAATATTAAATGGAGTCCAAATGGAAAAAAATCTCCGGAAAGATTTTTCTTGGACCAGAAGACACCTAACAGACTTGGAGTAGGGGGAAGGCACATGCTGGGAGGCCACAAGCCTTCAGGGCGTGCCCTGGGGGTGGCCACACCCCCTTGCTTGTGGGCCCCCTGCAGGTCTCCTAACCCTATTTCTTGGCCTATAAATTCCTAAATATTCCCGTATTGCCAAAAAGAGCCACAAAAATACTTTTACACCGCCCGGAGCCTCTGTTCCCGAGAGATCCAATCTGGGAGCCTTTTCTGATAATCTGCCGGAGAGGGAATGGATCACGGAGTTCATCTACATCAACTCCATTGCCCCTCCCATGATGTGTGAGCTATTCTCCGTAGACCTATGGGTCCAAAGCTAGTATCTAGATGGCTTTTTGTCTCTCTTTGATCTTCAATACCATGTTCTTCATGATCTTCATAGAGATCTATTTGATGTAATACTATTTTGTCGTGTGTTTGTCGGGATCCGATGAATTGTGAGTTTATGTTCAGATTATCTATGAATATTATTTGAGTCTCTTCTGAATTCTTATATGCATGATTTCATATCTTTGCAAGTCTCTTCGAATTATTGGTTTGGTTTGGCCAACTAGATTGGTAATTCTTGTAATGCGAAAATTGCTTAGTTTTGGGTTCAATCTTGCGGTGTACTCACCCAGTGAAAGTAGGGGTAGCGAGGCACATATTGTATTGTTTCCATCAAGGGTAAAAAGATGGGTTTTTCATAAAATTGCTTGAGTTTATCCCTCTACATCATGTCATCTTACTCAATGCGTTACTCTATTCTTCATGAACTTAATACTATAGATGCACGGAGGAGTTGGTCGATGTGTGGAGTAATAGTTGTAGATGCAGAATCTTTTTGTTCTACTTAATACGGACGTGATGCCTATATGCATAATCATCACCTTAGATATCTTCATAATTATTTTCTTTTCTATCAATTGCTTGACAGTAATTTGTTCACCCACCGTATTATTTGCCTTTATCTAGTGAAACCTATGGCCTGCGGGTCTATTTTCCATATTATATTTTCAGATTTATAAACCAAAAATACCAAAAAAATACTTTGTTGCAATTTATTTAGTTTTGTTTCCACAATCTTTTATATCTATCTCTATCAGATCTCATCCTTGCAAATAACTGTGAAGGGATTGACAACCGCTTTATAGCATTGGGTGCAGGTGTTTGATTATTTGTGTAGGTACTACTATTGGGGCCTTGCTTGTTCCTCCTACTGGATTGATACCTTGGTTCTCAACAAACTGAGGGAAATACTTATCTACTTCGCTGGATCACCCTTTCCTCTCCAAGGGAAAACCAACGCAAGCTCAAGATGTCGCAACCTTCACCGAGACAACCGAGACTTTGGATGTCTATGACTAGATCCGCACCATCAAGGACCTCCTTGCACTGATCAACTGCACTAACGATCGTGAAAAGGTTCTTTATGCCTCTCACTGTCTCGGAGGTACCGTGTGATAGCCCCAATGAAATTCCTCCCCCCTTATAAATTCCTTGTAAGACAATCTTGTCATGTTTTGTTAAGTGTTATGAGTTATGGTGTCATCTTTCATGTGCATCATGGCATCATGCATGGCATCATCATTTGTCTTTGTCTTGTGTTGCTTGTCTTGCACGTTGGTGTTTGAGTGTAGTGCAATGTGTGAGAGTAGCATGTGATGGTTATGTGGTGTGGGTGTAACAAGGTGCGTCTCAAAAACACCCTTGTTGCACCATGACTTCAAAACTCCTCCCTTCCAATTATTTTGTGGCAGTTTAAAACCTTGTGGCTTGACCTAATAAAAAAGTACCTATATGTTTGTGGAGTGAAACCCCTTTGGTTTTATTTTTATTTTCTTTTGATTTATTTAAAATAGATCCCATTTGAAAATATAATAAAGGCATTTAATTTTGGTCTCATAAAATGTCCCAGTTATTCTTATAAACAGTGGAAACATTTTAGAAGGCCAAATCTATTTTTATTTTTGTTTTCCTCCTTTTATTTTGGCCTCTGGTTTTTAACAAAAATATCTTTTATCTTTTATTTTCAAAGGAGCTATCCAGTGAGAGAGAGAGCCAAGCACATGCTTGTTTGTTTTGTCCCAGAGCCCACATTCGCGTCCATCCTCATCCTCCTCTCGACGTCACTATGTACGGCGCCAGGGAGAGCCACTGATCCTGCTTTCCCCTGTGATCGACTGCCCTATGCCTTGGGGGTCAGTCTATTTAGCATCCTCCTTCCTATACAACCCTAGCCTCTCCCTTATCCCCTCTCTTCCCCTCTAAAGCCGTCAGGGACGAGCATCGTGCCGCCGTCGCCAAGATCAGCTCCGGCTCGAGCTCGACGTCGGCGTAGCATCGGCCTCGCCTCCTCCCTGGCCCTGCAGGAGCAAAAGGACCCCGACGTAGTTCCATTTTTGCAGAGATCGGGTGCAGGGACACCTTCCCCGGCGTCCATGACGGCCGGCGGTCTTCATCCTCTCCGGCGAGCTCCTCCCGCACCTCGACGTCACGCTGTTCCTCTCCGCTTGCCTTCTGAACCCAAGGTGATGTCAGTCCGCTCTCCTCCGCTCCTCACTCCGGTATTGGCCGTCATCGCTGCGGCGTGTTCGAAGCCCTGCTGGAGTTGCACATGTCGGTAATAGCTTGTAGGAGCAGCAGTGTGGTGCGTAGTAGCAGCAACATTATGTTGTAGATGAGCAACAACAGTTCATAGTGTAGCAGCACCTCGGTAGGCAGCAGCAGCAGTTCATAGCGTAGCAGCAGCTCGGTAGGCAGCAGCAATGGCTACAGATCATAGAGCGGCAGCACGTCGCTGGCGCTGCTCTTCCACTAGAGATAGAACACTCGGTTGTGTTATCATCTCGTGTGGAGACCCTCTCTGGTCAGAATTCCCTTCATAGCTCCACTAGTCTGATGCGAGCGTAGCAACCGTGAGGTCGTGGGTTCGAGACGAAACGCCGCGTTTGGGTTTCGATATTTTTCGCGTGGCAGTTTTCACAGCAGGATTACATTGCCTGTTGCGCTGTTAAATCGGCAGTACCTCGTTAGCGTAGTGGCACAGAGCCACCTCTCGTGCAGCAGGGCAGGGGTTCGAGTCCCCTTGCGCCTCTTTTATTTTACTGGATCTTTTCCCTCTGGATAGTGGCAGGGCTGGTATAGGTGGTGTGCTACCCCTAATAGGAAAGCTACACTTTCTTAGCCAAGTGGTAGGGAGTTGTGTGTGTGTGGGTGAGCTGGTCGGTTCGACCTCCACCAAGTCCCATTTTTCCCCTTTTCCATTTTAGTTATGTGTGTGTGTGTGTGGTGTGAGTTATAGGTGGGCCCATGGTCCACGTGGCATGCTCTAGGGGCCCTGGTGAGTATGACCAGTGGGACCTCCCTGATGATTATGTGTATATATTTTTTGTTTTGTGATGCTTTTCCAAATCGGGAATATTTCCCCGGGAGGAGTATACTAAATTTGGCAGGTTCAACAACAGTTCTTGTTCTTGACATTAGTAGAGTTCGATCGTGTGTAGATTTTCCTTTCTGTTCTATGTTGATTTTATGCATGCATATATAGCAGTATAATATATGGTTTTGGCGTATAAAAACACCACAAATCCAATGGTGCCACTAAATTCCAGATTTGAGTAGTTTTGTAAAAGTGTCACTTTGTGATGAGGTGGCACTTGGTTATATAAGTAGGATTGTTTCTGTGCATATTTAGAGTTTGTGCATGCATGCATCATTTTGATTGTTGCATACTCTCTTGCTGGTGTTTGTTGGATGTTTTTGTTACTTTTTGGTAGCTAGTGGGTCCAGAAACAAGTTCGAGGAGTCTGGTGAGTTCGTGCGGGAAGATCAGGAAAAGTTCCACTCTGAAGATATCACAGGCAAGATGATCGTGACCTTGACAATGTTTCTAGCTTTGTTATGCTTCGTTGATTCGATTCAATCGTTATATCTTCTCTGCCTACCAGATGATACATAGGCCATCAAACATTGCCATGAAACCTCAAACACCTCCCCTCCGAGCAAATATTATTTGGCTAAGTAGGCTTGCTCAACCATTATATTAGTGTTGCTAGTTGCAGGTGCAAGCTCGTCCATGTGATAACATGGGAAATTGATATCATCTTATTTAAATTTTATTTTAATTAATCCACCTATATACTTGGTAAATAGCGGAAGGCCTAGCATTTTGCCGGGTGATTTGTTCCGCTGTTGTCACTTTAGTTTCGGCTACCAGTGTTTTATTCCATAACTGAGCGCTCCTAACATGGTCAGGGTTGTTATGGGGACCCCCTTGATAAATCTTTTAGTGTTAAGGCTTGTCTGGCAAGACCCAACTTTCGTGTTAATTTTCAAACAACTTAATAATAAAATGCATAGGGAATAGCTACCCCGAGGAATCTAATCAACCCCCCTGGGTCAGTGCTCCTCATGAGTGTTGGTACAAACCAAAGCACTGTGTGGGGCCAACCTAGGGCAACTTGGGGGATCTCTATCAGGCCGTGTACACTAACTTATCCGTCGTGTCCTGAAACAAGAAACGCTGCTCCTATCGGGTTTGACGACACGTCAGGTGGTCTTGCTGGACTTGTCTTACCTTACCGATATATCTTGTGCATTGGGATTCCGGTGAGACTTTGGGTCTTCTTACACTTGAGGTTTTCCTCTAAGAAATCCGACGATATCGCAAGTTTCGTGGTCGAGGATTACTATACGGCCTACAGGGTTAAATCTTTCGGAAAGCTGTGCTCGCGGTTATGTGGCAAACATGGAGATTCTGTTAACATCCGGTTCTAGACAACTTAAAGTAACTTAACTAAAAATCTTCCAACTGTGTGCGTAACCGTGACTGTTTCTTTCAGAGTCCCTTCCCTGATCGAGAACACGGTGGGGTTTTGAATGCTGTAAGTAGATGTTTAGGATCACGTAGTGATCATTCTTAGATCTCGACCGTCTTACGTAGACCAGCATAACTTATTTATGTTCTTCTTATGTTAGCCACCATATATGCTTAGGATGCTGCAAACTCGACACCAAGGTCATGAGATTGTTGTGTCCTCGTGGCTCACATTTTACTAGAACCAACCACAGATACAGGTACCAAAGATGCAAATGTTCCCGAGGATACCTAGCTGAGGTGGGAGTTCGACGAGGCCAACGGCACACTCTATGTGACGTATCTCGAGGATTAGAGGCACTTGGTCGTGATTGTGGGCCTAGCAAGGAGGGATAGCATTAGCTTTTGTTGTTTATCTTGTCCGTAGTCGGACTGCTTTCCATTTGAATAATGTATGATTGTGTGACT
Organism: Hordeum vulgare subsp. vulgare; assembly: GCF_904849725.1. Classification (NCBI taxonomy): domain Eukaryota; kingdom Viridiplantae; phylum Streptophyta; class Magnoliopsida; order Poales; family Poaceae; genus Hordeum; species Hordeum vulgare. The sequence goes on from NC_058521.1 coordinate 372,186,370, forward strand.
CTTTAATTTAGCTTGTGGCAAGTGTAATCCAGATCTTATTACTCTTCCACCCATTATGTATTGCAATGTTTATCCTACTTGTGAAACACTTAGATGCGCCTCTTTCCCCTTTTGAGGTCTCGCCCCCAAATAAGGAAAGTGTCGCATCTTAGTCGTTACAAGTTAGTAATCAGAGCCTTACGACCATAGGAGCCTTTGATTGATCGAACTTGGCCGAGTCGAGTCCAGCAAAAACTATTTTGAGTCCTAGTTATATCACAGAGTAGGTTTCGTTTTTCTCCTCTTCTATGATCTAGTGAGGTTCACGACTTAGGAAATTTTGATTCTACTCATCTTCTCGCTCATTTTTTTGTATCATGTGGATAGTTTGGAATCTATATGATACCGATGTGACGGAGTTCTATCTTTGTGCCTCCTGCTGTATTGATTTTATTCCGGGGAGTTGAGCTCAAGGTGATCCTTGAGCCCATCGTTATCATTCAGATTTATTAGTATCTCAGGAGGGAAGATGTTCAAAATTACTTCAATACTAGTAGTGGCGCGATAAGCCCGACATCCCCAGTACTGGTGCACAGAGTTCGGGGGTACCGTCATACTTAGTATTGTTGTGATTACAAGGGTCTGAGGTAGATGAGGTTCCGAGATTTTGGTTATGTGTTGACGGATGTGATACACTGGACACGTTAGTATAGGAGTTGATTGATGATTTCTCCTTATACCCGTGGACCAGATTGCATGACCAGAAGTTTCAGAAGTTCTTAGGTGGGAATTCCATTAGTAACTTAGGAATTCTTTCATCAGATGTATGTGGGAATATATATTTGTTCCGAGCAATTCTATCTTATACTTGTCATTTACAAGTGGCTTTTCGATAAGATGTTGTCGGAGTTATTTTGAGGAATCATTCTTACTAATTATAGTTCGAGTGCATTTGCTAAGAATTCTTGTCCAGTTATGTCGGGAAAATGACACCTATGTGAACCTCCAAGAATCCCTTGATCGTTCAGCAGAGGGAGAGACGTGGCGCCAAGAGCAGAACAAGCAATCAGCATCGATAAGGTTTTTTACCCACGTTCCGGCCACTTAGCGCGTAAAACCCTACTCCTGCTTTGTTTGATGTATTGGGTGCTTACTGTATGGTTATTTTCTACATTGATTGCCTTTTGACTAGTGATCAAAGAGTCTAAACCCCAAAAGGTCCAACCCCTAGAACTAAGCTTTGGGCCTCCTTTTATAGACAAAGGGGTCACCAACGGTGCTCTGCAGTGTGTTCACGAGTCGCGTAGTGAACAGGGTTCACCGCTATCTATCTATCGTAGTGTCAGGGGCGGTAAATGCCTTGTCAGGCCCCCCTGACCTGCATCATTGTGGCATCGACATGTACCCAGGTGTTTCAACACCTAGGTTTTGTGCTGGCGCATGAGGAATGCACTGAAGCGGTGGCAGTCGGTGGCATAGTGGCAAGAATGACACCTGTGGGCGAAGGGATCTTGCCGGCCTGGAGTCATTTCCGGGGGCCTAACCCATCTTCCCAGCAAGGAGGGCTTGCCGGGGCCTTGGACGTCTTCCCGGCAAGGAGGGATTGTCGGGGCCTTTGTGTGTCTACCCGACAAGGAGGGCTTGCCGGGGCCTTGTGGGTCTTCCCGGCAAGGAGGCCTTACCGGGGCCTTGTGGCTTGGGATTGTTCTTCACACCTTTGGAGGGGTGTGGCCTTGGTGAGCTTGGGTTATATCTTCCATCAACCTTCTTCGCGTACTGCCGCCAAGGGTGTTGCCCGCACCCGTGCACAAGTCTGGGGCACAGGAGACCCCAGTCTTTAGTGCACCGACAAGATATTTCTGTCCATTGAATCAACTTAATCTTTGAATTTTCATCTCTAGTCTAACGTTGTTGTCCATCTCTATGTTGGCTCCACCAAGTCGCCAGAATCCGGGTCGTGAGAATGCTGATCCTCCACCACCCCCTCCGTCACCGCCTCCTCCTCCTGAGGCATGGCAAGCTGTGATGGCGGCAACGAATGCAAACACTCAGATGTTCCTCCAGTTGTTGCAAGAGACGAACCAACACCATCAAGGTAATTTCAACAATGGTGGACAACAGTATGCAACTCTGAATCAAGTCTTGGCGAGCCAACAGAAGTCCTTCACCTCCTGTCACTAGCCATTTGATGCGGATGACTAGATTCATGACATGAACAAGCACTTCGAGTGCAGTAATGTGCGACCAGAGGACTTTGTCAAGTTTGTACAACATTTCATCTCAATGGGCAGGCAACAGAATGGTGGCAGCAATTGAAGGATTCCAGAGGTGACAGAGTGATCAGCTGGAATGATTTCTGCAGAGATTTTAGGGCTCACTATATTCCAGCAAGTTTTGTGGAAGAGATGCGTGAGAAATTCAGGCGCTTGAAGCAAGTAGGTTCGTATGTGTACCAGTACAATGTGGAGTTCGAGGAGCTGAGTCGTATGCTAAACATGACATTCCAGATCAGAAGAGAAAAATTTATCAGTTCCGAGGTGGTGTGAAGGAAGACTTGCAGCTGGCCCTTTCCTTGCACGATCCTCTCGAGTTCGACCAGTTTTACAATTTGGCTCTTAGGGTTGAGGCGCCTTTGCTCAAAGTTGAGAACTCAAGGAAGCGTTTTAGAGATTCCAGTTCCTCGTCCTGAACTCAGGTGGTTCAAAAGAAACAAAAATATTGGGTGTCTCCTCCTCCTTGGCAGCCTTAGCAGTTCAAGCAGTCTGGTGGTCGTGGTTCTTCCCACCCACCCAACCAAGCTTTCCAGCAAAGATTTCAGCAGCAGAAGCCAGGAAATCCTCAAGTGCAATTCCGTCCACTGTCAGAGGTGACTTGTCACACGTGTGGTCAGAAGGGTCATTACTCTAACAAGTGTACCAACAAGCATCATCTTCCTCCTCCTTCTCCACTCAATCCTCTAGGCAATGCAATGGTGAAGTTCAACTCCAAGACTGCAAGGGTGAACATGGTAAATGCAGTTGAAGCGTAGAATTCCTCAGATGTGATCATGGGTAATATCTTGGTTAATTTTGTTTCTGTAAAGATCTTGTTTGATTCTGGTGCATCACATTGCTTCATGTCTAGACCATTTTCTCTTATGCATGATTTCATTTCAGAAATGCTGAGTAGACCTTTGGGTGTGCTTTCTCCTGGTTTGGCAATGAAGGAAACATCAGTAATTCCAAATGTCTCTATCAAGACGGGCAATTATTCCTTTCTGGCATCTCCTTATGTCCTTGGCAATTCGGATATTGATCCGATCCTTAGCATGGATTGGTTGGCGATGAACAAGTCATCTATTGATTGTGAAGCAAAATAAGTCAAGTTGACTCATCCTTCGGAGGATGTGATCCGTCTGTTTTCCCTCAATGAGAAGGGTGAGATCTCTCCCATTTGTCCAGTTCCAGTGGTCTGTGAGTATGAAGATGTCTTTCCAGAAGAATTGACAAGAATGCATCCGCACTGGCTAGTTGAGTTTGTAATTGAGCTTGAACCTGGAACTGAACCGGTGTGCAAGCGTCCTTACAAACTTGGTCCCAAAGAGTTGAAAGAGTTGAAGAAGTGGCTTGATGAGAAAGAATGGTTGGGTCTGATCAGACCAAGTTCATCTCCTTGGGGTAGTGGTTTTCTGTTTGTCAAGAAGAAGGATGGCACAGACCAACTCTATATCGATTACCATCCATTGAACATGAAAATAATCTAAAACAAGTATCCATTTTCTAACATCAATGAATTGTTCGAGCAATTGAAAGGGGCCAAGATTTTCTCTAATCTTGATCTCCGGATGGGCTATTATCAGATCCGCATTCGCGAAGAAGATATTCTCAAGACTGATTTCAGGACAAGATTAGGCTCTTATGAGTACACAGTGATGTCTTTTGGTTTCGCCAATGCTCCTCCGACCTTTCCTCGGATGATGAATTATATCTTCTGCCTATTCAAGAATGAATTTGTCTTGGTGTATCTTGATTACATTCTGGTCTTTTTTTAAACTGGAAGATCATGAAGAACATCCTCGGCTTGTGCTTGATAAGCTAAAAGAGCATAAATTCTATGCAAACTTCTCCAAATGTGAATTCTGGTTGAAGGAAGTTGTGTACCTTGGACACATCATCTCTGCTGAGGGCATCAAAGTTGATCCTACAAAGGTGAACTCCATTGTTGAGTGGGAACCTCCTCAGAATGCGAAGCAGCCTCGAAGCTTTCTCGGGCTTGCAAGCTATTGCAGAAGGTTCGTTGAGAACTTCTCTAAGATTGCTAAGCATCTGTCTAACATTCTTCAGAAGAGTGTGAAGTTTGTCTGGTCTCTAGAGTGTCAATTAGCTTTCGATACACTCACAAGGTCACCTGAACTCCAGTCTTGACTCCTCTTGATGATTCCAAGCCTTATCAAGTGCTCTGTGATGCCTCCTGATGATTCCAAGCCTTATCAAGCTATTGCAGTCCTGATGCAAGAGGTGGTAACTTATACCTCGAGGCATTGGAATCCAAGTGAGAAGAACTATCCCACTCATGATCTTGAGTTGGCGGCAGTGGTCCATGATTTGATGACTTGGAGATACCTCTTGTTGGGCAGATAGGTTCAAGTCTACACCGATCACAAGAGTCTCAAATACATCTTCACCCAACCTAGTCTCAATCTTCGGCAAACTCGTTGGGTGGAAATGATCCAAGACTATATTCGAGCATTGACTTCACTCCACGCAAAGCAAATTTCATTGCAGATGCTTTGAGCAGAAAGGCTTACTGCAACAGTCTCATTCTGAAGCCTCTCCAGCCTGATATTTGTGAATCTTTCAGGAAGCTCAACCTTGAAATAGTACCTCATGGATTTCTTGCTAATGTCCAAATTTCTCCTACCTTGGAAGACCAATTCCGCCAAGCTCAACTTCGTAATGGTATGGTGAACGAAGTTAAGGTTGGCTTGGCAAAGAGCATTCCCAAATATAGGTGCTTCCGTGTTGATGACAGAGATACCTTGTTCTTCGAGGACCGCCTTGTCGTTCTGAAAGGAGAGCTCAAGAAAGTTATTATGGATGAAGCCCATAATTCCCTCCTCTCGATACATCCAGGTAGCTCCAAAATGTGTCAAGATCTGAAGCAGGCCTTCTAATGGACTCGCATGAAACGTGAAATTGCTCAGTTCGTGAACGAGTGTGATGTGTGTCATGGAGTGAAGGCGGAGCATCAACGTCCAGCAGGCCTCCTTCATCCCATGCCTGTACCCGAGTGGAAATTCGATCATGTGGAAATCGATTTTTCACTAGGTTTCAGAAGTCCAAGAGCTACAACGATGCAATCTTCATCGTCATCGACAAGTTGACCAAAGTTTCTCATTTCCTCCCGGTCAAAGAGTCTATCTCGGCAACTCAGCTTGCCGATTTGTATACGTAAAGGATAGTGTAGTTGCACGGTGTTCCTATGCTCATTTCGTCAAATCGTGGAAGCATCTATACTTCCAATTTCTGGGATTCCTTTCAGACTGCGATGGGTACTAAGATCCGTTTAGTACAACTTTCCATCCTCAGACAAGTGGCCAAGTTGGCATAGTCAATCAGATCCTTGAAGATATGCTTAGAGCTTGTGTCATTTCTTTTGGCATGAAGTGGGAAGACTGCCCTCCATTTTCTCAGTTCTCATACAACAATAGCTTCCAAGCAAGCTCAGGCAAGGCTCCATTCGAGATTCTATATGGCAGGAAGGGTCGTACCCCGCTCGATTGGTCTCATACTAGGGAGCACCATATTTTTGGAAATGACATGATTGTTGAAGCACAAGAAATGTGTCGTGTCATTCGGGATAATCTCAAAGCATCTCAGTCCCATCAGAAGAGCTACTACGATAGCAAGCATCATGACATGACTTTTCACCTTGATTATTTTGTGTATCACAAAGTGTCTCCCATGAAGGGCACTCAGGCTTCGACATCAATGGAAATCTTGGTCCTCGCTTTGTTGGTCCTTTCAAAGTTGTTGGCAAGAGAGGTGATCTTGCATATCAGTTAGAGCTTCCATCCAACTTCTCCAATGTTCATGATGTGTTCCATGTCTCTCAGCTCCGAAGAAGCTTCAAGACTCCCGAGTGCAGAGATGATCTTCAAGATATCGATCTCCAACCTGACATGTCCTACCGTGAGCATCCTATAGCTATTCTTGAAGAGACTGAGCACAAGACCCGCAATAACTCAATCAAGTTCCTGAAAGTGCAATGGTCACATCATTCAGACAAAGAAGCCACTTGGGAACATGAGGACCACCTCCGTTCTGAATTCCAAGAGTTCTTACAACCCTAGATCTTGGGTTGAGATCATCTTGTAGTGTGGGAGAGTTGTGACAGCGCCAATGCAATTCCTCCCCCCCCCCCTTGTAGATATTTCCTTGTAAGGCAACCTTGTGATGTTATGTCAAGTGATATGAGTTATGGTGCCATCATTTCATGTGCATCATGGCATCATGCATGGCATCATCATTTGTCTTTGTCTTGTGTTGCTTGTCTTGCACCTTGGTGTTTGAGTGGAGTGCAATGTGTGAGAGTGGCATGTGATGGTTATGTGGTGTGGGTGTAACAAGGTTCATCTCAAAAACACCCTTGTTGCACCATGACTTCAAAAAACCCCCCTTCCAATTATTTTGTGGCAGTTCAAAACCTTTAGTTTTGGCCCAATAAAAAGGTTCATATTTTCCTAAAAATCCTGTTGTTGTTTGTGGAGTGAAACCCCTTTGTTTTATTTTTATTTTATTTTTATTTATTTAAAATAGAGCCCATTTGAAAAAAATAAAGGCATTTAATTTTGGTCTCCTAAAACGTCCCACTTATTCTTATAAATAGTGGCAACATTTTAGAAGCCCATATATATATATATATATATATATATATATATATATATATATATATATAATACTCCTTTTATTTTGGCCTGTGTCTTTTAACAAAAATCTCTTTTATTTTTTATTTGCAAAGGATCAATCCAGTGAGAGAGAGATCCATGCCCATGCTTGTTTGTTTTGGCCCAGAGACAACCTTCGCGTCCGTCTTTATCCTCCTATCGATGTCAGTGCGTACGACACCATGGAGAGGCGCCGATCCTCCTTTCCCGTGAGATCCACGGCCCTATGCCTCGGGGGTTGGTCTATTTAGCCTCCTCCTTCCTATCCAACCCTAGCCTCTCTCGTCTCCCCCTATTTTACCCTCTTGCGTCGTCAGGGACGAGCAGAGCACCGTCGTCTCCATGATCAGCTCGGGCTTGAGCTCGACACCACCATAGCGTCGGCCTGGCCTCCTCCCCGACCCTGCTAGGAGCAAGATGGCCCTGGCGCGGTTCCATTTTCACAGAGATTGGGCACAGGGACTCCTTCCCCGACGTCCACGACGGCCGGCAGTCTTCTTCCTCTTCGGCAAGCTCCTCCTGCACATCGATGTCATGTCGTTCCTATCTGCTTCCCCTCTCAACCCTAGGTGAGTGCAATCCGCTCTCCTCCGCTCCCCTCTCCAATATTAGCCGTCGCCATTCCGCCATGTTCAAAGCCTTGCCAGAGTTGCACCAGCAGGTAGTAGCTTGTAGCAGCAGCAGTGTTGTGCCTAGTAGCAGCAGAAGTATGTTGTAGAGGAGCAGCAACAGTTTGTAGTGCATCAGCAGCTCTGTAGGAAGCAACAATAAATCGTAGCGCAGCACGTCGCCGACACTCCTCTGCTTTCAGAGAGAGAACCCCCGGTTATGTTATCATCTGGCGTGGTGTCCCTGCCTAGGAAGAAACCCCTTCGTAGCTCGACTGGTCCGATGCGAGCGCGGCGACCTTGAGGTCGTGTGTTCGAGAGCCAGCGCCCCTTTGGGTTTCAGTATTTTTCGCGTGGCAGCTTTCACAGCAGGGTTACCTTGCCTATGGCCCTATGAAATCAACAGTACCTTGTTAGCGTAGTGGCAGAGAGCCACCTCTCTCGCAGCAGGGCACGAGTTCGAGTCCCCCCTTGCACCTCTTTTATTTTGCTGGATATTATCCTCCGGTTAGTGGCAGGGCTGGTATAGGTGCTGTGCTACCCGTGATAGGGCAGCTACACTGGCTTAGCCAAGTGATAGGGAGTTGTGTGTGTGTGCGTGTGCGGTAGGTGGTTGGTTCGACCCCCACCAAGCCCCATTTTCCCCCTTTTCCATTTTAGCTGTGTGTGTGTGTGGTGTGAGTGACACGTGGACCGAGGGTCCACTTGGCATGCTTTAGGGGCCCTAGTGAGTATGACCAGTGCGACCCCCTTGATGATTATGTGTATATTATTTTTTGGTTTTGTGTGATGTATCTCCAATCTGGAATATTTCTAGAGGAGGATATACCAAATTTGGTAGGTTCAAGAACAATTCCCGTTCTTGACATTAGTAGAGTTTGATCTTGTGTATATTTTCCTTTCTGTTGTGTGATGTTTTTATGCATGCATATAAAGCAGTATAATATATGGTTTTGGGATAGAAAAACCTCAGGAATCCAATGGTGGCACCGAATTCCAGATTTGAGCAATGCTGTAAAAGTGTCACTTTGTGATGAGGTGGCACTTGGTTATGTGAGTAGGATTGTTTTTGTGCATATTTAGAATTTGTGCACGCATGCACCATTTTAATTGTTGCATACTGTCTTGCTGGTGCTTATTAGATGTTTGTTTCATTTCCGTAGCTACTGGGTTCGGAAATGAGTTTGAGGAGTCCGGTGAATTTTTGCAGGAAGATCAGGAATAGTTCCTCTCAGAAGATATCACAAGCAAGATGATCATGACCTTGACACCGTTTCTAGCTTTGTTATGTTTCGTTCATTCGATTCCATCGTTATATCTTTTCTGCCTACCACATGATATATAGGCCACAAAACATTGCCATGAAACATCAAGCACCTCCCCTCCTAGCAAATATTGTCTCGCTAAGTAGGCTTGCTCAACCATTATATTAGCGTTACGAGTTGCAGGTGCAAGCTGGTCCACGTGATAACATGGGAAATTGATATCATCTTATTTAAATGCTATTTTAATTAATGCACATATATACCTGGTAAAATAGCGGAACGCCTAGCCTTTTACTGGGTGATTTGTTTCGCTGTTGCCGCCTTAGTATCGTCTACCAGTGTTTTATTCCATAACTAAGCGCTCCTAACACGATGGGGGTTGTTATGGGGACCCCCTAGATAAATCGTTTAATGTTAAGGCTTGTGTGGCAAGACCAAACTTTCGTGTTATTTTGCTAACAACTTAATAATAAAAGGCATTGGGAATAGCTACCCCGAGGAATCTAATCAACCCCCCTGGGCCAGTGCTCCTCATGTGTGTTGGTCCAAACTAGAGCACTGTGCGGGGCCAACCAAGGGCACCTTGGGAGATATCTATCATGCCCAGTACACTAGCTTATATGTTGTGTCCTGAGAACAAGATACGCAGCTCCTATCAGGTTCGTTGACACGTCGCGTGGTCTTGCTAGACTTGTCTTACCTTAGCAATATATCTTGTGCATTCGGATTCCTGTGAGACTTTGGGTCTTCTCAGAGTTGAGGTTTTCCTCTAAGGAATCCGACGAAATAGTGAGTTTCATAGTTGAGGATTACTATGCGGCCTGTGGTAATTTGTGATGGACTAGTTGGAGCACCCCTTCACGGTTAAATCTGTCGAAAGGCCGTGCCCGCGGTTATGTGGTGAACATGGGTATTCTATAACATCCAGTTCTAGACAACTTAAAGTAACTTAAATAAAAATCTGCCAACTATGTGCATAAGCGTGGCTATTTTTCAGAATCCCTTCTCAGATCGAGAACATGGTGGGGCTTATGAATGACGTAAGTAGGTGTTGAGGATCACTTAGTGATCATTCTTAGATATCGACCGTCTTACATAGACCACCATAACTTATTTCTGTTCTTTGTAAGTTAGCCACCATATATGCTTAGGATGCTGCAAACTCAGACTCTAACCCCAACCTCTCCTACTAACTTAGTTAGACTCGATACCAAGGTCACGAGATTGCTGAGTCCTCGTGGGTCAGAGTTTACTACAACCAACCACAGGTATAGGTACCCTAGATGCAGACGTTCCCAAGGATTAGAGGCACTTGGTCGTGATCGTGGGCCTAGCAAGGCAGGATAGCATTAGCTTTTGTCGTTTATCATGTCCGTACTCGGACCCTGTTTTCCATTTGAATAATGTATGACTGTGAGACTCAGTAATTTAGCTTGTGGCGAGTGTAAGCCAAATCTTATTACTCTTCCATCCATTATGTATTGGAATGTTTATCCTGCTTGCGAAACACTTAGATTCGCCTCTTCCCCTTTTGAGGCCTCGCCCCGAAATAAGGAAAGTGTCGCATCTTAGTCGTTACATACCGCTAGAGCTTGGTGCAATGGATTAAAGGTCATGCAAGGCGAGCATGTTGTCACCTGGGTTGAGTTTAAGGAAGTATTCTGTAGTGCCCACATTCCAACTGGGATGATGGCTATCAAGAAGCGGGAGTTTCGTGCGCTGAAGCGAGGAAGTTCTTAGTTAAGTAGTACATGCATAGTATCAACCTCTTATCGAGGTATGCACCTGATGATGTCAGCACTAAGGCTGCCAAGATAGAACGCTTCATGGAAGGGCTCCAACAGTCTCTGCAATACCAACTTGTTGTTTGTGACTGTTGAACCTTCTGCTATCTTGTGATTAAGGCCCTCATGCTTGAAGATAAGCTTCATGCCATCGAAGACACGCCAAGTGCAAGATGATCAACATCGGTGGTTCCAACAACCACAAGACTCTCCCATGGCAGTCAACCTAGCATGGCCAAGCTATCAGCCTGAAAACCCCACGACTCCTGCACCTTGACCGAGCTACTAGCCTCAGCCATATGCCAACTCCAAGCCGACATACAACCCTCACAGCAACAACAATGGTGGAAATACCAACAACTTCGGGTGAGTCACCTGCTTTGGGTGTGGTCAACCCAAACACATCTCGAAGCACTACCCCACCAAGAAGCCCAATGTACCGCATCCCAATGCACCAAATCAAGGGCAAGGTCATGGAGCACCAACCAGGAACCAAGCTCCCCGCAACCCGCCCTACAACAACAAGGGTCGTGTGAATAAAGACACCGCCGAGGAAGCCCGGGAGAACCCGAATTGCTTACTAGGTACATTCCTTGGCAACTCAACTCCAGCAACAGAACTGTTTGAGTGTGGTGCTTCGCATTCTTTTGTGACCCAAAATTTTGCGATGGAGAGTGTCTTGAAGCCTACATTCCTAAATGGTCATATGTTGGTACAAACTCCAGGTGATGTATAGAGGACCAATATAGGACGTAGAGGAGTTGGGATCAACATCAACGGGGTAGACTTCGTAGCAGATCTTATCGTCCTTAAGTTGCAGGCTTGGACGTGATCTTTGGTATGGACTGGTTAGCCAAGCACCAAAGAGTATTGGACTGTGCCAAGAGGACTATTACTATGATCAGCAACCAAGGAGTCAAGGTCAAGTATGTTCCCAAACCCGCCTCCACTCAAGCCCCTCACGTTAATTGCCTTTCCGAAACTGAGTTGGGCTATGTGCCAGTGGTTGCAAGTACCCGGATGTCTTTCCTGACGAACTGACCAGGATGCCTCCCGACCGAGACATCGAGTTCATTATTGAACTAATGCCCGAATAGAGAGCGATCTATAAGAAGCCATATAGGATGGGGACTAACGAATCGACAGAGTTGAAGAAACAACAGGACGAGCAGCATGTGAAAGGATTTATTCTCCCTAGTGCCTCTCCTTGGGGATCACCCGTTCTATTATTTTCCAGGAAGGACAGAACTATCAGGCTCTGTGTTGACTACCGTTCCCTCAACAAAGTCACGATAAATAACAAGTATCCACTCCCCAAGATTGAAGACATGTTCGATCAGTTGAATGGTGCCAAAGTATTCTCCAAAATCGGCCTCATGTCTGGGTACTACCAACTAAAGATACGACACGAAGATAATCCGAAGCCGACATTAGTAACTAGATACAGCCTGTACGAGTGGGTGGTCATGTCGTTTGGGTTAACCAATGCGCCAGCCTACTTCATGTACCTCAGGAACAAAGTCTTCATGGAGTATCTGGACAAATTTGTCATCATCTTCATCGACGACACACTCATCTTCTCCAAGTCTAAAGAAGAGCATGAGCAGCACTTGAGGATGGTGTTAGAAAACCTTCGAGAGCACCAACTTTATGCCAAGTTCAGCAAATGCAAATTTTGGCTCCATGAAGTTGGATATTTGGGTCATGTAATGACGGCTCACGGTTCAATATTAGATCAATGACGAAGTGGAGATCCCTGACCAATGGGATGGAAGTTAGCTCTTCCTTGGACTCGCGGGCTACTACCGCAAGTTCGTTGAAGGATTCTCTAGCATCATCCAACATATGACTCAACTCCTGAAAAAGGGAAAAAAGTTTGAGTCGACACCGAAGTGCGAAGAAAGCTTCTAGGAGCTCGTGAAAAGATTGACAACAACCCCAATTCTGGCCACTCATGATATTCACAACGAGTTTGTGATATACTGTGATGCATCGAGGACTAGGATCGATGGTGTCCTAATACAAGAAGGCAGGGTCGTCGCATATCTGTCTCGAAAGTTGCGTCCCCATGATGAGAACTACTCCACTCACAATCTTCAATTGACAGCAATGGTTCATGTCTTGAAATCATGCTGACATTACCTTCTGGGAAGCGATGTGAGATATACACCGACCACGAGAGTTTGAAGTATATTTTCACTCAAAAGGAATTGAACATGAGGCAATGGAGATGGCTGGAGTTGATTATGGATTTTGACCTTAGTATTCAATAACACCCCGGAAAGTCCAACGTAGTAGCGGATGCCTTGAGCAGAAAGTCTCGCACCTTGAATGTTGAGATCAAGGAAAGTCTACCCACCATATATGAAGAACTTCAGAGCTTCTGGTTGGAACTAGTTGCACCAGGATTCCTGGCCAACCTCGAAGTGAAGAGTACACTGATGGACGATATTAAGGAGGCCCAAAAGGGACACGAGACCGTCGAAGGTATCCATAAGAAAATCAAGGATGGCAAGGCCCCATGATTCTCCATGGACGAACAGGGAGTTGTGTGGCTTGGGACCCGCATTTGCGTACCCAACAAAGCCGAGCTCAATTATCTAATCTTGCAAGAAGCACACGACACCCCATATTCTATTCACCCTGGAGGAACCAAGATGTACCAAGACTTCAAGGCAAGGTTCTAGTGGCATGGAATGAAGAGGTAAATAGATTCCTATGTCGCTAAGTGCGACATATGCCACTGGATCAAGGCCGACCACCAATTGCACGCTGGAACTGGGATAGGGTTGGGATGGACTTCATCACCAGTCCACACAGATCAAGCAAAGGACATGACTCCATTTGGGTCATTGTAGATCACCTAACCAAGGTGGCCGACTTCATTTCCGTCAATACCACCTATGATGGTAGCCAGCTAGCCAACCTCTACATGAACCACATCGTGAGTCTTCATGGAGTTCCAAAAGAGATCATGTCTGACCGAGGCATGCGGTTCACCTGAAGATTCTCGAAGAAGTTTCAAGAAGCCATGGGAACCAAGATCTCCTTCAACACTGCCTTTCACCCTCGCACTGGTGGACAGACGGAATGAGTAAATCAGATACTCGAGGATATGCTCTGCGCTTGTGTTTTGGAATAAGGGGCCAAATGGGAGGATTTTTTACCCTTCGCCGAGTTCTCCTACAACAACAGCTATTAGTCCAACCTTCACATGGCACCATTTGAGGTGTTGTATGGACACAAGTGCCACACACCCCTCAACTAGTCAGATAGCGGAGAAGGACTAATCTTCGGGTTAGACATCCTCCGTGAAGTCGAAGAGCAAGTCCAACTTGTCAACGAACATCTAGAAACTGCCAAGTCGCGACAGAAGAGCGATGCTGACTCACATAGTCATGAAGTGGAACTCAACAGCAGAGACAACGTATACCTCCGCGTCACGCTTCTCAAGGGAACGAAGCATTTCCACAACAAGGGGAAACTTGCATGGAGATATATTTGGCCCTTCAAGATCACCGCAAGGAGAGGAGAAGTTGCTTACCAGCTGGAGCTACCTTTCGTACTTTCGGGTATGCACAACATTTTCCACGTGTCACAACTCCGGAAGTGCTTCCAAATCACCAACCTTCCGAACCTCTAGAAGGACATCGATCATCATGCCATCGACCTTCAGACATACCTTACTTATAATGAGAGACCGATCTGTATCCTGGATGGAGCCGAGCCTCACACTCAAAGCCGCATTATCAAGTACTTCAAGGTCCAGTGGAGCAACCACACCGAAGCAGAAGCAACATGGGAGCGTGAAGACTACCTGAGATCCGAGTTCCCTTATCTTTTTAGCGCTTAGCCTAGGAATATCGGGGACAAGATTCTTGTAAGGGGGTAGGTCTGTCACACCCTGTGTTTGTACCACTTTGTAGTATTATGTTTTACAAAATTTGGAACCAATTAAAAACTTTTTAAGTGATTGTGATGACTGATTTGATTCCAAGTTCCTTGTGTGCTTGATTGTCTTTTAATTCACCAAAACTACTTTCTTTCAAAAAACTCCTATCTTTGGCCCCAAACCTTTGCCAAATGATCATGCCATGTGTATTGGATCAGAAACTATCCTTAATAAAATATTATTTCAATAAATAGGCATTTATTTATCTTTAAAGCTTCAAAACCCTTGAACTGGGATTTGCTCTACAAGTCCTTAATTTAGGAGAGATGTTTTGCCCCAAAGATTTTTCTTGGATTCTATTATTAAAAGAACTTTCCAAAACCACAAAATAATTATATTAAAAATTATTTTCCTATTTTACTTAAATACCCTTTTTTGAGGCCACAAACGGTATTTCATATGGATAAAATATTTTCCTACCTTAAAAATACTTAAGAGAATTTAGGGAAACTCAGAGGACATATATTTTCCATATATGTGAGTTTCAACACATGGTCATGTTCATAATAATGGCAAAACCCCCTCAAAACCCTTTGTGCCTATTCTAATCTATTGAAGTATTTCCAAAGGAAATATTCTTAATAAATCCCAGGAAAATTCTAGCATACCCCACATGTTTCATGAGGTCACCTTGCAAAGTTTCATCCTCATCCAAGGTGATTTGGTTCACCCAATAAACCAGAAACCCTTGTTTTCATGAATCAAGCTGGAACAACTCAAAATTGCAAAGTTTGCTCAATTGCTCTCAAACTTTGGAGGAGTGATCCATCCTCCAAATAAGGATGGCACGCCAATGTGTGCATTTGTGGGAGCTGGTTTACTCACCTTGGTTCACAGAAATCTGATTCTGCCCATTTCTAGGGTTTTCCATGTCTACATTTTCAACCTTGTTGAAATGAGCTTAAACTAGGTGAATCCTAATTTTTTTATGCATCATTTAATCCTGTTAATTCTCACTACATTTGGTGAGGTTTAACTTGCTCAAAACTACATCAAACACCTTCAAGTGATTTAGTAAACCAGCTACTTTCACCCCTTCTACTTTCTTCCTTCACTCCAAACCTTTTCCAAAGGTCTATGGGTTAGCCCCACATCTGCAGCCGAGAGACCCATATCTAATTCAATTGGAGAAAGACAAAATCCCAATTCCTTTTTTGGTTCAGCACTGGCAAAGACTGCCTCTCACTTTTTCTTTGACCTCCACGTCTCTCCTCGGCTCCATAGTATCCCACGGGCATATCCAAAGCCCCGAGGCACTACTACACACGGTGGGGGGAGCCAGAGCACGCTAGCATGTTGTGGCATGCCAAAACTGCGCTCTAGACGCGTCACATTGCATGCTCGAGCCAAAGGAGGCCAGCCCCGGCTAGGACTCGCGCCCACAAGCTATCTGGCTTTGACTGCTAAGACGACCGGTGCCAGCTCCGCGACGTGCCCCTCCTCTGTCTGTTTCTTTGGGCGTAAGCCGCACCCACGAAGACCGTGGGCTCATTCCCCAGCCTCCTCTCCTCCTGTAGCCATTGTCACGGCCTCACTAGCGCACCACCTTTTGGTTGACCGTGTCCCACCTATATAAAGGCCACCTCGGCCTCTCTCTCCACCTCTGGAACCCCTCTCTCACCTTCAATCGTTGACCCAATCACCCCACTTGAGCTCCCCGAGCACGAGTCCTCGAGATCGACCGAGGCGCTGCCGCGTCAGGGCCCCATCAATCTCGGGACACAAACCTAGTCCAGCATCCATTCCACCTCCACCATGACCGCAGCAGGCCCTAGCTTCAGCTCCACCTCTTTCCCACTCCTTCCCCTTCGTTGAGCATCAACACCAACCACCTCCTGACATCCTCAGCCATGCCCTTCTCCTCACCGATGACTCCGGCCACCTCAACCACTCCCTCGACCATCATCTGAACGGCGAGAGTGCGAGGAGTCCATTCCTATGCTCATCTCCCCTCGCCATCGACGGAGATGATGTCGGCGTGCTCCTCCCCCTTCCTGTCATGATGTTGAAGACGACCCTAAGTGGGTGACATCACATATCGGCCTCAGTATCTCTCCCTCTCCCTCTATCTGTGTCACTGGCCATAGGGCCCCACGCGTCAGGTTCAAACCTGACGGTGCGCATGCACCTGGGTTGCCTGGCTGGCTGGTTGGTTGGCTGGCTGGCCCAACTACTGGCCGAGTGTGGCCCAGGGTGGTGAGTCCTTTTTTCTAGCTTTTCCCAAAAAATCCATAGGTATAAATACTCCCCCAAATATAATAATTTTTCCACCATAAATCTTGTAAAAATGAGTAGTATGTAGTAATACTACTTGTGTAATTTTTACAAAAATTGTATACATTGTTTTATTTTAAAACCTAGTTTTGAGTATTTTCCACTCCAAAACGAGAAGCAAATATTTTTAGATGTGAAGTTAGTATTTTATAGAGTAGTGTAACATTTTAGGAGTGAGTTTTGTGTTTTGTGTTCATTGTGATTCTTATTATTGCTATTACTACCGCGACGATAGATCACGTGGTTGACGAAGGAGTTGGACCAGAAGACTTTGAAGACCTCGAACACTTTGCTGACCAAGGCAAGCAACCCTTTGACCATGCCTAAGAAACCTTTGCTTGCATATCATATGATGCCTTACTTATGCATATATTCTTGTTGGATCGGAGACACCCCTTGTTGGGTTGTCCCCGAAGAACACCTCATTGAAACCTGCATTTGGGCATGACCTTACCACATAAGAGGGTTGTGCATGTGGGATGTAGTTAGTTCCTAGTAGTTTCTACGCAAGAAGGGACATGAATATGCATAGTGAAAATGAAGGGTGTGTTAGAAAGGCTTTTCAAAAACCTTGTCAGGTGCCACTAATGCTCGAGGCTGATGGTGTTGAGATGGATGACCACTTGAGAAATAAGTGGTGTACCAAGAAATGTTTTGTGTGTGTGGTTCCGGAAATGGGATTAGATTTAAGATTTGTCGACCATCCCAACCTTACATTTGCGACCACGATACCCCTTACGGGATGGGGCATTGTTCATTTCCTTGGTCGATACTACCAGAGAGCTTGCATTACAAGTGGAGGGAGTGACGTGTTCACTCTCGTGACGGGGTCGTGCAAGGTATGGTGACCATGCTGTTTTTACAGGTTTCGAGCACACCGTTGTGTACCCTCATGGATAATATGATCAAGAGAGAGGCTCGTATGATGTACATCATGTGGGATGGCACCAACGAGTAGACTCTTTGTTTAGTGTTGCTACGGCAACAAAAGACCTTCCAATGGCGCCAGAAATAGGCACGCTATTCGGAAATTATCTTGACGTGCTCCTCCCCGGTAACGACGCCATGAATCCTTCACCTGCGGCTACGCCTTAAGGGACTTCCTAGGAAAGTATGCAAAGGATTTCCCCCGTTGCCCTAGAGCCTTGCGTTGGTGTTCCTCGAAGCGGAAAGGGTGATGTAGCGTAGCGGTGGGAAGTATTTCCCTCAGTTTGAGAACCAATGTATCAATCCAATGGAGGAGTATCTCAAGATCCTGCACAAACACAAAAACTTGCTCCCAACGCTATGAAGGGGTTGTCAATACCTTATAGATTGTTTGCCAAGTGAGAACTGAAAGCAACAAAGTAACAAAGCAAAGTAAAAGCGGAGGTGTAAACGATGGATGTGTATAGACCCGGGGGCCGTAGTGTTTACTAGTGGCTTCTCTCATGAAAGCAAGTAGACGGTGGGTGAACAAATTACTTATGTGCAATTGATAGAACCGCGCAAAGTCGTGACGATATCTATGCAATGATTATATCTATACGCATCACGTCCAAAACAAGTAGACCGATACTGTCTGCATCTACTACTATTACTCCACACGTTGACTGCTATCCAGCATGCATCTAGTGTACTAAGTCCATATGAACAGAGTAACGCCTTAGGCAAGATGACATGATGTAGAGGGATAATCTCAAACCAATGATAAAAACCCCATCTTTTTACCCTTGATGGCAACTACTTGATGTGTGCCTTGCTGCCCCTACTGTCACTGGGAAAGGTCACCACATGGTAGAACCCAAAACCAAGCACTTCTCCCATTGCAAGAATCATAGATCTAGTTGGCCAAACAAAACCCAAGACTCTGAGAGACTTACAAGGATATCAAATCATGCATATAAGAAATCAGCAAAGACTCAAATATATATCATAGATAATCTGATCACAAATCCACAATTCATTGGATCTCGACAAACACACTCCCAAAGAATATTACATCTTATAGATCTCCATGGAGATCATGGAGAAGTTTGTATTGAAGATCCAAGAGAGAGAAGAAGCCATCTAGCTACTAACTAAGGACCCGTAGGTCTTAAGTGATTTACTCACGAGTCATTGGAGGGGCGATGATGATGATGAAGAAGCCCTTCAACTCCAAAGTCCCCTCCGGCAGGGCGCCGGGAAGGGTCTCCAGATGAGATGTCGCGGAAATAGAAGCTTGCGGCGGCGAAAAAGTATTTTCGTGGATCCCCTGATTTTTTGCTGAATATTTGGGAATATATAGGTCAAAGATCTAGGTCGGGGGGCGGCCAGGGAGACCACAAGCCTGCCCACCGCTGCCTCCCCCTGGTGGCCGAGTGGGGGCTTGTGGGCTCCATGGAGCCCACCTGGCTTGGCCCAAAGGCCCCCTAATCTTCTTCCGTTTGGGAAAAAATCATTTCGGGGTTTTTCTTCCGTTTGGACTCCATTCCAAAATCAGATCTGAAAAGAGTCAAAAACACGGAAAAAACAGGAACTGACACTTGGCACTGAATTAATAAGTTAGTCCCAAAAAAAAATATAAAACGTACAGAAAACTTCCAAAGAAGACAAGATAACAGCGTGAAACCATCAAAAATTATAGATACGTTTGAGACGTATCAAGCATCCCCAAGCTTAACTCCTGCTCGTCCTCGAGTAGGGAAGTGATAAAGAATGAATTTTTGATGCTTTCATGCTACCTAGCATAGGTGTCCTTTGTAATTCCTCTTATGTGACGTGAATGTTCAGATCCATTAGATTCAAAACAATAGTTTGCTATTGACGTGGAAACAATAATAATTCAAGAAAACTAGCAAGGTAATCATGAACTTTCAAAATAAAAAGGCCAAAAGAAAGTTATCCCTACAAAAGCATATAGTGTGGCTATGCTCTATCATCATTGCACAACGAATTTAAATCATGCACAACCCCCGTATTGGCCATGTAATTGTTGCACACCTTTACTTTCTCAATCCTTTTCAACTCTCACGCAATACATGAGCGTGAGCCATGGTTATAGCACTATAGGTGGTGTGGAATATGGTGGAGGTTGCAAGACAAAAAAGGAGAAGATAGTCACATTAACTAGGCATATCAATGAGCTGTGGAGATGCTCATCAATAGATAGCAATGTGAATGAGTAGGGATTTCCATACAAATGATGCACTAGATCTACGAGTATGTGAACGCTCTTAAAGAAAACTAGTGGGTGTGCATCCAACTTGCTTGCTCACGAAGACCTAAGGCAATTTTGAGGAAGCCTATCATTGGAATATACAAGCCAAGTTATATAATGAAAATTTCCCACTAGCTATATGGTGGTGACGAAACGAGAGACTCTCAATCATGAAGATCATGGTGCTTAATATGCACAAGTGTGGAAAAAGTGATAGCATTGTCCCTTCTCTCTTTTTCTCTCATTTTTTTATTTGGTGGGCTCTTTGGCCTCTTTGTTTGTGTGGGCTTATTTTGCCTCTTTTATTTCCTCACATGGGACAATGCTCCATTAATGATGATCCTCACACTTTCAACTCAAAATTAGAGAAACTATGACTCTATATGGAATGCCTTCGGTAGTGTACCGTGGCAATGATCTAGCATGGCATAGACATCAATGGAAACATCATGCTGGCTATCTTACGATCGTGCAAAGGCAATGTAGACGTGGTGGCACATGTCATGGTGGTAGTTGCATGGTAATATATCTCGGAATGACTTTGAAAAAGCCATAGTAGGTAGGTATGGTGGCTGTTTTGAGGGAGGCTAATGGTGGGTTTTGTGCACCAGCGGAAGTTGCACGGCACTAAGAAGATAGTGATGGTGGAAGGTGAAAGTGCATCTAAACCATGGACTCAACATTAGTCATGAAGAACTCATATACTTGTTGCAAAAGTTTTATTAGTAATCGAAACAAAGCATTCAACGCATACTCCTAGGGGAAGGGTTGGTAGGTATAAACCATCGCGCGATCCCGACCGCCACGCAAAGGATGACAATCAATATACTAATCATGCTCAGATTTCATCACATAGCGGTTCACCATACGTGCATCCTACGGGAATCACTAACTTCAACACAATTATTTCTAGATCCACAACACCTTACTAGCATGACTTCAATATTACCATAACCACAACTCAAAACTAATTGAGATGAATCAAACTTCTCTAACTATTCAATGCACATGAAGGTGGAAGTTTTCGTATCCCTTTGGATAACTACCCCTTTTGAGACTACTTTCAAAGCATAGATAAACTACCAAGCCACGCACCACTGTGCTCTAAAACATATAAGTGAAGCACATAGAGCAAAAGTATCTAGCTCAAAAGATATAAGTGAAGCACATGTGAGCTAAATTGTCTACCAAAATATATAAGTGAAGCTCGACAAAATCACGGTGTGTGCATGTCTCTCTCTCTAGGTGTGCAGCAAGGATGATTGTGACAAAAATAAAATAAAAGACTCCTACGATACAAGACACTCCAAGCAAAAACACATAACATGTGGTGAATAAAAATATAGCCCCAAGTAACGTTACCGATGGATTGAGGACGAGAGAGGGGATGCCTTCCTGGGGCATCCCCAAGCTTAGGCTTTTACGACATCCTTGAATCTCTTGGGGTGCCTTGGGAATCCCCAAGCTTGAGCTCTTGCCACTCTTTATCTCTTTGTCCATAAGAACTTCACCCAAAACTTGAAAACTTCACAACACGAAACTTAAACAGAAACTCGTGATAACATTAGTATGAGAAAGCAAACCACCACTTCCTTAGGTACTGTAGCAAACTTAAATTCCACTTATGCTGATTTTGGGTTACTGTATTTTCAATCTTCCATGGCTAATACCCCCCCGATACTATCCATAGTTTCATCAAAATAAGCAACCAACACAACAAAAACATAATCTGTTAACACCAGACCAGTCTGTAGCAATCTGTATATTTCGTATACCTCTGGTACTTAAAAAATTCTGACCAATTATGAAACTCTGAAGAATTCGCGTAGAAATCAGCAGTAAAAAGAATCAATTCAAAATCTCTTACAGAAAAAAATGAAAATTCTTTTCGTGAGAAGAAAGTTTATGTCTTTGCCAGCATGACCAAACGATCATCCCCAAGACTAATCATAACGGTTTTGCTTGGCACAAACGCAAAAGGAAACACAAAAAACACAATCATAACAGAATTACGAAAGTGTGGAAAACACAAACAGAAAGAAAAAGGATAAATTCGTTGGGTTGCCTCCCAACAAGCGCTTTTGTTTAGCCCCGTAGCTAGGCAAAAAGTGATGGAATCACGTATAGTCATCTATGGTGTTCAAACCATAGGTAGCCCTCATCATAGATTCATAAGGCAATCTTATTTTCTTTCTAGGAAAGTTCTCCATGCCCTTCTTTAAAGGAAACTGAAATCTAATATTCCCTTCCTTCATATCGATGATAGCACCAATAGTCCTTAGCAAAGGTCTACCAAGAATAATGGGACATGAAGGATTGCAATCTATGTCAAGTACAATGAAATCCACGGGTACATAGTTCTTATTTGCAACAATAAGAACATCATCGATCCTCCCCATGGGTTTCTTGACAGTAGAATCCGCAAGATGCAAATTAAGAGAACATTCTTCAATCTCATGAAAACCAAGAATATCACATAAATACTTTGGAATCGCGGAAACACTAGCACCCAAATCACACAAAGCATTGCACTCATAATTTTTGATCTTGATTTTGATAGTAGGTTCCCACTCATCATGACGTTTTCTAGGTATAGAGACTTCTAATTCGAGCTTCTCTTGAAGACATTTCATCATAGCATCTATGATATGCGCGGTAAAGGCTTTGCTTTGGCTATAAGCATGTGGAGAGTTTGCAATGGATTGCATCAAAGAAATGCATTCAAACAAGGAGCAATTATCATAATTGAATTCCTTGAAATCCAAAGTGGGAGTTTCATTACTACCCAAAATTTTGACTTCTTCTACTCCAGTCTCCACACCTTTATCATCAAGATAGGTGGACTCCGAATCATTGGGGCATTTTTCAACCAAAGTGGATTCATATCCAGCCCCTTCATAAGTATGTTTGACACGCGAAAACAAAGATTCAAGAGGAGACACACCAAGCACTTTAAGATCTTCGTGATTTGCATCACTAGAACGCACCCTTTTAAACCATTCATGTCTAGCGCGAATTTGGGCGGTTCTTTCTTTGCTCTCATTAATGGAGATACGCATAGCTTTCAAAGTTTCATCCAAATTGACCTTGAGAGGAGCGCATCTAAATTTCAAAGCGTCAATATCACAAGACATCCTATCAACGCTCTTAGCCAAATCGTCTATTTTGAGTAGTTTTTCCTCTATGGACGCATTGAAAATCTTTTGAGAGTTGATGAACTCTTTGATATTACTCTCTATATCAC
Organism: Hordeum vulgare subsp. vulgare; assembly: GCF_904849725.1. NCBI lineage: Eukaryota > Viridiplantae > Streptophyta > Magnoliopsida > Poales > Poaceae > Hordeum > Hordeum vulgare. The sequence goes on from NC_058521.1 coordinate 372,209,582, forward strand.
AGGGTAATTTGTTGTGATTTCCATAAGTGTTGCCGTAGGAATTTCCATAATTGTTAGAGGAGTTACTAGGAAAAGGCCTAGGAACATAGTTCCCTCTAAAAGCATTGTTGTTGCCAAAATTGTTCCGACCAACAAAATTCACGTCCAAACTAGCGTTACTACTCTCAATAAAAGAAGATAGTGGCATGTCATTAGGATCTACGGTAGCGTTTCTACTAGCAACCAAATTCATCAACTCGTCCATCTTAGCACTAAGCGAGTTAATCTCTTCTATAGCGTGCACCTTTTTGCTAGCAGGCGACCTTTCAGAGTGCCACTCAGAGTAGTTGGTCATGATATTATCTAGGAGTTTTGTAGCGTCTCCTAACGTGATTTCAATGAATGTTCCACCTGAGGCGGAGTCCAAGATATTGCGAGAAGCGAAATTCAAGCGAACGTAAAAGATTTGTATAATCATCCACAAACTCAAGCCATGAGCGGGACAATTTCTAATCATAAGCTTCATCCTGTCCCAAGATTGTGCAACGTGTTCATGATCAAGTTGCTTGAAATTCATGATATCGTTACGTAAGGAGATGATCTTAGCCGGCGGAAAATACTTGGATATGTAAGCATCTTTGCACTTATACGAAGAATCGATACTATTTTTAGGCAAAGAAGAAAACCAAGTTTTTGCGCGATCTCGCAACGAGAAAGGAAAAAGTTTCAACTTAATCACGTCATTATCCACATCTATTTTATTTTGCATATCACAAAGCTCAATGAAGGTATTGTGATGGGATGCGGCATCTTCACTAGGAAGGCCAGAGAATTGCTCTTTCATAACAAGATTCAGCAAAGCTGCGTCGATTTCATACAATTCCGCACTAGTGGCGGGAGCAATCAGAGAACTAATAAAATCATTATTATTAGGGATCGAGAAGTCGCAAAGTTTGGTGTTTTCAGCTATGAGTACTTCAACAAACAAACAAGCACACAAGAAAGCGAGAAAACCGGCAAAGGGAAACGGCAAAGGAAAAAGAAAACGGCGAAGGAGAAAGGAAAATGAAAATAGCAAATGTGAAGTGGGGGAGAAGAAAACGAGAGGCAACTGGCAACAAAAGTAAATGCAAGAGATGAGTTTGTGAGACCTACTTGGACAGATCTTGATTTCTCCTCCCCAGCAAGGGCGCCAGAAATACTTCTGCTACTGCAACAAAAGACCTTCCAATGGCGCCAGAAATAGGCACGTTGTCGGGAAATTATCTTGACGTGCTCCTCCTCGATAACGGCGCCAGGAATTCTTCAGCTGCGGCTACGCCTTAAGGGACTTCCTAGGCAAGTATGCAAAGTATTTCCCCCATGGCCTAGGAGCCTTGCATTGGTGTTCCCTCGAAGCGGAAAGGGTGATGTAGCGTAGCGTTGATAAGTATTTCCCTCAGTTTGAGAACCAAGGTATCAATCCAATGGAGGACTACCTCAAGATGCTGCACAGACACAAAAACTTGCTCCCAACGCTATGAAGGGGTTGTCAATCCCTTATAGATTGTTTGCCAAGGGAGAACTAAAAGCAACAAAGTAACAAAGCAAAGTAAAAGAGGAGGTGTAAACGATGGAGGTGAATAGACCCGGGGGCCGTAGTGATTACTAGTGGCTTCTCTCATGAAAGCAAGTAGACGGTGGGTGAACAAATTACTGTCGAGCAATTGATAGAACCTCTCAAAGTCATGACGATATCTATCCAATGATTATATCTATAGGCATCATGTCCAAAACAAGTAGACCAATACTGTCTGCATCTACTACTATTACTCCACACGTCAACCGCTATCCAGCATGCATCTAGTGTATTAAGTCCATATGAAAAGAGTAACGCATATAAGAAATCAGCAAAGACTCAAATATATATCTGAGATAATCTGATCACAAATCCACAATTCATCGGATCTTGACAAACACACCGCCAAAGAAGATTACATCAGATAGATCTCCATGAAGATCATGGAGAACTTTGTATTGGAGATCCAGGAGAGAGAAGAAGCCATCTAGCTACTAACTACGGACCCGTAGGTCCGAAGTGAACTACTCACGAGTCATTGGAGGGGCGATGATGATGATGAAGAAGCCCTCCAACTCCAAAGTCCCCTCCGGCAGGGCGCCGGGAAGGGTCTCCAGATGAGATCTCGCGGAAATGGAAGCTTGCGGCGGCGAAAAAGTATTTTCAAGGCTCCCCTGATTTTTTGCTGAATATTTGGGAATATATAGGCCAAAGATCTAGGTCAGGGGGCGGCCAGGAAGGCCACAAGCCTGCCCACCGCCTCCTCCCCCTGGTGGCGGAGTGGGGGATTGTCGGCTCCCTGGAGCCCACCTGGCTTGGCCCAATGGCCCCCTGATCTTGTTCCGTTCGGGAAAAATTCATTTCGGGGTTTTTCTTCCGTTTGGACTCAGTTCCAAAATCATATAAGAAAAGAGTCAAAAACACGGAAAAAACAGGAACTGGCACTTGGCACTGAATTAATAAGTTAGTCCCAAAAAATTTATAAAAGGTACATATAACTTCCAAAGAAGACAAGATAACGACGTGAAACCATCAAAAATTATAGATACGTTTGAGACGTAGCAAGTGTCACCATGGGAAAGGCATTGTTCGGGCGCTTACCTTGGGTATGTTATATACCGCAAGTCATGAAGGACACAGAAGTTCCACGAGTCTTGTGGGTGCAGCTGCAAACTATGCAGAGTGTAAAATTATTCGAAAAGCCATGTCCACAGTCAAGGACAGTTGGGTGCTGCTTCTTAAACCCTGTCCAGTCATTTTCGCATAAACCAAGTGTGTGTGGGTCAGTATGAGGAAAATATGGTGACATGGGGAAACATGATGCTCGAACTAAGTCGGGTGACTTGGCATGATCGGTGGACATGGGATGTCCGACCCCCAGTTGATATTGATATTTTTAACCTGTTCATCGGGTTACCGGTATGCCTTGTGTTGCATGTCGCCCAAGAATTTGATCAGGTTGTTGCACTAGGAAAAATTAGCTTTCCGGAAAAATCAGCATACTAGTATTATGTCATACTTCGTTATTGCCTTGTTCAATATCACGGGTTGCTTGCAGTACATTCAAAGTACTCATTGGCTTTCCACCAGTTATTTAATTGGCCAGGCATGGAAGAACTCGAGTCCGGAGAAGAGTTCACCGGGAACGAACATGCGATCTAGGACGCTTCCTAGTCAGAAAGTGTGTAGGTTAAGGCAGATGGCATGGGTTCACATTATCCTCCAAGTTATCCGCATTTAGTAGTATGTTGGTGTGAAGTGCGTTATATCGACTAGAGGGGGGTGAATAGGAGATTTTCAGAATTTCATCACTGAGGAAATTCCTTTTGAGGAAATTCCTCACTGATGAATAACTTGCAGCGGAAACAACAAAGGATCAGGAGTGCAAAGTATTACTACATCAATTTTGTCGATGAGTATTATGAAAAATAGTTTGCATAGTACGCAAGCATAGAGTAAGCAGGTGAGGATTAACTAGCGTGAACAATTTGAGGTTGAGGAAATTCAGACAAAGTCTTCAGCAAATTATTTAAATAGAGACAATGAAAATCTTCAACATACAATATTGAGGAATTGAAAGAGTTGAAGAAATAGAACCCGTATCACAGTGAAGGCAGTTGTTGATGACGCAGTTCCAACTGCTGTGACAGCGGTACGTCTGGTTTGGAGTGGCTTGGTATTAAAACCAAAGGACACACAGTCCATGGACACATAGCCCCTACCATATTCTCCTTGAGCTAAGGACACAGTCCTCGCCCAACACTCGTGGTAAGTCTTCAGGGCAGAGTTCCAAACTCTCACAAACTCGGTCACCCAGCGATCCACAATTGGCTGCTGGATTGCTCAAGACCATGACGCCTAACCGTATGGAGGATGCACAGTCCTCAAAGGTAAAAGGCTTCAGTTCCACACAGGAACAAATTCTTCAGTGATGCTCAATCACTTGGTTTTTGGGTTATGGTTTGGTGTTTGGGGTATTTCCTAAGTGATGATTTACTCTCGAAGACTCTGAGGACTTTGGGTTGCTCTAAATGACAAGTGTCAGTTTCTCGCGCAGCAGCCAACCAGCTAATGGTTGTTGGGAGCGGCTATTTATAGCCTAGGAGCATCCCGACATGATTTGACATAAATGCCCTTAAATATTATGACATAAATGCCCTTAAATATTATTACACTTCGTCACATTGCTTGCAAGGCTTGTGTGTGATGTTGTATTACCAAGTGGGCCTCGAGATACCTCTCCGTTACACGGAGTGACAAATCCCAGTCTTGATCCATACTAACTCAACGGACACCTTCGGAGATGCCTGTAAAGCACCTTTATAGTCACCCAGTTACGTTGTGACGTTTGATGCACACAAGGTATTCCTCCGGTGCCAGTGAGTTTGTAAGTGCATCTAGTGCCCCTTAGTGATTTTGGTGGTTTGAAGACTTATAGGTTCTATAAGTTGCCGGGGATTTTCAAATATCATATGTGTTCTTGAGTGTACACAGGATCTATTAGTTGAAGAATTGAATCACGAAGAATTTGTGATGAAATTGATATTCCTCATGAAGATATTGAAATTGAGGAATTCGGTGTGTCCTCACACTTGAGTAATAGGAACATCGTACTGTTAAAGGGGGTCGAGGTAACACATTGGAATGAATTTCCTCATGATGCTCAACCCAAGCCTAATCCTACCAAAAGCCTCAAATGAGGAATATGAGAGACATGAAGACTCTCACAGTTGAGGGTCCCGACCGTTATCGATAGCCACGCCACATCATTGGTCTTACCCACACCAACGGTCATATTATTTAAGGGCATTAATGTCAAATCATGTCGGGATGCTCCCAGGCTATAAATATCCGCCCCCCCCCAACCATTAGCTGGTTGGCTTCTCCGTTAGAAACTGACACTTGTCATAAGAGCAATCCAAGTTCCTCACAGTCTTCGAGAGTAATTCATCAGTGAGGAAATACCCCAAACACCAAACCACAAACCGAAAACCAAGTGATTGAGCATCACTGAAGAAGTTGTTCCTGTGTGGGACTGAAGCCTTTTACCTTTGAGGACTGTGCATCCTCCAGACGGTTAGGCGTCATGGTCTAGAGCAATCCAGCAATCAATTGTGGATCGCCAGGTGACCAAGTTTGTGAGGGTTTGGAGGTCTGTCGTGTAGACTTACCACGAGTGTTGGGCGAGGACTGTGTGTTCTTAGCCCAAGGAGAATACGGTAGGGACTGTGTGTCCCGGGACTGTGTGTCCTTTGGTTTCAGTACCAAGCCGCTCCAAACTAGATCTACAACTGTCACAGCAGTTGGAACTGGGTCATCAACCACTGTCTTCACTGTGAAACAGTTTCTATTTCCTCAACTCTTTATATTCCTCAGATTGTGTGTTGATGCTTTTCACTGTTACTGTTTGAAGAATTTGTTGAAGACTTTCTCTGAAATTCCACAACCACTAATTCTTCACGCGAGTTAATCGTCATCTGTTTTCTGCGTGCCTGCGTACTGTGCAAACTGTTTTCATCTTCTTCATCCTGAAAAACTGCTCTAGTGATACTTTGCACTCTTGATCCTTTGTTGTTTCCGCTGTAAGTTAGTCATCAGTGAGGGATTTCCTTAGTGATGAAATTCTGAAAATCTTCTATTCACCCCCCTCTAGTCGATATAACGGACTTTCAATTGGTATCACAGCAAGGTACTCCCTTGTTCTGTGTGATTTTGGTTTAACCACCTGGAGTTTTAGTTATGTCGAGTGCAGGCATGATTAAGGTTACTGCAGCCTGTCCTACTTTCGAAGGAAAGGACTTTCCCTTCCGGAAGACCAAAATGCAAATGCATCTACCAGCTATTGACAACGATCTCTGGTATATTGTGGAACATGGCGTCCCTATCATCAGTTCTACTATCTCTGCCGCTGATGTGAAGAAATTCAAGCCACTTGATTCTCAGAGTGAGTGCTTTGGGCTCAGCGAAACTTATCTGGGAAAGGCTATTGTCACATCCCTAACCCTTAAGCAAGATAGCATTGTGCTCATGTCTTCTTTGCATTTGCATCTAAGAAGTTTCAACAAAAACAACAAAGTGGCAAAGGAAAAACTCAAAACCCTAGCCACCATTTCAATTAAAGCAAATCTCAAACTAGTTCAAATTCAATGAACCCAAAATGGCCTCAAGAAATGTTCAAACTTTCTGATAAATCATGAAAGTAAATGAGCATTGGAGAAAACTATTTTCTTGACACTTTAAGCATTTTAAATAAATGCCGAAGCTTCCTCGAGCCCTGCAACGCCCGCAACACCGTCGTCTTCCACCTCCGGCCGCCGGACCTCTCCCGTCGATTCGTCGCCCCCAGCCCTTCCCCGAGCCGTCTAAGCTCTGCTCTGCACTCCCCGTGAGCATGCGGTCGTTTCCCCTAAGTTTTCCCCGTCGATCCTCTCCTCTAGCTCTAGTTTCACCGGAGCCCGACGAGGACCGCCGCCGCCGCTCGTCGCCGGTAGCCCTCCGATGATCAGCTCGTGCTTCCGAGGCCACCAGCAGCTCCAGGACGACGTGTAGATGTCGTAGCAGCTAAGAACCGAGCGTAGATCCCTCTGATTCAAAGCCCCCGGTGACGCCCGAGCTTCGGCTGCCGCTCCGGCTCGTCGCCGACGCCTCTTCCGGCGACCCTAGCCTCCCAGATGGTCCTGCCAGATCGGCCACTTCGCGAGCATGCTGTAGCTGCAAACCGCGTGCGTTTTGGTGCCGTGCAGCGCCGTCTAGGTCGCCTCCGGCGAGCCCTCCGCTGCGGGTCTGGTCGCCGGCGACCACCCTCCGGTGGCCGTCGACGTGGCCGACCATTAGGGCGTAATCGCCCTCCCCTCACTCGCTGCCAGAGGGCCCCACGCCTGGTCAAACCCCAATTAGGAGCTGGTCAGCGCGGGATTAGTCCCAGAGAGGCTGACCAGTGGGGCCCCCCTGTCAGGTTTGACCTGCACAGGTCGGCTGACCTGCTGACGTCAGCCTGATGCAATAAATAGAATTTCCAGTTTAAAACTAATTCAGGAAATTGCTAAAAATTGTAAAAAAACATAGAAATTAATCTGTAACTCCAATGAAAATAATTTATATATGAAAAAGTATCAGAAAAATTCAAGGATTCTGATTATGCTATTTTCAACTATGTTTGAAGAAGTTACAGAACCCTAAATTGTGAAATAAGGAATAATTCAATTCTTTTAATCACCTTATAAATGGAATTTGCAAAAATATTCAAATTTCATTATATTTGCAATGATCACACACTGCCCTAATTATAAATCAGTATCATAACATGACAATTCATGCATGTTAACATCACGATGAACCGAGCATCAGGTCGAATCAATTAAACCGGTATCCGAGAATACCCGTTTGAATTGCTATTCGAATGTGATTCAAATCAACTCTAAACCTATTATAACTTATCACCCTGCATTCTCATGCCATGCTCATGCATCATTTTGAGTGCATATGATTGTTATTGAATGTTGCCATTCATTTCGGTAGGCTCCGCACCCCCGGATTCCACCGAATATCCGTCTGACGGATATCGTTCCTCCTCTGAGCAACAAGGCAAGCAACCCTTTTGATCATCCCGATAAATCCCATGTTCTTGCTCCCGCACCTATTTATTGCATTTAAGATCAAATGCTTCAACTGCTTTTGCCACGATAGTTGAACCCACTTCCTTTGCATGACTTAACCTTGTCACAGTAAATAGCCAAACCTTGCAACCTAGCATACCTGGTAGTAGCTTGAGCTATGATGTGCCTTATCCTGCTATGCATGCTATGCTTAGAGTTGTGTATGGTCTATCATCTGGGAGATGAACAGAATTGTGAAATGTGTTTGATGAGCAAAGGTTGTGTGTTGAACTTGATTTGGTAAAGGTACCGGTGAAAGGCTGTGTAGGAGTACATGGCGGGTTGTTTCATTGGAACCCTCCTTAGGAACTGAGTTCCGTGTATGTAATCCAAGACTAGATACTACCACATGCTGGGCCCTGAAATATGACCCCGCTCGGCCCATTAATCGCGTAGTACTCGGTCGAGGAGTTGCAAGTAGTTTCTGGTGTTTATAGTAATGCTGGAGGCCGTGCATGGTGCTGACCTGAGAGGTGGGCCGTGATGCGGTAGGCAGTGGCATGGTGTACCAAGTGGCACCGGATGGTGGGCTTGGGAACCCTGCGCACATCGTTTGAGGCCGTGGCGGAAACCCCGGCCGGACTTCCGTACGGGTTACTCTCAGATAGGCGATAAACCTGGACTAGGTACTAGTGTGGTTAACGGTAGTGGCCGACTCCCTCGCTGGGCTTCCCCTTGAAGGTTGCCGAGGTGCATGACGTGCACATGGCGATAAGTGGCGAGAGCGTGTGTGATGAGGTACACCCCTGCAGGGTTATGATCTATTCGAATAGCCGCGTCCGCGGATATGGACTATTTGGAGACATATGTTGTTCATACATAACTTCAATGGCTACTCATAAAATTGTCAAGATAAGCGTGAGTGTCGTGGACGGCATTTTCGTATGGAGACGGAATGATTCCACGATAGTGTATTGTTGTGGTGTTAGTGGACTCGTGTGCGAGAAATCAAGTTGTCAAAACTAATTTCAAAATGCAAGTTGTCTAGCCACGAGTCAAATGTTGGCTTTCCGCCTGAAACCCCACAATACCTTTTGATACCTTGCATGAGTAGTTAGTTCTCCTAAAGTCTTGCTGAGTACCTTCGTACTCATGTTTGCTTAATAAATGTTGCAGAGGTTGCTAATGACCCTAATGGAGGGTTCTTCGTAGACATCGACGACGACGAGTAGCCGGTGTCCCAGCTACGATCTGGCCCTACGTCGGCTCTGTAGTATAGTCAGGCCACGTGCCTACTAGTTGCCCTGTCTGTACCCAGACAGTTTATAACTCTTCCGCTGGCTTGTGTTTGTATGACTGCTATTATGGGTCGAGAGACCTTAATGTGTAATATTATGTGTGTGGCTCTTCCGAGACTCTTAAATAAAGGTTGTATTTTTATGGTTATGTTGTGATGCCATCGATGTATCTATACATATCAGTATGCCATGCGTATGTGTGTCTTACTTGATATGTATGGGGTTCGATTACCTAGTCGTGAACTTTAGTAGCACTCCTTACAAGGAAATGCCCCTTTGTGATCCAACGAGCCTTGGTAGTCCGCTGCTGCTCCGGACACATTGGTTGACCGGCATGTGTCCTTCTTAGCTGTTGCGTCTGTCCCCTTTGGGGAAACGTCACGCGATGGAATGGAGTCCTCGTAGCTTGCTATGACTCGTCTACATTCGCTGATGACCGACACCTGCTTTGTTGGGTCATGTATGCCTGTCCTTGTGCGGTACTGCCACTTTGGTTTATGACTAGACATGTCGATCCGGGTTCTTTGACATTGGATTGCTAGCGACACTATCGCATATGTGAGTCAAGAGACGCAAACGGTCCCGGCTAAGGTAAGGCTGCACCTGTGGAGTTAACCATGCGTGAGACCACAAAGAGATGCGATGTGTTACAGGATGGATTCCTATGGCTTAGGATGGGGGTCCCGACAGCGTTGGTATCAGAGCCTGACTGACTGTAGGATTACTAAGCCAAATTGGTCGAAGTTGAGTCTAGAATTTCTTAGTTATATATAGGGGAATTGTTTGTGGAAGGGAACGTAACACTCTTGTTCTCTTCTCAAGATATTCTATCCTGGTCATCCTCGTCTTTTCTGCGGGAATTAAGGACTAGGTTACTCATCTTCTCCTAGGCTCGTGTTCTGATCGGTAGCTTATAGGACTACGGGTCGAGAGATATTGGGTTTCTTTTATTCCTAGGAAGCAGGAAGTAAGTTTGATGATCAGAGAGTTGAACTTGATAGTTGAGTGGTTACGCTATTCCATTTTGGGTTGTCTCAAAATTTGTTTTTGAGCATTCACAGCCGTTATGCTGCCCAATTTTTCATTCGGAGCTCTAATGCTTTTGCATTACTCTCTATTACAGATGCCTGGCTATCCTTCTCGTCAGGTGGTACGTCTGACCAGGTGCATTGATGTACCGGGTCATACGGCCATGCTGGTCAGGGTGATGCCGGTGTGCGGTTACCGCTGGTACCCCGAGTACACGGTAGAGGAACAGTACCGAGACTTCAACCAGAGCCAGTACATCTGCACTGTTAGGGTATTCCCAGACTACCCTGAAGCGGAGAAGCCAATCCATTGGTCCTATGGGTTGGGGGTCACCGTTGACATGACAGTACAGGATGCTGCCTATTCAATGCTGACTATTATGAGAGCGAGACATGCACTGCTGCAGAATTCAGAGTTCTGCTATGTTCCGGCCTCTCAGTCTGGTGAAGAGGGATACCTCAGTGGAGTCTATTTTGATTCTTCTATGGAGGATCCACTTCTGCAGTTCACTGTTGAGATGCTAGAGAACAGAGACAAGGATGCTCGTGCTCTCCGCATGGAGCTTTATGCTACCCGTGCCCGTCTGTGGACAGCTTTGACGCAGCTGGCACCGGTAGTCCAGACAGGGTATGGAGAGATGGAGATGCTGAACCCTGTTAGGACCCATCTTCCGGCTCACGTTGACTGGCCAGCTATAGGAGGAGTCACACCTCTTCGGGGACCCCTCTTACCACCAGTCAGGGGACCAAGGCCACATCCGTGTCCTTATGGATCCCAGGGATCTCAGGCTAGAGTGTTTCCTGATCCGCAGGTTGAGCTTCCAGGTCATGGAGGTAATCTCTATGAGATGTTCTATGCGGATGCCTGAGCTGTGAGCGGAAGGATAGTATGGTAGTAGCCGTACATTCACAGTCCTGCGTGACTTGTGAAGTATGGTAGTAATGTGAGATGAATTCCGGAGGCCTAGATAAATAATGTATAGGAAGCTTGTAAGCCTCTGATGAGTAGTTCCACCATTTTAGTAGTTTGCTCTTCGGTTAAGTTTGTACTGAACTATGTAAGGGTGTGTATGAACCATGGTGTATATATAGCAGTGGCTTGTTACCATGTTGTTCGGATATTCATTTCCGCATTCCGTGTGTTCAGTACATTCTTAATCCATAGCTAGTATTGATATGATATTGGTCTAAGCTATGAGTTTGTTTGTCAGGATGGTGTTCACCAGGTTGAACCGTGCCCCTGCTCATGAGCAAGGTGAGGGTAGTCAAGCGTCGCAGGAAGACCTGCCTCACCCACCTTCTCTGGTAGAAGTGATGCTTGAGGCAGAAAGAAACAAAAGGGAGACCAACCACTGCTAGAGCGTATTGAGCAGAATACGGCTCGACAGCCTAGGAATGCTGCAGTGTCCCTCAATGACTTTGTGAAGCTGAATCCTCCAAAGTTTCATCATTCCATCGATCCCCTCGATGCTGATGACTGGCTGAGCAGCATCTCACGCAAGATTCGCTCGGCGAATGTGTCTGAGGCCGACAAGGTGACCTTTGCGGCGTATTTTCTGGAGGGACCCCCCAATCTGTGGTGGGAGAATTTTGAAGCTATGCGTCCCGCTGAACCAGTGGCCACATGGGCAGACTTTAGTGCAGCTTTTCGTCTGCACCATATTCCAGAGGGCCTGATGGACAGAAAGAGAGAGGAGTTATGTGCCTTCACTCAGGGCAAGTTGTCTGTGGATGCCTATAGCCGCGAGTTCGGTAACCTCGCCCTCTATACAACAGAGGAGGTGTCTACCGACGCCAAGAAGCAAGCAAGATTCCGTAAGGGTCTGAGCCCTGAGCTCCGTCGTGATCTGCACCTCCATGAGTGTGCAAGCTTTCAAGCCCTAGTCAACAAGGCGATCAGTGCCGAGACTGGTCATACTGACTTCGAAGCCACAAGGAAGCACTCCCGTGACTTCGGCTCGTCTTCTGGTTCCGCGTTTCCAAAACGCAGGCTGTGGGTTCCAAACAGTTCTCTACCGCCAAGATACACTCCGAGGCCATCCTACATGGCGCCTCAAACGAATCAGGCCAACCCTCCAGCAAAAGCTTATGGTGGTCCAGCTAGCAATGCTGCACCACGTGCCAACCAGGTGATATGCTACAAGTGTGGAGAACCAGGGCATTATTCCCGTGAGTGTCCTCAGAATGTGGGTGCCAAGCAACCCGGAAAGTCCGTCGGGCAAGCCAAGTCGGGCAAAGCATTCTACGTGAAGCCAACTCCTGCACGTGGCCGTGTGAACTATGTGTCAGCAGAAGAAGGTGCACAGGATCCCGACGTCATGCTGGGTACGCTTCTTGTTAATCATCACCCAGCGTCCGTTCTCTTTGACACTGGGTCTTCTCATTCCTTCATTTCAGAAAGTTATGCACAGTTGCATAACATGTCTTTTTGTGATATGCCAATTCCATTGGTTGTTCAAACCCCTGGTAGTAAATGGCAAACCTCTAGGATAACCTATGACAATGAAATTCTAGTAGACAGGCTAGTTTTTCTAGCCTCATTGATAGCATTGAAATCTTCGGATATTAATATCATCTTGGGCATGGACTGGATGTCAGCTCACTATGCCAAGATTGATACTCAATCTAGAAATGTCCAGCTTACCCATTCCTCGGGTGAGATAGTAAATGTCTCTACTCCTTAAATGCCAGCTCTACTCCTTAAATGCCAACCCTCTTCCGGAACTTGAAGACATTCCGGTAGTCCGTGACTTCCCGGATGTTTTTCTAGAGGAACTGCCAGGAATTCCACCTGACAAAGATGTAGAGTTTGTGATAGATCTTGTTCCGGGAACTGTCCCAATAGCCAGAAGACCTTATAAGATGGCACCCCTAGAGCTAGCCGAACTTAAGAAGCAATTAGATGAGGCCTTGAGCAAGGGTTTCATTCGTCCTAGCTCTTCTCCTTGGGCTTGTCCCGTCCTCTTTGTCAAGAAGAAAGACGGAACGGATCGGATGGTTGTAGATTACCGACCAGTTAATCTGGTCACCATTAAGAACAAGTATCCGCTCCCCAGGATCAACGATCTGTACGATCAGCTCGCTGGATCCTCAGTCTTCTCCAAAATGGACTTGAGGTTGGGATACCATCAAATCAAGATTAAGAACAGGGACATTCCAAAAACGGCTTTCGTTACTCTTTATGGCTAATATGAGTACACCGTTATGTCCTTCGGTTTAACCAATGCCCCAGCCACCTTCTCTCGGCTGATGAACTCAATCTTCATGGAGTATTTGGATAAATTCGTCGTGGTATACCTCGATGATATTCTCATCTACTCGAAGAATGAACAAGAACATGCCGAGCATCTAAGGCTGGTATTGATGAAACTTCGAGAGCATCGCCTTTATGCCAAATTTTCAAAATGTGAATTCGTGTTACCAGAAGTGACCTATCTAGGCCACGTAATCTCTGGTAAGGGTATTGCTGTCAATCCCTTGAGAGTTCAAGCTGTCCTTGATTGGACTCAACCTGAATCGGTTAAGCAAGTTAGGAGTTTTCTTGGTCTAGCGAGCTATTGTCGCCGCTTCGTCGAGAATTTCTCCAAGGTTGCAAAGCCTCTAACCGAACTCCTCAAGAAGGATAAAAGGTTCAAGTGGACACCATAGTCTGAGCATAGTTTTCAGGAACTGAAAAGACGCCTGACTTCCGCACCTGTGTTGCTACCACCAGATTTTTCTAAGGACTTTGTTATCTATTGCGACTCCTCGCGACAAGGATTAGGTTGCATTCTCATGCAAGATCGTCATGTGATCGCATACGCATCTCGACAGTTGCGTCCACATGAGGATAATTATCCCACACATGACCTTGAGCTTGCAGCTGTGGTCCATGCACTAAAAACCTGGCGACATTACCTTTTGGGTAATCGTTGCGAAATATTCACTGATCACCAAAGTCTGAAGTATATCTTCACCCAGCCGGATTTGAATCTCAGGCAAAGACGGTGGGTTGAGTTGATCTCAGATTACGACTTAGGGATAACTTACACCCCGGGGAAGGCCAATGTTATGGCCGATGCACTAAGTCGTAAATCTTATTGTAACAATTTGATGCTACAACAAAGTCAACCACATCTCCATGAGGACTTTCGGAAGTTGAATCTTCATATTGTTCCTCAAGGATTCCTTTCCACCCTGGTGGCGAAGCCTACTCTTAAGGATCAAATTATAGCTGGCCAAAAGCGTGACAAGGGTATATCACGGATCAAGGAGAATATTTTTAGCGGAAACGCTAAAGAATTCTCCATGAATGATCAAGGTGTTCTGTTCTTCCAGAATCGTTTAGTGGTTCCTAAGAACCCACAGCTAAGGCAGTTAATCCTTAAGGGGGCTCATGATTCTCCTCTCACCATTCATCCCGGTAGTACTAAGATGTGTCAGGACCTACGCCAGAGGTTCTGGTGGACTAGGATGAAGAGAGAAATTGTTGAGTTCGTTGCTAACTGCGACGTTTGTCGCCGAGTTAAGGCAGAACATCAAAGGCCTGCTGGCACCCTTCAACCTTTAGCTATTCCTGAATGGAAATGGGATAAAGTTAGCATGGATTTCATTACCGGATTTCCCAAGACCAAGAAAGGAAATAATTCTATCTTTGTGGTCATTGACCGTCTTTCCAAAGTGGCTCATTTTCTTCCTGTTCGTGAGAGTATAACAGCTAGCTAACTAGCAGAGTTATATATCTCTCGAATAGTGTCTCTTCATGGTGTTCCCCTAGAAATTAACTCGGACCGTGGAAGTATCTTTACTTCTCGCTTCTGGGAAAGTTTTCAGAATGCCATGGGGACTCACTTATCTTTTAGCACTGCTTTCCATCCTCAATCAAGTGGTCAAGTAGAAAGAGTGAATCAAATCCTAGAAGATATGCTCCGAGCCTGTGTTATTTCATTCGGTATGAACTGGGAGAAGTGCCTTCCATTCGCTGAATTCGCTTATAACAATAGTTATCAATCAAGCTTGGGCAAAGCTCCTTTTTAAGTTCTCTATGGACGAAGATGTCGAACCCCTCTTAATTGGTCAGAAACCGGAGAGAGGCAACTCTTTGGCCCGGATATGATCCAGGATGCAGAAGAGCAGGTTCGCATTATTCGTGAAAAGTTGAAAACAGCCCAGTCTCGTCAAAAGACCCAATATGATCGTCATCATAAGGCTATGACCTTTGAAGTTGACGAGAAAGCTTACCTTCGGGTTACACCTTTGAAGGGTACCCATCGATTCGGTATCAAGGGCAAATTGGCTCCTCGTTACATTGGTCCTTTTCGCATTCTTGCCAAACGAGGAGAAGTTGCCTACCAGTTGGAACTTCCTCCGCATCTTTCCAAGGTTCATGACGTTTTCCACGTCTCGCAACTCAGGCGTTGCTTTTCGGATCCTATCCGTGAAGTGGACCACGAAACTCTTGATCTACAAGATAACCTTTCTTACCGAGAATACCCCGTGCGTATTCTTGATCAAGCTGAGCGTACCACTCGACGTCGAAACCTCAAGTTTCTTAAAGTTCAATGGTCAAATCATTCTAAAAAGGAGGCAACTTGGGAAAGAGAGGATCGTCTCCGACTTGAGTATCCTGCGTTATTCCCGACGACTTCTAAATCTCGGGACGAGATTCTTTTGAGTGGGGGTGAGTTGTCACATCCCTAACCCTTAAGCAAGATAGCATTGTGCTCATGTCTTCTTTGCATTTGCATCTAAGAAGTTTCAACAAAAACAACAAAGTGGCAAAGGAAAAACTCAAAACCCTAGCCACCATTTCATTTAAAGGAAATCTCAAACTAGTTCAAAATCAATGAACCCAAAATGGCCTCAAGAAATGTTCAAACTTTCTGATAAATCATGAAAGTAAATGGGCATTGGAGAAAACTATTTTCCTGACACTTTAAGTATTTTAAATAAATGCAAAAGCCACTGGTTTCAAATTTAAAAATTGAAATCAGAAACTATAATTTTCCAAAAATGTTGAAAACCTTGGAAATGAGTGGGGATATTATAACAAATATTTCAGGAGGTCTAAAATAGTTCTTACTTTTTGTTTTGGAGCTGAATTAATTAGCAATACAATAATTAGCAAAACAGAAAAACAAAAACAGAGAAAATGGGAAAAAGCTTACCTGTCGCCCAAGCCTGGCCCGGCCCATCTCCCCGCTGGTCCCCTCCCTCGCGCCAGTAGGCAGCAGGAGGTGGCCGCCGCCTCCTCCGGCGCGGCCACGCACCTGCGTGCCTGCCTGGCCGCCGCCTCGCGCTGGCGACGACGGGGATAAGCTTCCGAGAGCCTCCCCTATCCATTCCCCGCCTCGGTTCTCCTCCTCCTCCCGGATCTCCTCCCCCTACTTGCTGCCGCCATTAGAGCCGAGCTCGAGCTCGAGCTGCCCGTGCCCCTGGCCATAGGTTTCCCTCCCAGAGCACGCCATTGGCTCCGCCTCGTCGCCCTGGTCATCTCTGCAGAAGCCGAAGCTTCCTCGAGCCCTGCAACGCCCGCAACTCCGTCGTCTTCCACCTCCGGCCGCCGGACCTCTCCCGTCGATTCGTCGCCCCCAGGCCTTCCCCGAGCCGTCTAAGCTCTGCTCTGCACTCCCGTGAGCATGCGGTCGTTTCCCCTAAGTTTTCCCCGTAGATCCTCTCCTCTAGCTCTAGTTTCACCGGAGCCCGACGAGGACCGCTGCTGCCGCTCGTCGCCGGTAGCCCTCCGATGATCAGCTCGTCCTTCCGAGGCCACCAGCAGCTCCAGGACGACGCGTAGATGCCGTAGCAGCTAAGAACCGAGCGTAGATCCCTCTGATTCAAAGCCCCCGATGACGCCCAAGCTTCGGCCGCCGCTCCGGCTCGTCGCCGACGCCTCTTCCGGTGACCCTAGCCTCCCAGATGGTCCTGCCAGATCGGCCACTTCGCGAGCATGGTGTAGCTGCAAACCGCGTGCGTTTTGGTGCTGTGCAGCGCCGTCTAGGTCGCCTCCGGCGAGCCCTCCGCCGCGGGTCTGGTCGCCGGCGACCACCCTCCGGTGGCCGCTGACGTGGCCGACCATTAGGGCGTAATCGCCCTCCCCTCAGTCGCTGCCAGAGGGCCCCACGCCTGGTCAAACCCCAATTAGGGGCTGGTCAGCGCGGGATTAGTCCCAGAGAGGCTAACCAGTGGGGCCCCCCTGTCAGGTTTGACCTGCACAGGTCGGCTGACCTGCTGACGTCAGCCTGATGCAATAAATAGAATTTCCAGTTTAAAACTAATTCAGGATATTGCTAAAAATTGTAAAAATCATAGAAATTAATCTGTACCTCCAATGAAAATAATTTATATATGAAAAAGTATCAGAAAAATTCAAGGATTCTGATTATGATATTTTCAACTATGTTTGAAGAAGTTACAGAACCCTAAATTGTGAAATAAGGAATAATTCAATTCTTTTAATCACCTTATAAATGGAATTTGCAAAAATATTCAAATTTCATTATATTTGCAATGATCACACACTGCCCTAATTATAAATCAGTATCATAACATGACAATTCATGCATGTTAACATCAAGATGAACCGAGCATCAGGTCGAATCTATTAAACCGGTATCCGAGAATACCCGTTTGAATTGCTATTCGTATGTGATTCAAATCAACTCTAAACCTATTACATGTTGAAAATAATAACTTATCACCGTGCATTCTCATGCCATGCTCATGCATCATTTTGAGTGCATATGATTGTTATTGAATGTTGCCATTCATTTCGGTAGGCTCCGCACCCCCGGATTCCACCGAATATCCGTCTGACGGATATCGTTCCTCCTCTGAGCAACAAGGCAAGCAACCCTTTTGATCATCCCGATAAATCCCATGTTCTTGCTCCCGCACCTATTTATTGCATTTAAGATCAAATGCTTCAACTGCTTTTGCCATGATAGTTGAACCCACTTCCTTTGCATGACTTAACCTTGTCACAGTAAATAGCCAAACCTTGCAACCTAGAATACCTGGTAGTAGCTTGAGCTATGATGTGCCTTATCCTGCTATGCATGCTATGCTTAGAGTTGTGTATGGTCTGTCATCTGGGAGATGAATAGAATTGTGAAATGTGTTTGATGAGCAAAGGTTGTGTGTTGAACTTGATTTGGTAAAGGTACCGGTGAAAGGCTGTGTAGGAGTACATGGCGGGTTGTTTCATTGGAACCGTCCTTAGGAACTGAGTTCCGTGTATGTAATCCAAGACTAGATACTACCACATGCTGGGCCCTGAAAAATGACCCCGCTCGGCCTATTAATCGCGTAGTACTCGGTCCAGGAGTTGCAAGTAGTTTCCGGTGTTTATAGTAATGTTGGAGGCCGTGCATGGTGCTGACCTGAGAGGTGGGCTGTGATGCGGTAGGCAGTGGCACGGTGTACCAAGTGGCACCCGGATGGTGGGCTTGGGAACCCTGAGCACATCGTTTGAGGCCGTGGCGGAAACCCCGGCCGGACTTCCGTACGGGTTACTCTCAGATAGGCGATAAACCTGGACTAGGTACTAGTGTGGTTAACGGTCGTGGCCAACTCCCTCGCTGGGCTTCCGCTTGAAGGTTGCCGAGGTGCATGACGTGCACATGGCGATAAGTGGCGAGAGCGTGTGTGACGAGGTACACCCCTGCAGGGTTATGATCTATTCGAATAGCCGCGTCCGCGGATATGGACTACTTGGAGACATATGTTGTTCATAGATAACTTCAATGGCTACTCATAAAATTGTCAAGATAAGCGTGAGTGTCGTGGACGGCATTTCCGTATGGAGACGGAATAATTCCACGATAGTGTATTGTTGTGGTGTTAGTGGACTCGTGTGCGAGAAATCAAGTTGTCAAAACTAATTTCAAAATGCAAGTTGTCTAGCCACGAGTCAAATGCTGGCTTTCCGCCTCAAACCCCACAATACCTTTTGATACCTTGCATGAGTAGTTAGTTCTCCTAAAGTCTTCCTGAGTACCTTCGTACTCATGTTTGCTTAATAAATGTTGCAGAGGTTGCTAATGACCCTAACGGAGGGTTCTTCGTAAATATCGACGACGACGAGTAGTTGGTGTCCCAGCTACGATCTGGCCCTACGTCGGCTCTGTAGTATAGTCAGGCGACGTGCCTACTAGTTGCCCTATCTGTACCCAGACAGTTTATAACTCTTTCGCTGGCTTGTATTTGTATGACTGCTATTATGGGTCGAGAGACCTTAATGTGTAATATTATGTGTGTGGCTCTTCCGATCCTCTTAAATAAAGGTTGTATGTTTATGGTTATGTTGTGATGCCATCGATGTATCTATACATATTGGTATGCCATGCTTACGTGTGTCTTACTTGATATGTATGGGGTTCGATTACCTAGTCGTGAACTTTAGTAGCACTCCTTACATGGAAATGCCCCTTTGTGATCCAACGAGCCTTGGTAGTCCGCTACTGCTCCGGACACATTGGTTGACCGGCATGTGTCCTTCTTTGCTGCTGTGTCTGTCCCCTTTGGGGAAATGTCACGCGATGTAATGGAGTCCTCGTAGCTTGCTACGACTTGTCTACATTCGCTGATGACCGACACCTGCTTTGTTGGGTCATGTATGCCTGTCCTTGTGCGGTACTGCCACTTTGGTTTATGACTAGACATGTTGATCCGGGTTCTTTGACATTGGATTGCTAGCGACACTATCGCATACGTGAGTCAAGAGACGCAAACGGTCCCGGCTAAGGTAAGGCTGCAGCCGTGGAGTTAACCGTGCGTGAGACCACAAAGAGATGCGATGTGTTACAGGCTGGATTCCTATGGCTTAGGATCGGGGTCCCGACAGCTATCCAAAGTTAATGAAGGAGTATCAACCCAGCGTGATTCTCGTGTTGATGTTCTTCGCAATCGCTTTAATCGCTTCAAGAGGTTTTACAATGAAAGCTGCCAAGATACCTTTGATCGCCTCACTAACATATCAAATGAACTGCAAGCACTAGGAGCTCGAGACATTACAGATCACGAAGTTGTGAAGAAACTGCTAAGATCTTTGGATACTTCATTTGATACTTTAGTTCTGATGATTCAAGAAAGACCAAACTACAAGATGCTTGATCCAGCTAATATACTCGAAAGACTCAATACTCGTGAATTCCAACAAGAAGAATAGAGAGATCTATATGGACCAAGCTATTCTAGACCACGTGCACTGAAGGCCAAACCAATTTCCTCATCTGAAGAAGAAGACTCGGATGGTAGCATTGGTGATCCTGAAGAATTTGGATAGGAGCTTGCAATGCTCGTGAGGAAATTCCAGAGGTTTACACGACATGGCCAGTTCGGTAAATCTTCAAGAAGAGATATGAGGAAATCAGAATCTTCATCTGAGGACTACAAGAAAAGAACTGCCACAAATGCAAGAAATCAGGTCACTACATTGCTGATTGTACTCGTTGGGGAAAGGAATCAAAGAAAAAGAAATACAAGGATGAAAGTTCTGATGACTCAAAGAAAAAGAAGAAACCTTCAAAATACTCATCTTCAATGTCCTCATCGCACAAGAAGACAAGTTTCAGAAAGGCTCGGGCACTTATTGGCAAGGAAATGGATTCCTAGGCAGAATCCGAGGAATGTGATGAAGGGGAGGGTTCTGATGAAGACTCAGAATCTGCACAGGCTAGCCTTGCACTTGCAACCACATTCGTCAGCAAGTCCATCTTCAACCTTGAAGAAAATGATAACACCATCTCGACTGATGACTATGCTGATGACTTCGCTCCAACCTATTGCTCCATCTACTGCTACTCCTTCTGTGTTCTTCGTGCACGCCATCTAGGGTAAATAAAAACCCTATTTTTACAGCTCGCTTGATCTACTATTTTACCTTAGAGATGTGAAATCCGTTTTTCCTCAAGTATCCATCAGTTTATTTTTCCTCAAACACTGCCTATCACCCAACTATTGATGAACTTCACTAAGCATCTAAGATTTTCACGAGATTCCTCAGTTGTGCGAATTTTCGGATCAGTACAACTCTGGAACCCAAGAACAGTATGCTTAGACGAATTCCTCAACCACTGGTCAAATTCCTCAACTGTCAAATTGTTTCATTTCATCAAATCTGAGAACGCAAATGACCTCTCCAAATTCCTCGCAACTATACTCTGTTCACAGGTACAAACATGTGAGCTGATGAATCTCTAGGTTCTCATGAACTTAACACATTTGCAGCATTTCTTGAAGAAAATCTGCAAGTTTCATCAGAATCCTCAAGAGTTCAATTTCCTCAACAAAAGCCTCAGCTGAACAAAATGGAGGATTAAAGGAAGCAAAAGGGTGGCAAGAAACTCAAGCAGAACACTGCCATAGATATCCCTGAGGATATATACTTGCAATACTGCACTCCTGATGAACAAGAATCTATGCCCAATAGAAAGATCAGGCTTCAAAAGATAGAACGCCGATGGGCTAAGGAGTGGAAAGAGTACACATTCGTCACTCCCAAATATGCAAAGAAATTCGCTCTGAAGCCTCTTGGCAAACGGCCTCCACTTGAGGATTATCATGAAGCACATCCCTCAAGCCTCAAGACAATTGATGACTATCCTGAGGAAAAGTCAAAACACTTGTCAAAGCTTCAGAAGCAAGAAGAAGCTGCTGTGAGGAAGTTCAATGAAGAATCTGCTGCTGCTGCAACTGCCGCCACTTCCTCTGCAGCTGAGACTTCTAGTACGACCATTCCTAAAATAAAGTTTGTGCCATTAAAACCAAAGGCTTCAAAGCCTCAAGAGAAAATGCCTCAGAAAACTCCGCCATCATGAGCACCAAAACCCTCAGCACCAAAACCCTCAGCACCACCAAAGCCTTATAAGCCTGAACAGAAGCCAATAGTGAAGCAACTGTCCGCTGTCTCCAGCTCCTCAGTCCCGTCTGCAACAAGCTCTGAGACAAACTCTTCACCGACTGCCCTGAAGACTAAGGTCACTACTGGGAGAGGAATAAGACCAAGCCCAAGCAAAATCATCAAGGTCCCTTCTGCATCAGAAGGTAGTGATGAATTTGATGATGACACTCTGCAAGCCATCATCAGAAACAAGCAAGAGAGGGTAGGTCAAGCTTCTGGAAGTTCCATTCCTCTGGCCATGGACCCAAAACTCCTCCTGGATTACATAAACATCTGGTATGAGGGCCTCAACACTCCAATTGATGATTTGAAGCTTCCCCCAGGCATCAGCCACATGGTGGCCACAATCATCAATGAGGCCAAGTGGATGGAGCAGCAAGCCAAACAGGCCAAGGTTGGAAAGCTCAAAAAGGAGAAATTCCTCAGCCAGAATCTCCTCAACCTGACGCCTGATGCCCTTGTGTCAACACAGGCTGAATTGAAGACTTTGACTGACAAGTACTCTAAGCTTTCTGATCGTCAAAGTCTCAAAAACACCTTCATCAATTTTTCCACTGACGCAGTTGATGATTACAACAAGAAGGTTGTCCCTCCAGTACCAACTCCTCAGCCTCTGATTGGAGAACCAGCTGATGAAACTGCTCATGCTGAGGAAATCCCTCAAGAAAGCCATGCTGATGAACCGACTATTGAGGAAATTACCAAGGAAAATCCAGCTGATGACTCTACTACAGCTGGTGAGACTGACCCTGCCCCAGCGGCTGCGTCTAAGCCAGCTGATGACTCTGCTCCAGCTGGTGCTTCTAAGCCAGCTGATGCCTTTGCTCCAGCTGATCAAACTGCTTCAGCTGACAAAAAACCTTCACCAAAAGCTTCAAAGGTGAAGAAAATGACTCCGTCTGCATCAGACATGAAGAAGACCAGGGCTGCTGAAAAGGAAGCCAAGAAAAGAAAAGCTTCATCAGTAGAAGAATCCACTGAGGCCAAGCGCCTCAAAGCTCTTGAAGAAAATGCACCTCTGGATCCTGTGCCTCTCAACGTTGCTCCATCATATGAGATGACTCCCTTCGAAAGCGAAGACAAGGAGCATGGGGCAGATGTGGAAATGAAGATTTTTGAATCTGAGGAACATACCGATGAGCAAATTCGCATTGATGACAATCCTCAACCCTTCATTCCTCCTGAAGAAACTGCACAAGGATCAACTGCACCAGCTGATGAATCTGCCTCCTCCACCAAGCAAGCTCCTCAAGCTGAGGAAGAACAACGTGAAAATCCTCAGCCTGATGAAAGTCACAATCCTGAGCAAAATCCTCAACCTGAGGCTCAGGTTGACCCTACTCCTCCTCCTGACCAAAACCCTCAAGCTGAGGCTCAGTATGAACCAATTCCTTCTCCAGAGCAAAACCCTCAACAGGAAGCTCAGGTTGACAACATTCCTCAACCAGAGCATGCTACTCAGCCTGAAGCATAAGCTGATGAAATTCCTCACCCTGAGGACCATGGTGAGCACAATGCACCAGATCTAGCAAATGCCTTTGTAGTCCTCAACCCAGAATCTGCAATAGTTGTCTCTCCTCAAGTCAATCCGCAAAATCTTCAGCCAATTGTAAGTGCATCTAGTGCCCCTTAGTGATTTTTGTGGTTTGAAGACTTATAGGTTAAGTATCTAATGTGTTTATGAGTGTACACAGGATCTATAATTCACTGAGGAGTTTGAGATATTTGATGAATATCGACCCCTAAAAATGTATATCTTCGGTTGAAGAAATTGGTCTGAAGCTGAAGAATTGAATCGCGAAGAATCTGCGATGAAATTGATATTCCTCATGAAGATACTGAAATTGAGGAATTCGGTGTGTCCTGAAGAAAATCATTTTGAAGACTTTGAAGCATGAAGAGTTACTCTTTCTATTTTATTTTCTTCACACTTGAGTAATAGGAACACCGTACTGTTAAAGGGGGTCGAAGTTACACTTTGGAATGAATTTCCTCATGATGCTCAACCCAAGCCTAATCCTACCAAAAGCCTAAAGTGAGGAATACGAGTGACATGAGGACTCTCAGAGTTGAGGGTTCCGACCGTTCTGATAGCCACGCCAAGTAATTGGTCTTATCCACACCAACGGTCATATTATTTAAGGGCATTAGTGTCAAATCATGTCGGGATGCTCCCAGGGTATAAATAGCCGCCCCCACAACCATTAGCTGGTTGGTTGCTCCGTTAGGAACTGACACTTGTCATAAGAGTAACCCAAATTCCTCAGAGTCTTCGAGAGTAATTCATCAGTGAGGAAATACCCCATACACCGAAACCACAAACCAAACCAAGTGATTGAGCATCACTGAAGAAGTTGTTCCTTTGAGGGACTGAAGCCTTTTACCTTTGAGGACTGTGCAGCCTCCAGACGGTTAGGCATCATGGTCGATAGCTTTCCAGCAATCACTTGTGGATCGCCGGGTGACCAAGTTTGTGAGGGTTTGGAAGTCTGCCCTGAAGACTTACCATGAGTGTTGGGCGAGGACTGTGTGTTCTTAGCCCAAGTAGAACACGGTAGGCACTGTGTGTCCCGGGGCTGTCTGTCCTTTGGTTTCAATACCAAGCCGCTCCAAACCAGATGTACGACTGTCACAGCAGTTGGAACCGGGTCATCAACTACTGTCTTCGCTGAGAAACGGGTTCTAATTCCTCAACTCCTTACTTTCCTCAGATTATGTGTTGATGACTTTCACTGTTACTGTTTGAAGAATTTGCTGAAGACTTTCTCTGAAATTCCTCAACGCCAAATTCTTCACGCTAGTTAATCCTCATCTGTTTTCTGCGTGCCTGCTCAGTTTGCAATCTATTTTCACATTCCTCACACTGAAAAACGACTGTTGTGAAACTTTGCACTTCTGATCCTTTACTGTTTCTGCTGTAAGTGAGTCATCAGTGAGGAATTTCCTCAAAAGGAATTTCCTCAGTGATGAAATTCTAAAAATCTCCTATTCACCCCCTCTAGTCGATATAACACACTTTCACCAATGCAGCGTCAGCCGTTCTCTAAGCGGCCAAAGTTTCAAAAGGAGTCCTTCTTTGAAGAACACATGTTCTTCATCGGAGAAAATCCCTATGACAAACCTCGCATCAAGCATCTGAAGTTTTGGACAAGAACACAGCTCAACTACTATGCCTCTGTGTTGTGTGGAAGAAACAAGATTTTCCAGCACAGGCACATTCCTCACGTTGAGCTTGAAGAAATTCCATGCTTTGATCCAATCCTCAACGTCCTCTTTGAAGCTGGAGTCCTCCCAATGTGCTCAGATATCTATGACTGGAATAGTGAGCTCATTCTTCACTTCTATGCAACTCTGCACATCTCTGGAGATCCAACAGACATCAACAAATGGGTGCTCGATTTGATGAAACGGAACACACACTTCAAAGCTCCTGCCAATGAGCTTCTGCGTGAACTTCCGGTATCAATTCCCTCAGAGCAGGCAGTAAAGCTATACAATGAACGTGAGCTGGCTAACAAGCTGATGGATGTCCTCATGAATCCTTTGGGTAAGGGGCAACCACCAAGAACAACTTTCCTGGTCCATGAGTTGAAATATGAACCCAGGACGGTTTACATATCCTTTGCAGCATTCTTGCGCCAATCAAGGGCCATGATGATGAAGAACACGTCGTAGGCATCATGAAGAATATCCTCTTCAACATCACACATGGCATTCCCATCAACATTCATGATTTCTTCTTGAGGATTTTGGCCGAAAATGCTATGGCTCCTTTTGACCACAAGATATACGCTCCATGGATCATGAGATTCATCACACACAGCTCAGGCATCAACTATCACGCTGATTTCAAAAACCATATCGGTTATATGCCTCCTCTAAGGGTCAACAAGAAGACTTTCAAGCCTGTTGAAGGAAAAGGCAAGTCTATCATTGATGAAGGCAGTCGGCCCCTTGATGGCCAGTTCCGAGAGCCCGAAGCTTATTCTTCATGGGATGATACTTAAACCCATCCTCCAAGTCCTGTTGCTCCTAGGGTGCGGAATACCAGAGAGCTTCTTCTCAGTCTTCACCAGAAGGTGGATCGGAAACACAAGTGGGTCAAACGCCAGTTCGGCGCCATTGTGAAAACCCTCAATGAAACGCATAATGTTGTGAAGCTGAACCATCATTATCTTCATGAGGTTTTTGATCGCAGCTGGGCCACACTGGCTCATTTGAAGACTCCAGCAGAACTTGAAGAATTGGAGTTTGTGCGGGACTTTGACTCGTCGTGGCCACCAAAGAAGAAATTCAGACCAATCCCAGTTCCAGACCTTGAGGACAGTTTGTTTTATTCATTCCACATTGTTGAATTAGATGAAGAACAACAAGACACTGCCACCGGTCAAAGGAGGAAGTCTGCTCCCAAGAATCCTCACACGTCTTCCTCAACCGCCAAGAAGTGAAAGTCTTCACGGACATTAGTCCTCAGTTTGTCCCTTTTTGTCACTTGATGACAAAGGGGGAGAAATTTGAGAGTTAGTATTAACGCGGGATATTTTGGGGGCTTATAAACTTTATTTAAGTTACAAACTCTTGGCTCTTCTGAAGTGTTTGATGTAATGAGTTGTAACTTAAGCCCGATGGTACTCTGACGCTTTTGAACGTTTTTCTTCGCATGCTTATTCCTCAAAATTTTAATGCACGCATGCTGGAATTCGTCAGATACCATTTGTCATCATGCATCCTCAATTTCTTCGTACTATATGTCGTATGTATGCATGATTTACAAGACTCAGGGGCAGATCTCCATGATATAAATCATCAATGTGCATTTGCTGTGAAAAGCAAAATCCTCAAGATATGCACATCTTCAGGGGGAGTCTCTCTGAATCTTGATTTCAAATTCCTCAAATGAGTATTTACACTTCATATTTTTATCCCTGTTGAAGACTTAACCTAATTGTCATAAACCACCAAAAAGGGGGAGATTGTAAGTGCATCTAGTGCCCCTTAGTGATTTGGTGGTTTGAAGACTTATAGGTTAAATATCTAATGTGTTTATGA
Organism: Hordeum vulgare subsp. vulgare; assembly: GCF_904849725.1. Taxonomy (NCBI): domain Eukaryota; kingdom Viridiplantae; phylum Streptophyta; class Magnoliopsida; order Poales; family Poaceae; genus Hordeum; species Hordeum vulgare. The sequence continues at coordinate 372,236,470 of NC_058521.1, forward strand.
CTGTACATAGGATCTATAATTAACTGAGGAGTTTGAGATATTTGATGAATATCGACCCCTAAAAAAGTATATCTTGGGTTGAAGAAATTGGTCTGAAGCTGAAGAATTGAATCGCGAAGAATCTGCCATGAAATTGATATTCCTCATGAAGATACTGAAATTGAGGAATTCAGTGTGTCCTGAAGAGAATCATTTTGAAGACTTTGAAGGATGAAGAGTTACTCCAGACGGTTAGGCGTCATGGTCTAGAGCTTTCAAGTAGTCACTTGTGGATCGCCGGGTGACCAAGTTTGTGAGGGTTTGGAACTCTGCCCTGATGACTTACCACGAGTGTTGGGAGAGGACTGTGTGTTCTTAGCCCAAGGAGAATACGGTAGGGACTGTGTGTCCTTTGGTTTCAATACCAAGTCGCTCCAAACCAGATGTACAACTATCACAGCAGTTGGAACTGGGTCATCAACCACTGTCTTCACTGTGAAACGGGTTCTATTTCCTCAACTCTTTATATTCCTCAGATTGTGTGTTGATGATTTTCACTGTTACTGTTTGAAGAATTTGCTGAAGTCTTCCTCTGAAATTCGTCAACCAGAAATTCTTCATGCGAGTTAATCCTCATCTGTGTTCTGCGTGCCTGCGTAGTGTGCAAACTGTTTTCATCTTCTTCATCCTGAAAAACTGCTGTAGTGATACTTTGCACTCTTGATCCTTTCCTGTTTCCGCTGTAAGTTAGTCATCAGTGAGGAATTGCCTCAAAAGGAATTTCCTCAATGATGAAATTCTAAAAATCTCCTATTCACCCCCTCTAGTCGATATAACGCACTTTCAGAGTTATATGATCTCATGGTCATAGGAATAAATACTTGACACGCAGAAAACTATAGCAATAAAACGACACGATCAATATGCTACGTTCATAGTTTGGGTCTAGTCCATCACATGATTCTCCTAATGATGTGATCCAGTTATCAAGTCAACACTTGCACATAGTCAAAAACCCTTAACTACCATTGATCAACTAGCTAGCCAACTAGAGGCTTGCTAGGGACATTGTTTTGTCTATGTATCCACACATGTATCTATGTTTTAATTCAATACAATTATAGCAAGGATAATAAACGATTATCTTTAAACAAGAAATATAATAATAACTATTTATCATTGCCTCTAGGGCATATTTCCAACAGTCGCCCACTTGCACTAGAGTCAATAATCTAGTTCTCACATCGCCATGCGGTTTACATTGTAATAAATCAAACACCCATACAGTTTTGGTGTTGATCATGTTTTTCCCGTGGAAGAGGTTTAGTCAGCGTGTCTCCTACATTCAGATCCGTGTGCACTTTGCAAATATTCATGTCCTCTTCTTCGACGTAGTCACGGATGAGGTTGAAGCGTCGTTTGATGTGTCTGGTATTCTTGTGAAACGTTGGTTCCTTTGCTAAGGCAATGGCACCAATGTTTTCACATAACAGAGTCAATGGATCTAGTGCGCTCGGCACAACTGCAAGATCTGTCATGAACTGCTTCATCCAGACACCCTACTTTGCTGCCTCCGAGGCAGCCATGTACTCCGCTTCACATGTAGAATCTGCTACAACGCTCTTCTTGGAACTGCACCAGCTTACCGCTCCCCCATTAAGAATAAATACGTATCTGGTTTGTGCTGTAGAGTCATCCAGATCGGTGTCAAAACTTGCGTCGACATAACCTTTTACGACGAGCTCTTTGTCACCTCCATAAACGAGAAACATTTCTTTAGTCCTTTTCAGGTACTTTAGAATATTCTTGACCGCCGTCCAGTGATCCACTCCTGGATTACTCTCAAACCTATCTGCCATACTTATGGCCAAGCTGACGTCTCGTCTAGTGCACAACATTGCATACATGATAAAACCTACGGCTGGAGCACAGGGGACGGTACTCATTTGTTCTCTATCTTCCGCAATTGCTGGGCACTGATTCTTACTCAATTTTATACCTTGTAATACTTGCAAGAACCCTTTCTTGGACAGATCCATTTTGAACTTCTTCAAAACTTTATCAAGGTATGTGCTTTGTGAAAGTCCTATCAGGCGTCTCGATCTATCCCTATAGATCTTAATGCCTAGAATGTAAGCAGCTTCTCCTAGGTCTTTCATAGAGAAACTTTTATTCAAGTAATCCTTTATGCTCTCCAAAAGCTCCATGTTATTTCCAATCAGCAATATGAGATCCACATATAATATTTGAAACGCCACAGAGCTCCAACTCACTTTCTTGTAAATACAAGATTCTCCAACTACTTCTATAAACCCAAATGCTTTGATCACCTCATCAAAGCGCTTATTCCAACTCCGAGATGCTTCCACCAATCCATAAATGGATCGCTGGAGCTTGCATACTTTGTAAGCATTCTTTGGATCGACAAAACCTTTGGGTTGCATCATATACAACTCTTCCTTAAGAAAACCGTTAAGGAACGCCATTTTGAGATCCATCTGCCAGATTTCATAATCGTAAAAGGCAACTATTGCTAACATGATTCGGACGGACTTAAGCATCGCTACCGGTGAGAAAGTCTCATTGTAGTCAACTCCTTGAACTTGTGAAAAACCCTTTTCCACAAGTCGAGATTTATAAATGGTCACATTACCGTTTGCATCCGTCTTCTTCTTATAGATCCATTTGTTTTGAATAGCCTTGCGGCCTTGAGGTAGTACTACCAAAGTCCACACTTTGTTCTCGTACATCGATCCTATCTCGGACTTCATGGCCTCCAGCCATTTTTTGGAATCTGGGCCCACCATTGCTTCTTCATAATTCGGAGGTTCATTGTTGTCCAATAACATAATTGTTAAGACAGGATTACCGTACCACTCAGGAGCAGTACATGATCTTGTCGACCTGCGAGGTCCGATAGAAACTTGATCCGAAGTTTCATGCTCATCATCATCAACTTGCTCCTCAACCGGCGCCGCGGCAATAGGGTTTCCCCTTGCCCTGCGGCACCATCTAGAGGGATTATAGGTTCGACAACCTCATCAAGTTCTATCTTCCTCCAACTCAATTCTTTCGAGAGAACCTCCTTCTCAAGAAAAGCTCTGTTTTTAGTAACAAACACTTTGCCCTCGGATTTGAGATAGAAGGTATACCCAACTATATCTTTTGGGTAACCTATGAAGACACACTTTTCCACTTTGGGTTCCAGCTTTTCGGGCTGAAGCTTTTTGACATAAACATCACATCCCCAAACTTTAAGAAACGATAGTTTTGGTCTTTTGCCATACCACAGTTCATATGGTGTCGTCTCAACGGATTTTGATGCTGCCCTATTTAAAGTGAATGCAGTTGTCTCTAATGCATATGCCCAAAACGATAACGGCAAATCGGTAAGAGACATCATAGATCGCACCATCTCTAATAAAGTACGATTACGATGTTCGGACACACCATTACGTTGTGGTGTTGCAGGCAGTGTCAACTCTGCAACAATTCCACATTGTCTTAAGTGAGCACCAAACTCAAAACTCAGATATTCACCCCCACGATCAGACCATAGGAACTTGACCTTCTTGTTATGATGATTTCCAACTTCACTCTAAAATTGCTTGAACTTCTCAAACATTTCATACTTGTTCTTCATCAAGTAGACATAACCATATCTACTCAAATCACCAGTGAAGGTGACAAAATAACGATATCCGCCGCGTGCCTCCACACTCATTTGACCGGATACATCGATATGTATGATTTCGAACAAGTCACTTGCATGCTTCATTGTTCCGGAGAACGGAGTCTTAGTCATCTTTCCCATGGGGCATGGTTCGCACGTGTCAAGTGAATCAAAGTCAAGTGACTCCAAAAGTCCATCGGTATGGAGTTTCTTCATGCGCCTTACACCAATATGACCTAAGCGGCAGTGCCATAAAACATGCTGCTATCATTGTTAACTCTAACTCTGTCGGTCTCAATGTTATGTATATGTGTATCATCGCTATCAAGATTCAATATGAACAATCCTCTCACATTGGGTGCATGACCATAAAACATATTACTCATAGAAATAGAACAACCAGTATTCTCTGATTTAAACGAGTAACCGTCTCGCAATAAATAAGATCAAGATATAATGTCCATGCTTAAGGCATGCACTAAATAACAATTATTTAAGTTCATAACTAATCCTGATGGTAACTGAAGTGAAACTGTGCCGACGGCCATTGCATCAACCTTGGAACCATTTCCCACGCGCATCGTCACTTCATCCTTCGCCAGCCTTCGCTTATTCCGCAGTTCCTGTTTCAAGTTGCAAATATGAGCAACAGAACCGGTATCGAATACCGAGGCACTACTACGAGAGCTGGTTAAGTACACATCAATAACATGTATATCGAATATACCTGATTTTTCCTTGGCCGCCTTCTTATCAGCCAGATACATGGGGCATTTGCGCTTCCAGTAACCCAAACCCTTGCAATAATAACACTCCGTTTCAGGCTTAGGTCCAGCTTTGGGTTTCTTCGTCGGATTGGAACAGGCTTGCCGCTCTTCTTAGAATTACCCTTCTTTCCTTTGTCATTTCTCTTGAAACTAGTGGTCTTATTCACCATCAACACTTGATGCTCTTTACATAGTTCTGGCTCTGCGACTTTCAGCATCGCGAATATCTCGCCGTGTGACTTGTTCATCCCTTGCATCTTATAGTTCAACACAAAGCTCTTGTAGCTTGGTGGCAGTGATTGAAGAATTATGTCAGTGATAGCCTCTTTCTGGAGTTTAATCCCCAGCTCAGCTAGACGGTTTGAGTACCCAGTCATTTTGAGCACATGTGTACTGACAGACGAATTCTCCTCCATCTTGCAAGCATATAATTTATCAGAGTTCTCATACCTCTCGATCCGGGCGTTCTTCTGAAAGATAAACTCCAACTCCTGGAACATCTCAAATGCTCCATGCGCTCAAAGCGATGTTGAAGTCCTGGCTCTAAGCCATACAAGACTGCATATTGAACTACTGAGTAGTCCTCCTTGCGTGCTAACCAAGCGTTCTTAACATCTTGGTCAGCTACGGTGGGTGGTTCATCTCCTAGCGCAGCATTAAGGACATAATTCTTCTTCCCAGCTTGCAGGAGCAACTTAAGATTACGAGCCCAGTCTACAAAGTTGCTTCCATCATCTTTCAACTTAGCTTTCTCTAGGAATGTATTAAAATTCAGGGTGACTGTCGCGTGAGCCATTGATCTACAACACCAATATTTTCAAAGTGTACTTAGACTACGTTCAAGATAATTAGAGTTTAACTAATCAAATTACTTGCTAAACTCCCACTCAAAAAGTACATCTCTCTAGTCATTTGAGTGGTACATGATCCAAATTGACTAACTCAAGTCCGATCATCACGTGAGTTGAAAATAGTTTCAGTGGTAAGCATCTCTATGCTAATCATATCAACTATACGATTCATCCTCGGCCTATCGGTCTCATGTGTTTCGAGGCTATGTCTGCACATGCTAGGCTCGTGAAGCTTAACCCGAGTGTTCCGTGTGTGCAACTGTTTTGCACCCATTGTATGTGAACGTTGAGTCTATCACTCCCGATCGTCACGTGGTGTCTCAAAAACGACGAACTATAGCAACGGTGCACAATCGGGGAGAATACAATTTTGGCTTGAAATTTTAGTGAGAGATCACCTCATAATGCTACCGTTGTTCTAAGAAAAATAAGGTGCATAAAAGGATTAACATCACATGCAATTCATAAGTGACATGATATGGCCATCATCATGTGCTTCTTGATCTCCATCACCAAAGCACCGGCGCCACACCATGATCTCCATCAATGTGTCGCCATAGGGGTTGTCGTGCTACTTATGCTATTACTACCAAAGCTACGTCCTAGCAATATAGTAAACGCATCTGCAAACACAAATGTTAGTTTAAAGACAACCCTATGGCTCCTGCCGGTTGCCGTACCATCGACGTGCAAGTCGATACTAACTATTACAACATGATCATCTCATACATCCAATATATCACATCACGTCATTGACCATATCATATCACAAGCATACCCTTCAAAAACAAGTTAGACGTCCTCTAATTTGTTGTTGCATGTTTTACGTGGCTGCTATGGGTATCTCGTAGATCGCATCTAACTTACACAAAAACCACAACGGAGATGTGCAAATTGCTATTTAACCTCTCCAAGGACCGCCTCGGTCAAAACCAATTCAACTAAAGTTGAAGAAACCGACACCCGCCAGCCATCTTTATGCAGCTAGGTTGCATGTCAATCAATGAAACCAGTCTTTCGTAAGCGTACGAATATTGTCGGTCTGGGCCGCTTCAATCCAACAATACCGCCGAATCGAGAAACGACTAAGGAGGGCAGCAAATCGAACATTACCGTCCACAAAACGCTTTGTGTTCTACTCGAGATAAAATCTACACATGAACCTAGGTCATGATGCCACTGTTGGGGAACGTTGCATGGGAAACAAAAAAATTCCTACGCACACGAAGACCTATCATGGTGATGTCCATCTACGAGTGGAGATTTGGATCTACATACCCTTGTAAAAAGCACAACAGGAAGAGTTAAGAAACGGGGTTGATGTAGTGGAACGTCTTCACGTCCCTCGATCAGCCCCACGAACCGTCCCGCGATCCATCCCACGATCCGTTCCGATCTACTGCCGAATGGACGGCACCTCCGCGTTCAGCACACGTACAGCTCGACGATGATCTCGGCCTTCTTGATTGAGCAAGCAAGACGGAGAAGTAGATGAGTTCTACGGCAGCGAGACGGTGTTCCAGTGGTGGTGAGGATCTACTCCTGTAGGGCTCCGCCCGAGCTCCGTAGAAATACGATCTAGAGGTAAAACTATGGTGTCTAGATCTTAGTTGCACTTGGCAAAAGTTGTCTCAAATCATCCCTAAATCACCACTATATATAGGAGGGAGGGGGAGGAGGCTTGCCTTGAGGGCCAAGCCCTCAAGGGTGTGCCGGCCAAGGGAGAGGAGGAGTCCTACTCCAATCCTACTCCAACTAGGATTGGAAAGTGGAGTCCTTCTCTTCCTTCCCACCTCTCTTTTTTTCTTTTTCATTGGATTTTCTTTCTTGGCGCCAAGGCCCTCTTGGGCTTTCCCACAGGCCCACTAAGGGCTGGTGCACCACCCCTAGGGCCATTGGGCTTTCCCCGGGTGGGTTTCCCCCCTCCTGGTGAACTTCCGGAACCCATTCGTCATTCCCGGTACATTCCCGATAATGCCCGAAAACCTTCCGGTAACCAAATGAAGTCATCCTATATATCAATCTCTGTTTCCAGACCATTCCGGAAACCCTCGTGACATCCGTGATCTCGTCTGGGACTCCGAATAACATTCGGTAACCATACATATAACTCAACTATACTAAAACATCGCCGAACCTTAAGTGTGCAGACCCTGCAGGTTCGAGAACTATGTAGACATGCCCCGAGGAACTCCTCGGTCAATATCCAAAAGCGGGACCTGGATGCCCATATTGGATCCTACATATTCTCCAAAGATCTTTTCGGTTGAACCTCAGTGTCAAGGATTCATATAATCCCGTATGTCATTCCCTTTGTCCATCGTTATGTTACTTGCCCAAGATTCAATCATCGGTATACGCATACCTATTTCAATCTCGTTACCGGCAAGTCTCTTTACTCGTTCCGTAATACAAGATCCCGTGACTTACACTTAGTCACATTGCATGCAAGGCTTGTGTGTGATGTTGTATTACCGAGTGGGCCCCGAGATACCTCTCCGTCACACGGAGTGACAAATCCCAGTCTTGATCCATACTAACTCAACGGACACCTTCGGAGATACCCGTAGAGCACCTTTATAGTCACCCAGTTACGTTGTGACGTTTGATGCACACAAGGTATTCCTCCGGTGCTAGTGAGTTATATGATCTCATGGTCATAGGAATAAATACTTGACACGCAGAAAACTATAGCAATAAAACAACACGATCAATATGCTACGTTCATAGTTTGGGTCTAGTCCATCACATGATTCTCCTAATGATGTGATCCAGTTATCAAGTGACAACACTTGCACATAGTCAGAAAACCTTGACTATCATTGATCAACTGGCTAGCCAACTAGAGGCTTGCTAGGGACATTGTTTTGTCTATGTATCCACACATGTATCTATGTTTTCATTCAATACAATTATAGCATGGATAATAAACGATTATCTTTAAACAGGAAATATAATAATAACTACTCCCTTCGTCCCAAAATAAGTGTCTTAAGCTTATTACAATTTTGTACAAAGTGGAGACAGGTATTATAGCTAGTACAAAGTGGAGACAGGTATTTTGGGACAAAGGGAGTATTTATCATTCCCTCTAGGGCATCTTTCCAACATAGTCGCCAATGAAATACTTCCGTTCTTCATAGAACACTTCCTTCTGAAACTTTGGCCTCTTCGAAAAAGGCTGATTTTGTTTTGGTTGAAGATTTTGCTGCTGTTCTTGAATAGTTACTACTATCATTGTTGTTTCTGGGTTGACCACAACAATAGAAGTTTTGGTGTTTGGTGCAGGAGCATTTTCTTCATTTTGATCTTTTTCCTCAGGTTGAGGATTTTCTTCAGCTTGAGGATTTTCCTCAAATTGAGGAATTTTCTTGGTGGAGGAGGCAAAATCATCAGCTGATGCAGCTGATCCGTGTGCAGATTCATGACAAACAGTCTTCCCATCAGACCCTGTGAGGATTTCTTTTGCAGGAAGAGTAGGAGGTACTTGGGTTGTGTCTGCCTAGAAATCATCACGGAAAACTGGAGTGGTGCAATCCATATCATCAGATGTTCTTTGAGGAATGGAGGATTGAGGAATATCATCAATATGTATTTCCTCATCCATGATTTCTTCAGATTCAGCATATTTCATTTCCTCATCTTCTTCAGGAACGACATAGTCAATTTCGAAGGGAGCAAGTGCATAGGATGGAGCTACATTGAGAGGCGTAGCATCCAATGGGGCAGTTGAAGATTCTGTCGGGGTGACCTTGGGGTGCTTGGTCTCTAACGATTCTCAGATCATGGAAGCTTTTCTTTTCTTCACTTCTTTCTCAGCATCCTTGGTTTTCTTCACGTTTGATGCAGACAGAACCATCTTCTTCACCTTTGATGGTTGAGGTGAAGGAATATCCTCTTCAGGATCTGCTGCAGTATCAGTCCTGAAGCATGTTCATCAGCTGGAGCAGATTCATCAGATGGAGTTTCTTGAGGTATTTCCTCAGTAACACATTCATCAGCTAGAATATCTTGATGCATTTCCTCAAAAACAGGTTCATCAGCCTCATCTTCTTCGGTCAGCTAAACCATATAGCTGGACTCAAGCAGCTTTTGTTTCACAGGAGGAGCATCGCTCTTGTTGTATTCATCAAATGCATCAGTGGCAAATTTGATGAATTTCACCTTGAGATTTTGACGACCAAATAGGTTCGTGTACCTGATGATCACCAAGAGGAGTCCTTTTGCAAGGTGGCTTAAGGGCGAGAATCTTCGCATACTTTGGAGTGACGAAGCGATATTCCTTCCACTCCTTATTCCACATGTGTTCTATCTTTTGGAGCCTAATTTTCCGCTTTTTCATAGGTTCTTTATCATCTGGTGTGCAGTAATCAAGGTATATATACTCAGGGATATCAACTGCGGTGTTCTGTTCAAGTTTCTTTCCACCCTTTTGCTTTCTGTCATCTTCCATTTTCTTCAACTGATGCTTTTGCTGAGGAATTTGCACTCTTCAAGATTCTGATTAGACTGGCAAAGTTTCTTCGAGGAACGCCGGAAGTGAGTTAAGTTGATGAGAACCTAATGATTCATCAACTAACATTCTGTACATGTGAATAGAGTATAGGTGTGAGGAATTTGGAGAGGTCATATGCGTTCTCAGATTTGAAGAAATTGAAATTTTAAAAGTTGAGGAATTTGACCAGTGGGTTGAGGAATTTGACTAGTGGGTTGAGGAATTTGACTAAGCATTATGATCTTGGGTTCGAGAGTTGTGCAGATTCGAGAATTTGCACAATTGAGGAATCAAATGAAGAATTTTAGTGGCTTAGTGAAATTCATAAAGTTTTTGAGGAATTGAGTGTGTGTAGCTGAGAGACACTTAGGAAAAACACATTTCTCGAATCTAAGGTAAAATAGAAGATCAAAAATGGGAAGTAAAATAAGATTTTAATTACCCTGTGTGACGAACACGAAGAACTGAGGCAATAACAGTAAAAAGCTCTTCGGTTCTAGTCTGTTGCGCCCTAACTTGACGGCAGAAGACAATTCGGCGGCGGAGGAAGATGTTCCGCTTCACGCGTGAGTTCGGCGACAGCGAGGTCGAGGCAGTGAAGCTGTTGCTCACCGGCGATGAGATTGCTAGCGGTCGTGCTAGGTTAGAGCTTGAGCGGAGATATGAAGAGAGGTCGAAGGGTTTTAACTGAGGGGGTAAGGACCTATTTATAGCCCAGGTGGAAAACTGATCGAGTCTATCTTTAGGACCTAACTGCCCTTTCATGTTCGTCTCCGCACGACGTGTGGAGCCTGAGAATAAAACGGTGGAGATCGTGCTTATCTGATCGTGGGAAGTGGGGTTCAGTTACTGTGTAACAATATAAAATTCATTTTTGAAGATTTCAGGATTTCGTTGCAAAATTGAGCTGACAAGGACACTGTGAGGATTTTGAACAAGTTTCAAGTAGAACGCATATGAATAATTGAATTGACTGGGTGAGTATAGCATAGAGGGGAGTAGGGTCCGATCACATTCACTTAGATGAAATATCAAATTGAAGAAATAGCTAAAACTAAATGTTGTTGAGAATTTTGAAATCACAGTATATATATATATATATAGGCAAATGAAAATCATCAAGTGTTTTGAAGATTTTGAAGATTTTGAGAAACTTGAGGATTTTGTGACAAAGCGTCAGCTAGATGAATTTTAACTTTGAAGAAAAACAACTTGGATAATTTCAAAGTTGAGTGGTGGCGTGACCCACTGTATACGAATGATGATTCTAGAGGCCGCTTACAATTATCGTAGGGCCCTGAGAACCAAATTCTTCATTAATTTCCTCACACTGAGAGTGATATTCTTCATTGATTGAAGAAAATCGATTCTTCGTGTGTTGCACATCTCATCAATTTTGCATAAGTGTTAGGATGTGTGCATGTTTTCACAAGACATTTGAAGACTCTAAGATATTTAGCACACACCTCAACTTGCAAAACCTTTTCTCATCCAAGGGTTTAGTGAAAATATCTGCTAGTTGATCGTCAGATATCTCATGGTCGTTGATGATATTGCCACTACTAGGGAAAAGCCTATACACAGGACCTCAGTAGTAGCGCTGGAAAAAATAACATGCTGCTGCTAATTAGCAGTAGCGCTGATCCAGTTGAGCGCTACTACTAAGAGTTTAGCAGTAGTGCTGCTTGTGAGGAAAGAGCTACTAGTACGTGGGACCAGACGATGCCACCGATGGTAGCTGTAGTAGCAGCGTTGTCCATAATCTAGCGCTACTGCTAAGTTTTTTGCGGTAGCGCTTTGTTTTGCACCACCGCTGCTGCTAGTGGGCCCCAATTAGTAGTAGCGCGCTTCTGTAACAAGCGCTACAACTACAATAATAGCAGCAGCGTGTTCTGGTATGCAGCGCTACTGCTAGATGTGGCTGGTGCCACCTTTCTACCCCTCTCCCCCTCCTCTCCCCCACTTTGACCTACCTCCGCCTCCTTTCCCCTCTCCACGATGCTCACCATTGTTTCCCTTCTTATCTCTTCCTCCTACCTCTATTCTCTCCTCATTAATGTTCCCCTCCACCATAACTCTCCTTCATAAATGGCCTCTCTCACATCTCTCTTGGTCCTAGCTAGCTACCTCTCTTCCTCTCCCCATTAATGCCCCCCTCCACCATAACTCCCTCTCCATTAGTTACATAACTAGATTAAACTCTCCTCCCCAACGACGAGATATATCTAGCTATTTACCCATCCACATGTGCTCTTTCGATCGGTCACTCTCTCATCATCTCTCTCGGGCCGAGAGATATATAGGTGACTAAAAAAGTAGTTCATTTGAAGAATGGGAATATGTGTGTGAATGAGAATATGTGTGTTTGGGATATATATATATATATGTATATACATATATATATATATATATATGGAGAGATTTATGCAAGTGTGACATGCCCTCGAGTTGCTTATGTTTTCCCGAAATGTTGATTTATTTCCGTTTCGATGAATTTCGAGCAAACTCAATATGTCCTATTTTTAGGCAAGGTCATGCCAAAATTTTATATGACTTTGAAGCATGCATGCATGCATTATTTATTTTATAACCCTTTTGCTTGTTATATACTACGAAGTCGGTCATGAAGGTGAGTGGATAGAAGGTGGAGCGGTACATGCAATCCGCGGTGATGGACATGCATGCAAATAATCGGACTAGGATTAGATGTCCGTGTGCAAGATGCAAGGAAGGAGTCCTTTTGGACCCTTTTGATCGTGGCACTTCCAAGGCGCACCTGCTGATGAATGGTTTCATGGAAGGCTATACTAGGTGGATAAGTGAAGAAGACGATGATTATGAGGACGTATAAATGGCACGGAATAACGACATAGGGCTAGACGAAGAGATGACCGATCGACACGAAGACGATGGTGCCGGACATGGCGGCGGGGAAGAGTCCGGAAATGACGGCGGCAGAGAAGATTTCGGCCACGGTGAAGAAGATTCCGGACATGGCGGAGAAGAGGCGGTGGTCACGCCACAGTCTTCGATGCTACTAAGTGCAGTCGTGCAAGACCCTGATGTTCAATACCTGCTTCGCAAGAGTACGACTAGCGAGAGAGCTGCTTCTAGAGATGAGGCCAAGCTGGCTCAACTTGAAGTGGACTCAAAGACTCCATTGTTTGACGGTTGCGATCCCGAGGTGACCCGCTTGAGTTTCACGCTCAGACTTCTAAAGATGAAGGCCCAAAACAAATGGACAGACAAAAGGCTCGATGAGCATTTGATGTATCTACATAATAAAGTTCTTCCAGCGGGGAACCTGTGTCCTAGTAGTGTCGAGGAGGCCAAGAAAATCGTTTTCCCTTTTAATTTGCCCCACATTAGGTACCACGCATGCATCAACAATTACATCATTTATCGGGGGGGGGGCACACGGAGAAAACCAACTGTCCAGTGTGCAATGCTTCTCGATACAAGAAAGTTGTATGGTACTTTTCGATCCCTCCCCGTCTGTGGCGGTATTTCGTAGGTCCTAAGGAAGTAAAGCTCATGCGTTGGAACGCGGAGAGGAAGAAGCCCGACGATGGAGATGATCCAAGGCTGAGACACCTCGTAGATGGTAGCCAGTGGAGAGCATTCATCGCCGTATATGGATTTGCTATAGAAGATCCAAGGAACATCGTGCTTGGTGTGAGTACCGATGGCATGAATCCGTTTGGAAACCAGAATACCAACCACATCACATGGCACGTGTTTGTATGGATGTACAACCTCTCCCCATGGAAGTGCAGGAAGACAAAGTACATACACATGTGCATGCTGATTCAAGGGCCGAAACAACCGGGAAATAGTATTAACCTATATATGGGGCTTCTACAAGAGGAGCTAGACACGTTATGGAAATCACCGGCATGGACATGGGACACCAACAAAGGATATTATTTCCATATGAGAGCCGCGCTGATCACGAGGGTGCACCACTATCTCGGTTACGGGTACACCGCAGGCCAGGTGTGCCACGGATACAATGGATACACGAGGTGCATGGATGATACAACGTCTCAGCAGCTTACATCAATGAAAGATGGCGGGTCTAGGAAAATCGTGTACATGGGGCATCGTAGATGGCTCGAGAAGGATGACCCGTGGAGAAAGCATGGAGATCTATTCAATGGGTTGGCTGAGCTTCGAGGACCTCCACGTAAGAGGAGCGGCGCCGAAATCGCTGCCCTGTTGAGAAACTGGAAACAATGCCCCAAGCCGGGAAAGATCAAAAAGGCACCAGAGCCGTTGGTGAAGGTATGGAAAATGAGATCTGTTTTCTGGGACTTGGAGTACTGGCCCAATCAGGACACGCCTCATTGCCTTGATCAAATGCCTATTACGAAGAATGTCCTCGAGAGCTTGACTGGCACACTGATGAACATGCCGGGGAAGACCAAGGATGGGCCGAAGGCAAGGAAAGACTTGGAAGATTTGAAGATCACAAAAGACCTCAACCGTAAAAAGTTGATGGAGGAGACAGAGACGGAGACAGAGGAGGGGGAAAGGGGCAGAAAAGTCAACAAGAAGGAGGAGAATTATTGCCCCCCTTCTTGTTTCACCTTAAGTCCGAAGGAGATCGATCAATTCATCAAGTGCCTTATGGGTATCAAAGTCAGTTCTGGTTACTGTGGGTAGATAAGTAGATTTCTAGACCCCAAGAAGAAATGGTTCAGCGGGATGAAGTCTCATGACTATCACGTGATGATGACGCACATACTCCTGGTTGCCGTTAGAAGGATAATGGAAAACCACGTCCGTGAGACACTTACTGGTCTCGGCAACTTCTTCGATGTTATCTCTTGAAAGTCCATAAGTGTGAAGCAGCTCCAAAGGCTACAGGAAGAGATCATTGTCATACTATGTTATCTTGAGATGTACTCCCCGCCGCGTTCTTTGACGTCATGGTGCATCAGTATGTCCACATCGTGGACGACATCATCGACCTCAGGCCGACATTCCTTCACAGCATGATGTCGTTCGAGAGGATGAATGGGGTCAACAAAGGATTCGTTCGTAACAATGCCCGTACCGAAGGGAGCATCGTCCAGGGGTATCTGACGCATGGGTGTGTCTCCTTTTGTGAGAATTATATAAACGTCGGAGACCCTATTGTTGGTTTGCCCGTCAAGAAGCACGATGGCAAGCTCGAAGAGATGGTCACAACAACGGCTGGAGGGAATGGCACGTGGACAAGTCGGATCGACGGAACGACTTTGACAGGGCTAACTTGGTAGTGCTACAACACCTAGATGTGGTAGATCATTATGTGGCACGACACAAAGAAAGCATCACAACGAAGTACCGTGATAAGTGGATGCTCCAGACGGACGACGAAATTACTGTACAACACAGTGCTACTTTCTTGCGTTGGTTCAAAGAGAAAGTTCTTGAAAATCCCCTGGAAGAGGTCAGTTCGGATGGATTGCTTATACATGCCTTAGCACATGGCCCTGCGCCCAGGCTCAAGACCTATCAGTCCTATGATATCAATGGGTACACATTATACACGGAGGCCAAAGACATGGACAGTGATTACCAGAACTCCGGGGTGACAATTCAATGCATGACCGATGCCAACGGCACATCTGAAAGATTCTACGGAAGGGTCAAAGAGATGTGGGAGCTTGACTATGCTGGAATGCACGATGCGACGATGTTCCGTGTTAGATGAGCCAAGGACGTCGTAAGAGAAATTTTTTATTTCACCACCATCTCTATACCCGATGTGAAGAGCACACCCGTGAACGTTAACATCATCGCCAAAAATGAGCCATGGGTACACGCTGAGCACTTGACACAATGCTTCTTCATAACCGACCCGGGCAATCCCAGCCGTGTTGTTGTGAGGAGATCCAAAAGGAGCATCGTCGGAATGGATGGAGTCGCCAATGAGGAAGACTACGGCCAATATGGCAACCCGACGAGGGAAGATGATGATGACGATGTGGCATACGTGAAAAGAAGATTCAAGAATACATGGCAGCGGAAAGATCGTACTCCATGGCTCCAGAAAAGTCACAAGGAGGGGCTTAATTACTCGAAAACGAACAAGAAAGGGAAGAAGAAGCTCAATGTGAAACGTCGTCGACGCAGCTGATCGGAAACTTACATTTATATATTTGTATATATTTTATGTACGCACTTAAGTAACCGTTATCGATCAACTAATATGTTACCACATGCATGGTTTCAGTGATATTTGCGCATAGGGGGGAGAGGGAGACGCCGTCATCGTTGGTAGAAAAAATAATAATAAAAAGTAAAGTAAAGTAAACAGAAAAGGAAAGAAAAATAATAAAAAGAAAAGAAAAATAATAAAAATAAAACAATAAAATAATAATCATAAGAAAGTAATAAAGAAAATAATGTAAAGAAAGTTATTTAGCAGTAGCACTCGTACTAAACGAGCGCTACTACTATAGCACTTAGCAGTAGCGCTGGTACAAAGCCAGCGCTACTACTATGGCATAGCAGTAGTGCTAGTGCAAGGCCAACGCTACTACGATGGCACTTAGTGGTAGCGCTGGTACAAAGCCAGCGCTACTACTATAGTTAACCCGGCTCAAAATTTCCTAACTCCCCCGCCCTCTCCAACCACTACCCCTATCGACCCCCCCTCTCCAAACGCTCATGTTTTTTCCGCCGCCGCCCGTCGGAGACCTCGAGGCGCCGCCTCCCCCTCCAGGCGTCGCCGCACCACTCCAGGCGCCATCGTCGCACCACCTCCAGGCGCTCTGTCGACCTCACATCGCCCCCTGGATCCAAGCGACGCCTCCCCCTCCAGGCGCCACCGCACCCCTTCACAAAGCGCCGCCGCACCCCTTCATGGCCAAAACCGGTAAGCGCGCCATCCTTGTTGCATTTCTCGGTCAAATCGTACCGTACGCGGGTGTTGTCTGCTGATTGATTAGTGAGGCATGCCATGGAGTTGGAATGCCAAGGAATCAGGATCTCCGCTGGTTCGGGTTATTGATGCACCAACTGACCAAAATACCTAGTGTCCATCCTTCAGTTATTGATGCTAGTAGCAGTTATGGGTCTGTGTGACACAATCTGTTTGGACTCGACTCATCGAGGGTGGCAACTTTGCATATTATTTCAACTTATAGGAAGGACCGTATCCTTCATTGTGCTGCATTTCTCAGCTAATGTTAGGATTCATTCCACGCCCGTTGCCCGATTATGTTCTGCCTAAAGTTATTCGCAAAAAAAATGTTCTGCCTAAAGTTATGGATATATGTTTGTAGACCAAATAAGTTATGGATGCTATTACTAGTAGTTTTGAGTTCTAGCCCCTTAGTCTGTTTAGGCTCTTAGAGGGTGCCTCCTTTGCATCTTGTTAAATCTAAAGATGGAACCGTTAGCTTTCTCATGTCTGCTTTCTTCCCTAACGCTTTAACTCCCGCACGAAATCATTAGCCTGCTCTTCTTAATTTATCATTTACCACATTGATTCCTGCATTTGTCACCTATATTAGGACTTATGTTTCATGCTCTTTCCTAATCAGTACATGCCACACATGGTTATATAAACCCACACTCTGCTGATACATGTGGGCATCACACATGGTTTAGTTATGGAGTCTCAACTTGGTTGCCTAAATGTGCTGGTGCAAGTTGGTTACAGCAGTACATACCTATCTGCCGTCTCAGTATTATTTTAAAAATATTTAGAAATGTTATTAATAATAGGGACAATAGTGAATAGGGATGTTGTTGTAGCACACGATTGTTGCTCCGATGCAAACAACTTATATAAAAGGTCGTTATATTTTAGATGGGGTTATAGTTCTGCATGAGGTGTTGCATGACATTGATGTTTATATTTGTATAAATAAATAATCTTATTTTCATTTCTGAGTGGCCTATGTTTTGCCGGAAAGTTGATTCATTTTCGTTCCGGCAAATTTCAGGCGGTCCATATGTCCAAATTTTAGCAAAGGTCATGCCGAAATTTTCGGCATGACTTGTGCTAGAAACTAGGATATATGGAGTACCCAGGATTTGCCAGAAGGGGAATGAATCATCATTCCGACCAAATATAGGCCCCTTTTTTCTCTTCATTATATCTTTTATTTACAATTGTCTCATAGGAAACATGTCTACCAACGCCGAATTCGTGGGTGGTTCTGCTCCCTCCGCACACCCCATGGAGACAGCAAATCACTATTTCGATTACGTGGACGAACATGCCTTGGGGTCGCATGCTAGCGGCAGTGGTTCCAACCCCGACACCGGCACCGGCCCCGGCACCGACACCGCCCCCGAGACTAGAACGATGATTTCTTAGCCGGTAAAGCACCGAAGAAGAAGAGGACAAGAAAACCAAATGTGCTTGGCATCGGACAAATTGTGGTCACGGAGATTCACACCAAGATGTTTGAGCCAACGGCGCCAGAGGAAGCGCGCAAGTGCTGGGGCAATCAACTTGGATGCAACCTCAGGGAAACCGCCAACATCAACGACGACAGGTTCAAGCAGATACCACATATGGAGCACATGGTCCTAGAGAAGTTGTACAATAGGGTCATGTTCCCCGGCCGGAAAGAAAAGGAATATAAAGAGCTGTGGTATCATCTCGTCATGACAAAAATAAACGAGAAGGCGATGGTGACGTTCACCAACGAGTTGTCCTCCTGGAAAGTTCGGGTGAAAAAAGTGGTTGGGAAGAATGAACCGTGGTCCAAGATTCATGCTGATAATCCGACAATAACGTAAGAGGACTTTGCAAAATTCCTGGAGAATTGCGAAAAAGAAGAACTCAAGGCAAAGTCGGAGAAAATGAAGGCGCTCCAGGCCAGGAACACGCCTCCCCACCACCTCGGAAGCCGTGGTTACGAGGGGAAGAGGCACATATGGGCCCAAGAGGACGCCGAACGTGAAATTCTCGGGATCCCAAACCCCTTGGCGGAGTTTAGCGACCCGCTGGAGCATGACTCGATCAGGGCCCGGTACAAGTGGGACAAAGAGAGAAAGATCTTTTACACGGACCCAAACACGAGGGAGTTCATGAGACTTCTGGTAATTGTTACATTACCACATTATCATATTAATTAGCTTCCAATCAATTTGACTTCAAGTTTTGTCACATTAGTAAACCATCCATGTTCCTTTGGCAGAAAGAGCAGCACCAGATGGCAGTCGAAAGCGACGAGTCGTCACACTCGTCGGCGAGGCCCAAGTGGGACACCCCATTCAACCGGGCCCTGAACATACCGAAAAAGGTCCCGGTGGACAAGCCGCCGTCCTATGGACGTGTGCACGGCGTCGGAGATGGGGCCTCGTGGAAGACGTGCTACCCCGAGGAGCCAGAGGAGAGAAGGAAGAGACGGTTGGTCATCATTCAGGAGAGCATGGACGAGAAGGTCGCGATTGCGGTCAATAAGACCAAAGCTGAGACCAAAGAAGAGTTGGTCGGGGTAGTCAGTGGGTTGGTCACCGATGTGGCGGCCAGCTTGATTCTGGCAATTTTCAATGACACGAAGAACCATCCAAATGCATGGCTGGAGGACTTTCCAATTCCCAGCTTTGTCGGGAGCAACTCGGCAAACACCACAACACCAGCACCTGCCCAAGCATCCGCAAAAGGTCCCGTTCCTGTTCATAGCAGCCCGACCTGAGTCTGTGGCATGCTCGGCGGGCCTTCCTCGCTGGCTGAGCTCGACGCCCTCATGGTAATTAAAGGGCATACCCTTCTCACCAACATGTTCATAGTCTTCTATTTCAGTTGCCTTTCAGATGTTTGATGTCGCAGACATGTCTCCTTCATAGGCCGACTACACCCCGTGCACCCTACTCTATGACATCAAGGGCCAGGAGGTGTCTATGGGAAAAGCAACCATCGTGAAGCCGAAGGACCGCATGTTCCACAACCGACAGATGCCCGATGGCATCTTCAAGGTTATCGTGGCCAGTGTCTTAGCGGCTTACGAGGATTTGCCTCCTCTGATACCAGTCGATAACTACGAGACCCCGAAGATGATTGGCGCATGCAAGAACTTGTTCTTTACTTGGACGAAGTCTCTTCTTCGTCTCGAGGAGCCCAATATCATCACTCCAACGCCAACTTCTCAAGAAGGTATGAACACCACCCCACCTACCAAATTACCTTCACCTGTCGTGGCGGATGATGGTAGTGTACGAGTCGAGGGAGAGCCTCCATTAGTGCCAGATCATGTCGCGTCTGTTGTCGAAGAAGCAAATGTTGATGATGACATGGAGGATGATGATGATGACCCGAACCAGTATTTCAATACCGCCTATGACGGATTGATGGCTCGGGACGCCGAAGACTCAGGCTATGACCGTGCAGATGATGACTTCATGCTGCCTAATTTGCCGGAGCCGGAACGTCCTAAGGCGGAATGCAAAAAGTCTCTCTTCAAGCCATCCTCGCAGGAGATGCCCCCACATGCCATCTCTATCCAGCAACCCCCCGAGGCCCGTCCACTGTTTAGCCCGAGGAAACTGGGGGTGGTGCTTAGGGAAGGTATGGTGGGCTCACTACCGCCACCCCCAAGAAGCAAAGGAAGAGACCGACCAAGAGACTTAAAGGCGCCATAGGTGGTTCAAGCAGCCAGCCGCCTCTGAAACCCCTGGTGATAGACAGAATACCTGTCGAAGGTAAGCCGCGTGTCCACATCGCCAGCGAGCCGATCCTACCTGCCAAAGCGCTAGATCACATACTGAACAATGATCTAAAGAGACTCCATGAAAATGTGCTGGCCAGAGAGAAAAACCTTCTCGCCGTGAAACATCCAGGATAACCGCTTTATGTGGCTCATGTGTCGGTTAGGAAGATGTACGTCGATACCTGGCCCGTGACTACGTTCATCCTGCGATTTGACTACATCTACAACATGTTCCACATGACCAAGCTGGATTTCTAGTTCATCCGCATGTATGCGTTGTATCTCGACTACGTCATCAGGAGGGAGAGCATCAACTATATCTGCATCGCGGACCCCTACTATATGCACGAGAGTTTCTTGGAAGTTTGCAAAAAGCACCGTGAGTACGCGAGCAACTACCTCGGCGAATTCATGATCGCTAATAAGGAGAAGGAAGCGATTCTCCTGCCTTATCATCCCTCGTAAGTCATCCGCGCATATCCTTTCGACATGTTAATCATTCCTTTGCAAGCATGGTGGCACAACTGAGGTGTACTTAATTTGCGCTACGGGGACGGCGCCGTCCTGATCGTTCTGTAGCCGGAATACTCCCATGCTGTGTACTGGGACTCGTCGAAGAACCTGAAGAAAAAGGATTACACGCACGTCCAGAATGTTCTCGACTCTGCCCTGTGGACCTTCAGCATGACTCGTGGATATATCAACGTGAAAAGGTCCAGGAATAAAGCACCGACTTTCGGCCATAATACCGACTTCTGCTGCATCCAGCAAACGAACGAGAGTCAGGCTGATGGATTCTACCTCATGCATCACCTGCTGGAGTACAGAAGGGATCATCAACGCCTTTGCATGTCAGCTACTGCCGAAGATGCCGAGATTGTCAGCTGGGCCACAAGCATTGGAAAGACACCGGATCATTGAATCCAAGTTGAGTTTTATAACGTACAGTGTGAACTAGCCCAAGTGATCATGAACCAAGTCCTCGAACCAACGGGGATGTTCTACCATGGACCAATCACGCGGGTTGATGTCCGAGCACTGCTAAGCGCTCAGCGTCTGGACATGAAGCCTTTCACGAAGCTTGGAACGCCGACCTGGACCACTGATTGTCAATGTCAATGCATTGTAACTAAACCGTGTTCCTGAACTAGCGCGCCTTATCAGTACTGTCTTTCTATGGCAAAACTTTGAAATTATGCACGGCGAAACTATGTGATGTAACTAAACTGTGGTCCTGAACTAGTGTAGATTGTTCTAGTTAATTAGTTTGGGTATGAGGAACTTCGTCATTTATGTTTACTATTGGTTGCTTTTATTTTGGTAATCATGTCTCTTTTTTTCTTAAGTACATTATGTTGCATATTATCGTTCAAATCAACAACTCAGGTTGCAGGTACTAGCTAGATCACAGATGGCGAAGGGCTACTACGTCGTGTACGTTGGGAGGTTCCAAGAGTCTACGACCAATGGCCAGCCGCTCAGGGCCAGGTGCACAGGTACCCGGGTGCTAGCAACAGAGGGTTCAACACCAGAGCCAAAGCGGAAATTAGTTACTTGAGGTGGTCGACACTCCAGCATGAGTAGGGGTGGCACCGTCGGTACTACATAGTCGCGCTCATCTTCATGCTGATCGCTCTTCTGTTCTGCATCATGTTGTAGATAGAGATGATGAAACTTGTGGGTGTGCCATGACCTTGCAGATGCGCTTACTCGAGACATGACATGATCGCACTTATGTATCGCTATTTTCGAGACTATGTGATGATATTTTATGTTGAATGATAACGATGATGATGATGATGCATGGTATTATGACAAGACTATTTTATGTCTATGATATGTGAGAAGGGTATATGTTTAATATGATGTGATGAAACTATTGTATATAATCTGTATAAATGAATCACAAATACGTAGAGGGTGCAAATCTGCGAATAAGTAAAAGTTAGTAGTAGCGCTGGTAAATACTTACTAGTAGTGCGGCTTAGTAGCAACGCTTTCTCTGAGCACGCGCTACTACTATAGTTAGCAGTAGCGCTGGAGGGGGAAGCGCTACTGCTAACTATACTTACTAGTAGCGCTGCCCATACCAGCGCTACTACTAGTTATTAGATATAGCGCGATAGCAGTAGTGCTCGGTCCAGCGCTACTACTATAGGTTTTTCAAGCGGTACTGGTAGGCTTTTCCCTTGTAGTGTGCCCTTGAGGACATGGTCTTGAAGAAAATGATGGCGAATCTGAATGTGCTTAGTCTTAGAGTGTTGTACTGTGTTGTATGCATTATCATAGTAGAGAAGCCTATTCTTCAAGTTGATGCAGTAGTCCTTGGGGGTTTTCTTCATCCATAGCAATTGAGCACAACATGATGCAGCAGCAATGTACTCAACTTCGGGAGTGGAGAGATAAATGCAGTTCTGCTTCTTTGAGGACCAGCAGGCTAATGATCTTCCGAGGAAATGACAAGTGCGAGAAGTTGGCTTGCGATCCACACGGTCACCAGCATAATCAGAATCGGAATATCCCACGAGATGAAGATTTGAGCCCTTGGGGTACCATAATCCTAGTGTTGGTCTGTGAGCTATGTATCGAAGAAGATGTTTCACAGCCTTATGGTGTGATTCCTTCGGTTTTGCTTGAAAACGGGCACACATGCAAATACTAAGCATTATATCTGGCCTAGATGCACATAAATACAGTAAAGAGCCAATCATTGAGCGATATACGTGCTGACCGAATTCTTTACTATTTTCGTCAGTGCGGAGGTGGCTGTTGGTAGGCATGGGAGTTTGGCACCGTTCCTTTCATGCATGTAAAATTTCCTCAGAACATCCTTGAGGTATTTGTCCTGTGATATGAAGATGCCATTGCGTTGTTGATGAATTTGAAGACCTAAGAAAAATTTGAGCTCCCCCATCATAGACATTAGATATTCTTCACTCATCATGTAAGTTAATTCATCACTGTAACGTTTGTCAGTACAACCAAATATGATGTCATCGACATATATTTGGCACACAAATAGTTCATTGTCATAGGATTTTGTGAAAAGAGTTGGATCAAGTGAACCATGTTTGAAGCCTTTCTTCATGAGGAATTCCTTCAATGTATCATACCACGCCCGAGGGGCTTGCTTGAGGCCATAGAGTGCCTTTTTGAGTGTGAAGACTTTGTCTGGATTCTTCGGATCCTCAAAACCTGGGGTTGAGGAACATATACTTTTTCCTCAAGCTTACCATTGAGGAATGCACTTTTCACATCCATTTGATATAATGTAATGTTATGATGATTAGCATAAGCAAGTAGAATTCAAATAGCTTCAAGTCTAGCAATAGGTGCAAAAGTTTCATCGAAATCAATTACTTCAACCTTTGTGTAGCCTTGTGCTACAAGTCGTGCCTTATTCCTCACCACTTGACCATCATCATCTTTCTTGTTTCGAAAAATCCACTTGGTGCCGATGATATTGTGCTTGCGAGGATCTGGTCGTTAGACAAGCTCCCACACGTTATTCAGCTTGAATTGATGAAGTTCATCTTGCATGGCTTGAATCCACTCAGGTTCCATGAAAGCCTCAGTAACTTTTGAAGGTTTTGTGATCGACACAAAATAAGAATGCCCACAAAAGTTAACTAAGTGTGAAGGTTTTGAGCGAGTGAGGGGACCCTAGCGCATTGATGTCATCGAGGATTTTGTCAAGTTCTACTTCATTTGCAATCCTCAGATGATCAGGTTGAGGATTTCGTCTAGGCTGAGGAATTTGTTCTAGAGCACTTTCCCGAGGAGCATCTTCTTGAATTTCATCAGTGCTGGGGATGATTTCTTCAGCAATTTCCTCAGTATGAACAATGTCTTTAGTAGCTTTGAACTTGATTTATTCCTCAGGAGATAGTTTAACTGGATCAGGAGGCAATTGCTTTCTTTGCGAGCCTTTAGTTTCATCGAACCGCACATCTACAGTTTCAACAACCTTGTTGTGATAGGTGTTGAAGACTCTTTAGGTGTGCGAGTCCTTTCCGTAACCAAGCATAAAACCGTCATGTGCTTTAGGTGCAAACTTTGAGCTATGGTGAGGATCTCTAATCCAACATTTTGCACCGGAGACTTTGAAATAACTTACATTGGGTTTCTTGTCAGTGAGGAGTTCATGTGAGGTTTTCTTGAGGAATTTGTAAAGATATACCCTGTTGATGATGTGGCAAGCAGTGTTGATTGCTTTAGGGAAGAAATGACGTGGAGTCTGATATTCTTCAAGTATAGTCCGTGCCATTTCTACCAGAATAATGTTCTTTCTTTCGACGACGCCATTCTGTTGAGGAGTATAAGGAGCAGATAATTCATGAGTAATACCAAGTTCATCAAGATAGGCATCACGACCAGTATTTTTAAATTATGTCTCATTATCACTCCTGATGTGTTTGATCTTGACGCCAAAGTTCGTCGAGGCCGTTGAGAAAAATCGTTTGAAGACTTCATGCACTTCAGTTTTATACAGAATGATATGCACCCAAGTATATCTGCAATAATCATCAACTATGACAAAGCCGAATAAAGATGCTGCATTTGTTAGAGTGGCATAATGAGTAGGTCCAAATAGATCCATGTTAAGCAATTCAAATGTACAAGTAGTAGTCATGATAGTCTTCGTGGGGTGTTTGGATCTGGTCATTTCTCGAGACTCACAAGCACCGCAGAGGTTGTCCTTGAGGAATTTGACAGATTCAATGCCAAGGGCATGCTTCTTCTTCGCCAACGTGTGCAAGTTCCTCATGCCTGCATGACCAAGTCTTCGATGCCATAGCCAGCCTTATGAGGTTTTTGCTAGTAAGCATGTGTCTGGTTGAGGACTTGTAGAAAAATCAACAATGTACAAATCTCCTCGTCTAACATGTTCGAAGACTTTGGACCTGTCAGATTCCATGATGACTACACATCTATACTTTCCAAAGATAACAACCATATCAAGATCACAAAGCATTGAGACTGACATCAGGTTAAACCCAAAGGGATTTTACAATCATCACTTTGTCCATGTACGTGTCCTTGGAAATAGCCACTTTGCCAAGTCCCATTACCTTGCTTTTACCTTTGTAAGCATAAGTGATTTGCTTCAGTGGTGATGGAGTCTGTGGCATATTCATCAGCAAGATTTTTTCACGAGTCATGTGGTGTGTGCAGGCACTACCAAGAACACACTCAGTACTCTTGGGTTTGTCATCCTGAAGATGAATTAGTACAGCTTACCATCTCATATGCTTCAGATTTGAAGAATACAATATCAATTTCATCAGATAGGAACTTCATCATAAACAGTAAATTTTAGGACGTGTGAAATGTTATCATTTCATCAATGTTTAGCTTGCGTCCAATCAAGCATTTTCCTCACGTCTCCAGCAAATTCTTCAGATGATGATTTTCATCTGGAGACCTGACCTGCAGAAGTGAGTAATTCAATTTCTTCACCACCCACATCTGAAGGGGTGGCAAAGAGTTCATCATCCTGCGAGCACCATATGAGAAAGGGGGCATTGAAGCTAATGCACTTCTCTTCACACTAGGGGGGTTAGAGTACTCAAATGAATAGGCAAAGAAGTTCTTTGAGGTTTTATGAACATAATGATTTGAGGAGTAATTCTCATATTCATATCGCTTGTAATTTCCCTGCATATCAGAAACATTAGCACCAATACGCGCAGAGTTTTGACCAGTTGAGGATATTGATCCTCTTGAAGACTTTGGTACACCTAAGGAATTTGATCTAGGGTTAGGGTTATTCACTGGTGGTGTCATAAGGACATTCACCTGAAGATTTTCCAAGCAACTTTTGGGGACCCAGATTTTCCTCAGGGGTGGTCCATTCCTGCACTTAGTTGCAACAAATCGAGCAAAAACTTCACCAGATTGATTTTTGAACAGTTTATAGTTGGAGTCAAATGACTCATCTGGGGAATAGGATAATTCACATGTAAAGCGTGTTAGATTGGTTGGATCAATAGGAGGTCCTTTAGCAGCAACCCACGAGGTTTTGGGATACTGCTTAGGCTTCCAATATGATCCATCAGCATTCAGTTTCCTCTCAAAGGAAATTGCTTCTTTCCTCGGGTTCCTGTTTAATAATTGTTTTTTGAGCACATCGCAAAGGGTGTGATGCCCTTTGAGACTTTTGTACATGCCTGTCACATACAATTCCTTCAGCCCTGCATTTTCGTCAGTAACATTTGTGGTTTCCTCGAGTGAGGAATTTGATACCACATGAGTAGTTGAAGAATTTGTAGCAATAGAAGCATTTGATAATTCTGGTGAAGACTTAGTAGTTTCACATTCGATGCATTTGAGACATGGTGGAATGAATTCAACCTGAGCGGCACTGATCTGTTGAGCAAGTAATGAATCGTTTTCCATTCGAAGATCCGCATGAGACATCTTCAACTTTTTAAGATTAAGTTTCCTTTGAAGAAATTCATAGGAAAGTTTCTCATGATCAGCCAAGAGTGTGCCATGACGATCTTGAAGATTATCAAATCTGGACTGAAGACTTTTCATATCTTTAGTGAGGATTTGGGTAAGATTCATTTCATCATTCAACAAGTCATCGCTTCTATCTAGCAATTTTTGAAGCTTTTCAGGGGCAGTTTGTTGTTTAGTTGCAATATTGGGAAGTTTACTGTTACTGGCTTTCTTATAATCATGAGGTTCACAGTCACTAGAGTCAGAGGAGGAAGTGTCATTCGGTACCTTTGAACCTTTTGCCATGAAGCAATAGGTTGGAGCGAAGTCATCAGCATAGTCATTAGTGTAGATGGCGTTGTCGCTTTCGTCAAGGTTGAAGATTGACTTGCTGACGAATGTGGAAGCCAATGCAAGACTTGGCTCACCAGACTGTGAGTCTTCTTCAGATCCTTCCTCTTCATCACATTCCTCATATTCTTCCTCAGAATCCATTTCCTTGCCAATGAGTGCCCAAGCCTTTCTGATACTAGTCTTCTTGTGCGATGAGGACTGTGAGCATGAGGATTTTGAAGATTTTTTCTTTTTCTTCGAGTCATCAGAACTTTCATCCTTGTATTTCTTCTTCGATTCCTTCACCCATCGAGGACAATCAGCAACATAGTGACCTGAATTCTTGCATTTGTGGCAAGTTATTTTCTTGTAGTCCTCAGATGAAGATTCTGATTTCCTCATATCTCTTCTTGAAGATTTACCAAACTTGCCACGTATTGTAAACTTCTGGAATTTCCTCACAAGCATTGCAAGCTCCTGTCCAAGTTCTTCAGGATCACCAATGCTGCAATTTGAGTCTTCTTCTTCAGATAAGGAAATTGCTTTGGCCTTCGGTGCACGAGGTCTAGAATAGCTTGGTCCGTAAAGCTATCTCTTTTCTTCATGTTGGAATTCATGAGTATTGAGTCTTTCGAGTAAATCAGCAGGAAGAAGCATCTTCTAGTCTGATCTTTCTTGAATCATGAGAACCAAAGTATCAAATGATGAATCCAAAGATCTTAGAAGTTTCTTCACAACTTCATGGTCAGTAATGTCACGAGCTCCCAGTGCTTGTAGTTCATTTGAGCTTTCATTGTCAGTAATGTCAGTGAGGCAATCAAAGGTATCTTGGTAGCTTTCATTGTCAAGCCTCTTGAAGCGATTGAAGAGATTGCGAAGAACATCATCACGAGAGTCACGCTGAGTTGATATTCCTTCATTGACTGTGGACAGCCTTTCCCAGATTTGTTATGCTGAGCCCAAAGCACTCGCTCTGCAATACTGACCTTTGCTTAGATGGCCAGAGACGATATTCTTCGCTTGAGAATCAAGTTCCTTTAATTTCTTCACAGCAGCGGAAGAGACAGTAGCAGCAATGGAGGGAACACCATGTTCCACATACGAGATATCATTGTCAATTGCCTGTAGATGCATCTGCATCTTGGTCTTCCAGTAGGGGAAGTCTTTTCCTTCGAAAGTAGGACATCCTGCAGCAACCTTGATCATGCCTGCAGTCGACATAACTAGAACCCTAGGTGGTCAAACCTAAATCACACAGAACAAGGAAGTACCTTGCTCTGATATAAATTGAAAGTGCGTTATATCGACTAGAGGGGGTGAATAGGAGATTTTTAGAATTTCATCGCTGAGGAAATTCCTTTTGAGGAAATTCCTCACTTATGAATAACTTGCAGCAAAAACAACAAAGGATCAGGAGTGCAAAGTATTACTATAGCACTTTTCTCGATGAGGATTATAAAAAACAGTTTGCACAGTACGCAGGCAGAGAGTAGGGAGGTGAGGATTAACTAGTGTGAAGAATCTGAGGTTGAGGAAATTCAGAGAAAGTCTTCAGCTAATTCTTCAAACAGAGACAATGAAAACCTTCAACATACAATATTGAGGAATTGAATGAGTTGAAGAAATAGAACCCGTATCACAGTGAAGACAGTTGTTGATGACCCAGTTCCAACTGTTGTGATAGTCGTACGTCTGGTTTGGAGCGGCTTGGTATTGAAACGAAAGGACACACAGTCTCAGGACACACAGTCCCTACCGTATTATCCTTGAGCTAAGGACACACAGTCCTCGCCCAACACTCGTGGTAAGTCTTCAGGGCATACTTCCAAACCCTGACGAACTCGGTCACCCGACGATACACAATTGACTGATGGATTGCTCTAGACCTTGACACCTAACCGTCTGGAGGATGCATAGTCCTCAAAGGTAAAATGCTTCAGTTCCACACAGGAACAAATTCTTCAGTGATGCTCATTCACTTGGTTTTTGGTTTGTGGTTTGGTGTTTGGGGTATTTCCTGACTGATGATTTACTCTCGAAAACTCTGAGGAATTTGGGTTGCTCTAAATGAAAAGTGTCAGTTTCTCGCGGAGCAGCCAACCAGCTAATGGTTGTGGGGGGCGGCTCTTTATAGCCTGGGAGCATCCCGACATGATTTGATAGAAATGCCTTTAAATATTATAACCGTTGGTGTGGATAAGATCGGTGATGTGGCGCGAATTGCGGCAACGGTCGGGACCCTCAACTGTGAGAGTCCTCATGTCTCTCATATTCCTCACTTGAGGGTTTTGTAGGATTAGGCTTGGGTTGAGCATCATGAGGAAATTCATCTCGTAGTGTTACCTCGACCCCTTTAATAGTACGGTGTTCCTATGACTCAAGAGAGAAGAAAATGAAACAGAAAGAATAAATCTTCACGCTTCAAAGTCTTCGGATTGTTTTTGTTCACGACACACCGAATTCCTTATCTTCAATATCTTCATGAGGAATATCAATTTCATCGCAATTTCTTCGCGATCCAAGTCTCCAGCAGAAGACGAATTTCTTCAGCCGAAGATATACATTTTTAGGGGTCGATATTCATTGTATAACTCAAACTCCTCAGCGACTTAGATCATGTGTACACTTATAAACACATTAGATACTTAACCTATACGTCCTGAAACCACCAAAATCACTAAGGGCACTAGATGCACTTACATGGTGTGTCGGCCTTCGAGGCTATATTTATGTAATGACTTGGCCCTAATGTCCCTATTTGTATCAGCCGTTATGTGTGGATGTAAGACACTTGTTATTAAGTATCTATGTGTTCAATGAGCATTCATCCCTGCGATCACTGTACACGTGCATTTGTTGATCTAGACTTACAAGTCGGGGTCCCCACACTAAGTGAGGACAACTTCCACACTCACGAGCATAGCTGCAAACCAGCCTTCACCTAAGTCCAAAACCATCCCGAGTCCAGACAACTTCCACACTCGGGGGCCTAGCTGTGAACCAGCTTTCGCCTAAGTCAAAAACCATCCCGAGTGAGGACAACTTCCACACTCGGAGGCTTAGGTGTGAACCAACTTTTGCGTAAGTCAAAAACCATCCCCGGTGAGGGAACTTCCACACTTGGGGGCTTAGCTATGAACTGGCTTTCGCCTAAGTCAAAAACCATCTAGAGCGAGGACAACTTCCACACCCGGGGGCTTGGCTATGAACCAGCTTTCGCCCAATCTAAAAACCAGCCCGAGTGAGGACAACTTCTGTACTCGGGGACTCATCTACGAACTAGATTTCTCCAGAGTTAAAAACAACCCCGAGTGCAGGTAACCTCCACACTCGTACACTCGGATGAAAACCCACTTTTGACTGAGTAAAAGTGACCCCGAATAAAGACAACAAAGCAAATAAGATCCAAACTCGAATATGGATGAACATAACCAGGTTCACCAAGAGGTGCGCATAAGAGAGAGCTCAAGGCTCGTTCAAAGTTTGGGGTTACATAAATCCACTTGGCATCCTGAGGCAAATTGAAACTTAAATGCTTTTTCCCTCTGAGCATCACTCGGAGGGCGAATATTCCACTGCTTCCACGAAGGTGTCGAGGTTGATCCCATCAGCAATCCGCGTGGAGGCTACCATGAACATCTCCATGATGTCCTCGACCTTGGCACCTTTCCTTTTCATGACCCATAGATTCTTCAGCTTCTCTTCATCCACTCCTTTATAATGGATGCAGATGAGTGAGAGGTCGATGTCGGCACCGGCACTCCCGATGACTTCTTCCAATATTTAATTCTCTGGGGATGGCCTTCATGCAGTTCACGATGGTCTGGGCATCCGTTTGGAGTGCATTGTCATGGTTTTTTTTATCTATCTCCCCAACGGCCGACTAAAGCCACTTGAGAAGAGCTAAGGAAACACTAACCTTGAGGAGACCTGCCTTCGGATCTAGTTCGTTCTCTAGTTGGGCCATCTCTTCCTCATCACCTATGGAGAGATCATTCTGGAAGGGTGGAATCAGTCGGGAAACAAAAAGATTAGAAAACATCACTCAGAAATTGCAAGGCGACAAAGAGAGATCATTTAGATGCATAACATACCTTTAAGCTTGTCATAGTGCTCCTTGCTGAAGTCCTCTATGAACCGCAATAGTTCAACTTTCTTGGTGATGACCTTCTAGAATTTGGTCTCCCACTCGGCGTAGTGCTACTTCAGCTGAGCGAGCTCCGTAGCAGATTTCTCCGTGCCAGCCTTTAGAATCAGATTATCTTCTTCAAGTGTTCCAACCATCTTAAGCTTGGTTTCGGTCGCCTAAGTCTTCTGCTTGGCCTCTTTCCACGTGGGTGACCAGGAGCACTCACTCGTCGCACCTCAACAAGGGCTCCATATCACCTTCATTTGGCAACGCCAGCTGCCCGAGACCATCAAGCCTTCGCTCTCTAGGTCCTACATTCGATCCTTGGGGACCCAAGACGACATCCAATCACCTTGGATCCATCCTGGTGGAAGCACCCCGGCACGCGAGGAAGAACTGCGTGAGCCTTTCTTGAACCGCTCGGCTTTCGCAGTCGCACCTTTTGCCATGCTGCACGGCAGGACAGACGAGGTGGAAGAACTCCGAAGGAGGCAACCTCGAGGCTCAAGGAAGGAGGCAAGGGGGACTCAGATCTGGTGGCCCGATTCCCTTCCTCCACTACCTCGGCCTATTTATATTCTACAAGAAGATGCTCCATCAAGTATTCCGTGTGAACGAGGAAGATCTACAGGATCCCGATGACAGCGTTCCTGTAGCACGATAGTGACATTTCAGGCACAAAAATCAAGGCGCCCATCCACTACTTCTACTACTCATGTCGCCGCTGATTCCGCTTCCCAATGCACTCCATCGATTCAAAATATCACAGAAAATCCGCTCCCCCTCATTGCCTGAATGAATTCCTTATCCGAAATGCATAATGAGGGGAGCCAAATACTCTATTGCCCATCCTTCCACGGGACCACAAACATTCAGACCACACAAGAAGGAAATTAGATCCATGGAGAAGGTAAGACTTGTCCTACTCCATCGATTGGATGATCCAAGACCCGAGCTCGCGATCGTCCGAATCATTCAACACACCTTCCCGACTTGAACTATTACATGAAATGCAGTGAAGACACGCGATACTTGTAACGCCATAGTTAGAGCTGTCGTTACTAGTAACTTCCATAATTATTAGCATTTACTCGCCCTTGTCATAAAGTATGGTCGGTCGTTCCGTGCTCTATATAAGCCACCCCCGGGTTCCAGAGCAAGGGTTCAACATTCTGTACTATCCCATATTTTATAATCCAACACCAGGCCCCAAGGCTCGAGACGTAGGATCGTTACCACTCTCGAGTGGGGCCCAAACTCCTATATATGAGTGTATCCTCTATGTCCTAGTTAGGATCCACCCCTCATTCGTACCCCTGGTATTATTATTAGGATCATTGCCATGACAAAGCCTCTTATTCCTCCCGAGATAGATCGCATGGAATTTTGCGTTTTGAAGATTAGTCCCTTCAGTTACTTGTGTTTACCTATTAGAAAACTTTCTGCTGGGAGAAGGGAATATGATTATAGAAAGATAAAAGTTTCTCATGATTATTACAACACTTGAAAATATGCATTACTCCTAGCTCGGGGCGTAAAATCATAACGCTTGTTGGGAGGCAACCCAATAGTTAACTTATTTCTCTTATTCTACTTTCTATTTGCATGTGTTGACATTATTATTTCTACTGCAATGATTGTGTTTCCATGTTTAAATTATTGTTTGTGCCAAGTAAAGCCTCTGAGATGATTTGAATGATAAGTATAATTCATACAGTGCAAAAATTGAAACTTTTAAGACAGTGCAGAATTTCTTTGATTTTACTAGAATGTATTTTTGATCTATTTTTTGTACGCAATATTTGTATACAAATTCCTCAGGTTTTCCTAACATGTTAGCATTTTAGGATTTACAGAAGTATGGTGTTTCTGTTGATCACTATGAACTGTTCTGTTTTAGAATCGTGTGGGAAGACCGATAATAACACATACGAGTGATCTTAACAAGCTGTGCGTGTTGTGGGAAGACGATGGCTCGTAAACAATTGTCTGCGATTGTTGAAATCATTGCATACGTGTTCCCTAGTTTAATCGTATGATATGCGATTTTCCCTCCTTGCACAACATCTATATGTTGTGTATACGGAACAACAACATATATACTTATTAGAACATGATTGCATAACCAAAAAACAACACAACGCCATTTCAAACATTGTGTCACAAATACTAGAAACATTACAAGGTTCAAATTATAGCTTTATAAGGCCCAAATCAAAGATTACAATTTCAAACTGATATTAAAAAACAAATTCATCTTCTTCACAATCTCAGTCATGCTATATTTTTGTAAAGTGATCCGCCACCGAGAAGTTATATATCAGCTTTACACAATGACTTCCGAATAATTTGTCTTTTAAAGTTCCAAACTAAATTTTAGATTCTCAAGAAATTTCTATGGGAAATAATTTGGTGCCCCTTGACTGGTTGAAAGAAATTTCTTTGAGATGGAAATGAAGGCATCGACGGGATTGTTATATTGCGCCACATTTTCCACAATCGGACCTACTTGATCTGCAAATGAAGATAACATATCAATTCCTAGATGTAATTTTGTACACTATATATGTGCATCTTTGGTTTGCATGATTACTAAAATACACTAATATGTTTGCATGTCATCCTCAATAGTTCATGATTAACGTCTCAAAAATATGTATTAGAATCCTATAAATTTCCTTTAAAAATAGTAGTACATTTGTCATTGTAATCATGTCTAAAGTACCAACAAATTGAACTCCTTTGTGGTTAACAATTAACAGGAAAGGAGCATCACCTTGATGTATAGCTTCTCCGTGCATGAAAAGCATCTAAGGAATCTAACAATTTCATCCAAATTGGGGTCGATAGATTAGAGTGCTAGGATCTTCATTTGTGCGGATAAACAAGGTGAAGCCTATGAGAACCAAGTTGTGCATGACAACCCAACATAGATTAACAAAAAATAGATAAAATGTTATGTACAATAATAAGGAGAAGAAGTATGTTGTACCTCAACGGGTATGGATGCAGCTGTAACAAGTTCACAGAATTCAGCGCACGAATATCCTAACACTATCAATTTCGGTGCGTTAATGACGCTGACTCTTGTTGGACCTTGTTTATCAAGTACAAACAATTTCTCAAGGAAAGGTGCATTCTAAATGGCCATATCGGGCAACACCTCAACTTACTTCATATCGCGGCATTAGCCATGCACATAAATGGAACGACCATTTGCCGAAGCAATGTGGAGGCTACTAAACCTAAACATCTGCTGAATACTAATGTACTAGACCGTAGTATAACCATGAACTATGAGCTCAAAATCCTCCTTTGAGATGTTGACGATAATGATCTCGAGGTCCTTGAATTTTGGGATATGAAGACCATGCGCAACATTAATCTAGGGGAAAAGCACCCCATCAATGTAGCACGGCGCAGCGTGGGTGTGAGGCGGAGTGCGGGCGGGCCCATGTCCAGCTGCAAATCTAAGCTCCTCAAGTTGATCTATGGCGGGGGATAAGAATCACTCGTGAAACTTGGGTTGCACATTGCATTTTGAATAAAATTTGCTGATGGCAATGCGTCTGACTGGCCCAGTATTTGTGGCGACGATGTGGGACAATGCATCCCTCATTTGCAATCCCCACTTAAGAGCTCGTCGTCATCCAGGAGGTCAAGGGGGTGGAGTTCCATAGGGGGAGCCACTTGTTACCCCCAAGATGCGATCATATCCTTATTTTAGCATGAGGCCATCGATAGGGTTAGAAGCTCATCTCGTCGTTTCACAAGAATGGATACCATTACAAACACATGTAAAGAAGATATCAATATATGGAGTTGGCTTTCACTCGACACAAGCTAATCAGGATCATCTCAATACAAACATACATTCAATCACCATTCAAAAGAGTAGGGTTCGACTATGGACGAAATAAAACGAAAAAACGTAGTCCATCCTTGTGATTCGAGGCTGCCGGCCTCGAACACATCCTATAATCGATGATGAAGAAGAAGAAACTCCAAATAGAACAAACATCGCGCTCACATAAAGTATGGCTTAACCTGTACCTGCAACTGTTGTTGTAGTAATCTGTGAGCCACGCGGGCTCAGCAATATCATTTCCAAATGTATCAAGACTAGCAAAGCTTAATGGGTGAGTTATGATTAAGTGGTGAGGCTGCAGCAAGCACTAAGAATTTGTTTGAATATCGAACTTACAAGTACAAGAATAAGACGGGAGAGGGTGATCTACACATAAACGGGCGTGAACATAACCTCACAAGGTTCTCTCTCGGATTCAGAACTCGCTACAAGAGATAGTCACGGTTACACACAAAGTTGGCATGTCTTAATTGAGTTTACTTCATGTTTTCTATGACCAGGTGTTAAAAAAAGTTTCCAAGTTGGCACAGAACCATGTGCACGGCTTTCCGAATGATTTAACCCTTCAGGGGTGGTCCAACTAGTCCATCACAAACTGCCACAACCTGCGTGGAATAACCTCAACCACGTAAGACCCATAGCCTCCTCGAAAATTCTGATGGAAAACCTCAACCTCGATATTGCCCAAAGTATCCTCAAAATCCCAAGAACGAGATGTTCGAAAAGGGTAAAACAAATCCAGCAAGACCGCCCGACGTGGTGACGACCCCGATAAGACCGCGTATCTCGTTGCTAGGGCACATCGGATAAGCTAGTGTATAATGGACTGATAGAAATCACCCAAGTTCCCTTGGGGTGGCCCCGCACAATTCTCTTTCTTAGGCCAACACTCATGAGGAGGGCCGGCCCGAGGGTTGATTAATTATCCACGAGATGGTACATGCCCTATTCAAATTTTATGAGTTGTTATTAAGCAAATAATACCAATGTTGGGCCTTGCCAGAAGAGTTTTACCCCAAAACAAAAAATCAAGGGGGTCCCCATAATAACCCCAAGCATGTTATGATCGCTCAATATGGAACATAACACCAGTACACAAGTAACTAGGGCGACAAATATTGAGGAAACACCGAGCTAGAAGGCCAAGGCTTCCACCTTTTACCAAGTATATAGGTGCATTAAATTAAATAGCAAAAACATTGTGATATATCAAGGAATCCATGTTGCCACATTAAAATCAACTGCACCTGCAACTAGCAACGCTATAAAAAGGCTGAGCAAGCAGTAACATAGCCAGACAAGGGTTTGGTGGGACGTGGAGGGTGTTTGAGGCTTTTCATGGCAATGTTGGAAGGATTTACATAACAGGTGGCACGCAATGAGACATAGCGATAGAAACGAGGAAACTAGCATAGCAATGATAGTAGTGGTATCTAGGGAAATGGTCATCTTTCCTGAGATCCCGCTTGGAAGAAGAACGAATCTATGAAGTAGACGAACCAACATAGTCGATCGAATCCTCACACTCCGAAGTGGTTCGGAACTCTATCGAGAATAAACAATCCGGATAGAAATAATCAACACACTATAAACAACACAACATATTCATGATATGATGCGCAATCCGATATGATGCATGTCCATTTAATTATGCGTGACATGCCAAAGCACAACAATCAACTTCTGCATGTTAAGTGAAGCTCATATTGACAAAACTCTAGATTTGGATTACTTAGTTCACTACCGTTTAGGTACATGAAAATATTAAATGTTGTTAAACAAGACAAGAGATGAAGCATAAATAAACTACACTATCTATGCATTTTAAATGAGGTCGGAAACAACATATAGTATTTCCGAAATGACCCCATATGTAATTTCGAAATTGGTCCAGATCTGAAGTTAACATATTTTAGATTGATTAAAGAGGAAAATATATTGCACCATGTGGTTCTACACATCATTCTATTCGATTTACATATATAGATAATCTAAAACGGATTTACGGCCAAAAATATATGACCAACACATGATAATATGCCATGGATGCAAAATGTATGCAAATGGGAACTATAAATATTTTAAATCATGGATGCAGCAAGATATTATGGAACTACACATAATTCTAGGCAAGTTTCACATATGGCATGTCAAAACGGAGCAATAGTTCAACAAATATAACCAATACAAGTTATAATTATATTCTGCCCCAAAATAGCAACATGACATTTTATACACACCAAAACAACAAGCTACATGAATCCGAAATGCACAACCAAGTGATGAGGCAGTAGTTGACAAGATGCATTAAGAAAATCTCCTAATGACAAATTGAATAGAAGCATGGATCACTAGGAAAAGAGCTCACAAAATGGCAAGTCGAATACACTTTCAATGTTAGTGAAATTATCAGTTTTAACACTGCAGTTTTTATCAAGAAGGCATATTGGGAGTAAGAAAAATATATGCTACAGGTCATATAATGACTTTAAAGTTTACCACATGGTAGTAGGCATGATGCATTTCATTTCCCACATTATCTAGGTCTAAATATGCACACAATCATAGCTAGCATCAACACAACAAGGCATTCTGAAATAACCAGATTCTCAGACTTAGAAATATTTGACCCTACCCACCAGCAACATCATCCTAGCATGTTCACATGATGAAAAATACAATTAAGCATGGCATACATGGAATGGGATACCTACTAACGTCAACTAGACATAGCATGCTTCAAATCTCTTCATTGTGCAAATTGAAAAGAGGCGTGGTTTGCTTAATTCGAGCTTCGAAAAATGGAACTTTACAAAAATAGATCGCAATTTTGAATGTGATAGCAACTTGGGAGCAACAAATGAGCATGTTAACGGTAATCTACATGGAAACGAGAGCCATGGCATCAAAGTAGACATATTATAGAGGACATCTCACGAAGAAACCACATGCAAAAGGCCTACGATTGTTTTGCAATCATCCGTGCAACGTTGATTAAAATAACAGTTTTAGACCTATCCACGAAGCACATGCAATTGAGATTTGAGAATGTAGATGCAACCTATTATGCATCAAAATGCCACAATCACGTAGAACATGAAGAGTGGAACATTTTTCATATAGAGTTTATTTAAATCGAAGCTACAATTATTTAGTTATGAAATAAATCATTTTAACATTGCATTTACGCAAAACAATGGAAACAGAAAGTTTAATATTTTACACAAGCGTGAAAGTTGGATATTATGAATCTACACAAAATTCTAAACATTTTAATATTAGGTTTGTTTAATTCATATGCACATATTAAATCACACAAAATACAGAAGGGCATCACAAAAAAATAGCATGCACATAAACTTGCTCAAATTACAAAACTAATTGCAATGTTAAATACATTGGATTTTTCTACGTCAAAATCATATTTAACATGTGAGTTTTACTATGGAAAAAAATGAAACAACAATTATGCAAGATTATGGCATCTACACAAATTATGTGAAAACCATAAGTTAAACATTTTTATCATGCATGGAAGTTGCAAATTATTAATCTACACAAAATACTGAACATTTTTACTATTAATTTTGTTTGAATTCTATGCACGGTTATTTATTTATTAAAATTTTAAAAACATGCATTTTTTTGGTAATTAAAATGCATTGGTTAATCAGAAATTTGCAAACAGTGAATAAAATAGTCTACGAGCCAAACCTTAGCAATGGGCCGAAACAGTACATGGCGTAACATAAAATAAAATGTTGTGGGCGGGACTTAGTGGGGGTGCTCACATTGGGCCAGATCTAGCTAAGGCCGGGCTTGGCCTTGCTTCCTGGGCCAGGGAAGCTGACAGGTGCACAGGACGCCCACGCGGGCGTTAGGGCTCTCGGGTGAGGCGGACGAGGCTGCAACCAAGAGGACGATGATGGTGGTTGCAGGGAGGTGCTAGGTCCGGCGAGGCTGCGGCGAGAGGAGCTCGGGTTTCTTGATGGAAATATGTACTAGAGGCAATAATAAATTGGTTATTATTATATTTCCTTGTTTATTTTAATCGTTTATTATCCATGCTAGAATTATATTGATTGGAAACTAAGATACATGTGTGGATACATAGACACCACACTATCCCTAGTGACCTCTAGTTGACTAGCTCGCAGATCAAACATGGTCAAGGTTTCCTGGCCAAAGACAAGTGTTGTCACTTGATAACAGCATCACATCATTAGGAGAATGATGTGACAGACAAGACCAAAACTATAAACAAATCATATGATCGTGTTAGTTTATCGCTACTGTTTTATGCATGCCAATGCATTTCTTCATATGACAATGAGATCATGCAACTCCCGGACACGGAGGTATACCTTGTGTGTACCAAACGTCGCAACGTTACTGGGTGACTATAAAGGTGCTCTACAGGTATCTCCGAAGGTGTTTATTGGGTTGGCGTGGATCAAGACTGGGATTTTACACTCAGTGTGGCGAAGAGGTATCTTGGGGTCCACTCGCTAATACAACATCACAAAAAGCCTTGCAAGCAATGTGACTATGGAGTTAGTCACGGGATCTTGCATTATGGAACAAGTAAAAAGACTTGTCGGTAACGAGATTGAACTAGGTATGGAGATACCGACGATCGAATATCGGGAAAGTAACACACCGAAGGACAAAGGGAACATCATAGGGGATTAACTGAATCCTTGACATAGAGGGTCAACCGATAGAAATCTTTATAGAATATGTAGGAGACAATATGGGCATCCAGGTCCCGCTATTGCTTATTGACCGGGGAGTGTCTCAGGTCATGTCTACATACTTCTCGAACCCGCAGGGTCTGCACACTTAAGGTTCGATGACTTTTCGGTATAGTTGAGTTATGGGTGTTGGTGACCGAAGGTTGTTCGGAGTCGCCGATGAGATCCTGGACGTCACGAGGAGCTTTAGAATGGTCGGAGGTAAAGATTGATATATAGGAAGTCCTGTTTTGGTCATCGTAAAAGTTTCAGGCTCATCGGTAGTGTACCGGGAGTGCCGGGAGGGTACTGGAGGACCACCGGGAGGGGTGTGATGACCCAAAGGCTTCATGGGCTGTGAGAGGAGGTAGACCAACCCCTAGTGGGCTGGCCAAAGCCTCCCCTAAGGGCCCATGCGGCTGGAGTGGAGGAATAAGACAAAAAGGCAAAAGGTGGAAAGAAATTCTAAATTAGGAAGGAGTCCTAATAGGATTCCACCTCCCTTGTGGGAGATGGATTCCTCCCTTGTTAGCTCGGCAAAAACTTCTCCTTGGAGGAGGGGACAAGTCAGCCTCCCCTCCTCTTCCTCCTATATATACTAGAGGTTTTAGAGGTGAGGGCTAACCCTAATTGCCACGTGCTCCCTCTACTTCATCTAGATCGGTTTCTCCTCTAGTTTAATTCGGCGGTGCTTAGGTGAAGCCCTGATGAATTATTTCACCACCAACACCACCACGCCGCCGTGCTGGAGAACTCATCTACCTCTCCGCCCCTCTTGCTAGATCAAGAAGGCAGAGATCGTCATCCAGTTGTACGTGTGTTGAACGCAGAGGTGTCATTCGTTCGGCACTATATCGGGATGGACCGTGATGGGATCGCGGGACGAATCGTGATGAGATCATGGGACGGGCTGTGATTTGAATCGCGAAGATGTTCCACTACATCAATCGCGCTATATACGCTTCCGCTTAGCTATCTAGAAGGGTATGTAGATTCACTCTCCCCTCTCGTAGATGATCATCACCATGTATAGGTATTGCGTGTGCGTAGGAACTTTTTTTGTTTCCCATGCAACGTTCCCCAACAGTTGCATCATAAGCTAGGTTCATGCGTAGATGATATCTTGAGTAGAACACAAAAGAGTTTGTGGGCATTGATGTTCAATTTGCTGCCCTCCTTAGTCTTTTCTTGATTCGGCGGTATTGTTGGATTGAAGTGGCCCGGACCAACATTAGTCGTTCTCTTATGAGAGACCGGTTTCATCGACTAACATGCAACTTGTTGCATAAAGATGACTGGCGGGTTTCTGTTTCTTCAACTTTAGTTGAATTGGATTTGACCGAGGTAGTCCTTGGGGAAGATTAAATATCAACTTGCATATCACTGTTGTGGCTTTGCGTAAGTAAGATGCGATCATACTAGATACCCATAGTAGCCATGTAAAACATGCAACAACAAATTACAGGACGTCTAACTTGTTTTTGCATGGTATGCATGTGATGTGATATGGGAAAAGACATGATATGCTATATTGGATGTATGAGATGATCATGTTGTAATAGTTAAATATCAACTTGCACGTCGATGCGATGGTAACAGGCAGGAGCCATAGGGTTGTCTTTAATTATTTTTGCGCTTGGAGATGCTTTGCTTTATCGCTAGCAGTAGATTTAGTAGTAACAGCATAGTTAGCATGACAACCTCGATGGCAGCACAATGATGGAGATCATGATGATGGAGATCATGGTTTGGCTGCTGGTGACGATGGGGATCATGCTGGTGCTCTGATGATGGAGATCAAGAAGCACAAGTTCATGGCCATATCATGTCACTTATGATTTGCATGTGATGTTAATCCTTTTCTGCACCTTGTTTTCCTTAGGACGACGGTAGCATTATAAGGTGACCGCTCACTAAAATTTCAAGATAAAATTGTGTTCTCCCTGACTGTGCACCGTTGCGACAGTTCATCGTTTCAAGACACCACGTGATGATCGGGTGTGATAGACTCAATGTTCACATACAACGGGTGCAAAACAGTTGCACATGCGGAACACTTGGGTTATACTTGACGAGCCTAGCATGTACAGACATGGCCTCGGAACACAAGAGACCGAAAGGTCGAGCATGAATCATATAGTTGATATGATCAACATGGAGATGTTCACCATTGAAACTAATCTCAAATCACATGATGATCGTACTTGAGTTAGTGGATTTGGATCATGCGCCACTCGAATGACTAGAGGGATCTCTATTTGAGTGGGAGTTTATTAGTAATATGATTAGCTAAACTCAATTATATTGAACATAGTCAAAAGGTCTTTGCAAATTATGTTGTAGCTTGTATTGTAGCTCTACTGTTTTTGATATGTTCCTAGAGAAAGCTTAGTTGAAAGGTGATAGTAGCAATTATGCGGTCTCGGTATGTAAACTGAGGATTGTCCTGATTGTTGCAAAGAAGTCTTATGTCCTTAATGCACCGCTCAGTGTGTTGAACCCCGAACGTCGTCTGTGGATGTTGCGAACATCTGGCATACACGTTTTTCATGACTACGTGACAGTTCAGTGCGTAATACTTAATGGCTTAGAATTGAGGCGCCGAAGACATTTTAATATCATAGAACATATGAGATGTTCCAAGAGCTAAAATTTGGATTTCACGGTCGTGCCCACGTCAAGATGTATGAGACCTCCTACAAGTTTCTTGGCCTGCTAAGTAAGGGAGAAATGCTCAATCGTTGAACATGTGCTCAGATTGTCTAAGTACTACAATCGCTTGAATCGAGTGGGAGTTGATATTCCAGATAAGATAGTGATTGACATAGTTCTCCAAAGTCGTTTTCACCAAGCTACAGAGCTTCGTGATGAACTATAACATATCAAGGATAGAAATGATGATCCTTGAGTTATTCACGATGTTTGATACCGGGAAGGTAGAAATCAAGTACGAGCATCAAGTGTTGATGGTAAGTAAAACCACTAGTTTCGAGAAGGGCAAGGGTAAGAAGGGAAACTTCATGAAAGGCAAACCACTTGCCGCTCTAGTGAACAAACCCAGGTTTAAATCCAAACCTGAGACTAAGTGCTTATATTTTGAAGGGAACGGTCACTACTGCGGAACTACCCTAGTTACTTGGTAGATGAGAAGGCTGGCAAAGTCGACAAAAGTATATTGGGTATACATGATATTGATTTTTACTTTACTAGTACTCCAAGTAGCACCGAAGTATTAGATATGGGTTTGGTTGCTAAGTTTTAGTAACTCGAAATAAAAAGCTATGGAATAACCGGAGACTAGCTAAAGGCGACTTGACGATGTGTGTTGGAAATGTGTCCAAGGTTGATGTGATCACCATCGCACGCTCCCTCTACTTTCGAGATAAGTGTCGAACCTAAATTTTGTTTGGTGTTTTCATTGAGCATGAACATGTTTGGATTGTGTTTATTGCAATACGATTATTCATTTAAAGGGAATAATGGTTATTCTGTTTACTTGAATAATGCCTTCAACGGTCTTGCACCTAATATGAATGGTTTATTGAACCTCGATCGTTGTGATACACATGTTCATAATATTGATCCCAAAAGATAGAAAGTAGTAATGATAGCACCACTTGTGGCATTGTCGCTTGAGTCATATTGGTATAAAACGCATGAAGAAGCTCCATACCGACTCATCTATGTACTCACTCATTTTTGAAACGCTTGAGACATGTGAACCATGCCTATTTGTGTAAACGCATGAAGAAACTCCATACAAATGGATCATTTGGACTCACTTGATTTTGAATCACTTGAGACATGCAAATCATGTCACATGGGAAAGATGATTGAAGGCCTCGTTTTTAGTGAGATGGAAAAAGAAAGTAACATATTGGAAGTAATACATTTTGATGTATGAAGTCGAATGAGTGTTGAGGCACACAACGGATATTGTTATGTTATTACTTCACAAATGAGTTGAATAGATACT
Organism: Hordeum vulgare subsp. vulgare; assembly: GCF_904849725.1. Taxonomy (NCBI): domain Eukaryota; kingdom Viridiplantae; phylum Streptophyta; class Magnoliopsida; order Poales; family Poaceae; genus Hordeum; species Hordeum vulgare. Next base: position 372,280,379 of record NC_058521.1, read on the forward strand.
AGTATATTTGCTTGATGAAACACAAGTCTGAATTATTGAAAGGTTCAAGTAATTTCGGAGTGAAAGTGAAGATCGTCGTGCAAGAGTATAAACTTTCTATGATATGAACGTAGAGATGAATATCTAAGTTGCGAGTTTGGCACACAATTAAGACAGTGTGGAAAATGTTTCACAACTAATGCCACCTGGAACACCATAGTGTGATGGTGTGTCCGAATGTCATAGCCGCGCCCTATTGCACATGGTGCATAATATGATGTCTCTTATCGAATTACCACTATTGCTTTGGGTTAAGCATTAGAGACAACCGCATTCGCTTTAAATAGGGCACCACGTACTTCCGTTGAGATGACACCGTATGAACTATGGTTTGGAGAAACCTAAGTTGTCGTTTCTTAAAGTTTTGGGGCTGCGATGCTTATGTGAAAAAGTTTCAGTCTGATAAGCTCGAATCCAAAGTGGATAAATGAATCTTCATAGGATACCCAAAACAGTTGGGTATATCTCCTATCTCAGATTCGGAAGCGAAGTGTTTGTTTCTAGAAATGGGTCCTTTCTCAAGGAAAAGTTTCTCTCCAAAGAATTGAGTGGGAGGATTGTGGAAACTTGATGAGGTTAATGACACGTCGCTTCAACCAGTGTGTAGCAGGGCGCAGGAAGTTATTCCTCTGGCGCCTAGACCAATTGAAGTGGAAGCTGATAATAGTGATCAAGAAGCGTCGGATCAAGTTACTACAAACGTAGTAGGTCGACAAGGTCACGTACTGATCCAGAGTGGTACGGTAACTCCGTCTTGGAGGTCATGTTGTTCGACAACAATGAACCTAAAAACTATGGAGAAGTGATGTTGTGCCCGGATTCCGACAAATGGCTAAAGGCCATGAAATCTGAGAGAGGATCCATGTATGAAAACAAAGTATAGACTTTGGAAGAACTACTTGATGGTTGTAAGACTGTTAAGTACAGATGGATCTTTAAAAGGAAGACATAAGATGATGGTGAAAAGTCACCATTAAGAAAGCTCGACTTGTCGCAAAGATGTTTCCAAAAGTTCAAAGACTTGACTATGATGAGATTTTGTCACTCATAGCGATGCTAAAATGTGTTGGAATTATGTTAGTAGTTGTTGCATTATTTAAGGAATCTTGCATATAGGATGACAAAACATTGTTTCCTCGATGATTTCCTTGAGGAAAGGTTGTATGTGATGCAAACAGAAGATTTTGTTGATCCTAAGGATGCTAAAAAGTATGCAAGCTCCAGCGATCCTTCTATGGACTGAAGCAAGCATCTAAAGTATGCCATGGTGTGTACCACACCTGATGTGTGCCTTGCTATGAGTCTGTCAAGGGGTACTAGAGTTATCCAGGATTGAATAACTGAACAGCGATCAAAGTTATCCTTAGTAACTAGTGGAGTAAGGAATCTTTCTCGATTATGGAGGTGATTAAAGAGTTAGTCGTAAAGGGTTGTGTCGATGAAAGCTTTGACACTAATCCGAGTAACTCTGAGTAGTAAACCGTATTCGTATAGTCGAGCAGTCATTTGGAATAGTTCCAAATGGCGGGTGGTAGCAACATGTATAGGATGACATAGATATTTGTAAAGAACACACGAATCTGAAAGGTTCAGACCCATTGACTAAAACCTCTCTCACAAGCAAGACATGATATGCTCCAAAACTGTATGGGAGTTAGATTCCTTACAATCACATAGTGATGTGAACTAGATTATTGACTCTAGTGCAAGTGGGATACTATTGGAAATATGCACTAGAGGCAATAATAAATTGGTTATTATTATATTTCCTTGTTCGTGATAATCTTTTATTGTCTATGCTAGAATTGTATTGATTGGAAACTCAAATACATGTGTGGATACATAGACAACACACTGTCCCTAGTGAGCCTCAAGTTGACTAGCTCGTTGATCAAAGATGGTCAAGGTTTATTGACCATAGACAAGTGTTGTCACTTGATAACGAGATCACATCTTTAGGAGAATGATGTGATGGACAAGACCCAAACTATAAATGTAGCATATGATCGTGTTAGTTTATTGCTACTGTTTTCTGCATGTCAAAGTATCTATTCCTATGACCATGAGTTCATGCAACTCTCGGACACCGGAGGAATAGCTTGTGTGTATAAAATGTCGCAACATTACTGCCGGGAGCCCGATCCTGAGTCATAAGAACCTAGCCTGTAACACATCACATCACTTTGCGGCCTCACGCACGGTAAACTCCACAGCTCCCACCTTACCTTGGACGGGACCGCTTGCGTCTTTTGGCTCACGTATATGAATATGTTGCTAGCATTCAAACGACAAAGAACCCGGGTCGACATGACTAGTTATAAACCCAAGCGGTACATCCATACAGGGACAGGCATACATAACCCAGCAAGGCAGGTGTCGATGAACAACGTGTGTAGACGAGTCGTAGCAAGCTACAAGGACTCCATTGCACCGCGTGACATTTCCCCGAGGGGACAGACACAACAGCAAACAAGGATACACGCCGGTCAATCAATGTGTCTAGAGCAGTAGCAAGCTACCAAGGATCGATAGAAGCACAAAGAGGCATTTCCCTGTAAAGAGTACTACTAAAGGCACACAACTAGGTGTCGAATCCCACACATATAATGCATTTCATAACATACACACAATATGCACGATATGTGTAGATACAACATGGCATCACAACATAACTCTATGACTCAAGCTTTTATTAAGGACTCATAAGAATCAACATAGTGTGTTATTACAAAATAGGGGTCCCGTGACCCGACACTCAAGTCATACAAACAACAAGCGGAAGCAAATCATGTCTGGGTACAGACATCTACTAAAAGTGGCTGGAAGAGCCTGAAAAGCTACTACGACCCTACCAAAGGAGCCAGACCTCTGTCTAGGATTTCCAAGCTATTCCGGTCAACATCGAACACCTCGCGTAGAAACCTTTAATCATATTAAATCTTCTCTGCAAAACATAAATAAAGCAACCATGAGTACAAAGGTACTCAGCAAGACTTACATCAGAACTATCTACATATGCATCATGTTTCAATGAAAGGATTGTGGGGTTTGATTGCAGCAAGCCAGCTTTGACTATAGGCTAACATGTACTACGACTACAGGTTCTTTCTTTGGGCAGGGATAGCGCACACGAGTCCACATATTCACCAATGCAATACACCACTATGGATCCACTCTCGTCTCCCTACGAGAAAGCCTTCCATAGCACTCACACTTATCTTGCATGTTTGGGAGTATCCATTTAAATTGTCTATGTACCACGTAATGCTTCCAAGTAGTCCATATCCGAGGACGCGGCTATTCGAACAGATTAAATCACCCTGCAGGGGTATACTTCTTCACACACGCTCCCACCACTTATCACCATGTGCACGTCATGCATCTCGGCAACCGTCAAGCGGAAGCACTGGCGTGGGTGTCGGCCACGACCGTTAACCACACAAGACCCTAGTCCAGGTTTATCGCCTATTCGAGACTGAACCCGCAAGGAAGTCCGGCCGAGGTTTCCTCTACGGCCCCAAACGATGTGCGCAGGGTCCCAAGCCCACCATCCGGGTGCCACTTGGTACACCGTGCCACTGTGTATCTACCGCAGAGAAGCCTACCCCGTCGGGCAGAGCTAAACACGGCCGCCAACACTTTTCCTACAAACACCAGAAACTAGTTGCAACTCCTGGACAGAGATCTAGGCGATTAATAAGCCAAGAGGGTCAATTAAGTATCCCAATGTGTGGTAGTATCTTGTCCTGGATAACATACACAGAACTCAGTTCTTAAGGACGGTCCCAATGAGACAACCCACCATGTACTCCGACATGGCCTCTCATCACTACCTTTACCAAATCGGATTCACACTTTTACTCTCACACTGTAGAACATGATCACAACCATTCTGATTCATCATTCAGATGGATCAGTCCCGACATGACTCTAAGCATAGCAGGCATTGTAAACAAGCATGGATGAGTAAGCACAACAAGGCTCAAGCAGTTGCTACTCATGCTAAGTGGTTTCAACTATTTACTGTGACAAAATCAGGTCATGCAGAGGAATGGGTTCAACTAGCGATAACATGTATAGTTGAATTATGTGTGTCCTGATGCAGTAAAAGAGAGCAGGAGCGAGAGAGTGGGTTTATATCAATATGCTCAAGGTGGTTTTCTTGCCTGACATGTCTGAATATAGCAATGAGTCTTCATCAATGTCAACGATCACATCGTCGGAAACATCGTTTACCGAGAGGGAATAACACCGACAAACAAGAAAGAACAACAATTACTTCACGGGAATGCAATACTATGATGCATGCTCAAGACATGAAATGAAAGGTGGCAGGGCTAATGTGGCTATCATTTCTTAAGTTGAAGTTGGTATGAATTAGGATTCAAACATCACTTCAAGCCGGGTAGTTTTCCCAGTACCCTTATAATTGATTCGACCTGATGCTCAGGTAAAACTTGTTTTTAACATGCATGAGGATGGCAATTTGAGGTACTGGTTTTGCTAGCTCAATGTTTGAACATAGTAATTGAAGTGGAATTCAAATAGGAATCAAATTCCGACTCCAAACTATTTATTAAATTTACCCTATTCATCATTTTGCCTATTTGGTGTAGTTAACTTTCTCAAACCAGCATGAAAATGCCATAATCAGATTCTTTGGATTTTTCTTATCCTTTTTCATATATAAATTGTTTTCATCCGAGTTATATTTTAATTTCTACGATTTTTACAAGTTTTAGCAATTCCCTAGATTTATCTTATAATAGAAAATCAATTACTGCGTCAGCATTGCGTCAGCAGTCAACTGGCCTGGTCTGAGTCAAACCTGACGTGTGGGGTTTGACCCACGTGTGGGGCCCTCTGTCAGTGTGTAGGGGGGGGGGGGTTAATTAGACAGTAGGTTTGTGCTAATCATCAGGCCACATCAGCACGCCGGAGCTTCGTCGGAGGCAACCAAACTGATGGCGGCTACATGCCGGAATCGCATGAACGGCAACGGTTTGATGCACAAAGAGGACCTGGAGATAGCCCATGTTGGGCTGCATCCATTCCGGCAGGTTTGGAGAGCGGGGATCGCCGGAGACGGCGGCAGCAGCGTCGGAGGCGGCGGTTGGTGCTCTGGCAGGACGGGGTCATCGCTAGGGGGCACGGGGGAAGGAACTGAGGGTTGGGGCAGCAACTACAGGCCCTCCGAACACGCCAGCCTGCTCGGTCGGGCGAGGAAGAGGCCCTGGCCGCGGTGGCCATTGCCGGCGGCAAGGAGCTCGGGGTCCGCAAAGGGAGGCGGCTAGAGGAGTGGAAACTTGAGGGAAAGAGAGGGAATGGGAAGAGGGGCTCACAGTGGTGCTTCAAGCGTCGACGGCAGGGTCGGGGGTGCACCTAAGGTGACGAATCTGTGACGGCTTGGAGGGAGGGCAAAGGGGAAAAGAGAGGGAGAGAGGAGGAAGAAGATGAGGCAGAGGGGTTGGGGGCGGCTCAGCGGCGCGGAGATAAGGGAGAGGAGGGCGATGAGGCAGGCAGGCACGGAGGAGGTGGGAGCAGGAGGTGGCGCGACCAGCCCCGTGCTCATCTTCCCCTCTGCCTACTGGTAGGAGGAGGAAGATGACAGGGGAGCCCCTCGTCGACTGGGCGTGCCAGATGAGCGACATGTAAGTCTTCCCTCTGTTTTTTTTCTTTTTCTGTTTTGATTTCTTTCTGGCATTTAGTTTTAGGTTTTACAATAAATTGTTTGACCAAAAATAAGACCCTAAAATTTTATTATGTGACAGAGATAATAATATCCAATGCCACATAAAAGTTTCAACAATTTGAAACTTTAAAATCGAAGGAATCAAAATAATTCCATTCCAATTAGCTATTTGGTCAACTCAAAAATCATTTTCAAAAGTTCCTTTAACCTAGAATTTTGGTTTGACAAATTTATTTTATGTCACTATTTTGCCAAGTATTTGGAACATTTTCTTGGTCCCTTTTAAGGTATTAATTTTTATTGCCTTGTTGTCAATTTTTCAAATCATTGGGGTTTTGATCACTTCCTAATTGTAGATCATCGCCATTGTATTAAGTTGATTTGAATGCATGCATTAATGCTCACTGATGCAACTAACTACAAGCTATAATCTAGGGCTGTGACAACTACTGGGTGAATATAAAGTTGCTCTACAGGTATCTCCGAAGGTGTCTGTTGGGTTGCCGTGGATCAATGCTGGGATTTGTCACTCCTTGTGACGGAGAGGTATCTCGGGGCCCACTCAATAATACAACATGACAACAAGCCTTGCAAGCAATGTGACTAAGGAGTTTGTCACGGGATCTTGTATTACGGAACGAGTAAAGACACTTGCCGGTAACGAGATTGAACTAGGTATGGAGATACCGACGATCGAATCACGGGCAAGTAACATACCGAAGGAGAAAGGGAACAACATACGGTATTAACTGAATCCTTGGCATAGAGGTTCAACCGATAGAAATCTTCATATAATATGTAGGATACAATATGGGCATCCAGGTCTCGCTATTGGTTATTGACCAGGAAGTGTCTCGGGTCATGTCTACATAGTTGTCGAACTAGCAGGATCTGCACACTAAAGGTTCGGTGACGTTTCGGTATAGTTGAGTTATAGGTGTTGGTGACCAAATGTTGTTCGGAGTCCCGGATGAGATCCTGGATGTCACTAGGAGCTTAGGAATGGTCCAGAGGTAAAGATTGATATATAGGAAGTCCTGTTTGGGTCACCGTAAAAGTTTCAGGCTCATCGGTAGTGTACCGGGAGTACTGGGAGGGTACTAGGGGACCACCGGGAGGGGTGTGATGACCCAAAGGCTTCATGGGCTGTGAGAGGAGGTAGACCAACCCCTAGTGGGCTGGATAAAGCCTCCCCTAAGGGTCCATGCAGCTGGAGTGGAGGAATAAAAAGCCAAAAGGTGGAAAGACTTTCTAAATTAGGAAGGAGTCCTAATAGGATTCAACCTCCCTTGTGGGAGGTGGATTCCTCCCTTGTTAGCTCAGTCGAACCTCTCCTTGGAGAAGGGGCCAAAGAATCCTCCCCTCCTATTCCTCCTATATATACTAGAGGTTTTAGAGGTGAGGGCTAACCCTAATTGCCACGTGCTCCCTCTACTTCATCTAGATCGGTTTCTCCTCTAGTCTAATTCGGCGGTGGTTAGGTGAAGCCATGCTGGATTAGTTCACCACCACCACCACCACGCCGCCGTGTTGGGGAACTCATCTACCTCTCTTCCCCTCTTGCTAGATCAAGAAGGCGGAGATCGTCATTGAGCTCAATGTGTGCTGAATGCGGAGGTGTCGTCCATTCGGCACTAGATCGGGATGGATCGTGATGGGATCGCGAGACGGATCGTAATGAGATCGCGGGAGGGGCTGCGATTTTAATCGTGAAGACGTTCCACTACATCAACCATGTTATATACGCTTCCACTTAGCGATCTACAAGAGTATGTAGATTCACTCTCCCCTATCGTAGATGATCATCACCATGGATAGGTATTGCGTGTGCGTAGGAAATTTTTTGTTTCCCATGCAACGTTGCCCAACACTTCTCCCAGTCTAGACCGAGATCAAGGAGCAGCAGACGACGCGGACGAACCGGGCCCGAGCGGTCCTTCATCGGGCTCCGCGGGCTTCGATGGCTAGGAGAGAGGAGGTGGGAGACATGGAGGTTGGGTGGTGGATGCTGGTTGGGGCCGCACGGAAATCGAGGTAAAGCTAGGGTTTGACTGAATTAGGCATGGGGTGTGCTTAAATGGGGAAGGGGGGCTAGGCTTATAAGTTTTCATCCGATTTTGGACCGTCGAATCTCGATCGGGCGGTAGGAAATGGAGGGTTTGGCAAGGAGGGCTGTGTAGGCTGTGTATTTGGCTCTTGGGTTGAGATGAGAGGGAAATGGTGTGGCCTATGGCGGTTTTTTTAAATCGAAAACACCGGACTTTTGAACAGCTATAATCCCGCTATACTTTTAACGGTTAGGGTGTCAAACGACTCTGATTGCGATGAAATTTGGCACGCGGCCTACCTACACAATAATAAGAGCACACGCCAAGTTTCAACCCAATATGAGAATGTTTTGTACGCACTTCTAAAAAAAATATTATAACGATGCCACGGGCGCGTGCGTGTGTGTTTGGTCCCGAAATGGTCAACGACAAAAATGGAGATGACCGCCAACTAGTAACGGATGCAAGATTTGAAAAATGATGAAAACGCAGTGTCAATGCACTGTGGATGATGCGAATGATGCGATGATGAATCCGACAACTAAATAAATCACATGACGACAATGGAATAAAACCTGAATCTTCTAGAGCATCGGTTCTGGGTTGTTACAACTCTCCTCCACTAACAAGAGATCTCGACCCGAGATATACGAATGAAAGGGGAAGAGGGAGAGGAAAAGAAGAGGTAAAACTTCGTTGCTTCTTCACAAATGAGTGAAACCAATGAACCTTAGAGGTTGCAGCGAGATGAAGAACAACATGTGGCACAAGCGAGAATTCAAAAGAAATTTTGACAGCACTTTGGTAGGAAATAGAGGCAAAACTTGATAAGGGAAAGAACTTGAAAAGGGAGGAACAACACACCAGTTATATGAATAAGCATGGGAATAACATGATCTTGATAAGACGAGATGATAAATCGAAGAGGGCAACTTCCAAAATAAAAGAATGCTCAAAAGAAATGAAGGTTGACATGAATCAGATTATGACCGTGCAAGATTCAGATGGAACTTCATGAAGAGATACATGAGAAGACTAAAAACTCCATAACGGACAAGATAAATAACTTATAATCAAGAATTTCATATCATTAGCAACTCCGGAAGAATGATTGAAATCACCTTGTTGAAACAAGAATAAGAATTATGTTATGCTTATCCTTCATCAAGTTAAACTGATGACAAGAAACGAATTTAGCATGCCACTTATTCTTCTTGACAAAGATTGAAGATAGAGAGATAGGACAAAACTTGAAAAAGTATTCAACGGAACACCGTGAAGAATTTTCCAATGAATGAGGATACCATGAATGAATGGAGATACATGAGAATGAAGAGACCATGATCCGCCTTGCAAGGAACTTAAATAAATCACCCGAGTAATTGAGATACAAAAGATGGGGCAACAATTGAAAATAATATGTGAACCAAAGATGAAAGATGAGAAGATAGTATTCTTCTGAAATGATGGCCTTTGGAGAATCGAGAAATGAAAGCAACTCTAAAATGCACCGAACAGATATGGGACTAGTTTCTCATGATTGGAAACAATTTGAGAGGATATCACAAAGCTGAAGCCATGGTTATTCAAGAAAATTGACCAAGAATTAAGAGAAACTCTTCTTTCGTCTTCCAAGCTGAGAATGATTAGGAGAAACAACATCAATAATTACTGGACACACTAGAACAATGAATAAGGAAATGTTGAGCCAACAAAGAAAATTGGTTCGACGCGATCTTGAAGAAGGAATATGACTGATGGTATTCATTCTTACGCCATATTTTAAAAGAACTTGAGATCTTTCAAAAATATTAGGAAAGCTAGGTAAGACCATGGGAGAAAACCTTTGGGTTTTGGGCCCACTCAAAAGAAACCATTGTTGAAACGATTGCTTAGGAAGAGAGATTGCACCCGTACAAATTAGAAACATGATGGGGCGGGACTCTCAAAATGATTGAAACAATTTGAATGGAAACATGAATCTTTAGAGATATCTTCAACACTCCAGATAGAATAGAGAGAGTTAAATAAGCAAGAGATATTTGAATAAGAATTTCCAACATGGAAAGCATTTAACAAATGAAAAGGATATGATAACCACCGAAGCTTGAATTGAATCCACCGAAGAAGAACACGGAGACAAAGAAATTATGAACTTAGCACAGAATCATCTTCCCAATGAATCACCAGATACAACACGGGAGTGAAGATATCAGAAGCAATAACAAAAACAAGGCATTAGGATGATAATTAAATCATTTAAGAAAAAGGGCGAGAGGATTGGAAAAACAAAGAAAACTTGGGACAGGTGAGATGAACTCCGAAAGAAATAAGAGGATTGATCTTGCAAATATTGAAAAGGGTTGAATTAAGTGGAGGAGAAGCACACCGATTGGAAAGAATTAACATGAAAATTTGATTGAGAAAAAGGATTAGCACTCTCATAGAAATATGAGAACACCTCTTAGGGAAGATATGGAATCATCACTTGACATCGAAGCAACTTGAATTACCATACTCCAACAAAACAAAGGATGAGGCTTGCAAATTAAGCGAGAAAATAATTCATGACAGAGATTCCATCTGATATTTTTGTTGTAAGGCTCGCGCGGGCTCGATCATACATTGGATTGTCATATTGAAATGACGCTCGAATATGCTCCCTAGGCATAGTGAACTACAAGGCTTGACGAAGAATATCTGACGAAGAATGTGGAGACTGTCCTCTATAAGAAAGACCATGAACAAACAAACCACCAGATGTCGAACCCCGACCTCACATGATGCATCGGTTGGAAGATAGTCCTAAGTAACTACTTAAAGTCCCACTTGAGAACTCCCGAAATCTTTCTTGGTTATGCTGTCAGGTTGCGGGTCAGGGAACCTACTAAATGCAACGACCTGCATGACCTTTCACGCAACTATAAACACATATCCGAGAAATTCCCCAAATTCATCTACCTCAGAGCTTCGAAAAAACAATGATACTAGACCTCGTAGATCATTCGAGTTATCTCCACCTGTACTGGGAAAAGTCACGGCACTATTTGCCACCAACCAAAGTATTGAAGTGTTTCGATGTCCGCATCCCGAGATACTAAGTAAGCTGAATGACAACAATATTTTGAAAACCCCTTGGAGCTATACTCCTTGATAAAAGGAGCACGAAGTCAGAATTCCATCACAGCAACATCATATAGATTCCAAAATACCCGCATGATCCTAATTTGTTTAGCGAGAAGAGGTGTAGAATGAAAATTCCTAAGTCGTAATTCCTCACGGGAGCATAAAAGAGGAGTAAAAATAATACTACTCTATGATATATAACTAGACTAAATTAATTTTTCACTAGACCCGAATCGGCCGAGTTCAATCAATCAAGAGGTCTCCTAGGTCACTACTGCTCTGATACCAACTTGTAACGCCCAAGATGCGATCATATCCTTATTTTGGCATCAGGGCCTCGACACGGATAGAAGCACATCTCCTTGTTTCGCAAGAATATATATTGTTACAAGTAAATGTAGAGAAGAGATGAGTATATAGAATTGGCTTAAAATCACCACAAGCTAATCAGGATCATCTCAATACAAACATACATACAATCACCATTGAGAAGAGCAGGGTCCGACTATGGATGACATTAAATGATAAAAATGGCGTCCATCCATGCTATCCCAGGCCGCCGGTATGGATCCCATCCTATGATCCATGATGAAGAAGAAGAAGAAACTCCAAATAGAAAAAAACATCATGCTCACATCAAAGTAGCGCTTTACATGTACCTGCAACTATTGGTGTAGTAATTTTTGAGTCAAAGGGACTCATCAATCTCATTTCCAAAGGTATCAAGACTAGCAAAGCTTAATGGGTGAGGTATAGTTAAGTGGTGAGACTGCAGTATGTACTAAGCATTTTTTTGAGTGTTAACTTACGAGTACAAGAATAAGAGGGGGGTGATGTTCGAACAAACGGACGTCAAATAATATTGACCAAGAAATGATCCTGAACACGTACTTATGAGTCAAACATAACCCCACCGTGTTCTCTCTCGAATTTAGAACTCATCGGAAGATATAGTAACGGTTACACACATAGTTGGCCTATTTTAATTGAGTTTATTTCATGTTTACTATGACCAGGTGTTAAAAAAAGTTTCCAAGTTGCCACATAACCGCGGGAACGGTTTTCCAAAATATTTAACCCTACAGGGGTGCTCCAACTACTCCGCCACAAACTACCACAATTTGCGTGGAATAACCTCAACCATGGAAGACCCGTACACTACAGGAATTAGGGACTTTGCCGTCTGCCATGGTGGACGGAAAGGCCTTTGCCGTCCGTCTGCAGACAACCAACTTTGCAGCAAAGAAAAATCCGGTAAAGAGGTTCTTTGTTGTCGTCCTTGGGCCTGCGGACGGCAAAGAAACTTTGCCGTGGGGGGCAGACGACAAAGAACATGGACGACAGATCCACGGGGTTAGGGTCGTCAAGTGGTAACGGCAGCCTTTGCCGTCTGCCGGGCCCACCATCCCTTTGTCGTATCGCATGGCCCCCCTTTGCCATCTATGGGCGGACGACAAATATGGCAATTAGTCGAGGCCTTCACGGCCTTTGCCGTCTGCGCCCCCCCCCCCCTTTGCCGTCGGTTGGCGGACGGCAAAGAAACCAAAATGCCCATGTTTCTTTTTTATTATATCCAACAATATTCACAGTAATATACGATATATATATATATATATTTCACATAAATAATGTTGTTGCCATACTAATAACCATATTAAAATGAGTTTCATCCATACATGCATACGTATTATGCAAGTTTCATCCGTACCAAACCATATATTATAATAGTTTCATCCTTACATACAAAGTTTCATATCCACATATTACAATAGTTTCATCCATACATAGTATCCAAAAAAATATAAGTAACCCAAGCACTCCATCAATCCAAGCTTCCGTGAAGTGAATGTAATGTGTAAAATGGGAAATAAGAAAGTTAGAAGAAGAAGACTAGATGAAGAAGACAAGTAAGCTAAGTATAGGTCATTTTTTATTAAATAGGCCATTTTGGAGCTAATTTAGCGTACTACATCATTTAGGAGGAAACTAAGCTAAGTATATGTCATTTTGGAGCTACTTAGGTAAACATAGGTCATTTAGGAGCTAACTATGCTTATTAAGCCATTTTGGATCTAACTAAGCTAATTATAAGCCAATTAATAGCTAAGTTAGGTACAATGTGTCATTTTGTAGCTAAGTAACCTTATTATGTCATTTAGGAGAGAACTTAGCTAAGTATAGGTCAATTTTTATTAAATATGCCATTTTGGAGCTAATTTAGCTTACTACGTCATCTAGGAGGAAACTAAGCTAACTATATGTCATTTTAGAGCTACTTAGGTAAAAATAGGTCATTTAGGAGCTAACTATGCTTATTATGCCATTTTGGAGCTAACTAAGCTAATTATAGGCCATTTAATAGTAAGTTAGGTAAAATAGGTCATCTTGGAGCTAGGTTAGCTTATTATGTCATTTAGGAGAGAACTTAGCTATGCATAGGTCATTTTTTGTTTAAATAGGCCATTTTGGAGCTAATTTAGATTACTACATCATTTAGGAGGAAACTAAGCCAACTATATGTCATTTTAGAGCTACTTAGGTAAAAATAGGTCATTTAGGACCTAACTATGCTTATTAAGCCATTTTAGAGCTAACTAATCTAATTATAGGCCATTTAATAGCTAAGTTAGGTACAATAGGTCATTTTGTAGCTAAGTAAGCTTATTATGTCATTTAGGAGAGAACTTAACTAAGTATAGATCATTTTTTATTAAATAGGCCATTTTGGAGCTAATTTTGCATACTGCGTCATCTAGTTGGAAACTAAGCTAACTATATGTCATTTTAGAGCTAATTAGGTAAAAATAAGTCAGTTAGGAGCTAACTACGCTTATTATGCCATTTTGGAGGTAACTATGCTAATTATAGGCCACTTAATAGCTAAGTTAGGTACAATAGGTCATTTTGTAGCTAAGTAAGCTTATTATGTCATTTAGGAGAGAACTTAGCTAAGTATAGGTCATTTTTTATTAAATAGGCCATTTTGGAGCTAATTTAGCTGACTATGTCATCTAGGTGGAAACTAAGCTAACTATATGTTATTTTAGAGCTACTTAGGTAAAAATAGGTCTTTTAGGAGCTAACTATGCTTATTATGCCATTTTAGATCTAACTAAGCTAATTGTGTCATTTGGGAGGAAACTAAGCTAAGTATAGGTCATTCTAGAGCTAACTTGGGTAAAATCTGTCATTTTTGAGCTAAGGTAAGGTAAGTAAACATTATTATGCGGTTGTTAAGCAAAACACTAGAAAAAACATCCCATTCTCGTTAGCACGGTGGTGAAGCACGGTGGCTCTGGCTTGTTTCACCTGGAGAAGGCTCCACCATAGAAGGGCCGTGCGATGTGTTTCGAGAGATATTCTGCACCAAACATCGTTTGGAATGTGTCCTTAGCATGATGACACTCAAGCCTAAATTGCAATGTTTTGGGAGATTTTGGTTTGAATCTTCTCACCCATACCGTTGTCTACCACAATATACCTAGAAGAATTGCAAATGGGGCAATAGTTCAAGGCCGCATACTCAAGCCTATATAAGGCACATCCATTGTCACAAGCTTGTATCTTCTCATAGGGCACCTTAAGTACACGGTGGATTTTGTCTGATTGGTACATGTTTGCAAGAAGTACATGGCCTTTGGGTAGAAAGCGTCCAAATATTGTCATCATCGCGTCCTAGCATTCTCTGCCTAGGTTGAATTGAGCCTTCAGCGCCATTACTTGCGCGATGGCATCCAGCTGACAAAGCTCAGTGTGCTCATGGAGAGGACGTTTTGAAGACTCCAACATTTCATAGAAGGCCTTTGCAGATTCCTCCATCTCATCGTCTGAATCCCAAGCATCATCAATGTCTTGCACCATGTCTTCGATCCCGGTACCATGCTCGTTAGTGCGACGACGAACCACATCAGTTCTGGCACGTTGGTCAGACTCACCATGAAAAATCCACACCATGTAATTAGGCGTAAAACCCCACTTCTGGAGGTGTTTACCCATTTCAAACTCTGTCTTCTTTTTCCAGTTGTCATAGTTGGGACAGGGGCACCATGTTTTTTGCTGGCCATTTGCAAATGCGGCTCTCACAAACCCCCTTGTTTTTGTTAACCATCCATTGGTCATGTCTTTCCGACTAGAGTGACCAGTGTACATCCACGCACGATCACTCATCTTGCCTATCTACGGACACACAAGAAATATATATATAATTCATCATCTACATTCATCCTTTAATCAAGTTTGCCAGTTTTATTACATCCATGCAACCTACACGCTAATAGATAGAGATAGATCCTAATCCCACCCGAGTATGTGTAGATTGGGTTCATTTTCTCATGCTCTGCTCCAGATCCGACGCAGAATTTTGGCAGCACCTCCCCGCTTTTCTCCTATTACATATCTCAGCATTAAGTAGATAGGATGTGTACCCGGAGAACAACAGGGAGGCACTGACGAAATTCCGCATTGGATCCGTAGCAGAGCATACGGGAAAACAAGCCCAATCTACACATACTCGGGCTGTCGATGGATAACATTGGACAATTCGAAAGGATGGCAGTTATGAATATGCAGAGACATGCATATTTATAGATGCCGCTCTTTCGAATGGGAGACACGTGCTCGTCACGCATACTGATGATGGAAGAAACCTATAACTAGCAAGTTTCATCGGCACGAAGACCGAAATACAACAAATTAAGGGGGTAGGAGGAGAAGACAATTTTGCTCACCCACAAATGCAGGGGCCGAGCTCGTCCAACACACGGGGAGGTCGTCGAACAACTGCACATTGAAATTCACCCGATCAACACAAATATGATGTTTTTATAACAAAATTGGAAAATATGTGACATAACTCCTAATTTACAAAACTATGACCCCGTCGGCCTCTAGAAGGCCGAAAAGCACCTTCTCGTTCAACGGGAGGCAGAAGACGTGTCGGTGGTTGGGGGTCAGTGGCATCGGGAGTCAGTGCCCTCGAGGGTCGGTGGTGTCGTGTGTCGGTGGCATCGGGGGTCGGGGGTTAGTGGTGTCGGGGGCCAATGTCGTTTGGGGTCGACGGTCAGTTGCGTCGGGTGTTGGGGGTCAGTGACGTCGGCAGTCGGGGTCAGTGGCGTCGGGGGTCGGGGGTCAGTGACGTCGGGGGTCAGCTAGCCAGGTCTTTGTCGTGCGCTAGCGGACGGCAAAGAGATTCCAAGCAGACGACAAAGTAGTAGAGGACGGCATCTAGGCTACCCACCTGACCTAGCACGCTCCACGGTCCAATGGCGCCCATCTGGTCCCTTTTCCATATGCCTTTGGTGCCTTTGTCATCTTCTGGAAGACGGCAAAGGCCTGGCTGACGACAAAAGTACCTTTGGCATTAGACATCTATTTGCCCTCTGCTTTGTGCCAGCTGACGGCAAAGAGGATCTTGGCCATGTGTCAGCAGACGACAAAGGCATGGCTGACGGCAAATTACTAGATTCCAGCAGTGGTAGTCTCCTTGGAAATTCTGATGGAAAACCTCAACCTTGAGATAGCGCAAAGTATCCTCGGAATCCCGCGCACAATATGTTCGAGAAGGGTAAAACAAATTGAGTAAGACCGCCCGACATGGTGCTGACCCTGATAAGAGCCGTGTACCTCGTTGTCAGGACACATTGGATAAGCAACTATACAGTGGGCTGATAGAAATCACCCAAGTTGCCCCGGGTTGGCCCCACATAGTGCTCTAGTTGTCGTCAACACTCATGAGGAGCACTAGCCCGGGGGTTAACTAATTATCCACATGGTGATCAATGCCTTATGCAAATTTTATTAGTTTTTATTAAGCAAATAGTATCAATGTTGGGCCTTGCCAGAAGAGTTTTACCCCAAAATTAAAATCATGGGGGTCCCCATAACAACCACAAGCATGTTAAGAGCGCTCAATATGGAACATAACACCGGTACACAAGTGACTGGGCGAGAAAGATGGAGAAAAACACTTAGCGGGAAGGCCAAGGCTTCCACCTTTTACCAAGTATATAGGTGCATTAAATTAAACAGCAACAATATTGTGATATATCAAGGAATCCATGTTGTCGCATGGAAATCAACTGCACCTTCAAGTAGCAACGCTATAAGAAGGCTGAGCAAGCAGTAACATAGCTAAACAAGGGTTTGCTGGGATGTGGAGGGTGTTTGAGGCTTTTCATGGCAATGTTGGAAGGCTTCACATAATAGGTGGTAGGTAACGAGACATAGCGATAGAAATGAGAAAACTAGCATGGAAATAATAGTAGTGGTATGTAGGGAAATGGTCATCTTTCCTGAGATCCCGCTTGGAAGAAGAACGAATCCGTGAAGTAGACGAACCCATGTAGTCGATCGAATCCTCACACTCCGAAGCGGTTCGGAACTCAATCGAGAAGAAATAATCCGAATGCAAATAATCAACACATGATAAACACCACAACATATTCATGATATGATGCGCAATGAGATATGATGCATGTCCGTTTAATTATGTGTGACATGACAAAGGACAACAATCAACTACTACACATTAAGTGAAGCTCAATGTGCACCAAGTTGCATATTGATGAAACTCAAGATTTGGATTACTTGGTTCATCCCTGTTTAGGTACACAACAATATTAAATGTTGTTAAACATGGAAAGAGGTGAAGCATAAATGAACTACACTATCTAGGCATTTTAAACGAGGTCGGAATGACCCCATATGTAACTTTGAAATTGGTCCTGATCTGAACTAAACATATTTTATATTTACTACACACTAAAATAAATTGCACCATGTGATACTACACATCATTCTAATCGATTTACATACATAGATCATCTAAAACGTAGTTACGGTCTAAAAGAGATGACCAACACAAGATAATATGCCATATATGCAAAATGTATGCAAATGACAGCCGGAAACATTATAATCATGGATGAAGAAACATATTATGAAACTACACAAAGTTCTAATCATGTTTCATATATGGCATGTTCAAAACGGATCAACGGTTCAACAAATATAACCAACACAAATTATAGCTATAATGTGCCCAAAAATAGCAACATGGCATTTTATACAGACCAAAACAACAAGCTACAAGAATCCCAAATTCACAACCAAGACATGAGGCAGTAGTTGACAAGATGCAAAACAATCATCTCCTAACAAAAAATTGAATAGAAGCATGGATCACTAGGAAAAGAGCTGACAAAATGGCAAGTTGAACACCGTTTCAGACTTAGTGAAATTATCAGTTTTAATAGTGCAGTTTTTATCATCAAGGCATATTGGCAGCAAGAAAAATATATAATGAAGATCATATAATGGCTTGACATTTTACCGCGTAGTAGTAGGCATGATGCACTTCATTTTATTCCACACTATCAATGTCTAAATATGCACACAATCGTAGCTAGCATCAACACAACATGGCAATCTGAATTAATCAGATTCTCAGACTTAGAAATATTTGACCCTACCAAATAACAACTTTATCTTAGCATGTTCACATGATGAAAACTACAGCTAAGCTGTGGCACCCTGATAGAGGGCCGACGCACATTCGTCCCCAGGATAGGACCGGACACGCGCCAAAGACATGATACCGAAATTCCAGGCAAAAGTGGCTTTATTAATATAAGGGAGTATTACAATACTTTTGCTTACAACAATATTACACAACTCCAAGGCTACTAAGTGGCAACAGATGTCTTGATACAATGGCAACGACGTCCCTGGCTAGGCTCCATAACTCGCAGGACTGGCTTGGTTAGGATCTAGCACGACGAGCCTTCTCCTGCAACTGGCCACGTGCAAGGCCAAGTGAGTACTTTGAATCTACCCGCAAGACAACCAAATACATGGCATCCAAACAACCAGATAACAAAGCAAGCATAATAATTATATAATAGCTATTCTAAGCATGGCATGGAATTAGCAAGAAAAATATGTATCAAGCATAGCATGACATGGACTAATCATGTAATCTACCTCACTAGCATGGCAAGATCCCAACAAGTGCTTAACCAACTTATTATTGCTGAATATCAACTTACTCTATTCTCGGTTGTACCACAACCCTCGACATACTCGTAATCCAATCTGAACAGATTCAAATTGCATAACACGGTCATCTGACCAGTCATCATGTAGCCTTCTCTTGGCAAACACATCATGTTATCAACATCCTCTGATGTTCACACGAGACGAGCTCTTCCATCATTACAACACTGATATGGTTGACCGTTTACTGAGGTCTGGTCGGGCTGTCCATTACCGTGGACTCAGCTATTCAAATAGGTTTGACACTTTGCAGAGGTTGCACACTTTACCCACACTATGAAGCACTGACCTCAAGATCCCATTCGGGTGGACCAGCATTGCTCCAACGAAACTTGCCTGACCCGTGACTCTTTCATCGTACCACCGGCATCCATCCTTCCATGGAGTCCTGCCTTGGGTGGCCCTGTGTCCTCATCACACCTGCCACCATCGTGGCCAAACTAAATTGTCCCATCCGGGGACGCCGACACAAACAACTCAACTGGCTCACAGGGTTATCACCGCCCACCTGATCGGGGTAGCACGAGTGCATAACCCTCCCTAATTGGAGGTACCGGTGAAAGGTCACGCGATCAGCCCAAGTCACGGCCGTCCCACAACGACAAATGTGGCTCTCCATGTTTCACTTACCACTGTCTACTCAAGCATATCTGGAACTGCTTTTGGACCAATCTTTGCTTCAGGACATGGATCTTGATCATCAGGCTTTTGACAGATGGGTATGGGGAAAAGATGCTAAGGTCTACACAGCCAAGAGATACTACGCTCATATTCATAGCAGTATTGTACCAAACCCTTTACTCAACTGGATCTGGAGAAGCTGTTGTACCATGAAGATTAAGATGTTTGCCTGGATGCTCATCCTGGACAGGTTAAACACTCAAGATATGCTTGAACGACATCACTGGAATGTTTCTGACTCCAACCTTTGTGTTCTATGTTATGCTCGAGTCAAGGAGGACAGAGATCACTTATTCTTCAACTGTCTTTTAAGTACCAGGGTCTGGAATTACCTGCACATCACATGGCAGGGTCCATCCATGTGAAGTGCGGCTGTTGCTGCTGAAAGGGACATTCATAACCCTTTCTTTGCTGAGGTGGTCTTCACTGCATGTTGGAACATCTGGACTATCATAAATGCAAAGGTCTTCAACCAGGAGCAGCCAAAGTTCAGAAAATGGAGATCTGGATTCATTCATGACATTTCTCTGTTAGCTCATAGAATTAAGGCTAGTTTCAGGGATGATCTCCTTAAATGGGTTTCGTTTTTGCCTCCTTGAGGTTTGTAATTCTTGCTCCTCTTCCCCTTTGTACATTCTAATCTCCCATTGTACATATTGCTCTCATATATGGGAATAAAGGAAAAATGGTTGTGGGTGGTTTTCCCTACAGTAGCCGGTCAAAAAAATGTGGTTGCACTGATGGGCCCGGACAGGTGACTCTGATCAACCAACTAGGTATCTTATCCCGAATATTATTTGTCATAGCTGACGCTACGATGTCAACGCAATCCGATAATTAATAAGATTAACCCACTACTGTTAAACTACATTCATAAATTGTCGGATGAAACACAAAGTAATCATAGACAGTAATCTCAATACTATAATGTAAATAGCAAACTATTACTTTACCGATTATAACTATAAGTTGGACCTTCGGAACCACCGCATCAAATCAGCAAATAAATCGGTAGCCACTAGAAGGGTCTTTACAACACAGATCTGGGACATTACCGGAATAACTGAACTCCGACTCAAGACGGCTAGAAAGCAGCTCAAAGCATGAGGCGGTGTTGATAAGAAGAAAGTAGCAGTTCCCTAAGACAGCCGAAGCATAGCTCAGAGCATAGGATCACTGCCACGGAGAGAATTTCAATAGTGGCCCGCGACGGCCGAAAAGCAGCACAGAACACGGGACAACTGCTGACAAAATAAATATAAAATTGGCATCCACCCTGGACGACCGGAAACAGCACAGATTCAGGCATGGTGCCATTATTGAAGGAAATGCGAGCAAGGGTTCATCAGCGTCACACACAACACCTCACCATGTACTCTGATATAAGCATTTTAAATTTAATATGTAAGAGCAACATCTGCGGGCGTATGTTGGATGAAGAGTAATACTAGTAACTATTACTAATACTGTCACAGTTATATATAAATGGGGGTTAAAAGGTGATACAGACAAACACACAGAGTGCAAGCAAAGTTATAACGCAGGTACGGAGCTCATGGTAAGAGATTGCTTGCCTGGGGGTCGACGAATACACCAGGAAGGAGCACAATACAACATCTGAAAGATTTGCCGGAGAGGTTTCCCTCTCGGAGGGCTCAATCAGAGGGCAAGGGGAAAACAATCATTTCTACTGTGCAAACATATTATGAAAATGGTATAATCAAAACGAGCTCGACGAGACGAAGATCTGGTTTTACCTCAATTGGAGTTACGAGCGTAAACTTACGGACGTTCATTCGTTAGGCAGAAAATAAATAAAACTTATTCATTTCTGCTCTTAACTAGTGAACGTTCACAATTGAGCAGATTCGGCCGGCGAGGTAAAATCAGAAGGCGCATTTCCAGGAATACGCTTTCGGTAAACCGAAAGCGTATTTCCTCCTTTACGTCTCCACTTAAGCGCGTGGGCCCGGGGGGGTGACTTCTCTCTTACTTACGAGTGGGGGCCACCTTATCCACTCCCTTCCTCTCTCTTACAGGTGCGGCCTACCCCTCTCTCTATCCTCCTCCCTGCATCTTCTTATTCCTCGCAATAGGGACGCCAGAGGCGCCATGGCCATCGGGCCGAGCTCGCCGCCGGCGCTATAGGCCACCTGGCGCGGGGCTCCGACCATCGGCCTGCTCAAGGCGACGGGGCAGACCCATATCCCGGGGCAAGGCGGGCACCAGAGGGCTAGGAGGTGGCCGGGGCGTCGGGTGCGGCGGGCGCCGGTCTCGGCCAGGGTTGGGGCGGTGCCTTGGTCATTCGAGGGACGAGGCGAAGAGGTGGGGAGGCATGAGGTGGCAAGGGAAGGGATGGGAGGGGGCAAGGCCGAGGGAAAGAGACGCTGCCAGCCCAATTTCTAGCCGGGGCCGGCGGTGGTCGGGGTGGCAATCGGAGGGGGCCGGAGCTCCTCCAGCTCGGGAAAAGGAGGGGCAAGCTGCTGGTGCTCGAGGGTCGACACGGGCTCGGGGCACACCATTTATAGCCAAGGGATGGAGTTCCCGCGATGCCGGAAGAACCTCCGAGATCCATGGCGGGACTCCAATGGCAGACACCTCGAGTAGCAAGGAGACGATGGGGAGAGGGTTCTAGAGGGCATACGTGGGCTAGGGGATCCTCTTCGACACTCTTGGACAGGCTGGTGCTATGTGGAGATGTGCTCCCGTCGCCTCAATGCATAGAGTTCCGTTTTGGCCCTCTATGCCCATGGTCACCACGTCGCCATGGCCTTGCCTTGCCCATCAAGCTGTCAAAGCTTGTCTAGGGTGTTCTCCAAGAAACACTGAGCTGAACCGACCCATCAAACTCCATGCTACAACTCTGATGTGAAAGAACCAAGGTCAAATAGTCTCCAAGAGTAAGGTGTTTGCGCTGCGGTGTGGCCACCATAGTGCACCTCTTGTCATGCTATTTGGCTCAGGTTGACCACTCACTATACTAACCAAAATTCAGCACAATCCTATGAGTCTATGGGGTACTTCCTTTGTAACTTGGCATACTGGCCAGAAATGAAGAACATGATGCCGGGGTCAAATGGCTAAATGGAAATGGCTGAAATATGGAGGAGACTCATGATTTAGGCATATGAAGGCACTGGCAAAGTTTCATAACATTTGCATAAATATAAATGGTACTTCCTTCACACTGCTCCAATCTGGACAAAATCTTAACTAATTTGCTGGGAAAGAATGGGGTGATGAAATGAGCTAAATTTTGGTGGACAAAGATGATTTAACAAAATGAACCACTCTGGAAAATTTCAACTCAAGGGGAACAAGGAATCAAGCACTTCCTTTACAAACAGAAGATCTGGACAGAATTTGCAAAGGAATATTGTGCACAATTTTTGAATTGGGGAACTTGATATATGAGTGGAGATGATGAATATATAAGGATGACAAGCACCAAAAACTATTTTGGATTTTTCCTAGCTACCAACATGGTAGTTCCTTTGGAGAGGCCCCAAATGGGAATATTGGCTTAAAATAAGAAAATGCAATTTTTCTTTATTCTATGATGGGCAATATTTTATGAGAGCTTCATAGGATCTCAAAGAACATTTCTACAAGTTTTCATGAGCACTGGAGATGGATAGCTATTTTCTTGGATTTAATTCCTTAGACAAGCAGAAACAGGAATTAATTCCAAAGGGGAAATATTGCATATGACTTGGCAATATTTTTGCACATCTGGGGGTTATGAGGGATGATCTCTGGGAAGATTTGGAGGATCAATAGAGCAAGGGAAATGATGGCTCCTTTGAAAACACAACGACATGATTCCCAGTTCCAATACTTCAGAGCTAGGGTTTCAAAAGGGGGTTCGGGGTTTACTCAGCAAGGGCAAGGAGCCACAAGGATATGGGAAAATCCCTGAGAGGTTGAGGACAGAGTGGATTCACATGGTCATTTGCCAAATTCCAAAGGAAAATCTAGGAGAAAAAAAATCTAGGAAGGAATAACAACACAAAAATCGATAACCCGATTTTTGGGATGTTACATAAGCATGGCATACATGGCATGGGAAACCTACTAACAACAACTAGATATAGCATGCTTCAAATCACTCCCTTGCGCACATTCAAAATAGGCATAGTTTCCTTAATTCGAGCTTCGTAAAATGGAACTTTACGAAAATAGATTGTTGCTTTTAACATGATAGCAACTTGGGAGCAACAAATAAGCATGTTAATGCTAACCTACATGGCAACTAGAGGCACAACATCACATTATACATATTAAATAGCACATATCATGAAGAAACCACATGCAAAAGGCCTACAGTTTGTTTGCAATGATCCGTGCAACTTTGATTAATATAATAGTTTTAGACCTATCCACGAAGCACTTGCAATGGAGATTTGAGCTTGTAGCTGCAACCTATTATGCACGCAAATGCCACAATCACGTAGAGCATGAAGAGTCAGACATTTTTCATATAGAGTTTATTTAAATCGGAGCAACAGTTATGAAGTGACGAAATAAATCCTTTTAATATGGCATTTACGCAAAACAATGAAAAAATGAAGTTTAATATTTTACACATGCCTGAAATTTCGATATTGTGAATCTACACAAAATTCTGAACATTTTTAATATCAAGTTTTTTTATTCCGATGCACCGATTAAACCACACAAAATACAAAAGGGCATCACAACAAAATAGCATGCACACAAACTTGCTCGAACTAGAAAACTAATTGCACAATTAAATTCATCGGATTTTTCTAACCCAAAATCATATATAACATGTGGGTATTACGATGGGAAAAATTACACAACAATTATGCAAGATTATGGCATCTATGCAAATTATGTGAAAACAACAAGCTAAACATTTTTTATCATGCATGGAAGTTGCAAATTATTAATCTACACATAATACTAAACATTTTACATATTAAGTTTGTTTGAATCTGATGCACAGTAATTTATTGATTAACATTTTAAAAACATGCATTTTTCTGTAACTAAAATGCATTGGTTAATTAGGAATTCAGAGACAGTGAAAAAAATAGGCTACGGGCCAAATCTTAGCACTCGACCCAAACATTACATGGCACAACATCAAATAAAACACTCTGGGTGGGACTTAGCGGGGGTGCTCACACAGGGCCGGATCTGGCTGCGGCTGGGCTTGACCTTGCGTCGTGGGCTAGGGGAGCTGACACGTGCACAGGAGGCCCACGCGGGCGCTCAGGCTCTCGGATGAGGCAGACGAGGTTGCTACCAAGAGGCCGATGGCAGCGGCTGAGGGGACTTCAACGACGGGGACGAGGAGGGATTGGCCAGATCCGGTGGCAGAGACACGAAGGCGGCCGGTGGTGAGGCACGCTGGCGGTGGCGGTGGTCTATGAGGTGGCTCGAGGTATTGGCAGGCTTCGGCAGCGTGCATCTTTACGACAACAGGAGCTAGGGATGTCGGGCGCACGACCACAATGACGATGAGAAGGAACGGCGAGGCGGCTAGCCGGCGACGTCAGAGCGGCGGCTCGGGGTAATGGCGTAGCCGCAGGTAGGTGCTAGGGCTGACGAGGTGGTGGCGAGAGGAGCTCATGCTTCTGACGATCCAGATCGGGCTCGAGGAGCAGCGGGCAACACAGATGAACCAGGGCCGAGTGGGCCTGTTGTGGGCTCAGCGACTTCGGCGGGTGGGAGAGAGGACGTGGGAGATGTGGAGGTTGGGTGCTGACTGCTGGTTAGGGCCGCACAGAAATCTTGGGTTCAGCCGAATTAGGTGGGGGCGGTGTGCTTAAATAGGGAAGGGGGCTAGGGTTAGGAGTTTTCTTACCGTCGGATTAATCGGGCGGTTCGAAATGGAGGGGTAGGCTAGGTGGGTTGTGTAGGGTGTGTAGGAGGATCTTGGGCTGAGATGAAAGTGAAATGGTTTGGCCCGTGATTGTTTTTTGTAAATCGAAAACGTCCGACTTTGACCGTCTATAATGCTGCTATACATTTAACGGTTCTCGTATCAAACGGACTGTTATTGCTATGATATTTGGTCGGTGGCGTACCTACACTATAATAAGACCCTAAGCCAAGTTACAACCCAATTTGAGAAAGTTTTATACTCACTTTTAAAAACAAATATTTTAACGATGCCGCGGGCACATGCGTGTGTTGCTGGTTCCGAAATGGTCAGTGACAAAAATGGAGAGAACCAACAACTAATTACGGATCCAAATTTTGAAAAATGATGGCAATGAAGTTTCAATGCAATTCAAATGATGTGAATGATGCAATGATAAATGTGACAACCAAATAATTCACACGACAACAATGGAATAAAACGGGAATCTTCTGAAGAGTCGGTTTTGGGTTGTTACACCACTATCTAGAGAGGATGGTGGTCTACAAGACATACTTTATGGGGAGGAGGGACATGATGGTTACCAACATCTCACCGGGGATATTTTTGATGAAATCCATGCTTGCCGGAGGCTCTTGTGGTTCAGCCTTGACACTTGCTTGTTGGCCACATCGTCCTCCATCAGAAAAGGAGGCGATCCTCGATGGCGGCCCTTATAGATAAGAACAGAGGAGAAGGTGGAGCAGTAATGGATAACATGGGAGCGAGGCAGGCAATGGGTGTAGGTCAAAGCGATCGATTCCTGGCGAGCCAGACGCGCGTGCGCGGCAAACTGCTCGCATGCGTCTCGTCAAATCAAACCTGCACCCGCAACACCTCCTAGCCAATAAAATATGAGGGACGCGTGGAACGAAAATGGTTAGTGCAACAGAAAAGTTATGATTACTATTATTATTATTATTATTATTATTATTATTATTAATCGTGTTTGTGAACTTATCATTTGTTCTTCCTCTGCCCCGTCTTGTCATCGCGTTGCCGCCCGAGGAATCCAGTGCATGCTTCGGCCCCGCACAAGTGTTTCTTTTAGCCATGTCTGCGTGCACAACCACGCAGGCTCCCGCACAAGCTTCCCCATTGGTTTCACACCACAAGCGAATGAGCATAAGAGCCGGCGCACGACACATGCGGATGCACACCTAGTGCAGCCTAGCCCATGTACCAAGCATACCAATCCAACCAAGTGTCGCGTGTACCAGCAACATCCTCGATAATGAAAATGATCCGGTGCAGGTGCAACGGCCCATCGCTGCCAACGACGTCCTTGGTGATACGACGGACAATATTGTATTGCGCGTTATCACCACGGTTGAGAAGGCCCTTGGCATAGGGCATGACAGTTTCGCCGAGCAACATAGCTGCCTCACCGTCGAGAGGCTGCAGGGCACCGCACAAGAAGATCCTTAGTGGTGCCTCATAGAGCAAAACATGTGCTTCCGCACTAAGAGGGAAAGGCACGCCACTTAGCAAGAACGATGGAGGGACGTAGAGCAAGATGCGTGGTACATGGTAGAGCAAGAGCGGTGCCATCACTGCTTGCATGCTCTCCCACCCAACATGATGTTGCAACTACGTCCATGACACATTGGTAGCCTGATTTCTTGCCATGAATCGGTAGCCACCATCTATGTCGTGCTTGCATGAAAGATCGGCCGCACAGTACTTGCACTAGACATCTACTTCACCATTCGCATTGGTCACGCCGTTCCTCCTGTTTGTGGCCACCTCGATGCCAATGGGCTAGTCGGTAGGCTCGAGAGCCTCCTTGGTGCGGGTGCGCAGCGAGAGTAGTAGAAGGAAATAGTTGTTGCATCATAAAGATGGTAATCATCGAGGAAATAGCCAACTTGGAGCTCAGGATCACACTCCAGCTATAGCACGAGTGTGTGAACCGCATGGACGAACGCGTGAACGAGTTTAGGAAGAGCCAAGAGCTTCTGTAGGTTAGGGTGGTAGTCATGTACACGTTTTATTTTTTTGAATCATCTTTATGTCGATCCCATTGTGTGCACAACAATAATAATAATTATATGTTTTGATGTGTAAATGATTTCTGTTGTATTGTTATGTTTCAATACGTGTAACAACTAGAGCCACGAATTAGTATGAAAATAGATAGAAATGTGAAAGTAATAATATATATTAATTATTCAATATCTCATTGCAGATACCATACATATATCATCACTTACCATGATGATAGTACTTAACTAATAGATAGAATGAATAAAAACTAAACTAATAATAATCCATCCTTGTCTCGGGAGCGGAAAACCGTCTATCTCTCGCCAGGGGCTCCCTAGTGTGTGGTGGCTTCCCAACACTGAGGGAGTTTGCCGCCTCCTGTGCCTCACAGCGCTTGATGTGTGGATTAGCCGCTTGCTGGTAGAGGCGCGCGACCATACAGGACATGTCACTTGGCGCCCACCAGAGCTCTTTGGCGATGGCACACTTGAGCTTCTTAGCCCACACCCACGTAGTGGTGAGGCACCTAGTGGCCTAGGCTTTCATTACATGGTGCGAGCTGTGTTTATAGACCTCCTCCGTTGTTGATGCACCCTTGACCAAAGCTCCAACTCCTCCTTTTCTAATGCGACACTAAGGGCATTGCAGACCCCGAAGTTCGTGCCACGTCCTGAGCCCCCTCCTTCTTGAATGCCACCTGCCTGGCTCTCTCAACCAGCTACAATGCCTTCCGTAAAGCCAGATTGTACAGGCCCCAAAACCAATCATTAGTTGGGGGATCTGGTGCGACCTTGTCTAGGGCGCCGAGGTGTCCTCATCGTTGCTGCTCTAGGCCATGTCCTCACGGTGTGGCGCCTCCTCCTCCTCTTGTGGGCAGACCGGCTTCCCCACGGTAGAGTTTTGTGCAAGGGGTGGGGAAGAGAGATGAGAGAATGTACGCGGGATAACGTCTCGGTGGGCAACATTTGTAGGTGTGTCTCGAATCTTGATCGACGCTAGTAGAAAAATGGAATTCAATGGCCTCAGTTGCACTTGATTTTTGAGTAAAGAGTCGTGTGTGACTTAATATCACCGATGGTTCCCAATGCATGACCGATGGGATTAATAGCATGTGAAATTTGGCTTCCAAAACTCGAAACGGGAAATAGAGTGCCAATCATGTGGGACCCGTTTGTCTTGCCAAGCAGTACATTTTCAATCCAAATGTAATTCATGCATGCTATTTGTATTGCTAACTTACTATACTCTCATAATATTGCAAAGTCTAATAAACAAATAGTTTTATGTGACTAAAATATGAAGAAAAAATGCCATGTCATCTTGGTGCCATGTATTTCAAATAATTTTCTATTATCTTGTATTTGAAAACTATATTATCTAACATGATTTTTGTGTTAGGGAAACATGATTATTAAATAAATATGGTTTTCCCAACAGTTTTGTCTTCATCTTGTATCTTGATGTGTTTCAGTTTTGAATTATGGCCATTAACTTTCTAGAAACTAACTTACTGTGGAAAATGCCAATTGAACCCCGTAATTTTTTTCATTTTAGGATGTCGGTCGTATTCGTGCATTGTAACGATAAAAAAACTAGTCCGAATGAGGCAACGATTAGCAGTTCATCATCAAATATGGCTTCATGTTCCCTCTCGAAACCACGAGCCTTCATGTGATGCTCTGGTTTGTGAGAGGCATGTGTGAAAGCTTATCTCAAACACGCCAATACTTTAACCACGACATCTGGGCCCCATGTCGGTAAATCATACATATTTTCATGTACTTCTGAGCATTTTTTTAATTCAGGGACCTAGAATCTCAATGCTTGTGTCCAAACCGTTACTCAACATTTTTGGAATTCCTTCAAATTTATTGCATGGGGCATATATATGGAAACAAGTACTACATAAATATGATTTTTTCAGCACTTTTTGCTTCATCTTGCATGTTGAGGTGCTTCAATTTTGAATTATGGTCATTCAATTTATAGGAACTAATTTAATGTATAAAAATGCCAATGGAACCCCAAAAAATTACAAATTTTAGGATGCTGATAACCTACAAGTATATGGGATCACGATAGTTTGCGAGGGTAGATTATTCAACCAAAATTTATAGACTCGACACAAGGGGATCCAAAGAATATTTGGAGGTATTAGAAACTGAGTTGTCAATTGAACCACACTTGGAAATTTAGTATCTGTAACACAGTGGTTAGTAGCACAGTAATATGATAGTCTTGATAGCAGTGCTAACGGTAGCAGTAGTAACCATGATAGTAGTAGTAGTAACGGTAAGAGTGATCGCAGTTTTGTAGTAGTTGTAATAGCAGTAGCAATAATAGTAACTTGGCAAACACAATATGTGGAAAACTCGTAGGCACTGGATCGGTAGTATTCCTGGTTAATATTCATCATATAATAGTCACAACATAGGGCGACACGTAACCAGCTCCAGTTCATCGATATAATGTAGGCATGTATTTCATAAATAGTCATACGTGCTTATGGAAAAGAACTTGCATGACATCTTTTGTCCTACCCTCCCGTGGCAATGGGGTCCGTAAGGAAACTAAGGAATATTAAGGCCTCCTTTTAATAGGGAATCGGAACAAAGCATTAACACATAGTGAATACATGAACTCCTCATACGACGGTAATCACCGAAAGGAATCCCAATTATTGTCACCTTGGGGTATGCGGAACCTAACACATAGTAGGTGCATATAACTTGCAAGATCGGATCAGGAACATGGATATAATGGTGAAAAAATTAATAGTTCATATCTAAAATCTTGGCACTCGGGCCCTAGTGACAAGCATAAAGCATAACAAAGTCATAGGAACATCTATATCCGAACATAGTGGATAGTAGGGATCAAGCCCTACCAAAACTAACTCGTTTACTTGATGAATCCCATCCAGCTCTTCACCGAGCAGCAAGCCTACGAAGGGATTACTCACTCCCAGTGGAGAACAACGTGGAATTGGCGACGGAGGAGGGTTTGTGATGACGAAGACCGAAGATTCCCATCTCTAGAGCCCCAAACGGACTCCATATTACGCCTCCCGATGAAGAACAAGAGGTGGTATCGGCTCCATATCATGAAATGCAAGGAAATTTCTGCTCTAATTTTTCTCTGAAAATAGGATTTTATAGCGCTGGAACTAGAGTGAGCGGAGCCTCGTGGGCCCCACTAGACACCAGGCCGCACCAAGGGGGCCTGGCGCGCTGTCACACCCTATTTTCACTACCACTTTTTCTGTAATTCCAAAATCTGAGTTTATTAAGACTTTATCAAAACTAATATTGTGGGTGCCATGAATGCAATTGTATGCTGGTATGCTTGATCATGTGATGTCACAAACCACATTTCTCATGACTTACTTATTTTCAAAACCTTTTTTATTATTTCTAGTTAAAGTAAAACCCTGCTTTGGGATTGCACTACAAGTCCTTGATGGCAAGAAGTGTTCTTACCCAAAGTGGGTGATTTGGTTCTAGCACCATTTTAGTGCACCAAAACCACAAAATAATTATTTTGTTAATTATTTTCCTAATTTATTTGCATGTCCATTTCTAGGGCCAGAAATGGTATACCTGTATGGAAAAATACTTTTCCGCCTTAGAAAAATCTGAGGAAATTTGGAGATGATCAAAAGGACATATATTTTCCACACATAAGATTTATAACCCCTATTTATATTATTAATAATTGAGTAAAACCCTGAAAACCATTTCTGTCCATTTTGACCTTTTGAAATACTTCCAAAGGAAATATTCTCAATAAATTCCTAGAAAATTCCGGTGGTATCCCTAAGCCATATTTGGTGTCCACAAAAAGTTTCATTTTGATACAAGTTGATTAAGGACACCAAATAACTGCAAAACCCCTTCTGTCCAGATTGTAGGTAGAGCAACTCTACATAATAAAGTTTATCCAATGGAGTTGAAAGTTTGCAGGAGTGCCTAATACATCAAATGAGGGTTCCATACCAAAAATGGGATTTGTGGGACTTAATTTGCCCGCACTCTCTTTGGAAAGAACATATCTGGTCATTTGGTGATGTTTTTAAGTTTGGAAAGCAAAACTTATCCAATGGAGCTCAAACTTGGTGAAACCCCTTGTTTTAGCACCAAACACAATCCTGTTAAGTTGTAGAGATAGTGGTGGGGTGCAACCACCCCAAACCACTGTCGAGCACATCCTGACAGATGGGTAAACCCCAACCCTTTCTCCCGAACTCTAAGATTAGGTGGCCAGGATCAATGCCAAGCCTCAGTCAACTGGCCCCTCTCTGGTTCAAAGTAGAAATGCCAAAATACCCAATCTAAGCTTCAGCTCAAGGCTGAAAGCACGTGTTTCTCTTGTCCCCCTTGACCAGCCGAAGCTCCCATGGTTCTCCAACGTCTAGGCATCTCTCAGCCAGTGCACAGGACATGCTAGACACGTCCAAGGCACCCAGAGCACTCCAGCATGTCGTGGCATGCCAAAACTGCGCTCTGGGCGCGCTACAGAGAATACCGAGGTGGGGGCGACGCTCTCGGCCAGTTCCAACCTCCCCCGAAGTGTCTAACCTCTTCCCCGACAGCCCCTCTGCATCACGCGACCATCAGTGCCCCTCCTGTCCCACGCTAAGAGCTCGTGCGACGAGGGCCCGTGCGCACCAGAACCGGCCAGAGATGCGCGGCCGCGGATGCTCGTCTCTCCTCTCTATCCCTTCCTCGCAGTGAGCCCTCGCAGTCCAAAACCACGTCCTGAGACTATGGTTTTGACCCCACCTCCTCTCTGCACCCCCATGCGCGCCACGGTGAATCACCGGCGCTCCCGAGTCGTCTCACTGTCGCGGGCCTATATATAGCGTCCCCCCTCGCTCCAGCACCCCTCAAACCTCATCGCAGCAACCCCTAGCACCTCCCTAGCCACCCAGTAAGCCAGCAGAGGCCCGGTGCTCGAGATCGACCAGGCCCCTCCGCCTCGGAGCTCCGGCTACACGTCGGCTCCTATGTCCCTCTCCCCAACAAACCACTCCTTGTGACACCAGGAATGTTTTCCCCCTCCTTCCCAAGCAAATCCGTGCGCCTAGCTACCACCTCCACCTTCGCCTGAAACCCCTCCGACGCGGCTTCCTCGTCGCCGGTGAACCTGAGCCTCTCCGCCGTTGTCTCGACCACATGAGGTAGGCGACGACGAGCCGTACCCATTCATATCGTCGTTAGGGCCCGAGGACGTCGGTAGCCACGCCGGCGTGCTCCTCCTCCTCTATGGCCATAGGTAGGAGACGACCGCGACAGGTGAGCCCCACCTGTCGGTGGCACATCTCTCTCTCCCTCGCTGCCCGCAGCCACTAAGCGCAGTGGCCCGCGTGTGAGGTTCAAACCTGACGGCGCGCATTGTTATTTTTAAAAACTTGATTTTCAATTGCAAGCTAGGTGGCTGGCATTTGGGCCGGCCCAGTCCCAGGCCTAGCCCAGTCCCAGGCCTAGCCCAGTCCCAGGCCTAGCCCAGGATTTGTTATTTTTGATAACTTGATTTTCAATGATTTTTATAAAAAGATTTAACCAGTGAAATAATATGATTTTTCCATTGTTATTTTCCAAAAAACATTTAGTATTTATCAGAACCCTTAAAGTAATTTTTGCAACCAAACTATTCTATTTTGTACTAATATAAAGTATTAATTTGGAATAGTTTCGCTTCTGTTAAGTTGATTTTAAAAATATTCTTCACTAGAAACAGAAGTAAATATTTTTAAGACAACAACCTGGATTTATCAGAAATAACCAACATTTTTGTTTGAGAGTGAGCTACCTATTATTTTATCTTTATACGACGATAGAAAACCCGTGTGACGAAGGAGTCGAAGCGGAAGACCTCGAAGACCACGGATACCTGGCTGACCAAGGCAAGCAACCCTTTGACCATGACTGAGCATATATTATGATGCATGCTAGTGTAGCAAATATTTCTGTTGCATATGATCATAAGTGCCGGTAAATCATTGAACCGATGTTACCGATGGCTCCTCCGGAGCACATGCATTGAGCTTGATCCTACAACCTAAGAGGGTCATGCTATTATCATGTTGACAAATGAAGTTAGAATAGTATTAGCATGAGCATGATGATGACATAAATCGAAGGTTTATGAAAACCCCGTCGGGTGCCACTAATGCCCGAGGATGATGATGAGTTAGGTGGCCACTTTTGGTGAAGTGGTGCATCGGTTATTTGTGTGTGTATGGTTTCGGAAGTGGGACTAGATTTATGATGTGTTGACCGTCCCAACCTTACATGCACGACCACATTACCCCTTTATGGGACGTGGCTGTGTTGATTACTCTGGTCGGTGCTAGCAAAGAGCCACATTACTAGTGACGGGTGTGATGTTTGGTCCCTCTCGCGATGGGGTCGTGCTAGGTAGGGCGACTATGCCGTTTTTACGTGTTCCAGGCACACTGTTGGTCACCGCATGGTTGATATTGTCCAGAGTCGGTGCTCGTAAGACGTACAACATGTGGGTTGGGTACCAATCGAGTGGACCTCTTTGTCTAGTATCGTCAGGGGAAAGGCATTGATCGGGTACTTACCTCGGGTATGTTATATATCGCGAGTCAT
This sequence comes from Hordeum vulgare subsp. vulgare, assembly GCF_904849725.1. Lineage (NCBI taxonomy): Eukaryota > Viridiplantae > Streptophyta > Magnoliopsida > Poales > Poaceae > Hordeum > Hordeum vulgare. Next base: position 372,314,510 of record NC_058521.1, read on the forward strand.
GGATGACACGGAAGTTTCCCGGATCTCGTGAGTCCAGCATACTACCTCTGTAGAATGTAAAACTATTTTAATAGGCGTGTCCATGGTCAAGGACAGTTGGGTGGTGCTGGTTAAACTACGTCCAGTCGTTTCCGCATAAACCAAGTGTGTGTGAGTTGTGAGAAAAAAGAGTTATTACGAAAGTAATGATAAGACCAAGTTTGGTGACTTGGCATATAGGGTGAACCCAGAGTGTTCAGCCCTCGACAGATATGTTGACATTTGTAACATGTTCTTCAAATTCAACATTTAGCTTAAGATGCATACACTTGATCATGCTCATTACAACAAACTGTTGTCCACGAGATGCATATTATTGTTGTCCTTCACTTGCATTGTTCATATCATGGGCTGTTTCCAAGTCCATTCAAAAGTACTCATTGGCTTGCCATTGGTTATATTATTGACCAGACATGGATGGACCGGAGTTTGGAGAAGAGTACGTCTTCAGAGACGCCCCTGCGAAATAGGATGCTTCCGAGTCAGAATGCATGTTGGTGTTGGCTGATGGCATGGGCACCTGCTTAGCCCTAAGATTTCCGCTACCAGTTGTATCCGTGTGATTTGGCCTTATAGGACCTACCTTGTGAACCTGACCATTCGGTCACGTGATGTAATAATTCGGTACTTGGATGTAATACTCTTAATATTCAATATGTGTGTGTTCGGTGAGCATTGATCTCTGGGATCACTGAGCACGTTCATTCGGCGATCTCGACTCATAAGTCGGGGTCCCCACAAAGCTGGTATCAGAGCCATCCTCATTATAGGAAGCCTTAGGTAGCATGGACGATAGCCGAGACAATTAATGCACGTAGACCTTAACCTGAGATTCTGCACCCACTAAAAACTTTCTAACCCTCTCTCCTACATCTTGTAGATGGCCACCATACCTGAGATGCTTGTGGAGATGGGTTTCCCCTAATTTTAGGTGATAGCCTCGAGAAGTGCCAAGTACGCCACACGCCCGTCTTCCTCTACCACGAGCACTAGGTCATCGCCGACACCAAAGAATATCACGTGGATGTGATAGTGAAGGCTAATGACTCCCCGACTAGTTGGTTCTTCGAAGGACCACAAATGGAGGATTTGATGCTGGCAGTGGAGACAACCGCACGAGAGGCGCTCGTGCGTCTCCGCGACATCCTTCCCGAGATGGCTAATGAGCAAGCTACTCGTCACCTACCTTTTGTTCAGGATGGGATAGACGGGAGTTGGACACTCAACCCATCTTCAGAGGACGGGATGCCACTAAGGTTTCCGAACTACTTCAGCCTCTCCTCCGACACTTTGACGCACCTTTTGATCAAGGAGTCAACAAATATACGCCAAGAACTACATGAAGTCAAGGATCTGCTCCGCATAGAGAAGATGAAGACCCGCAAGGTGAAGAAGGAAGGAGCACCCGAAGGATGATCAGGCATTGCTTTCTGAGGAGGAGTACCACCGTTGGAAGCCACTCCTATTCAGAGTCACCGCCTGACCGTGGAAGAGTACACTGAGCTCTTCGCTGCCTCGCCAACCAAGAGACGCCGAGACGAACCGCTTCCTTCTCCCACTCCTCTAAAGGAGGAAAGTTCAGATGAAGATGAAGACGAAGATCTTGCAGAACCCACCTATGAGACCGAGTAGTCCGCCGCTTAGGACCACAACGTAGGCAATTAGGAGTTCCCCAAGCGTAGGAAATCCATGTATCGGTTCATGTGAACCATAAGTGTTGTGTAAGCATGTTTGGATGCAAGCCACATTTCTGCATTAGGCAGCTTGTAAGAGACTACAACACTTGTTTTAATCTAATGCATTAGCTTTTCCAAAAATCTTTGGCTTCAAAATCTCACACTAGCACAGCACCAGACCCCCTTTTTACTAGAACCTCATCCCTAATGATTCCGGCCAGTTCGGCAAATAGACTTGTATACTCCCCTGACAGGATGGTGATTGCAACTCGTACTAGCACCTTTGGCAACCCCGGCTCTGCCTTTTCAGGTCAGCAGTAGGGAACTGGAGGGGATGCTCAAGCTGGAGATCACCACGAGCAGCAGCAAGATGATGTTCCACCGCCACCGACTCCTCCTGAAAGCTTGACTATGGCTCAGTTCTTTCAAGCTCTCCGCGAGGAATGCCAAGCCAGTAAAGCAGCTATTCAGCAGCTGGCTCAAGTCTTGGTGAACAACCCGCCGCAAACGGTAGTGGCAATGGTCTCTCTACTCTCTCTGAGTTCATGCTAACTACGCCACCCATATTCACGGAGACGACTGAACCATTGGATGCCGATGACTGGATATGTACTATCGAAGTCCTCCTCGCATTGGTAAAATGCACTGATGATCGTGAGAAAGTACTCTATGCTTCTCACTGTCTCGGAGGCACATCCAGAGTTTGGTGGGATGAATTTCAGAACATGAGAGCCAGGCAGGTCATCACTTGGGCTATGTTCAAAGAGGGATTCCGGGCTGCTCACATTCCTCCTCGAATGGTGACCATTAAGAAGCACGAATTCCGAGCCTTAAGGCAAGGCAGTGGATGTGTCAAGGAGTTTTTGTAGAAGTTCAACCTCCTGTCAAGATATGCACCACAGGATGTCAACACTGAGGCCGCTAAAGTAGAACGCTTTATGGAAGGACTACAAGCAACTGGTTGTTTGTGAATGTCGGACCTTCAGCGATCTGGTTAATAAGGCCCTTGTGTTGGAAGATAAGCGTCGTGCAATGGACGACACCCGTAAGCGCAAGCTGATGGGTAGTGGGGGACCTAGTAACCCGAAGCCATGCCCATGGCAGTCAGCTCCAGCAAGACCCAATTATCAACAGCAGTAGGCCAAGTCTGCAACATTTGCCAGAACTACTAGCCTCAGGAGCAAGTCAACACTGAGCCAGCATTCAAACCACCGAAAACAGTGGAGTCAAGACCAACCTTCCAGCACAAGTTACCTGTTTTGGATGTGGACAGACATGGCAACATTCCAGGCAGTGTCCCAACACGAAGCCCGACGCACCGCGCCCCAATGCGCCAAACCAAGGCCAAGGAGCACGAGGCAGAAACCAAGCACCCCGCAACCAGCAGTATGATAGCAGGGGGCAGATCAATCATATCTCTGTAGAAGAGGCGCAGGAAGACTCGGACTGCATTATGGGTACGTTCCTCGTTAGCTCCACCCCAACAAAAGTATTGTTCGATTGTGGTCCTTCACATTCTTTTGTTACACAAACATTTGCGGAAAAATGTGGTTTAAAGCCTACTCTGCTTAACAGTCAAATGGCAGTACAAACCCCGGGAGCAGTGTTAAGGACCAACCTAGGATGTAGGAAAGTTGGGATTCTTATCAATGGGATAAGCTTCTCAGCAGACCTCATTGTCATTAAGTCGCAAGGCCTAGAAGTAATTCTCAGCATGGATTAGTTGGCCAAACACCAGAGCATCTTGGACTGTGCCAAAAGGGCTATTACCATGATAAGCAACCAAAGGGGTCAAAGTCAAGTATGTCTTTGAGCTAGTAACCACTCGTGTACCGCAGGTTAACAGCCTGTCAGAAGAAGAGCTGGACCAAGTGCCGATAGTCTGTGAGTAGTCGGACGTCTTTCCTGATGAGCTACCAAGGATGCCTCCCGACCGAGACATAGAGTTCATCATTGATCTCATGCCCGGGTCAAGGCCTATCTATAATAAGCCTTAGACGATGGGATTCGAGGAGCTAGCGGAGCTGAAAAAGCAGCTGGATGAGCAACTTAGGAAAGCGTTCATTCGTCCAAGTGTGTCACCTTGGGGATCACCTGTTCTGGTCGTGTCTAAGAAAGATGGAACTATCAGCCTCTGCGTCGATTACCGTTCTCTCAATGAAGTCAGGATCAAGAACAAGTATCCACTCCCCAAGATTGAAGACTTGTTTGACCAGTTAAATGGAGCTAAGGTATTCTCCAAGATCGATCTTCGATCTGGATATTAACAACTGAAGATCCGACCTGAAGACATATCCAAGACGGCATTCGTGAACCGGTACGGTCTATATAAATGCACGGTCATGTCTTTCGGGTTGACTAATGCCCCAGCTTACTTCATGTACCTCATGACCAAGGTCTTCATGGAGTACCTGGATAAGTTTGTCATCGTATTTATTGATGACATATTAATATTCTCCATGTCCGAAGAAGAGCATGAGAAACACTTGAGGTTAGTGTTGGAAAAGCTTCGAGAGCACCAACTTGATGCCTAGTTTAGTAGATGCCAATTTTGGCTGAATGAAGTTAGATTCTTGGGTCATACCATGACAGCAAGTGGATTGGCAGTTGATCCCTCCAAGATTACCACGGTAACCAACTGGGAGTCGCCAATTGATGTGAAGGAACTCAGGACCTTGCTCAGGATCGCGGGATACTACCGCAAGTTCGTAGAAGGATTCTCCCGCATCGCTCGACCCATGACTCAGCTCTTGACGAAAGGAAAGAAGTTTGAATGGACGCTAGAGTGTGAAGAAAGCTTCAAGGAGTTGAAGAAGAGATTAACTACCGCCCCGGTATTGGCCACTCAGGATATCAGCAAGGAGTTTGTGATATATTGTGATGCCTCCAGAACCGGGCTCGGTGGAGTCCTAATGCAAGACGGTAGAGTCGTGGCATATCTGTCACGGCAATTGCGTCCGCATGAGGAGAATTATGCCACCCATGATCTCGAATTAGCAGCCGTAGTGCATGCTCTAAAGATATGGCAACATTACCTTCTGGGGAAGCGATGTGAAATATATACCGACCACAAAAGTCTGAAGTGTATCTTCACTCAAAGGGAATTCAATATGAGGCAACGAAGATGGTTGGAGTTAATCAAGGACTACGACCTCAGCATTCAATATCACCCCGGTAAGGCCAATGTAGTGGGTGATGCCTTAAGCAGGAAGACCAGCACCTTGAACATCATGCTCAAAGAAAAGCTACCCGCCTTATATGAGGAAATGGAGAACTTCGGGTTGGAGCTAGTGGAATCAGGATTCTTGGCTAACCTCGAAGTCAAACCAACGCTGGCTAATGATATCAAGGAGGACCAGAAGGGGCACAAGAGCATTGAAGGCATCAAGAAGAAGATACAAGAAGGCAAGGCCCCAAAATTCTCAGTGGATGAACAAGGAGTAGTGTGGTTTGGGAAACGTTTATGCATACCCAACAAGGTAGAACTCAAGGATTTGATCCTGCAGGAAGCACATGATACACCCTACTCTATTCACCCCGGTGGTACCAAGATGTATCAAGATCTCCGAGAAAAATTCTGGTGGCATTGCATGAAAAGGGAAATAGCATCTTATGTTGCCAAGTGGGACGTGTGCCAGCGAGTCAAGGCTCAGCATTAGCGACCCGCTGCATTGCTACAGCCACTTCAAGTGCTAGAATGGAAGTGGGACAAGGTCGACATGGACTTCATCACTAGATTGCCCACGTCAAACAAGGGGCATAACTCCATATGGGTCATTGTGGACCATCTGACCAAGGTGGCCCATTTCATTCCAGTCAACACCACTTATGATGGAAGCCAATTGGCTAGTCTGTACATCCATCATATAGTGAGTCTCCACGGAGTTCCCAAGGAGATTGTATCTAACCAGGCACACAGTTCACCTCATGATTCTGGAAGAAGTTCCAAGAAGCCCTCGGAACCAAACTCTCTTTAAGCACTGCTTTCCACCCTCAAACGGGCGGACAGACGGAGAGAGTAAATCAGATACTCGAAGATATGCTCCACACTTGTGTCTTGGCGCATGGTGCCAAATGGGAAGACTGTCTGCCGTTCGCAGAGTTCTCATACAACAACAACTACCAGTCCAGTATCCAGATGGCCCCACTTGAAGTGTTGTACGGACGAAAGTGACGCATCCCGCTTAACTGGTCCGAAACCGGTGAAGGATTGATTTTCGGGCCAGAAGTTTTGCAAGAAGCAGAAGATAAGGTGCAACTCGTTCGAGAAAACCTAAAAGCAGCCAGGTCGCGACATAAGAGTTATGCGGATTCTCACCGTAGAGATGTGGAGTTCATTCCTGGAGATCAGGTGTACCTTCGTGTCACACCTCTCAAGGGAACCAAGTGTTTCCATGTTAAAGTGAAACTTCCTCCAAGGTTCATTGGACCTTTTAAGATCACGACAAGGCGTGGAGAAGTTGCTTACCAGTTGGAGCTACCTCCGGAACTTTTGGGTGTGCACAATGTCTTCCACGTGTCAAAACTTCGGAAGTGTCTTCAAGCGCCAAACCGACCCGATCTTTACAAGGACATTGACCATCAGGCCATTGACCTTCAGCCAGACCACACCTACCGCGAGAAGCCGATCCGCATCCTGGATGAAGCAGAGCGTTGCACCAGAAGTCGCACCATCAAGTATTTCAAGGTTGAGTGGAGCAATCACACCAAAGCAGAAGCAGCATGGGAACGTGAAGACTATCTCCGATCTGAGTTTCCGTATCTTTCTAGCACCTAGCTTAGAAATCTCGGGTACGAGATTCTTCTAAGGGGGATAGGTCTGTCACACCCTGTTTTCACTACCACTTTTTTTGTAATTCAAAATTTTGAGTTTATTAAAACTTTTTCAAAACTAATGTTGTGATTTGGGTCTAGCACCATTTTAGTGCACCATAACCACAAAATAATTATTTTGTGAATTATTTTCCTAATTTATTTGCATGTCCATTTCTGAGGCCAGAAATAGTACACCTGTATGGAAAAATACTTTTGTACCTTCGAAAAATCTGAGGAAATTTGGAGATGATCAGAAGGACATATATTTTCCATACATAAGATTTATAACCCATATTTATATTATTATTAATTGAGTAAAACCCTGAAAACCATTTCTGTCTATTTTGACCTTTTGAAATATTTCCAAAGGAAATATTCTAAATAAATTCCTAGAAAATTCCGGTGGTATCCCTAAGGCATATTTGGTTTCCACATAAAGTTTCATCTTTATCCAAGTTATTTAAGGATACCAAATAACTGCAAAACCCTTCTGTCCAGATTGTAGTGAGAGCAACTCTACATAATAAAGTTTATCCAATGGAGTTGAAACTTTGCAGGAGTGCCTAATACCTCAAATGAGGGTTCCATACCAAAAATTGGATTTGTGGGACTTAATTTGCCCGCACTCTCTTTGGAAGGAATAGATGTGGTCATTTGGTGATGGTCTCAAGTTTGCAAAGCTAAACTTGTCAAATGGAGCTCCAACTTGGTGAAACCCCTTGTTTTAGCACCAAACCCAAACATGTTAAGTTGCAGAGCCAGCGGTGGGGTGCAACCACTCCAAACCACTATCGAGCACGTTCTGACAGATGGGTAAAACCCCTCCTAACCTTAGGCTAATCCCAACCCTTTCTCCCAAACTCTCAGATTAGGTGGCCAGCATCAATGCCAAGCCCCAGTCAACTCGCCCCTCTCTGGTTCAAAGTAGAAATGCCAAAATCCTCAATCTAAGCTTCAGCTCAAGGCTGACAGCACCTGTTTCTCTTGTCCCCCTTGATCAGCCGAAGCTCCCACGGGTCTCCAAAGTCTAGGAATCTCTTAGACAGTGCCCATGACATGCTAGACACGTCCAAGGCACCCCAGAGCGCGCCAGCATGCCGTGGCATGCCAAAACTGCGCTCTGGGAGCTCTACAAGGAACATCGAGGTGGGGGCAACGCTCTTGACCAGTTCCAGTCTCCCCCGAAGTGTCTAACCTCTTCCCCGACAGCCCCTCTGCATCAGGCGACCATCAGGGCCCCTCCTCTCCTGCGCTAAGAGCTCGTGCAACGCGTGCCCATGCGCACCAGAACTGGCTAGAGATGCGCGGCCACGGATGCTCGTCTCTCCTCTCTCTCCCTTCCTCGCAGTGAGCCCTGGCAGTCTACCATGTCTTGAGTCCGTGGTTTCGACCCCAGCTCCTCTCTGCACCCCCATGCGCGCCATGATGAATGACCGGCGGTCCCGAGTTGGCTCACCATCCCGGGCCTATATATAGCCTCCCCCTCGCTCCCGTACCCCTCAAACCTCATCGCAGCAACCTCTAGCACCTCCCTAGCCACCTAGTAAGCCAGTAGAGCCCCGGTGCTCGAGATCGACCGAGGCCCCTCCGCCTCGGAGCTCCGGGTGTTCTCAGGCTACACGTCGGCTCCTGCGTCCCTCTACCCCCCAAACCACTCCCCGTGACACCAGGAATCTTCCCCCTCCTTCCCAAGAAAATCTGTGCCCCTAGCTACCACCTCCAACTTCGCCTGAAACCCCTCCGCCGCGGCTTCCTTGTCGCCGATGAACCTGAGCCTCTTCACCGTTGACTCGACCACCATAAAGTAGGCGACGACCAGCCGGACCCATTCCTGTCGTCGTTAGGGCCCGAGGACGTCGGTAGCCACGCCGGCATGCTCCTTGTCCTCTCTGGCCAGAGGTAGGAGACAACCCCGACAGGTGAGCCCCACCTGTCGGTGGCCCATCTCTCTCTCTCCCGCTGCGTGCAACCACTAACCGCAGGGGCCCGCGCGTCAGGTTCAAACCTCACAGCGCACATGCCTGGGCAGGCTAGCTGGCTAGCCTTTGGGCCGGCTCAGTCCCAGGCCTAGCCAGGCCAGGGGCTGTAGCCCTTTTCTGTTATTTTTAAAAACTTGATTTTCAATGATTTTTATAAAAATATTTAACTAGTGAAATAATATGATTTTAGCATTGTTATTTTCCTAAAAACATTTAGTATTTATCAGAACCCTTAAAGTAATTTTTGCAACAACTATTCTATTTTATAATAATATAAAGTATTAATTTGGAACAGTTTTGCTTCAGTTAAGTTCATTTTAAAAATATTCCTTCCCTAGAAATAGATATAAATATTTTTAAATAAAAACCTGGATTTATCACAAATAACCAACATTTTTCAAATGACTTTGTGCTCTGTTTGAGAGTGAGCTACTTATTATTTTATCTTTATACGACGATAGAAAACCCTTGTCACGAAGGAGTCAGAGTGGAACACCTCGAAGACCCCGGATACCTAGCTAACCAAGGCAAGCAATCCTTTTACCATGACTGAGCATATGTTATGATGCATGCTAGTGTAGCAAATATTTCTGTTGCATATGATCATAAGTGTCGGTAAATCATTGAACTGATGTTACCGATGGCTCCTCCGGAGCACATGCATTGAGCTTGATCCTACCACCTAAGAGGGTCATGCTATTATCATGTTGACAAGTAAAGTTAGAATAGTATTAGCATAAGCATGATGATGATATAAATCAAAGGTTTATGAAGACCCCGTCGGGTGCCACTAATGCCCGAGGGTGATGATGAGTTAGGTGGCCACTTTTGGTGAAGTGGTGCATCGGGTATTTGTTTGTGTATGATTTGGAAATGGGATTATATTTATGATGTGTCGACCATCCCGACCTTACATGTACGACCATGTTACCCCTTTATGGGACGGGGCTGTGTTGATTACTCTGGTCGGTGCTAGCAAAGAGCCACATTACTAGAGGCGGGAGTGATGTGTGGTCACTCTCGTGATGGGGTCGTGCCAGGTAGGGCGACTATGTCGTTTTTACGTGTTCCAGGCACACCGTTGGTCCCCGCATGGTTGATACTGTCTAGAGTCGGTGCTCGTAAGACGTACAACATGTGGGTTTGGTACCAATCGAGTCGACCTCTTTGTCTAGTATCGTCAGGGGAAAGGCATTGATCGGGTACTTACCTTGGGTATGTTATATACCGCGAGTCGTGGATGACACAAAAGTTTCCCGGATCTCGTGGGTCCAGCGTACTACCCCTGCAGAGTGTGAAACTATTCGAATAGCCGTGTCCACGGTCAAGGATAGTTGGGTGGTGCTGCTTAAACTACATCCAGTCGTTTCCACATAAACGAAGTGTGTGTGAGTTGTGAGAAAAAGGAGTTATTACGAAAGTAATGATATGACCAAGTTTGGTGACTTGGCATATAGGGTGAACCCAGAGTGTTCAACCGTCGACAGATATATTGATATCTGTAACCTGTTCTTCAAATTCAACATTTAGCTTAATATGCGTACACATGATCATGGTTATTACAACAAATTGTTGTCCACGAGATGTATATTATTGTTATCCCTCACTTGCATTGTTCATATCATGGGTTGTTCGCGAGTACATTCAAAAGTACTCATTGGCTTGCCACTTGTTATATTATTGACCATACATCGAAGGACCAGAGTTTGGAGAAGAGTACGTCTTCGGAGTTGCCCCTGCGAACTAGGACGCTTCCCAGTCAGAATGCCTGTTGGTGTAGGCAGATGGCATGGGCACCCGCTTAGCCCTAAGATTTCTGCTACAAGTTGTATCCGTGTGATTTGGCCTTATAGGACCTACCTTGTGAACTTGACCATTCGGTCACGTGATGTATTAATTCGGTACTTGGATGTAAGACTCTTAATATTCAGTATCTGTGTGCTCGGTGAGCATTGATCTCTGGGATCACTAAGCACGTTCATTCAGTGATCTTGACTCGTAAGTCGGGGTCCCAAACGCGCCCTCATGTCTAGTGGGCGCCTGTGGCCTCCCCTCCGGTGGGTCTGGGTTCTAGTATTTTTTATATATTCCATAAAAAATATCCAAAAAGTTTCGTTCCATTGGGAGAATTTTTATTTCTACACAAAAAAACACCATGGTAGTTTTGCTGAAAACAACATTAGTCTCGTTTAGTTTCATTCAAATCATGAAAATTAGAGTCGAAAAAAAGAACAAAAGTGTTAGGAAAAGTAGATACGATGGAGATGTATCAACTCCCCCAAGCTTAACCCATTGCTTGTCCTCAAGCAATTCAGTTGACAAAGCAAAAGTGATAAAAAAAATCACGAACTCTTTTGTTCTTGTTTACAGATACATGCTTAGAGAGCACCCAGGTTTTCAGCATAAATCATGACTAGTCATATCAGTAATAACACTTACAAACTATATTAGCTCATATCAATGGCATAATCAACTAGCGAGCAATAATAAGATAGCTCAAACAACAACACTTTGTCAAAACAACCATGATATAATATGACAACAATGGTATCTTGCCATTCCTTTCTGAGACCGCAAAACATAAATGTAGAACACCTCTAAAGATCAAGAACGACTAGACATATTAATTCATAGTAAAAGAGATCTAGTCATACTTCAAACAACGATTAACTAGACACAAAGCATGAGGATGGCAACAATGCTCTCAGGTCCGGTGCTTATTTGAGAAGGTGATGACTCAAAGTAAAAGCATAATAACATGAAAGTAGATAGAAAGTCCCTTCGCAAAGGTAAGCAGGGATTTGTAGATGTGCCAGAGCTGATAGCAAAAATAAGGGATAAATTATTTTTAGGAGGCGCACCCTTCCTGTGAATGTTACGACCAAGAGTTATCAATTTCTTCCATGCTAAACAAATTACCGGTAGTTCCTGTTCAAATATGCCCTAGAGGAAATAATGAATTGGTTATTATTGTATTTCCTTATTCATAATAATCTTTTATTATCCATGCTATAATTGTATTGATTGGAAACTCAAATACATGTGTGGATACATAGATAAAACACTATACCTAGTAAGCCTCTAGTTGACTAGCTCGTTGATCAAAGATGGTTAAGGTTTCCTATCCATAGACAAGTGTTGTCACTTAATAACGGAATCACATCATTAGGAGAATGAAGTGATGGACAAGACCCAAACAATGAAGGTAGCATATGATCGTGTCAGTTTATTGCTACTATTTTCTTCATGTCAATGTATTCGTTCCTATGACCATGAGATCATGCAACTCTCGGACACCGAGGAATACCTTATGTGTATCAAACATCGCAACGTAACTGAGTTACTGTAAAGGTGCTCTACAAGTATCCCTGAAGGTGTCTGTTGTGTTGGCATGGATCAAGACTGGGATTTGTCACTCCATGTGACGGAGAGGTATCTTGGGGCCCACTCGGTAATACAACATCACAACAAGCCTTGCAAGCAATATAACTAAGGAGTTAGTCACGGTATCTTGTACTAAGGAATGAGTAAAGAGACTTCTCGGTAACGATATTGAACTAGGTATAGAGATACCGATGATCGAATATTGGGCAAGTAACATACCCAAGGACAAATGGAACAACATACGGGATTAACTGAATCCTTGACATAGAGGTTCAACCGATAGAGATCTTCTTAGAATATGTAGGAGCCAATATGGGCATCGAGGCCCCCCTATTGGTTATTGACCGGAGAATGTCTCAGGTCATGTCTACATAGTTCTCGAACCCGCAGGGTCTGCACACTTAAGGTTTGGTGGCGTTTCGGTATAGTTGAGTTATAGGTGTTGGTAACCAAAACTTGTTCGGAGTGTCGGATGAGATACTGGACATCATGAGGAGCTCCGGAATAGTCCAGAGGTAAAGATTGATATATAAGAAGTCCTATTTTGGTCACCGAAAAAGTTTTGGGTACTTCGGTAATGTACCGGGAATCCCGGGAGGGTACCGGGGGCCATTGGGAGGGGTGACACGCCCCGAGGGGCCTCATGAGCTGTGTGAGGAGACAAACCAGCCCCTAGTGGGCTGGCCTAAGCCCCCACTATGTCCCATGATGTTGGAGAGCGAAAAAACAAAAAGGTTAAAGAGGAGGAAAGGGTTTCCAAGTGGAGAGGAGGAATCCTACTCCTAGTAGGATTGGAGTAGGACTCCTGCACCTCCAATTTCAGCCAAACCTTGAGGGTTTGAGGCTGACTCTTCCCCTCCCTCCCTCCTATATATACTAGAGGAATTAGAGGCATCCCTAACCCTAATTGCCACGTGCTCCCTCTACTTCTCTCTAGATCTATTTCTCCTCTAGTCTAGTTCGGCGGTGCTTAGGCGAAGCCCTGCTGAATTAGTTCACCACCACCACCATGCCACCATGCTGGAGAACTCATCTACCTCTCTGTCCCTCTTGCTGGATCAAGAAGGCGGGGATCGTCATCGAGCTGTATGTGTGCTGAACGCGGAGGTGTCGTCCGTTCGGCACTAGACCGGGATGGATCGTGATGGGATCACGGGACGGATCGTGAAGAGATCGCGGGACGGGCTGTGATTTGAATCACGAAGATGTTCCACTACATCAACCTTGTTATATACACTTCCGCTTAGCGATATACAAGGGTATGTAGATTCACTCTCCCCTCCGGTAGATGATCATCACCATGGATAGGTATTGCGTGTGCGTAGGAAATTTTTTGTTTCCCATGCTACGTTCCCCAACAGTAGCATCATGAGCTAGGTTCATGTGTAGATGACATCTCAAGTAGAACAAGAAAGAGTTTGTGGGCGTTGATGTTCAATTTGCTGACCTCCTTAGTATTTTCTTCATTCGGTGGTATTGTTGTATTGAAGCGGCGCGGACAAAATTAACTCGTACGCTTATGAGAGACCGGTTTCATTGAATGACATACAACTTGTTGCATAAAGATGACTGGCGGATGTCTGCTTCTTCAACTTTAGTTGAATTGGATTTGACCGTGGCGGTCCTTGGAGAAGGTTAAATAACAACTTGCATATCACCGTTGTGGTTTTGCGTAAGATGCGATCATACTTGATACCCATAGCAGCCACGTAAAACATGCAACAACAAATTAGAGGACATCTAACTTGTTTTTGCAGGGTATCCATGTGATGTGATATGGCCAAATACATGATATGATATATTGGATGTATGAGATTATCATGTTGTAATATTTAAAATCAACTTGCACGTCGATGCTATGGCAACTCGCAAGAGCCACAAGGTTGTCTTTAAATTTATTTTGCACTTGCAAATGCTCTTGCAATATTGCTAGGCAGTAGCTTTAGTAATAAGAACATATATAGCACGACAACCTCGATGGTAGGACGATGATGGAGATCATGGTCGGTGCTTTGGTGATGGATATTAAGAATCACTAGTTCATGCCCATATCTTGTCACTTTGGATTTGCATTTGATGTTAATCCATTTATGCACCTTATTTTACTTGGGAAGACAGTAGCATTGTAAGGAGATCCCACACTAAAATTTAAATATAAAATAGTGTTCTCCTTGACTGTGCACCATTGTGATAGTTCGTCGTTTCAAGACACCATGTGATGATCAGGTGTGATTAGACTCAACATTCAAATACAATGGATGCAAAACAGTTACACACGCGGAACACTCGGGTTAAACTTGATGAGCCTATCATGTACAGACGTGGCATCGGAACACAAGAGAACGAAAGGTCGAACATGAATCATAGAGTTGCTATGATCAACATGGAGATGTTCACCATTGAAGCTAAAATCAAGTCATGTGATGATCGGACTTCAGTTAGTGAGCTTGAATCATGCGACACTCGGATGACTAGAGGGATGCCAATTTGAGTGGGAGTTCTTAAGTAATATGATTAATTGAAGGAATTATCATGAACATAGTCAAAAGGTCTTTGCCAATTATGTTGTAGCTTGCGTTGTAGCTCTACTCTCTCTAATATGTTCCTAGAGAAAATTTAGTTGAAAGATGATAGTAGCAATTATGCGGACTCGGTCCATAAACCCAGGATTGTCCTCATTGCTGCACAGAAGGCTTATGTCCTTAATGCACCGCTCACTGTGTTGAACCCCGAGCGTCGTATGCGGATGTTGAGAACATTTGACATACACGTTTTTATGACTACATGATAGTTCAGTGCATAATGCTTAAAACGGCTTAAAATTGAGGCACTGAAGACATTTCGAACGTTGCGGGACATACGAGATGTTCCAAAATATGATCTTGGGATTTCAGGCTCGTGCCCTTGTTGAGAGGTGTGAGACCTCCAACAAGATTCTTTGTCTACAAAGGAAGGGAGAAAAGCTCAATCCTTGAGCATGTGCTCAGATTGTCTGAGTGCTACAATCGCTTGAATCGAGTGGGAGTTGATCTTCCAGATAAGATAGTGATTGACATATTTCTCCAAAGTCACTGCCACCAAGCTATAGAGCTTCGTGATGAACTATAACATATGAGGGATAGATATGATGATCCTTGAGCTATTCGCAATGTTTGACACCACGAAAGTTGAAATCAAAAAGGTGCATCAATTGTTGATGGTTATAAAACCACTAGTTTCAAGAAGGCCAAGGACAAGAAGGGATACTTCATGAAACGATAAAGAAGTTGCCTCTCTAGTGAAGAGACCCAAGGTTGAACCCAAACCCGAGACTAAGTACTTTTGTAATGAGGGGAACAGTGAGTGAAGAGGAACAACCCTAGATACTTGGTAGATGAGAAGGCTGGCAAAGTTGACAAAAGTATATTGGATATACATGATATTGATGTCTACTTTACTAGTAGTCCTAGTAGCATGAGGGTATTAGATACCAGTTCGGTTAGTAAGTGTTAGTAACTTGAAATAAAAGCTATGGAACAAACGGAGACTAGCTAAAGGCGAGGTGACGATATGTGTTGGAAGTGTTTCCAAGGTTGATGTGATCAAACATCGCACGCTCCCTCTACCATCAGGATTGTGTTTATTGCAATACGATTATTCATTTAAAGATAATAACGGTTATTATTTGCTTGAACAAATACCTTCAATGGTTTACTGAATCTCAATCATAGTGATACACATGTTCATAATATTGTTGCGAGAAGATGCAAAGTAGTAATGATAGTACCACTTACTTGTGGCACTACCGCTTGAGTCATATTGGTGTAAAACACATGAAGAAGCTCCATACTGATGGAACTTTGGAATCACTCATTTTTGAATCGGTTGAGACATGCGAACCATGCCTATTGGTGTAAATGCATGAAGAAACTCCATGCGGATGGATTGTTTAGACTCACTTGATTTTAATCACTCGAGATATGCAAATCATGCCACTCGGGCAAGAAGACTGAATACCTCGTTTTCCAGTGAGATGGAACAAGAAAGTAACTTACTAGAAGTAACACGTTTAGATGTATGCAGTCCAATGAGTACCGAGGCATGCAGTGGATATCATTATGTTCTAACTTCACAAATGGTTTTAGTAGATATTAGTGTATTTGTTTGATAAAACGCATGTCTGAATTATTGAAAGGTTCAAGTAATTTCAGAGTGAAGTTGAAGATCTTCGTTACTAGAGGATAAAATGTCTACGATATGATCATAGAGATGAATATCTGAGTTCCGAGTTTGGTACACAATTAAGAAAGTGCGAAAATTGTTTCACAAATCATGCCACCTGGATAACCGTAGTGTGATGGTCTGTCCGAACGTCGTTGCCGCGCCCTACTGGATATGGTGCATACTATGATGTCTCTTATTAAATTACCAGTATTGTTTTTGGGTTAGACATTAGAGACAACCGCATTCAATTTAAATAGGGCACCACATAATTCCGTTGAGATGACCCTGTATGAACGATGGTATGGAGAAACCTAAGTTGTCGTTTCTTAAAAGTTTGGGGCTGCGACGCTTATGTGAAAAAGTTTCAGCCTGATAAGCTCGAACCCAAAGCGGATAAGGGCATCTTCATAGGACACCCAATACACTTAGCTATATATCCTATCTTAGATACAGAAGCAAAGTGTTTGTTTCTAGAAACGGGTCCTTTCTTGAGGAAAAGTTTATCTTGAAAGAATTGGGTGGGAGGATGGTGGAAACTTCATGAGGTTATTGAATCGTCACTTCAACCAGTATGTAGAAGGGCGTAGGAAGTTGTTCCTATGGCTCCTACACCAATTGAAGTGGAAGCTGATGATAGTGATCATGAAGCTTCAGATCAAGTTACTACAAACCTCATAGGTCGACAAGGTCACGTACTACTCGAGAGTGGTACAGTAACCCTATCTTGGAGGTCATGCGTAGCGACCCGACTGAAAACGAGTCAAGCCTCTATGTATCTCTGCCATCCCTGGATCAGTATGCTGGCACAAACAGTACATCAATGTATATACCTCAAGATCTCAGCGGAAACAGTCAAGGGAGTGGAGTCCCAATAAACACCAACGGGAGGTTGAGTGCAGACCGTAAGCCTGAATCGTTCTCTTACTCGTCGAAGAAAATATCTGCAACATAAGACGTTGCAGTCATGTAGGTCACCATATTGAATATGCCCGTAAGTCACAAAGGAGAGAGGTGTAAATGTCATCTATACTAGATGCATATATGGAGGTGGGGTTGTAGCTTAAGGTTTTCGTAAAGAAAATTTTCCTACAACAAGAGAGGGTAAAAGAAAAATTTACTACATTGTTTGTTGTTAATGAGAAGGTTCCACCAACCATTTCTCATACTCAAGTTATTAATACTACCCACATCAATAATAAATGGTGTTGAGAATTCCTGATAACTTCAGTTCCTTCGGCTCAAGTTGTCCATGACCGTGGACACGGCTAATCGATTAGGTTTGAGTACTCTACAGAGTTTTGCACACGTTCCTCACAAGAATTGATAACCTCCGTTGAAGTCCTCGCACTTCAGGGTGTTTGAGAACCGGATGATCAAAACATAATCTTTCAACGGGTTCCTCTGAGCCTCTGTCGGTGCCCATCCAATCCAACCGTTCTTCTACATCTCGTAGCACCGCCCGTCCTGAGTCACCACGTTGTCCAACCAAGCCAGAGCCCATAATGACTTGTGGCTGTGCAGGTAAGAGTTGGGTCTTAAAATATCCATCCATCTCTTTGAGCCTGGGTGAAGCTTTCCGCAAGATGTCATGGCGCTTCTCCATGCATCCCCGGTCCTCCGCTGGTTTTCCCAGGGAGTCCATCTGAACCGTCCTTCACCTAGAGGTATACTGCATTCTATGGTCTTGCAAGTCTTGAAGTCTTCCAGTCTTGATTATTAAGTTCTCACAACAGTCATGATAAACACTCAACCAAACCCCGTCTACTAGGAGCATAGCAAAAATAATGTCCCGGTCCAAGTAACAAGGGTTTAGGGGTGCCTATCATATCATACTAATTAAGAACCAAAATTTCCAAGTACCTACTTGCATGCAATGGGTGAAGAAGGCTTAAACTAATGGAATAAAACCATAGGTAAATTATGATCAAAGTGAACTTGCTTGGTAAGGTTGATGGAGATAGATATCGCTCTCAAGAAATAACTTGATAGAACTATTCGTCACTCTCCGATGAAATCTGTATAATCAAACGTACTATTCATATAAGCAATCATACTAGCAATCATCCTAGAAATCAATATAACAAAAAAACAATAAAATTGAAGCAATAAAATCAATTAGAAAAATCAAATAGAAATCCAAAAGAAAACTTCAAGGAAAACTATGGAGTCTACTACTACAACAATCACTAAATAGTTTTTGTTCTACAGAAAATAAAACACTAAAATAGTAAAATAACAGAAACGAAATATAATATTAACTAAGATAATAGAAAGTATTTCGTAAAACTATATTATTCTGAAAGTATTTTCGAATAGGACATCAAACTAGTAACGAAATCAATTTGCAAGTTATTGCCGAACTAGAATTAATTTCATGCTATCAAATAAAATAAAATGTTGTTGTTGTTGAAAACCTACTGTTAACTAACAGAAAACAAAAATATAACCTTTCACTAGTATAAAAGAAAATAATTAAAAATGATTATAGCCAAAGAAATAGTAACAATCCTAGAAAGAACTAAAACAGAATTTGTTTCACATGAAATAATGACTTAAAATATTCCAAAAATTCTGAAATTTTACCCACTAATAAATAAGATCACTAGTGATCAGTAGCAAAAAGAGTCAATTAAACATCTATTTTTAAACTGAAGATATAAGAAAAACAAGATTTAAACCAAATGTGTATAATTCAAATTTTACATTTTCAAACATTTTCAAAAATAATTGCAAAAAGAAAATATAGCATAATTTGTCTATGTTTGAAGTTTTAAAATTTGAATTAGATCAGATTTAGTTTAAACCTTGTTTCGCTCATTCCAGGACTTTAAAAATGATTTTTATTTGATTCTTTTTGCTACTGCTTCCTAGTGATTATATCTTACTGTGGTATAAGTTTCAAAAAATTTAAATATTATTTTACTTGTGGTTTTAACAGAAACAATTTTCTGCCTTAGTGCGGTGTAGTGAATCCTTTCACTTAGGCCATAGCTACTTATTACTTGTGATGTTATTTTACTTGTTGTTGATTGTAGTGCTTATGGTGTGTATTTGTTTGTATCGGTATATCACCCGAAGTGCGAAGCTTGTTACTTAGAAGCGCTCGATCAAGACAACTATCATCAAGGCAAGTCATCTTGATCGTACTATCTCCTATGTTTTCTTTGCATGGTAGTTTCACCTTTCTTTGCCCAATTGCATGCTGCGTAGGTACTTGGAAATTTCAGTATAGGTTGTAGTATCATGTGGTAGGCACACAACAACCCCGATACTTGGCCCGGGACGACAATTTCTTATTGCTATGCTTGAGTAGACGGGATTCTGGTTGAGTGCATAACACGAGTGATGCGAGGATAAATAAATAACCAAGACCGGTTAAGTCAAGATTATGAAGACCTCATGATGCAATGCAGCTCTGGGTGAAGGACGGTTGATCGGCTCCCTGGAGAAACCAGTGGATGACCCGGGATGCTGGAGACGGCCATGACATCTTGTGGAAAGCTTCACCCAGGCTCGAAGAGACGGACGGAGGCTTCAGGACCCAAGGCTTACCTGCATAGCCACAAGTCATTATGGGCTCTCGCTTGGTTGGACAAGCGGCGACTCTGGACAGGTGGTGCTAGCAGATGTAGAAGAACGGTAGGAATGGATGGGCACCGATAGGGATTCAGAGGGACCCGTTGGAAGACCATGTTTTGATCATCCGGTCTTCTAACACCCTGAAGTGCGAGGACATACTCGGAGGCGATCAAATCTTGTGGGGAACGTGTGCAAAACTTTGCAGAGTGCCCAGACCTAATCGATTAGCCGCGTCCACGGTCATGGACAACTTGAGACGAAGGCATTTAAATTTTCCTGAACTCTCAACACAACTTAATAATGATGTGGGAATTAACAACAACTCGGGTACGAGAATTGGTTGGCAGAACCATCTCGTTAAAAACAAACAATGTAGTAATATTTTGCTTTCAGCCCCTCTTGTTGTAGGAGAAAATTGGCTTTATGCAAAACTTATAGCCCCACCTGCCAAATATGCATGTAGAGATAGTTGGTTATTATTTTACCCCTCTCTTTGATGACTTGCTGGCATATTCCATATGCTGACCTACACGGCTGCAACGTATCATGTTGCAGAGTACTTTTCCGACCAGGAGTGAGTCTACAATCTACGCTCAACGACATGCCCTGGAGTCGGATGGACTCGTCTACCTGATGCTTCCGCTAGTCTTCGTTAGATATCTTATGAGATGGCCTTCAGCCACTTTATTGTAATCCATTATTGTAATAAAGTACTCGTTATGAGATTTTGATTAATAAAGCTGTGTGATTGAACTCTTGATATATACATTGATGTACCGAGTGTGTACCAGCATGATCTTGGGATGGTACGGAAACACCAGAGGCTTGACTCATTTTGAGTCGGGTCGCTACATGGTTCCTCGAAGGAAACGTGCGCTCGGAGGAAGAAGAAGGAAAAAATTTGGGCTTGATTTCGGGTTCCTAACTGGCCCACGATAGCTTTCCTAATAAAACGATTTGTTTCCTTTTTATAAAAACAGGAAAGTAAAACGTACAAAAGAAAATAAATATAATTCCAAATATAGAAGTATTATATATCAAACTTATCAGAACAATATTTCCCACCACGTTAACATTTTATTTTTCACAAAATAAGAACTTCATAAAAATTTATTTATTTTTAAATCCAAATTTTGCCTTTAAATTTTTTGGCACTATTTTCTTTTGACTTGTATTTTCTTGGGTTGTCATGTCACCTCCTCTAATTTCTTGCTTGGCAAGTATTTGTCAGGAAAAAATTGTGTATGAGATATCTTGTGCTAAAATAAATTCAAATCAAATACCGAAAGAAATTCAACTGCCACCATGATTCAAATTATTTATAGTTGAAGAAGTCATGTTATCTTCTCTCAGGGATTTTAAATGGAGGAATTTTAATTAACAGGAAAAAAGGGGAAAGTCATTTTATTCGCTCTCATTCAAAAGTTTTAAAAAGTTTCAAACATCACTCAAGTTTCAATCACTCAAACAAACAAACAATCAATCTAATAATTATA
The DNA here is from genome assembly GCF_904849725.1 of Hordeum vulgare subsp. vulgare. Classification (NCBI taxonomy): domain Eukaryota; kingdom Viridiplantae; phylum Streptophyta; class Magnoliopsida; order Poales; family Poaceae; genus Hordeum; species Hordeum vulgare. The sequence continues at coordinate 372,335,681 of NC_058521.1, forward strand.
TCAACATTCCAAAATTTGGGATGTTACAAACCTACCACACTTAAAATGAATCTCGTCCTCGAGATTCGAAGAGGCTAGAAAGAAAATGTTAGGGTTTTGGAGGTCTTATAGCAAATCCAATCTCCTCGAAAGTGCGATGCTACCACACTTAAAATGAGGATTACTGGTCCCTCAAAATTTTAACAATCCTCTGGGGTCTTGGCATCTGACTCCTCACATCCTTCATACTTACTCCTTTGGTGATGCTCTTCCATGATATTCGTAGCATTCCATAAAAAACCAGGGTTCTTCTGTTGATATAACCTTCTTCCGTCACTGGGTCTTCTTAACTGACAAGTCTCATGATCATTCTAAATAACATATTGATGATTCTCATGGTGGTCTACCCTTTGTGGTTGTCCTGCAGAGCGAGGGGTCTTGGATTATCTCTTAGATTTACCATTCCGAATAGCAAGGGAATGATAAGAGTAAGTCGTCATGGTGGACAAGCCATGTCACACTGAAATCATTACCTTGTATAAGGCTTAGTGAATCTCGTATTCTAACACTTGGGCGTCCTTACAAGCATTGCAGAATTTCTCTTGTACACGAACGAAGTTTGTACGAATCCATTGATTTCTGCAAGCTGAACCAACATTTATCGTTTCCTTTACCACTCCCTGGTTTTATGCGTGCTCCTAAGAAAACGTTTGCTGACAAGTCATAGCTTATTCCTTCATGCTCTTGGGGCAACCTTCATGAAATGTTGAGATGCATCCTTGGTACCGGTTGTATTCCTTGAACTCACTTTTCCTTTCCATTGGTCTGTGTACCAATAACAATGTTCTATTCCTCATATTAAATCCCTCCTCAAAATTCCAATTCCAAGGTACATTATTCATCTGTTGTCATCCCCATGGTTTGATATGATCCAGCATTTCCTTCAACTCTATTTAGTGGATTTTGTCTCCTTGGTATGCATTGTACATTCCTACTCATTGGATCTTGTGGTTTTACCGATTACTACCACACTTAAAATGAAATATACTCATGCCTACATATACCATATTCTTTACATATCTCCGAAAATGGTTAGAGATCTTTGTTCATAGAGAAACAACTCATACAATTTCAACATAGGAAATCATGACATAATAAATTCCATTGATTCATGAAGTTATTACAACCTATGAGTCTTCCATTACAAAATTCAACTCCATAATCTCATGAAACAAGAGTGCTTCATGTTACACTTATTGCCATTGTCAAACTTAATTACTCCATTTTATCTTTCTTCCCCTGTGGACAATTACTAGCATAATGACCTGCTTCCTTGCAACCAAACAAATGAGTTCCGACAAATCTTGGGGCTTCTTGGTGTTTGATATTACTCCTTGGTTTTCCTGCTTCCTTCTTGGGCACATATTGTTGTAGTGGCCCAATTCCTTACACTTGAAACATCTGATATTACTCACGTCTTTATGTGTAAGTATTTAACTCTGGCTGGTGTACTTTCTCTTCTTTGCGGACTCCTTCATTCTGGCCAGTTCTTCTATTTCAAGTGGATCCAACTCTACTTTTTTTGTCGGGAAGTCTCCCAGATATTTATGGCTTTCCTTCATGCAATCCTATGAAAAATGCCCTTCTTCTCCACATGAGTAGCAGGCATTGGAGAAAAATCTGGTTAGGCTTTGTCCATTAGGGTCTTCTATATTTTCCTTCATCATAGTTTCTTCTAAAATCTTCTTCTTGAGCGGTTCCTTCATTGCTTCTTTCTGCTGCTTGACAACTTGTTGCGTCTTGTGGTAAATGTGACACTGAGCTGGGTAGTGGGTTGTTCCTTCACACAAGAAACAAGTCACCTGACTAGTTGGGCATTCCTCCGCTGGGTGATTCTCTTCACAATGAGGGCATCCTTCCTTGTGTTCTTCCTTGGTGTGTCCTATTTCTCCACAGATCTTGCATGCACAAGGCTTCTTCATCGGGTTAACATAACATTTATGAATCAGACGAGATCTCAACAGAGTCTTCTTGAATTCGTCCTAGGTTTCTGCGCCACTAAATCCTTGTATGGCATGATACATTTTCCACCAGATAGCGGCACTTTGGGTGAAGTACTGAAGAGCGTGTGCCACTTCATATCTCCTTGAAATCAAATTGCTCCCGAAGTGGTTCTACATGTTCTGAATCCATATTTCAGCCTCCAACTTGGTCATTGGTCCAGAGATTACAAGTCCATCTTCATACGCCATCTATTGGGTCCAAGGTTTTTGGGATGAGATGCGTAAGAGAGAGAGGGAAAGAGGGAGATACACACAATACAAACAATCTTTTTGAGAATAGGTTTTATTTGTGGCTGTCGGAAAACACACAAAAATGACGGCTCACAAATCATCGTATCTAACATGGGTATATAACATGGGTTTGGATTTCTAATGGCCATATAAATATTGGAACGCTTCAGGGTCTTTGAATTTCTTCGGGTCTTCAGAGTCTTCAATTGGTGCAGCTTCAATTCTTCAAATGCATGGTGAAGTCCTCTTTACTTTGAAGGAGAACTCAGTTGATCCTTCATGTGGTCAAAGGGGAAAGGGTATTATCTAACTATTTGATGTGAGAGAGAACATTTGATGAAATCAGAAGAGCTGATAAGTAAAGGATGTTCTTGGAATTAAGATTATAGAGAGATCCTTTCCTAAGAAATTTCCAGTTTCTAGGGTCATGTCCTACAATCAACATGTGCTCTGATACCATATCCGTAGCGACCTGACTCAAAACTAGTCAAGCCTTTGTGTATCTGTGCCATCCCTGGATGAGTATGCTGGCACACACAGTACATCAATGTATATATCAAAGTGCAATCACATGTTAATAACGTAAAATCTGATATATACCTCAAAATCTCAACGGAAACAGTCAAGGGAGTGGAGTCCCAATAAACACCAACAGAAGGTTGAGTGCAGACCGTAACCCTGAATCATACTCTTACTCGTCGAAGAAAATATCTGCAACATAAGACGTTGCAGCCGTGTAGGTATGCATATTGAATAAGCCTGCAAGTCACAAAGGAGATAGGTGTAAATATCATCTACACTATATGTTGGTAATATGCCCTAGAGGCAATAATAAATTAGTTATTATTATATTTCTTTGTTCATGATAATCTTTTATTATCCATGCTATAATTGTATTGATTGGAAACACAATACTTGTGTGGATACATAAACAAAACACTGGCCCTAGTAAGCCTCTAGTTGACTAGCTCGTTGATCAAAGATGGTCAAGGTTTCCTGACCATAGGCAAGTGTTGTCACTTGATAACGGGATCACAACATTAGGAGAATCATGTGATGGACTAGACCCAAACTAATGAACGTAGCATGTTGATCGTGTCATTTTGTTGCTACTGTTTTTGTGCGTGTCAAGTATTTATTCCTATGACCATGAGATCATATAACTCACAGGCACCGGAGGAATACCTCGTGTGTATCAAACATCGCAACGTAACTGGGTGACTATAAAGATGCTCTACAGGTATCTCCGAAGGTGTCCGTTGAGTTAGTATGGATCAAGACTGGGATTTGTCACTCCGTGTGACGGAGAGGTATCTCGGGGCCCACTCGGTAATACAACATCACACACAAGCCTTTCATGCAATGTGACTTAGTATATGTCACAGGATCTTGTATTATGGAATGAGTAAAGAGACTTGCCGGTAAACGAGATTGAAATAGGTATGCGGATACTGACGATCGAATCTTGGGCAAGTAACATACCGAAGGACAAAGGGAATGACATACGGGATTATATGAATCCTTGGCACTGAGGTTCAAACGATAAGATCTTCGTAGAATATGTAGGATCCAATATGGGCATCCAGGTCCCGCTATTGGATACTGACCGAGGAGTCCCTCAGGTCATGTCTATATAGTTCTCGAACCAGCAGGGTCTGCACACTTAAGGTTCAACGTTGTTTTATGCGTATTTGAGTTATATGGTTGGTTACCGAATGTTGTTCCGAGTCCCGTATGAGATTACGGACGTCACGAGGGTTTCCAGAATGGTCCGGAGACGAAGATTGATATATAGGATGACCTCATTTGATTACCAGAAGGTTTTCGGAATTACCGGGAATGACGAATGGGTTTCGGATGTTCACCGGGGGGGGGGGGGGGGGTAGCCCACCCCTGGGAAGCCCATAGGCCTTAGGGGTGCTGCACCAGCCGTTAGTGGCTGGTGGGCAAGCCCAAAGAGGCCCTGCGCAAGGATAATATTAAATCAAAGAGAAAAAGTGGAAGTGGGAAGGAAGGGAAGGACTCCACCATCCAATCCTAGTTGGACTAGGATTGGAGGAGGAATCCTCGTCCCCCCCTTCGGCCGAACCCCTTGGGGCTCCTTGATCCCCAAGGCAAGGCCCCTCCCCTCCCAACTATATATACGAAGGTTTTAGGGCTGATTTGAGACAACTTTTCCACGGCTGCCCGACCATATACCTCCAGGGTTTTTCCTCTAGATCGTGTTTCTGCAGAGCTCGGGCGAAGCCCTCTTGAGATAAGATCACCACCAACCTCCGGAGCGTCGTCACGCTGCCGGAGAAGTCATGTACCTCTCTGTCTCTCTTGCTCGATCAAGAAGGCCAAGATCATCGTCGAGATGTACCTGTGCTGAACGCGGAGGTGTCGTCCGTTCGACACTGGATCGGAGTGGATCGTGGGACGGATCGGGGGACGGTTCGTGGGATGGTTCGGGGGCGGATCGAGGGACGTGAGGACGTTCCACTACATCAACCACATTTCTTAACGCTTCCTATTGTGCAATCTACAAGGGTACGTAGATCCAAATCTCCTCTCGTAGATGGACATCACCATGATAGGTCTTCGTGCGCATAGGCATTCCCCATCAGTGGCATAATGAGCTAGGTTCATGCGTAGATGTCATCTCGAGTAGAACACAAAAGTTTTTGTGGGCGGTGATGTGCGGTTTGCTTCCCTCCTTAGTCTTCTCTTGATTCCGCGGTATTGTTGGATCGAAGCGGCTCGGACAAACATTACTCATACGCTTACGAGAGACTGGTTTCATCGCTACGAGCAACTTCGTTGCTCAAAGATGACTGGCAAGTGTCGGTTTCTCCAACTGTAGTTGAATCGGATTTGACCGAGGAGGTCCTTGGATGAGGTTAAATAGAAATTCATATATCTCCGTTGTGGTGTTTGCGTAAGTAAGATGCGATCCTACTAGATACCCATGGTCACCACATAAAACATGCAACAACAATTAGAGGACGTCTAGCTTGTTTTTGCAGGGTATGCTTGTGATGTGATATGGCCGACGATGTGATGTGATATATTGGATGTATGAGATGATCATGTTGTAATAGTTAATATTGACTTGCACGTCGATGGTACGGCAACCGGCAGGAGCCATAGGGTTGTCTTTAAACTAAAGTTTGTGCTTGCACATGTGTTTACTATATTGCTAGGATGTAGCTTTAGTAGTAATAGCATGAGTAGCACGACAACTCCGATGACGACACGTTGATAGAGATCATGGTGTGGCGCTGGTGACAAAGAAGATCGTGCCGGTGCTTTGGTGATGGAGATCAAGAAGCACGTGATGATGGCCATATCATGTCACTTATGAATTGCATGTGATGTTAATCCTTTTATGCAACTTATTTTGCTTAGAACGACGAAAGCATTATGAGGTGATCTCTCACTAAAATTTCCAGACGAAATTGTGTTCTCCCCGACTATGCACCGTTGCGACAATTCATCGTTTCGAGACACCACGTGATGATCGGATGTGATAGACTCAACGTTCACATACAACGGGTACAAAACAGTTGCACACGCGGAACACTCGGGTTAAACTTGACGAGCCTAGCATGTGCAGACATGGCCTTGGAACACAAGAGACCGAAAGGTCGAGCATTAATCGTATAGTTGATATGATTAGCATAGACATGCTTACCACTGAAACTATTCTCGACTCACGTGATGATCGGACTTGAGATAGTGGATTTGGATCATGTACCACTCAAATGACTAGAGAGATGTACCTTTTGAGTGGGAGTTCTTAAGTAATATGATTAATTGAACTAATTTTCATGAACATAGTCTAATGGTCTTTGCGAATTACGATGTTGCTTGCACTATAGCTCTACTGTTTTTATATGTTCCTAGAGAAAATTTAGTTGAAAGTTGATAGTAGCAAACTTTGCGGACTAAGACTGTAAAACTGAGGATTGCCCTCGTTGCTGCGCCGAAGGCTTATGTCCTTAATGCACCACTCGGTGTGCTGCACCTTGAGCGTCGTCTGTGGATGTTGTGAACATCCTACATACACGTTTCTGATGACTACACGATAGTTCAGTGAAAAATACTTAATGGCTTAGAAGCAAGGCGCCGAAGACGTTTTAAAACGTCACGGAACATAAGATATGTTCTAAAGAGATGAAATTGTGATTTCATGCTTGTGCCCTTGTTAAGAGGTATGAGACCTCTGACAAGATTCTTTGTCCATAAAGTAAAGGAGAAAAGCTCAATCATTGAGCATGTGCTCAGATTGTCTAAGTACGACAATCGCTTGAATCAAGTGGGAGTTGATCTTCCAGATGAGATAGCGATGGTTCTCCAAAGTCACTGCCACCAAGATGTGAGAGCTTCATGATGAACTATAGCATATCAAGGATAAATACAATGATCCTTGAGCGATTCGCAATATTTTACACTGCAAAAGTAGAAATCAAGAAGGAGCATCAATAGTTGATGGTTAGTAAAACCACTAAGTTTCAAGAAAGGCAAGGGCTAAAAGGGATACTTCGTGAAATAGCAAAACAGTTGCTGCACTAATGAAGAGACCCATTATTAAACCCAAACCCGAGACTAAGTGCTTCTGTTAAGAGGGGAACGGTCACTGAGGCGGAGCTACCCTAGATGCTTGGTAGATAAGAAGGCTAGCAAAGTCGAAAGAAGTATATTTGATCTACATGATGTTGATGTGTACTTTACTAGTACTCCTAGTAGTGCGAGGGTATTGGATACTGGTTCGGTTGCTAAGTGATTAGTGACATGAAATGAAAGCTATGGAATAAACGAAGACTAGCTAAAGGCGAGGTGACGATACGTGTTGGAAGTGTTTCCAAGGTTGATATGATCAAACGTCGCACGCTCCCTCTATCATCGGGATTGGTGGTAAAACCCAAATAATTGTTATTTGGTGTTTGCGTTGAGCATGAACATGATTGGATCGTGTTTGTTGCAATACGATTATTCATTTAAAGGGAATAATAGTTATTCTATTTTCTTGAATAATTACCCTCAATGGTTTATTGAATCTCGATCGTAGTGTTACACATGTTCATAATATTAGTGCCAAAAGATACAAAGTAATAATGATAGTACCACTTAGTTGTGGCACTGCCACTTGAGTCATGTTGGTGTAAAATGCATGAAAAAGCTCCATGCTGATGGATCTTTGTACTCACTCATTTTTGAAACGTTTGAGACATGCAAACCATACCTGTTGGTATGAAACGCATGAAGAAACTCCATGCGGATGGATCGTTTGGACTCACTTGATTTTGAATCACTTGAGACATGCAGATCATGCCACATGAAACAAGAGAGTAACTTGTTGGGAGTAATACATTTTGATGTATGCAGTCCAAGGAGTGCTGAGGCACGCAGTGGATATCGTCATGTTCTTACTTCACACACGATTTGAGTAGATACCAGAGTATTTACTTGATGAATCACAAGTCCGAAATATTGAAAAGTTCAAAGCTATTTCAGAGTGAAGATCGTCGTGACAAGAGGATAAACTGTCTACGATATGATCATAGAGATGAATATCTGAGTTACGAGTTTTGGTACGCAGTTAACACAATGTGGAAGTTGTTTTTGCAGTTCATGCCAACTCGAACACCATAGTGTGATGATGTGTCTGAACGTCATAGCCACGGCCTATTTGATATGGTGCATACTATGATGTCTCTTATTGAATTACCACTATCGTTTATAGGTTATGCATTAGAGACAACCGCATTCACTTTAAATAGGGCACCGCGTATTTCCGTTAAGATGACATAGTATAGACTGAGGTTTAGAGAAATCTAAATTGTCGTTTCTTGAAAGTTTGGAGCTGCGATGCTTATGTAAAAAAGTTTCAGTCTGATAAGCTCGAACCCAAAGCGGATTAAAGCATCTTCATAGGATATCCAAAACAGTTGGATACATCTCCTATCTCAGATCCGGAAGCAATTTGTTTCTAGAGACGGATCCTTTCTCGAGGAAAGGTTTCTCTCGAAAGAATTGAGTGGGAGAGTGGTGGAACTTGATGAGGTTATTGAACCGTCACTTCAACCAGTGTGTAGAAGGGCGTAGGAAGTTGTTCCCGTGGCGCCTACACCAATTGAAGTGGAAGCTGATGATAGTGATCATTGGAGCTTCGGATAAAGCTACTACAAACCTCGTAGGTCGATAAAGGTCGTGTACTACTACGGAGTGGTATGGTAACCCTATCTTGGAGATCATGTTGTTGAGCAACATGGAACCTATGAGTTATGGAGAAGCAATGGTGGGTCCGGATTCCGACAAATGGCTGGAGGCCATGAAATCAGAGAGAGGATCCATGTATAAAACAAAGTGTAGACTTTGGAGGAACTGCTTGATGGTAGTAATACTATTAAGTAAAGATGTATCTTTAAAAGGAAGACAGGTGATGATGGTGATAAGTCACTAATAAGAAAAGCTCGACTTGTTGCAAATATGTTTCCGACAAGATCAAATAGTTGATTATGATGAGACTTTCTCACTCGTAGCGATGCTAAAAGTCTGTTAGAATTATGTTAGCAGTTGCTGCATTATTTATGAAATATTGCACATAGGATATAAAAACATTGTTTTCCTCGACGGAAAGGTTGTATGTGATACAACCGAAAAGTTTTGTCAATCCTAAGGATGCTAACAAGTATGCAAGCTCCAGCGATCCTTCAATGGACTGGTGCAAGCATCTCGGAGTTGGAATATACACTTTGATGAGATGATCAAAGATTTTGGGTTTGTACAAGGTTTATGAGAAACTTGTATTTCCAAAGATGTGAGTGGGAGCACTATAGAATTTTTGATAAGTATATGTGGTTGACATATTGTGGATCAGAAGTAATGTAGAATTTCTGTAAATCATAAAAGGTTGTTTGAAAGGAGTTTTTCAAAGGAATACCTGGATTGCGCTACTTGAACGTTGAGAATCAAGATCTATGGAGATAGATCGAAACGCTTAATAGAAGTTTCAACAAGATGCATGCCTTGACAAGTTTTTGAAAGAGGTCAAAATAGATCAGCAAAGAAGGAGTTCTTGGTTGTGTTGTAAGGTGTGAATTTGAGTAAGACTCAAAAGCCGACCCCGGCAGAATAAAAAGAATAGACGAAGGTCGTCTTCTATGCCTTGGTCGTAGAATCTGAAGTATGCCATGCTGAGTACCGCACCTGATGTGTGCCTTGCCTCAAGTCTGTTGAGAGGTACAGAGAGTGATCCATGATTGAATCACTAGCAGCGGTCAAAGTTATCCTTAGTAACTAATGGACTACGGAATTTTTCTCAATTGTGGAGGTGGTTAAAGAGTTCGTCGTAAAGGGTTACATCGATGGAAGCTTTGACACTAATCCGAATAACAATAAGTAGTAAAACGGATTCGTATAGTAGAGTAGATATTTGGAGTACTTCCGAATAGCACGTAGTAGCAGCATCTATAAGATGACATAAAGATTTGTAAAGAACACACAGATCTGAAAGTTTCAGAACCGTTGACTAAAACCTCTCTCACGAGTAAGACGTTATGAGACCCTAGAACTATATGGGTGTTCGATTCGTTGAAATCACATGGTGATGGGAACTAGATTATTGACTCTAGTGCAAGTGGGAGACTATTGGAAATATGCCCTAGAGGCAATAATAAATTAGTTATTATTATATTTCTTTGTTCATGATAATCGTTTATTATCCATGCTATAATTGTATTGATTGGAAACACAATACTTGTGTGGATACATAAACAAAACACTGTCCCTAGTAAGCCTCTAGTTGACTAGCTCGTTCATCAAAGATGGTCAAGGTTTCCTGACCATAGGCAAGTGTTGTCACTTAATAACGGGATCACATCATTAGGAGAATCATGTGATGGACTAGACCCAAACTAATGAACGTAGGATGTTGATCGTGTCATTTTGTTGCTACTGCTTTTCTGCGCGTCAAGTATTTATTCCTATGACCATGAGATCATATAACTCACTGGCACCGGAGGAATACCTTGTGTGTATCAAACGTCGCAACGTAACTGGGTGACTATAAAGATGCTCTATAGGTATCTCCCAAGGTGTCCGTTGAGTTAGTATGGATCAAGACTGGGATTTGTCACTCCATGTGACGGAGAGGTATCTCGGGGCCCACTCGGTAGTAGAACATCACACACAAGACTTGCAAGCAATGTGACTTAGTGTACGTCACGGGATCTTGTATTACGGAACGAGTAAAGAGACTTGCCGGTAAACGCGATTGAAATACTTATGCGGATACTGACGATCGTATCTCGGGCAAGTAACATACGGAAGGACAAAGGGAATGACATACGGGATTATGTGAATCCTTGGAACTGAGGTTCAAACGATAAGATATTCAAAGAATATGTAGGATCCAATATGGGCATACAGGTCCCGCTATTGGATATTGACCGAGGAGTCCCTCGGGTCATGTCTACATAGTTCTCGAACCCGCAGGGTCTGCACACTTAAGGTTCGCCGTTGATTTATGCGTATTTGAGTTATATGGATGGTTACCGAATGTTGTTCGGAGTCCCGGATGAGATCACGGACGTCACGAGGGTTTCCGGAATGGTCCGGAGACGAAGATTGATATATAGGATGACCTCATTTGATTACCGGAAGGATTTCGGAATTACCGAGAATGTACCGGGAATGACGAATGGGTTCCGGATGTTCACCGGGGGTGCAGCCCACCCCGGGGAAGCCCATAGGCCTTATGGGTGCCGCACCAGCCCTTAGTGGGCTGGTGGGAAAGCCCAAAGAGTCCCCTACGCAAGGAGATCAGAAAATCAAAGAGAAAGAAAAAAGGGGAAGTGGGAAGGAAGGGAAGGACTCCACCTTCCAATCCTAGTTGGACTAGGATTGGAGGAGGAATCCCCCCTCCTCCCCCCGTTCGGCCAAACCCCTTGGGGCTCCGTGAGCCCCAAGGCAAGGCCCCTCCCCTCCCACCTATATATATAGAGGCTTTTGGGCTGATTTGAGACAACTTTTCGACGGCAGCCCGACCAGATACCTCCACGGTTTTTCCTCTAGATCGCATTTCTGCGGAGCTCAGGCGGAGCCCAGCTGAGATAAGATCACCACCAACCTCCGGAGCGCCGTCACGCTGCCAGAGAACTCATCTACCTCGCCGTCTCCCTTGCTGGATCAAGATGGCCGAGATCATCGTCGAGTTCTATGTGTGCTGAACACGGAGGTGTCGTCCGTTCGGCACTAGATCGGAGCGGATCGTGGGATGGATCGCGGGGCGGATCGAGGGACGTGAGGACGTTCCACTACATCAACCGTGTTTCTTAACGCTTCCTGCTGTGCGATCTACAAGGGTACGTAGATCCAAATCTCCTCTCGTAGATGGACATCACCATGATAGGTCTTCGTGCGTGTAGGAAATTTTTTGTTTCCCATGCGACGTTCCCCATCACTATATGCATATATGGCAGGTGGGGTTGTAGCTTATGTTTTGCGTAAAGCAAATTTTCCTACAACAAGAGAGGGTAAAAGAAAAATTTACTACATTGCTGGTTGTTAATGAGAAGGTTCCACCAACCATTTCTCAAACCCAAGTTATTAATATTACCAACATCAATAATAAATGGTGTTGAGAATTCCTGATAACTTCAGTTCCTTCGGCTCAAGTTGTCCATGATCGTGGACACGGCAAATCGATTAGGTTTGAGTACTCTATAGAGTTTTGCACACGTTCCCCACAAGATTTGATCGCCTCCGTTGAAGTCCTCGCACTTCAGGGTGTTTGTGAACCAGATGATCAAAACATGGTCTATCAATGGGTTCCTCTGAGCCTCTGTCGGGGCCCATCCAATCCTACCGTTCTTCTACATCTCGTAGCACCGCCCGTCCAGAGTCACCATGTTGTCCAACCTAGCCAGAGCCCATAATGACTTGTGGCTGTGCAGGTAAGCCTTGGGTCTTGAAATATCCATCCATCAGTTTGAGCCTGGGTGAAGCTTTCCGCAAGATGTCATGGCGCTTCTCCATGCATCCCGGGTCCTCCGCTGGTTTTCCCACGGAGCCCATCTGAACCATCGTTCACCCAGAGGTATATTGCATTCTGAGGTCTTGAAAGTGTTGAAGTCTTCTGGTCTTGATTATTAAGTTCTCACAACAGTCATGATAAACACTCTACCAAACCCTGTCTATTAGGAGCATAACAAAAATAACGTCCCGGTCAAAGTAGCAAGGGTTTAGGGGTGCCTATCATATCATACTACTTAAGAAACAAAATTTCCAAGTACGCACTTGCATGCAATGGGTGAAGAAGGTTGAAACTAATGCAATAAAACCATAGGTAAATTATGATCAAAGTGAACTTCCCTGGAAAGGTTGATGGAGATAGATACCGCTCTCAAGAAATAACTTGATAGAACTATTCATCACTCTCCGATGAAATCTATATAATCAAACATAGTATTCATATAAGCAATCATTCTAGCAATCATCCTAGCAATCAATATAATAAACAACAATAAAATTGATGCAATAAAATCAATAAGAAAGATCAAATAGAAATCCAAAAGAAAACTTCAAACAAAACTATGGAGTCTTCTACTACAACAATCACTAAATAGTTTTTGTTCTATAGAAAATAAAACACTAAATTAGTAAATTAACAGAAAAGAAAACATAAAATTAACTAAGATAACATAAATTACTTCATAAAACTATATTATTTTGAAAGTATTTTCAAATAGGACATCAAACTAGCATCCAAATCAATTTGCAAGTTATTACCGAACTAGAATTGATTTCATGCTATCAAATAAAATAAAAAAATGTTGTTGAAAACCTACTGTTAACTAATAGAAAACAAAAATATAACCTTTCACTAGTATAAAAGAAAATAATTAAAAACAATTATAGCAAAAGAAATAGTAACAATCCTAGAAAGAACTAAAACATAATTTGTTTCACATTAAATAATGAGTTAAAATATTCCAATTTTTTTGTAATTGTACCCACTGATAAATAATATCACTAGTGGTCAGTAGCAAAAAGAATCAATTACAAATTTATTTTTAAACTCAAGATATAAGCAAAACAAGATTTAAACCAAATCTGTATAATTGAAACATTACATTTTCAAACATGGACAAATTATATATCTACAGAAACTACATGAAATTTGTGATCCAGTGCAAAAAAGAATCACCTCATTTGGATTTATAGAATAAAAGTTGTAGGCATTCTAAAATCAGGTTCCAATGAGTTTTCAGAATTAAAAACAGAAAAATAATAAACAATATAGGTGATGTGGAAGATTCCTATTGGTTGAGAGGTGTGCATGTTTTAGGCTATCTAGAGGTCGGCCGCAATATAAGGAAACCTTTCAGTTTTATAATCTGACTAACCGGAAAACCGATGGTTTATTACAATTACCCGAAGGGGTATGTTGGATCTAATCTAAACCATCCATTGTAGATGTAAGGGTGGGAGGGGAGATAAGAGAAAAGAGGGGAGTCTTACCGTGACAGAGGGAAGCAGACAGTGAGCTCTCCTGTAGCAGCCGATGTGAAGAGCGGGGTGGGGCGCTCTAGGGAGGAAACGACGGCGGGGAGGGGTGGAACCGATGGAGGGGTGCAGCGGCGGGGCACCAGGGGCGTCGGGCGGCTCCTGGGAGACGGGGTGTGGGGCGCTCTAGCGAGCTCCTGGGCTCCTATGAGCTCGGTCCAAGGAGGGAGACCGCGCGAGTTGGGTGGCGTGGTGTCGGGCGAGGAAACGAAGATTTAACTAGGGGAACGGAACGAGGAGACCTTGAGGGTTCTTATAGGGGTGGTGGGAGGCGCTAGGAGGCAGTATATCTCGCGAATCCAGGAAGGAACCTTCCTATGGTGTCATGGTGGTCCCTGGAAGGAAGCGTGCGCTGGGAGGAAGAAGAAGAAAGAATTTGGGCCTGATTTTGGTTTCCTAACTCGCCCACGATAGCTTTCCTAATAAAACGATTTGTTTCCATTTTATAAAAACAAGAAAGTAAAACGTACAAAAGAAAATAAATATAATTCCAAATATAGAAGTATTATATATCAAAATTATCAGAAAAATATTTCCCACCACGTGGATATTTTATTTTTCACAAAATAAAAACTTCATAAAAAATATTTTTCTAAAAATCCAAATTTTGCCTTTAAAATTTTTGGCACTATTTTCTTCTGACTTTTATTTTCATGGGGTTTCATGTCACCTCCTCTCATTTCTTGCTTGGCAAGTATTTGTCAGGAAATCTCTTGTGCTAAAATAAATTTGAATCAAACACCGAAAGAAATTCAACTGCCACCATGATTCAAATTCTTTATAGTTGAAGAAGTCATGTTATCTTCTCTCACGGGTTTTAAATGGAGGAATTTGAAATCACAGGAAAAAGGGGAAAGTCATTTTATTCCATCTCATTCAAAAGTTTTAAAAAGTTTCAAACTTCACTCAAGTTTCAATCGCTCAAACAAACAAACAGTCAATCTAATAGTTATATTAACATTCCCAAATTTGGGATGTTACATCATGTTGTTGAACAACAATGAACCTACGAGCTATGAAAAAGCGATGGTGGGCCCAGATTCCAACAAATGGCTGGAGGCCATGAAATCTGAGAGAGGATCCATGTATGAAAACAAAGTTTGGACTTTGGAAGAATGACTTGACGGTCGTAAGACTATTAAGTACAGATGGACTTTTAAAAGGAAGATAGACGATGATGGTGAAAAGTCAATATTAAGAAAGCTTGTCTTGTCGCAAAGATGTTTCCAACAAGTCCAAAGAGTTAACTATGATGATACTTTCACACTCATAGGGATGCTGAAATTCTGTTGGAATTATGTTAGTATTTGTTGCATTTTTTATGAAATATTGCAGATAGGATGTCAAAACATTGTTTCCTCGACGATTTCCTTGAGGAAAGGTAGTATGTGATACAACGAGAAGGTTTTGTCGATCCTAAGGATGCTTACAAGTATGCAAGCTCCAGCGATCCTTCTCTAGACTGGTGCAAGCATCTCAGTGTTGGAATATACGCTTTGATGAGATGATCAATGCTTTTGGGTTTATACAAGGTTTATGAAAAACTTGTATTTCCAAAGAAGTGAATGGGAGCACTATAGAATTTCTGATAAGTATATGTGGTTGACATGTTGTTGATTGGAAGTGATGTAGAATTTTTGGAAAGCATAAAGGGTTGTTTGAAAGGAGTTTTTTAAAGGAAAACCTGGATAGAGCTACTTGAACATTGAGCATCAAGATCTACAAAGATAGATCAAAACTCTTAATAGAACTTTCAATGAAATGCATGCCTTGACATGTTTTTGAAGGAGTTAAAAATAGATCAACAAAGAAGGAGTTCTTGGCTGTGTTGTAAGGTATGAATATGAGTAAGACTCAAATCTCAACCATGACAGAAGAAATAGAAAGAACGAAGGTCGTCCCCTATGCCTTACTCCTAGGCTCTAAAGTATGCCATGTTGTGTACCACACCTGATGTGTGCCTTGCCACCAGTCTGTCAAGGGGTACAAAGAGTGATCCAGGATTGAATCACTGAACAACGGTCAAAGTTATCCTTAGTAACTAGGGGACTAAGGAATTTTTCTCGACTGTGGAGGTGATTAAATAGTTTGTCGTAAAGGGTTACATCAATGCAAGCTTTGACACTAATTCGAATAACTCTTAGTAGTAAACTGGATTCGTATAGTGGAGCAGTCATTTGGAATAGTTCCAAATGGCGCGTGGTAGCACCATCTATAGGATCACATAGAGATTTGTAAAGTACTTACGGATCTGAAAGGTTCATACCCATTGACTAAAAACCTCTCTCACAAGCAAGACATGATCGAACCCCAGAACTGTATGGGTGTTAGATTCATTACAATCACATAGTGATGTGAACTAGATTATTGACTCTAGTGCAAGTGGGAGACTGTTGGAAATATACCCTAGAGGCAATAATGAATTGGTTATTATTATATTTCCGTGTTCATAATAATCATTTATTATCCATCCTAGAATTGTATTGATTGGAAACTCAAATACATGTGTGGATACATAGACAAACCACTGTCCCTAGTAAGCCCCTAGTTGACCAGCTCATTGATCAAAGATGGTCAAGGTTTCCTAGCTATATACAAGTGTTGTTACTTGATAACGGAATCACATCATTAGGAAAATGATGTGATGGACAAGACCAAAACTATGAACGTAGCATATGATCGTGACAGTTTATTGCTACTATTTTCTGCATGTCAATGTATCCGTTCCTATGAGCACGACATCATGCAACTCGTGGACACCGGAGGAATACCTTGTATGTATCAAACGTCGCAACGTAACTGGGTGACTATAAACGTGCTCTATAGGTATCTCCGAAGGTGTGGTTGTGTTGGCATGGATCAAGACTGGGATTTGTCACTCCATGTGACGGATAGGTATCTCGGGGCCCACTCGGTAATACAACATCACAACAAGCCTTGCACGCAATGTGACTAAGGAGTTTGTCACGGTATCTTGTATTATGGAACGAGTAATGAGACTTGCCGGTAACGAGATTGAACTAGGTATAGAGATACCGACGATCGAATCTCGGGCAAGTAACATACCCAAGGACAAAGGGCACAACATACGGGATTAACTGAATCCTTGACATAGAGGTTCAACCAATAGAGTTCTTCGTAGAATATCTAGGAGCCAATATGGGCATCCAGGCCATGCAATTGGTTATTGATCGGAGAATGTCTCAGGTCATGTCTACATAGTTCTCGAACCCGCAGGGTCTGCACACTTAAGGTTCGGTGACATTTTGGTATAGTTGAGTTATAGGTGTTGCTAACCAAAAGTTGTTTGAAGTCCCGGATGAGATCCAGGACATCACGAGGAGCTCCAGAATGGTCCGGAGGTAAAGATTAACATATAGGAAGTCCTGTTTTGGTCACTGGAAAAGTTTCTGGTACTTCGGTAGTTTACCGATGACCATCGGGAGGGGTGTTACGCCCCGAGGGGGCTCATGGGCTGTGGGAGGAGACCAACCAGCCACTAGTGGGCTGGCCTAATCCCCCACTACGGGCCATGAGGTTTGATAAGGAAAAACCCAAAGGTGGAAAAGGAGGAAAAGGTTTCCAAGTGGAGAGGAGGAATCCTACTCCTAGAAGGATTGGAGTAGGACTCCTCCACCTCCAATTCCGGCCAAACCTTGAGGGTTTGAGGCTGCCTCCTCCCCTCCCTCCCTCCTATAAATATAGAGGAATTAGAGGCAGCCCTAACCGTAATTGCCACATGCTCCCTCTACTTCTCTCTAAATCTGTTTCTCCTCTAGTCTAGTTCGGCGGTGCTTAGGCGTGGCCCTGCTGGATTAGTTGACCACCACCACCACGACGATGTCGTGCCGGGGAACTCATCTACCTCTCCGCCCCTCTTGCTGGATCAAGAAGGCGGGGATCGTCATCGAGCTGTACGTGTGCTGAACGCGGAGGTGCCCTCCGTTCGGCACTAGATCGGGATGGATCACGATGGGATCACGTGACGGGCTGCGATTTGAACCGTGAAGATGTTCCACTACATCGACCGCGTTATATACGCTTCCCCTTAGAGATCTACAAGGGTATGTAGATTCACTCTTCCCTCTCGTAGATGATCATCACCATGGATAGGTATTGCGAGTGCGTAGGAAATTTTCTGCTTCCCATGCTACGTTCCCCAACAGTTCCCAAGCGGTAAAACAAAAGGTTTAATCCCCCTCCACCTATCAAACACACTCCATGGCTAGTCGGATCCATGGGTACCGTCCATACCAACACAAATCCTAGGGGTGTTTTGTTTAATTATTTGCATTTTATTATTCAGGATTGGGAGTCCCTTTTTACCAGCCCCTCTCATGCAAGGATGAGTGAATAAATACTCATCATGAGAATAACCCTCTTAGCATGGAAGATACTGAAGACCCTCTATCGCTCCATGAGCGGTCCAGGCACACAAAATATAAGTTCATTTTTAATATTTGAGGTGGCACATGCAAATTTACTTGGAACAACATGGTAATACCGCATATAGGTAGGTATTGTGGACTCATCTGGAATAACTTTGTTTCAAGGATTTTGATGCACACAAAGTATTCCCACTTAGTACACGCAAAGGCTAGAAAATAGGTTGGGAAGTGACCTCCTAGAGAGTGAAGAAGGTCATGAACATGCTTTATGAATAATCATTGCTGCATAATAGCATGAGTATGATATAAGCACCATGAACATAAATATCGTGGAGGCTAGTTTGGTTTTGATTCAAGTACATGCGTGAACATGTGCCAGGTCAAACCACTCGAACATTCAGAGGAGGATATCATATCATCATACTACATCGCAACCATTTTAATGCATGTTCACATCCAAGATAAATTATTAGCCACACCTAGCTACTTAAGCATGGCATGAACAACTATAATATCTAATTGTCATGGCAAACATGTTTGATCATAATACGGTGAATCATTGATACTCGTCTAAACATATTTACAAAGACAAAAACAACTTGAGTTCATGCCCTCTTCTCTTTACCACAGTTCGTTCATCGTCATTATTGCCTTTCACTTGGACGACCGAACGATATGAAAATAATAATAGTGCAAGAGTTCCATGGACAAAGCTGGAATCTGCAGCATTTTACTCAAGAGGAGAAGACAAAGTAATATGGCTTTTTATTAGATCAATAACAATGCATATGAGAGCCACCCTATATTTTCATCATGGTCTTCTCCTTGGGTAAAACTCAAAGAAGGGAAAATAAATTCATAGAGACACACCAAAATATTTTTGGAGTTAGTTTTTTCAAGCAGACAGCAAATTAAAGAAGGAAAAATTAAAATAGAAAAACTATTTACAGGGAAAGCTCCCAACAAGTAAATGAAGAAAGTAGAAATATTTTTGGGTTTTCTTTTAATACTACAACTAAATTACATTAGAAAGAAAAACCGAAAATAAGTGAGAAATATTTTTAGATTTTCTTCAAGTTTTTCAAACACACAAGAAGAAAGCAAGAAAATAAACCTAACAAGGATAGCAGCATGCAAGAGTGTGAACACAAACAACAAGAATATGCAAGCATGAATGTAAAGTTGGTGGAAACATGTACACCCCAAGATTAGGCTTTTGGCCTAGCTTGGTAATAACCACCCATATTACCTGTCCGGCCTCATTTCAAAGTGTTTGGGCGGCAGCACCACAGAGTCCTGCTCCTGGGGCTCCTGTTCAGTCACTGCTTGGGCATTCTGATAGGCAATAATGTCCTCACGCATGATCATGTATTCGTTCCTAGCAATAGAATCAAACAAAGTAGGTGCAGGAAACGGGATTATATCTCGGGTAATGTCACTAAAGACTAAGTTATACTGGAGGTTACCCCAGGAATTATCATTATCAATAAACTGATGATCAACCATAGACTGGCGGTGTAGATAAGCTTGTGGTAAAAGATAGTCATCATGATGAAAATGGATGTTAAAGTGTTTCGCTAAGCGAGTGGCATAAATACCACCGTGAATTTTACCCTTAGATCTGTTATTGTGTAAACGTCGAGCAATAATAGATCCCAAATTGGAGGTGTGATCCTTATGGAGTGCTCGATGCAAAATGGCAAGGTCAGGAGCGCTAAGAATACTACCATTCCCCTAGCAGTTAAACACTTCAAGATAAATAAAGCAAAGTAGTGCAATGAAAGAAATTGAAGGCTCGAGGCTGTGGCTTTAGACACGCCTCTCGTGTCACCTACTATTAAGGTGATCAAGAAATCCTCAAACTCAACCGGTTTGGGTTATCTTAACTCCCAATGGGAGGGGATTAAACATATCTCATAAAATTCAGTAAGCCGTATTTGGCGGGTCTTAGCATATAGTTTAAACTGCACTAAAGGTGGATCATGCTTATTTAGAACATAGAAAATTTGAACGAAGGAATTAGTTAGGGTATGGTATTCGTCACACTCATCTACGATGAAGTTGGTCAACCTGGCATTTTCCACGAATTACAAAACTCATGGTGAAATCGGGCTTGTTGCATGTAAGGAGTGTGTGGTCATTCGCACGGTCGGACCTGTGTCACTCACGGGGTGGTGAGTCTAGTAGCAGAGGATTCACCAAGAACCCCCTTGGCATTCTTCTTGGATGAACTCCTCTTGAAGAGGTTCATTTTTTCAAGAATAAATTTCTGAAATTTTTTGGGTCACAAACTGAAGTTAACAAAACTTCACAAGAATGGTAGCAACTACTCATAGGTATGTCTAGAGCCTAAAACAAGAACTCAAACTACTTGGAAATTCAAGAATTCAACATGCCAGCTCATCTACAGAAGCACGTAGAGTAGCTAATTACTTCCAAGATAAACCACCAGTGCAAAAATTAATTGGATGAGTGGGCGAGTTACATTCCAAGGAGCAACTCCCCCAAAATAGTTTCAGAAAAGGAATTTCGAGCAAGGAGATCAAAATCCACAGGTCTGAGAGCAAGAAAATGAGAGATAGAGCTACATGGATTTTTTCTAGAGGTGAGTGACCAAGTGGGAAGAAGGAATAAGTGAAGAGACCCCCGGGGGGCCCACTAGATACCTGGCCACGCTAGGGGGGCTGGCATGCCCTGGTATCTATCGTCCACCTGGGACACCCCATGTAGTGCATTTAGTGCCACATATTCTCAAATATTCAGAAAAAAATCGTGTAAAAATTCCAGGTCATTTGGAGAACTTTTATTTTTGGGCACCTTTTATTGTACGAAAAAAATATCATAAAATGGGATAATCATGACTTTTATTGTAATTAACAAAAAATAAGAGGGAAATAAAAGTGGGTACAGAGATTTGTGCCTACTGAATTCATCGACCTCATGCTTCTCGAGAATGATTCATTAATAAAGTTGACCAAGTCTTATTAACAACCACTTCCAATTAGCATGATCCCGAAGAATTTTCGTAAAACACTAAGTTACCTCTATGGGGATGTGCATATCCCAAACAATAAGTATCTCATATTTCTTTTTGGCTGCATGTAGAGGTAGTTGAAAAGTTTCATTGATGGTTGTCAATAACATTAACAAAATTCACATGAACTTTTTTCCTCAGAAAATGCACCGTATGTTCTTTACCATTAAAATGAAAAGTGACTTAGGTTTTGTTGCAATCAATAATAGCCCCCACAGTATTCAAGAAAGGTCTACCAAGGATAATTAACATATTGTCATCCTAGAGCATATCAAGTATAAGAAAGTTTGTCAAGATATTAACGGTAGCAACAACGATCGGTACATCCACACAAATATCGATAGGTATGGCACTTGATTTGTCAGCCATTTGCAATGAAATTTCAGTAGGTGTGAGTTTATTGCAGTTAAGTCTTTTGTATAAACAGAAAGGCATAACACTAACACCAGGTCCTAGATCACATAAAACAATTTTGAGATAGTTATTTTTGATGGAACATGGTATAGTTGGTATTCCTGGACCTCCTAGTTTTTTAGGTACCCCATCCTTAAAGGTATAATTAGCAAGCATGGTAGAGATTTCAGCTTCAGATATTTTTCTTTTATTGGTGACGTTGTCTTTCATGTACTTTGCCTAAGGGGCCATCTTCAAAAGGTCAGCTAAACAAGTATGCAAAAATACTGCCTAAGCATTTCAGCAAAGCGTTCAAATTCTTCATCATATTTGTTCTTAGTTGGTTTAGGTTGGTAAGGCATTGGTTTTGAACCCATCGCTCTCTTTCTTTGCCATGCTTTATAGCAACAAAATCTCTTTTATCATAGCGTTTATTCTTAGGTTGTGGGTTATCAAGATCAATAGGAGGTTCTTTCTCAACATTATTATCTCGTTCTTTATCATTGTCAGGTTTAGCATCTACATGAGCATCATTATTATAATTTTCATTACCACTAGGTGAATGCTCACTACCAGATGGAGTTTTAGCATCAAAGATAGAGATATCATTACCATAAGCAGAAGGTTTCTCTAATTTAGGTTCACTAGAAGTATGCAAGGTCCTATCATTTTTCTTTTTCTTTTTCTTAATAGAAGGACTAGGTGCATCAATATCAATTCTTTGTTAATCTTGTTTAGCTTTTTAGGATGACCTTATTGACATAGTGGATCTTGAGTCATTGTACCTCCTCTACTCATTATTTTAGCTACATGATCATTCATATTATTAGTCATTTCATGAAGTAACTCACTTATGTCATTCGTTATTGTTCTAATTGGGTTTGAACCATAGAATCATGTTTTCCTACACCACTTATGTCATTCGTTATTCTGAATAAGAAGTCACTTAAGGGAGGAGTCATATCAGAGTTTTGTTTGAATTGTTTCATGACATAGGAGTTAAAATGATCTTTCTTTATAATATAATTATTAAACTCATATAAGCATTGACTAGTATGTTTCTTGTAAGGTATGTCACCTTCATCAAACTTCACAAGATAATTTATCTCCACCACCTCTGGTGGTTATTTGAGACCATGGATTTCTTCGACAGGTGGTAAGTTCTTGACATCTTCAATTTTAATGCCCTTTTGCTTCATACATTTCTTTGCCTCTTGCATAGTTTCAGGACTAAGAAATAAGATACCTCTCTTCTTTGGAGTAGGCTTAGGTGGTGGTTCAGGAAGCGTCCATTCAAAATAATTCTTCAATATATTAGTCAATAATTGTTGTGCATTTTCGTTAGTACATTCCGAGAGAACACATCCAACACAATTATCTAGGTAGTCCCTAGAAGCATCAGTTATTTCATTATAGAAGCTATCAAGTATTTCATTTTTGTGAAGAGGATGATCGAGCAAAGCGGTAAGTAATTGGAGATGCGACTCCCAAGCTTGTGGGGACTCTCATCTTCAATTTGCACAAAGTTAAATATTTCCTGTAAGGCAGCTTGTTTCTTATGAGTAGGAAAATATTTTTCAGAGAAGTAATAAATCATGTCATGGGGACTAGTCACACATCGAAGAGCTACAATACTATGCCATATCTTAGCATCGCCAATTAATGAAAAAGGAAACAAGTTAAGACTATAGTAATAGCGAATTTTTTCCTCATGAGGAAATCGGGTGGCCATATGTTTTAATTTAGTGAGTGCCACAATAGTTTCAGCTTCATAGCCATGGAAAGGATCAAATTCATCCACAGTAATTAACTCTAGATCGACAGAGAATTCACAATCCTTATCAGTAATAAAGATAGGTGAAGTAGCAAACTTAGGATCATATTTCATTCTAGCATTCAAAACATTTTCTTCCAGCCTTCATAGTAATTTCTTAAGATCATATCTAACTTTAGAAGCAAGAAAGTCTCTAGCTACTTCCCCATTCATAACATAACCCTCAGGTATCTCAGGAAGTTCATATCTTGGAGCACTAGTTCCAATAGTTGAATCATAATTTTAAGTTGCAATAATTTCATAAGTTTTAGTAATTTCATCAGTTTCACCATTCTCATTTTCTCTAGCTTTAGCAAGTTGTTCATCAAGAAATTCACCAACTGTCATAGTCTTATCAAGCAAAGTACTGGCATCATCAACAATATAATTCCTAGCATCATGCAAGGAGAAGTGGCATCATAAATTACTTGCGACATATCATAAATAATAGCAGGTGGTAGTGTTGCAAGTTTAATTAAATAGCAGGTAAGCAAGTGCAGAGCTAGATAACAGTTCTTTACCTCCCCTCGTCTTAGAGGGAACGATCTTGGCTCTATAATCCTTAATATTCTTCATAGTGGTCAACAGATATAAATCCCAAGTGCCTCAACAAATATAGCTACAATCCTAGACAATAGAGCCAGAAAAAGGTCTTGATAACCCATAACCCATAATTATAGGGGGCGCAACAGTTTTGAGTGTAGAGGATTCAACCCAAATTTATTCATTCGACACAAGGGGAGCCAAAGAACTTTTGTAAGTATTAGCATTTCAGTTGTCAATTGAACCACACATGGAGACTAAATATCTACATCAGAGTGATCGGTAGCATACTAGTATGATAGTTTGACAACAATAGTAATGGTAGCAATAGTAACGGTAACAGTAATAGTAACGGTTTTGTAGTAATTGTAACACTAGAAGCAACAGTTGTAACTTAGCAAAGCTCAATATGTGAAAATCTCATAGGCATTGTATCAATGATAACATTGGATAATATTGATCATGCAAATACCATAACCTAGGGCGACACAGAAATAGCTCCAATTCGTCAATATAATGTAGGCATGTATTTCGTATATAGCCATACATGCTTATGGAAAAGAACTTGCATCACCTCTCTTTTCCTACCCTCCCGTGGCAGCGGGGTCCATAAGGAAACTAAGGGATATTAAGGCCTGCTTTTAATAGAGAACCACAACAAAGCATTAACACATAGTGAATACATGAACTCGTCAAACTACGGTCATCATCGGAAAGAATCCCAATTGTTGTCACCTTGGGGTATGCGGATCATAACACGTAATAGGTGCATATAACTTGCATGGTCGGATCTAGAAAACAAATATATTTGTGAAAACATGAAAGGTTCAGATCTTAACTCATGACACTCGGGCCCAAGTGACAAGCATTAAGCATAGCAAAGTCGTAGCAACATCAATCTCAAAACATAGTGGATACTAGGTATCAAGCCCTAACAAAACTAACTCGCTTACATGATGAATCTCATCCAACACATTACCATCCAGAAAGCCTACGAGGAGCCTGTGGTGAGCATCATGATATTGGTGATGAGGGGTGGTTGGTGATGATGATGATGGAAAAGCCCCCTCTCCAGAGCCTAGAACGGACTCGAGATCTAGCCTCTCGACGAAGAATAGGAGGTGGCGGCGGCTCCATATCATAAAACGTGATGAAATGTCCTCTCCTATTTTTTTCTCGGGAAATAGTAATTTATAGTATCCAGATTAGGGTCACCAAAGCCTCGTGGGCCCCAGTACGCACTAGGGCACACAGAGGGGGGTGGCGCACCCTGGTGCCTAGTGGGCAGCCGCCCCCTCTAGTGGGTCTTGGTTCCACTATTTTTCTTTTATTCCAAAATAGTTCTCCAAAAACTTTTGTCCAATCCCAAGAACCCTTATTTTTGCACAAAAACATCACCATGGTAGTTCTGCTGAAAACAGTGTCAATCCGGGTTAGTTTCATTCGAATCTTGCAAATTAGAGTCCAAAATAGGACCAAAAGCTTTAGAAAAAGTAGGTACGATGGAGACGTATCAATCAACGCTTTAGTGTCCTTCCATGTATTTCGAGTTTCGCCATGTCCTTCCATATCATTCACATCATATGCATAGCATGGGCATTTCGTTGTCGCCATTTTTCAAAGCTTGCATCAGTTCGTAGTTGCTGGTTCTACCCGTTCGCATTGTTAACCATTTTGAGGCCAACCACACATGCACGCACCCACGACATCATAAAAATATTATTTTATAAGTGGTAATAGAATTTTCTCAGAATGGGTTTAAAGTTGGCATGTGGTCTTAATATATTCTAGGTAGATCGCCGGCCAAATTTCATCGCATTCGAAGATTGTTTGAAAACCGAAGCATTAAATATGTAGCGGCACAATAGTAGGTTTAAATCACAAACATTTCAGTGTTTTTAACTGGTGCCGGACCACTCAAAGTTCCCTGTCATCTCAGTCAAACACCCTCCTACATAGCCCACCTATCCCACCTAGCCTAACAGTCCAACCGAAGTCGTCACATCGCGATCGGAGGGTTCGAAAATGCCCCAAAACCACCTAACTCTAGAACCCTTGCTATATAAGGATGCCTAACCCTGCCTAATCTGGAAAACCTAGCCCTTCCCCTTGTTTTCCGTGTTGAACCTCTCCACCTCCTATCTCCCACCAACCGCCACCTCCAACTCCTATCTCCCACCCCATGCATAGGCCCAGTCAACACTTTGTAGGCCTGCTCGGGGCCGTTTCATTCGTGCTGCCCGAGCTCATCCACCCCGCAGCACCTTGCATGCAGTGTGCTTGCACGAGCTCGCCTCGTCGTGCCGCCGCCTAGCTCCTCCCGCGCACCGGCCACGACCGCCTCCAATCACCACCCATCGTTAACCTCCAGCAGCCTTTGAGGCCATGCCTCCACCCTCGTCCTCGCTCGCCGTCAAGCCTCTCTCGCGTGCTTGCTGCCATGGCTTCGAGCCCCACCCGCCAAGACCTCGTCTCCGCCATGGACCTGGCCGAAATGGGTCAGCATCATTCGAATTTGTCCATCCCCTACCTTCTCCCCTCTATTCCCTCCATGGGCGCATGCCGTCGGTGCCCCATGTCCCGTCGTTGCCATGCCCCTGCCTCACCTCGACAGGAGCTCGAGGACGGCACGTCGCTCACTACATTAACTCACCCAGCCCGTGCGTGGGCTTCTCCAGCCCTATTGTGGCCCAGCTCCTGTTGCCAAGGTGTAGTGAGTAGTTGGCCACATGGTCCAACAGCTCCAAAATGCGGCTCCCCGAGCCTTTGCGCGAGTTGGCCCAACTTCCTGGGGCCCATGGTGACCTCGCCACTCCCCAACCCCTTTGTTCTCTGCCCTATACGTATAATTACTATGTGATGCTCGACATCATTGGCCTTGGGTGTTCCATATTCGGGCCATTGTATTTTTTCGCTCCCTGCAAATTTGCCTAATTATCGAGTGATTTATAGAATTGCAGAAAACCCCCTATGGTGCATGCATATCAAAACTCACAAGCCGTGCATCTTATGTAAAAACTTTATATATATAAAATGTTCAGAATTTTCTGTAGAATTTGTAAGCTTGCTATTTCTATTAGTTTCCATAAATGCCATGTTAAAGTGGTTTAATCCGTATCTATATGACCTTAGGTCCTATGCATGTGGTACCTTCATGTGATTTTGTTTATGTGATGTGCTCTATCATATGCCATGACATTATTTTCCATGTAAACCTTTTCTAGCATGCCCTTTGATGCACTAAAATGGCCTTCTTGTTAAATCTATCTTTTCTGTCAACGAAAAGTACCATTTTGCAAAAATCATACTAAGCAAACCATGCCTCCTTTGAACTTGTGTCAATGGAGTAATTCGTAGTGTGTCATGTCTACTTGCTGCTATTATTTTTGTCATGCCATGATATCCACGGTTAGCTATAGTTTTCATCATGTGAACATGCTTACATAAGGTTCCTAATTTTGAGCTGTCAAAATATTTCTAAGTGTGAAATCTATTTTTCAACTTAGCATTTTGTCTTGTGAATTTCCGTGGATGTATAGCTCTTTTAAGTATGCTCACTATGGAAGTTCCGTTAAGCATGCTACAGACTATAATGTTGTGCCAGTAGTTGCCATGAAAAGACTTTGCATCATATTTAATTCTGGCCTCAAACATGACTACTTGTTAAAAACAATTATTCATGTCTACTCTAAGTTTCACCATGTGTGTGAATCTATTTGTTTTCAACTAGCCTTTTTGTGTGGATGCTAGCCATGATTCTGTGCATCTTTTCATGCCATGAAAAGTTCTGTAGCATATTTTCATGCCAACTAGCCTTATTGTGTGAATGAAATGAAGTCCATTATGTCAACTACCATGTTGTACATTTTGAAGCCATGAAAAGTTCTGCAGCATATTTAAATCTTGCCATGAATATGCCTTCATGTTAAATCTATTTGTGAAAATGTGTGATTTTAAATAAGTCCTAATCTGCTATATTTACTAGACATGATGTGAGCATTCTAGAAATTAATCCATGACTCTTTTCAGCATGATTACTTTTGATGAAATGATGTGCATATAATATACTACTTCCCCATGTCTTGTTTGTGCATTTTTGTATTCATGTAGCTTGTTGTTCTGATAATTGCAAATTCATGGTTGTTGTTTTGGGCAGATTATAACTTAAAGTTGTGTTGGTTGTTATTATTGAACCGTTGCTCCGTTTTGAACATGTTGTACATGAAATGTGCCTAGAATTTCATTTAGTTTCACAATATCTTGTTTCATCCGTGATTTAAAATGTTTGTGTTTGTTGTTTGCATACATTTTGCATTCATGACATATTTATCTTATGTTGGTTATATCTTTTAGGCCACATCTCTGTTTTAAATGATCTATATATGTTAATCGCCTAGACTGATGAGTAACATCACATGGTGCATTTTATTTTCCATTTTTATCAATTTAAAACATGGTTAGTTCACATGCGGATCAATTTCTAAATTTGCATATGGGGTCATTGAAATACTATAAGTTGTTTCTGGCCTCATTTAAAATGCTTAAATAAATAGTTTAAGTATGCTTCACCTCTTGTGTTGCTTATAAACATTTAAACTTGTTGGGTAAGAAAACTAGAGTGAACTAAATAATTTAAATGTGGAGTTTCGTCAATATGCAACACATTGCAGATTGAACTCCACTCAAGTGTAGTATTTGATTGTTGTGACTGCCATGCCTTGCATATTTAAATCGAGCATGCATCATATTTGTTTGCGCATCATGTCATGTATATGATGTGCTCTTTATCGTGTCAATTGTTTGTTTCTGGATTTGCTTCTCCTCGCTAGAGAGCCAAAAGCATTTCGAAGTGTGAGGATTTGTTCGACTATGCTTTTTTGACTTGTTCACTGATTATTTTTCTTTCAAGCGGGATCACAAACAAGATGATCATTTCCCTAGATACCACTACTATCATTGCACTGCTAGTTGTCTCGTTTCTATCACTGTGTCTCGCTTCCTGCCAATGTTTACCAAGCCTCCCAAAATGCCATGATAAGCCTCTAACCCTCCAGATCCTAGTAAACCATTGTTTGGCAAAGTTACAGCTTAACGAGCCCCTCTTATAGCATTGCTAGTTGCAGTTGCAGATTGTTCCATGTGAAAACATGGATATCTTGGGGATATCACAATACTCTTTTTATTAATTAAATGCATCTATATACTTGGTTAAAGGTGGAAGGATTTGCCTTTTGCTCAGTGTTTTGTTCCACCATAGCCGCCCTAGTTCCGTTGATCAGTGTTATGTTCCATATTGAGCACTCCTAACATGCTTGGGATTGTTATAGGGACACGTTGATTTTTTTATTTTGGGATGATACTCTTCCGGGAGGGCCTAACATTGGTACAAAAATTTACCAACATAATAATACTAAATCCTTTATTAAATTCATAGGACGTTATGAACCAAGGGATTTAATTCAATATAATACAAGAGGGCCACTGCTGATGGTGTTGGTCCCAAATGGGCTGCGTGGAGGGTCACTGCAAGGAAACTCGTGGATTGGTTTTACTCGTAGCTAGACCCATATGGTAGTGCCCTATAACCGAGATACACGGATTCTATTGGGAACTGGCCTACCGCGCAGTCTTCATGGATTTGTTTTACATTTAACGAATGTCTTGTGCACCGAGATTTCGAGGATACTTTGGGCTATCTCGAGGTTGATGTTTTCCACAATAGCTTGTGGTTAGTTTGTGATGGATGAGTTGGAGCACCCCTGCAAGGTAAAATCTTTCCGATAGCCATGCACGCGGTTATCTGGCAACTTGGAAATTGTTTAATATACAATTATAGCAAACTTGATATAAACTCAATAAAAATATGTGAACCGTGTGCGTAACCATGACCGTCTCTTCTTGTGAGGTTTGAACTAAGAAAGGAACTTGGTGTTTTATGTTTGACTCATCAGTAGGTGTTCAGGATCACTTCTTAATCATTACTAGTTCATGTCTATTTTGAATAGATCACTCTTCCTATTCTTGCAATCATAAGTTAGCCAGATATCAATGCTTTTACTTGCCGCAGCCTCACCACTTAACCATACCTCATCCATTAAACTTTGCTAGTCTTGATACCCTTGGATATGAGATTGCTGAGTCCCCATGGCTCACAAATTACTACAACAGTTGCAGGTATAGGTAATGCGATGCTTTGAGGTGACTCTGATGCTTTGAGGTGACAGCGTTGCTTGTTTGATTTGGAGTTCTTCTTCTTCTTTTTCCTAATGACCACAGGATGGGTTTGAGGTTGGCAGCTTGGGATAGCAAGATGGATGTCGCTTTTATCGTTTGATTTCATTTGTAGTCGGACTCTACTTTTATGTATGATGATTCCTATGTGTGTTTGTACCAGAGATGATCATGATTTAGATTGTGGCGAGTGTAAGCCAATTTCATATACTCATATCCTCCTTACGTGTACTTATAACTATATCCATTCTTGTGAAACGATGAGATGCGCGCATGTCCTCAAGCCAGGATGAGGTTATTACCGCATCTTGGGTGTTACACAAGTAGTACATACATATGATTTTTCCAACAGTTTTTTGCTTCACCTTGCATGTTCATGTCTTTCAATTTTCAAATATGGCCATTAACTTTCTATAGACTAGTTATTATATAAAAATGTCAATTTAACCCTAATTTTTTCAAAATTTTAGGATGTTGGTCGAATTCGTGCATTGTCGCAATGAAAATAAACTAGGACGAATGAGGCAACGACTAGAGATTCTTCATCACACAAGGCCTCACATCCCCTCTCGGAACCACGAGCCTTCGTGTGATGCTCCGGTTTGTGAGAGGCATCTGTCAAAGCTTATCTCGAACAAGCCATTACTTTAACCATGACATCTTGCCCCCATGTCGGGAAATCATGCAGATATCCATGTACTTTACACCATTTTCTTATTTTTTGAGTTTAAACACCTAGATTCTCAATTCTTGTGTCCAAACCATTACTCATGATGTTTGGAATTCCTTCAAATTTATTTCATGGGGCATATATACGAAAGAAAGGGGTACATAAATATGATTTTTCCAGCAATTTCTGCTTCATCTTCCATGTTCATGTGTTTCAGTTTTGAATTATGGCCATTAAATTTCTAGAAACTAACTTAATGTCTAAAAATGCCAATTGAACCCCAAAAACTGCCAACTGTTAGGATGTCGGTTGTATTTTTGCATTATGATGATGGAAAAAAGTAGGTCAAAATGAGGTAGGGAATAGCGGTTTATCATCAAACCAGGCTCCATGTTCCCTCTCGGAACCACGAGCCTTCGTGTGATGCTCAAGTTTATGAGAGGCATGTTTCAAAGCTTATCTCGAACAAGCCAATACTTTAACCACGACATATTGGGAACATATCAAGAAATAATGCGGATTCACATGTACTTTAGAGATATTTTTTTATTTTGTGAATTAAAAACACTAGCTTCCTAATGCTTGTGCCCAAACCATCATTCAAGATGTTCGGAATTCCTTGAAATACAATACATGGGGCATATATACGGAAACAAGTAGTACATAAATATGATTTCTTTCGTGCAGTTTTTGCTTCATCTTGCATGGTCATGTGTTTGCTTTTGAATTATGGCCATTAAATTTCTAAAAAATAAGTTAGTGTATAAATGACAATTGAAACCTATTTTTCTCAAATTTTAGAATGATGGTCGTGCATTGTCATGACCGAGATGTATTTCTTACAATAAAACAATATTTGTTATTGCTCTGTCCCGAAATTGTTTTACAATTCAATACAAAAAGTGACTGCATATACACGGTTCTATATAGGAATCGTTTGCGATGACAATTCACATATCTATTTATGGCTTACGAGCGAAGCTTTCATTGGCTTCGTCTAGCTCGGATTCCGTTCACCCTCGATCCCGAGTCCCCAACAAACCCTTTTTGCAAAGAAAGACTCCGTGGGAATGCTTCGGAAGGGTGCGTACGACCGACCCCTCGGTCCCGAGCGTACCCTCCTCTCCCACGAACGCGACCGCCTCGGTACAGAGAGCAGCCGCATCCACCTTTAGTGAGGCCTCATCCACTGAAAGGTCATCTGTTGCGGCCAAAAGGGTATCTATTGTCGTACAGACGGTAGTTTCAGCTGCAGCAACGGTGACTGCAAATGCCATGAGCGCTCTAGTAGCGTACCGTGCCATAGAGGTTTCCATGGCTCGGGTCGAGGCCATCAAAGCCAATATTGAGAATGCCCACACGAAGATACTCCAGGCTTCCTCACAATACATCATGCACCCCATGTATGAAGAGGCGGCGGCTCTAGAGGCCGATATGCATGCCGATGTTTTGGCGGCGGAGGCCATTGAGCCCCTTCCCCACGAGATCTCCGAGCGAGAGTTGGAGATGCGGGAGCCATCCGGGAGCAATGAGAAACAATAGGAGTTGCATGTGGCTCAGAAGGAGGTCGATAATACCATATCCATTAAGGAATGAATGCTGGAGTAGCAACACGAGCTCTTGTGGCACCACTACTACCAGTACTACAATTATGAGGGCGACACCGAGGACGAAGAAATCACCATGGTTGAGTTCACCATGGGGGACGCGCAGTCCAACACCAGCAGAATATCGCCCACACAAGCCGTTGACATCTCATCAAACATCAATGAGGCATAGGGCAATAGCTCGTCAGCGTCTTTGCTAAAATTGTGCACAGTACTAATAGCCTTTGTTTAGAGAGCCTATCTTTTGTTAGAGATATGTCTAGTTCAAGCAGCTTGATTATTTAGTAAACTAGCTCAGTTTAGTAACTGTGAGCTATGTGTCCGCTTATTTGTATACCCAAGTTAGCAGTTGATGTTAAATTATGCAATGACGTGGATGTGCACTATAAACAAGAAATACACAGGAAGGGAATTTTTTTGTATATTCTATATCTTCGCACACACTAAAAGCAGAAAAACCATGTGTGGTGAACCTTTGTGTACCAAGTTTCCCTGCACCTAGCGGCAATTTTTGCCGATCGCCTCTCCATCCACCAAGGGCCACATTTCTACTATCGCCCTCCCACCACCACATCTCTCCATCTCACATGCAACCGCCATGGACGCCATTGTCGGGACCCCGATCCTAAGCCATACAACTCCAGCACATACACATCATATCACTTTGTGCCCTCACGCACGGTAATCACCCCGGTTGCCACCTTACCTTGGTCCGGACCGTTTACATCTTTTGGTTCACGTATATGACTATGTTGCCAGCAATTATATGTCAAAGAACCTGGGTCGACATGGCTAGTTATGAACCCAAGTGGCACATCCGTATAGGGACAGGCATACATAACCCAGCAAGGCAGGTGTCGGTCATCAGCGAGTGTAGACGAGTCGTAGCAATCTACAGGGACTCCATTACACCGCGTGACATTTCCCCGTGGGGACAGACACATCAACCAATAAGGATACATGCCGGTCAATCAATGTGTCCGGAGCAGTAGCAAGCTACCAAGGCTCGGTGGAAGCACAAAGAGGCATTTCCCAGTATGGAGTACTACTCAAGGCACACAACTAGGTGTCGAATCCCACACATACCAATGCATTGCAAGCATACACACAATATGCACGATATGTGTAGATACAACATGGCATCACAACATAACTCTACAACACATCATTTATTTAATAGACTCCGAAGAGCCAACATAGGAGCCTACCATAGGAGCCAGATCACTGTCTGGGTTCCCAAGCTAAACCATCGATGTTATAGTCAAGAGATAACGTAGAAAGAGCGGCGTCTATTCTGCAAAAATGTGAATAAGCAACAGTGAGTACGAAGGTACTCAGCAAGTCTTACATCAGTGCTAACCACATATGCATCAAGTATCAATGAAGGGATTTGTGGTGTTTGTTGCAGAGAAGCCAGCTTTGACTTTTGGCTAACCTATTCTACAACAAAGTTTTATTATCTCTCTCGTCTCCTTACGAGAGAGCGCACACGAGTCCACATAACCACCACATCAATACACCACCGTGAATCCTCTCTCGTCGTCCTACGAGAAGGCCATCCATAGCACTCACTCTTATCTGGACCATTTTAGAGTAACCATTAAAGTTATCTATGAACCATGTAAGTATCCAAGCAGTCCATATCCGAGGATGCGGCTATTCAAATAGATAGATACCCTGCAGGGGTGTACTTCGTCACACATGCTTCCGCCACTTATCGCCAAGTGCACATAAAACCAGCACCTCGGCAACCTTCAAGCGGAAGCCCATCGAGGGAGTTGGCCACGGACGTTAACCTACTAAGACTCACGCCCAAGACAGTCGCCTATCTGAGTTGGAACCCATATTGGAAGTCCGGCTGAGGTTTCCAACATGGCCTCAAACGATGTGAGCAGGGCCCCAAGCCGGTCCCGACTAGGCCGTTCATCCACTTAGCAGGCCGTGCCACAACCTATGAACGTTTCGAACTACTGCGACTTCTGGACTGAGAACAGAGTAGTTAATAGGCCGAGAAGGGTCGAGTTACCGGAACCCAATGTGCGGTAGTAGCTAGTCTTGGAACACCAACACAAGATCTCAGGTCCTAAATGCGGAGGCAATGAGACAACCCACCATGTACTCCTACATGGCCTCTCATCGCTACCTTTACCAAAACAGTTTCACATCTTTAACTCTCATCAATAGGACATGATCATTCCAATACATCATTCCGATGCTCGGACCAAACTCAACCTAAGCTTAGCAAGCATAACAGGGTAAAGCACATATGACTCAAGCATCTACAAGGTATGCTAGGTTGCATTGGTTTAGCTATTTACTGTGATCAAAATCAGGACTTGCAAAGGAATAGGTGCAGCTATCGTAATACAACTATCAATTGAATCATTTTGTCCTAATGCATAGAAATGAGAGCAGGAGCGAGAGAATAGGATTTTGTCGGAATGTTCAAAGAGGTTTTGCTTGCCTGTTGATCGGAAGAACTCAGCTATTCTTCGAATTTCGGTGATAACTACATCTCGCGAGGTCTATCGACAAATCAAACAAAAGAAATTAATCACGGCAAATGCTTCACAATGATGCATGAGCAAGGCAAGTTATCATGATGCTGATTTCATCTAATGCAAGTGATCACAGGTTGAAAGAGGTTTATTTGATCTATATAGTTCATTTTCAACATCCAATTATATCCTTTATAAGCCTATTGTGAATTTGTCATATTCAGCAAGGTTAAATTGTCCAAACATGTGTATAGATGCCACCAATGGATTCCTTGCATTTTTTTGATGCTTTTTCATATATTATATATTTTCATCAGAGTTATATTTTAATTTCTATGATTTTTACAAGTTTTAGCAATTTTCTGGAATTAAGTTAAATCAGAAAACTATTACTGCATCAGGCTGTTGTCATCCCTGCGTCAGCAGGTTAACCAGCCGGGTCCAAGTCAACCTGACCAGTGGGGTCCACTGGTCAGTGACCCAGGGGCTAACCCCGCGCTGACCAGCCCCTAATTACGGTTTGAACAGGCGTGGGGCCCTCTGGCAGTGACTGGAGGGAGGGGTTAATTAGCGCTAAGTTTCGGCCACGTCGACAACTATGGGAGACTGGTCGCCAGCGACTAAGCCGCGGTGGAGGGCTCGCCGGAGTTGTGCTATTTTGTGCTACCGAGGTCCAAATCGAGCGTGGTTGACGGCTATAGAGAGCTGACGAAGCGCCCGATCTGGCAGGGGCACTAAGAGATGCTGGGGTGGCCGGGAGAGGTACCGGCGATGAGCGGAGCGATCGCCGGAGTTCGGCCACGGTGGGGAACGGCCTACGGGGCACGGCATAGCATGGGAGGAGAGGGGAAATAGTCAACGGCTCGGGGGGATTCCATTCCTGGCATCGGCGAGGTTGGAGGGGCTATCTGGCTGACGATTCGACGGCGGCGAGATCCGGTGGCCGGAGGAAGAAACGGCGACGATGGCGATGCTACGGGGGCTAGGGTGCTCGGAGGATTTGATGGAGGGATGCAGCTCGTCCAGGCGGAGGAGTAGAGCTCTTCAGGGAGGCGAGGGGTGGCCGGGGTCGAGCTTGCGACGAGCTCGGGCAGACCGTCAATGGCGGCAAGATGAGCAGGGGATAGAGAAGAGAGGAGGGAATGGTCCAGGGGGAGGAGAGGATAAGGGGGGGGGGGGACGGCCTCGTGCGCTGGCGCGGTGGAGGCAGGAGGGGGCTCCACGCGAGCAGGAGGTGGCAAGGGGCGCCGTGCCTTCCTTCTCCTCTGCCTTCTGGCACGAGGAGGAAGATGACAAGGGAGACCCTCCTCTGGTGGGCTGGGCCAGGAGGTGCGACAGGTAAGGTTCTTTCTGTTTTTTTTTATTTCTCTTTTATTTGTTTCTGGTATTTACTTTTAGGATTTAAAATAAATAGTTTGACCAAATATAAAACCCAAAAATGTTATTATGTGACAGAGACAATAATGTCCAATGCCACATAAAAGTTTCAACATTTTTGAAACTTTAAAATAGAAGGAATCAAAATAATTCCATTCCAAATAGCTAGTTAGTCAACTCAAAAATCCTTTTCAAAAAGTTCCTCTGACCTAGAATTTTGGTTTGACAAATTTACCTTATGTCACTATTTTGCCAAGAATTTGGAACATTTTCCTGGTTCCTTTTAAGGTATTAATTTTTTATTGCCTTCTTGTCAATTGATCAAAACATTTGGGGTTTTGATCACTTCCTATTAAAACATCAAAGTTTTTATAATGCATGCATGAATGCTTGGCAAACAAAGAAAGCTAGGGCTGTGACAACTCACCCCCACTAAACAAGAATCTCGTCCCGAGATTTAGGCGTAGTCGGGAAGAGTTCGGGGTATTCAAGCGGAAAGCGATCTCCGCGCTCCCATGTTGCTTCATTCTCGGAACGATGAGACCACTGAACCATGTGAAACTTGATGATGCGATGTCGGGTGCTACGCTCGGTTTCGTCAGGAATACGAATAGGATATTCTTGATATGACAGATCATCTTGGAGATCAAGCGTTTCGTGGTCTACTTCGCGGACAGGGTCCTTGAAGCAATGCCTGAGTTGAGAAACGTGGAACACATCATGAACTTTGGAAAGCTGAGGAGGCAGCTCTAACTGGTAGGTAACCTCTCCTCGTTTAGCGAGAATACGGAAAGGACCAATGTAACGAGGAGCCAATTTGCCTTTGATACCGAAACGATGGGTACCTTTGAGAGGTGAAACCCGAAGGTAAGCCTTCTCGTCAACTTCATAACTTAGTTCCTAATGACAGCGGTCATATTGACTCTTTTGACGAGATTGGGCAGTTTTTAAATCCCCACGAATAATGCGAACTTGCTCTTCTGTATCCTGGATCATATCTGGTCCAAAGAACTGTCTTTCACCGGTTTCTGACCAGTTTAGTGGTGTTCAGCATCTTCGTCCATACAGAACTTCGAAAGGAGCTTTTCCCAGACTAGACTGGAAACTGTTGTTATAAGCGAATTCGGCGAATGGAAGACACTTCTCCCAATTCATTCCGAATGAGATAACACAGGCTCTGAGCATATCTTCAAGCATTTGGTTGACTCTTTCTACTTGACCACTTGACTGAGGGTGATAAGCAGTGCTGAACGAAAGATGAGTTCCCATAGCTTTTTGGAAACTTTCCCAAAATCGAGAAGTGAAAAGACTTCCACGATCTGAATTGATTTCTAGAGGAACACCATGAAGAGAAACTATTCGAGAAATATATAGGTCTGCTAGCTGGCCAGCAGTTATACTTTCTCGGACTGGAAGGAAGTGAGCAACTTTCGAAAGGCGATCAATGACGACAAAGATGGCATCATTCCCTTTCTTGGTCTTTGGAAAACCAGTGATAAAATCCATACTAACCTTGTCCCACTTCCACTCGGGAATAGCCAGGGGTTGAAGGGTGCCAGCAGGCCTTTGATGCTCTGCCTTAACGCGATGACAAACGTCATAGTTAGCAATGAATTGAGCGATTTCTCTCTTCATCCGGGTCCACCAGAACCTCTGGCGTAGGTCCTCATACATTTTAGTGCTACCGGGATGAATCGTGAGAGGCATTCATGAGCTTCCTTAAGAATCAATTCACAAAGTTGTTGCTTCTTAGGAACCACCAAACGATTCTCAAAGAACACAACACCTTTATCATTTTCCAAGAAACGACCAGCAACTCCTTTGGCGATGTTGCTCTTGATCCGGGAAATTCCCGTATCATGTTTCTGGGCTGCTATGATCTGATCCTCGAGAGTCGGTTTCGACACCAAGGTAGAAAGGAATCCTTGAGGAACAAGGTGAAGATTAAGATTACGAAATTCCTCATGGATAAGTGGTTGATTTTGTAGCAACATGAGGTTGTTACAATAGGATTTACGACTTAGTGCATCAGCCATGACATTGGCTTTGCCTGGGGTGTAAGATATTCCTAAATCGTAATCCGTAATCAACTCAACCCACCGTCTTTGCCGGAGATTCAAATCCGGTTGGGTGAATATATACTTGAGACTCTGGTGATCAGTGTATATTTCGCAATGATTACCGAGGAGGTAATGTCGCCAGGTTAATAGTGCATAGACTACAGCGGCAAGTTCCAGATCATGTGTTGGATAATTCTTCTCATGTGGACGCAACTGTCGAGATGAGTATGCAATCACATGACGATCTTGCATAAGAATGCATCAAACTCCTTGTCGCGAGGCATCACAATAGATAATAAAGTCCTTTGAGAAATCTGGGGGCACAAGTACCGGGGCAGTAGTTAGTCGACTTTTCAACTCCTGAAAACTTTCCTGGCACCATGGGGTCCATTCGAACTTCTTATCTTTCTTGAGAAGTTCAGTTAGAGGTTTGGCAATTTTGGAGAAATTCTCGACGAAGCAGCGGCAATAGCTTGCTAAGCCAAGGAAACTCCTAACTTGCTTCACCGATTCAGGTGGAGTCCAATCAAGAACTGCCTGAACTCTCTCGGGATTGACAACAATACCTTTTGCCGAGATTACGTGGCCTAGATAGGTCACTTTTGGTAACCAGAATTCACACTTGGAGAATTTGGCGTAAAGGCGGTGCTCTCGAAGTTTCATCAATACCAGCCTAAGATGCTCAGCATGTTCTTCTTCGTTCTTCGAGTAAATCAGAATATCATCGAGGTAAACCACGACGAATTTATCCAAGTACTCCATGAAGATCGAATTCATTAAGCGGGAGAAAGTGGCTGGGGCAATGGTTAGACCGAAGGACATGACGGTGTACTCGTATTGGCCATAACGAGTGACAAAGGCCGTCTTAGGAATGTCCCCATTCCTAATTTTGATTTGATGATAACCTAATCTCAAATCCATCTTCGAAAAGACTTCAGATCCAGCGAGCTGATCATACAGATCGTTGATCATGGGGAGCGGATATTTGTTCTTTATCGTGACCAGATTAACTGGTCGGTAATCTACAACCATCCGTTCCGTACCATCCTTCTTCTTGACGAAGAGGACAGGGCAAGCCCAAGGGGAAGAGCTAGGACGGATGAAACCTTTCTTCAAGGATTCATCAAGTTAGGTTTTAAGCTCAGCTAATTCCTGAGGAGACATCTTATAGGGTCTTCTAGCAATTGGAGCACTTCCCGGGACAAGTTCTATGACAAACTCTACTTCTCTGTCAGGTGGGACACCTGGAAGTTCCTCTGGAAAGACATCCGGAAAATCACGGACTACTGGGATGTTTTCAAGGTCTGGAAGAGGATTGGCATTGAGGGCATATATCTGGCGTTTTGAAATACGAGATGAGACA
Organism: Hordeum vulgare subsp. vulgare; assembly: GCF_904849725.1. NCBI lineage: Eukaryota > Viridiplantae > Streptophyta > Magnoliopsida > Poales > Poaceae > Hordeum > Hordeum vulgare. Next base: position 372,375,484 of record NC_058521.1, read on the forward strand.
TTTACTAACCGGCCAAAAGTATGGGTGAGCTGAACAGATCTAGAGAAACAATCAATTTTGGCATGATGAGCTGTCAACCAGTCCATCCCCAAAATGATATTGATGTCTGAAGTCTTGAGAGGTATCAAGGAAGCAAGGAATACTAGACCATCAATAAGGATTTGGTTCCCATGACTTATTGCATTAGTTTGCCATTTGGAACCTGGAGCCTGAATTACTAATGGGCTGGGCATATCTACGAAAGCAATGTTATACAAGGAGGCATAACGTTCGGAGATGAAGGAGTGAGATGCTCCAAAGTAAAAAAGAACTGAAGTTGGATGAGAATTAACAAGGAGCGTCTTAAGCACGACATCATCATCATCTTGAGCTTCTTCTGCAGATACATGGTGCACACATCCAACAGTTAGAGCAACTGACTTTTCCTTGAACTTCTTGGTTGGTGGCGTGCAACGAACAACACATATTCCTGAAGGAGGTGGAACAAAACCACGCAAAGGGCAATCCCTTGAATAGTGTCCTCGCTTGCTACACTTGAAGCACGATCCAAAATTAGGACGGGGGTCTGGATTGAACGCTTGATTGATGAGATTATCCTGGGGGACACTTGGCATCGGCAGACGAGGCGCCCCATAGGTTGGCCTTGGTGCATATCTCGGAGTGATAACAGCATTCGGGATCCATATCCTACGCTTCTGGGATATAGAAGTTGAAGATGATCCAACATCACGGTTGTGCTTGCGAGATTCCTTGTAGGTCATTCTGCTTGTTTCTGCTTGGATGGCTTTGTTCACAAGGACCTCAAAACTGATGAACTCATGCAAACTGAGATCATGACGAAGCTTTGGGTTAAGACCTTTCCTGAACCTAGCTTGCTTCTTGGCATCCGTGGATACTTTTTCTGGTGCATAACGCGCAAGGCGTCTAAATTCACGACTATAAGCATTTATATCGAACTTGTCTTGAGTCAAACTGCAAAACTCTTCTTGCTTATGATCTATCAGGGCCTGCGGAATATGATGTTCACGAAAAGCTTCACCGAACTCCTTGCATGGAGTAACTTGGCCCGAAGGACGCATAGCCTCAAAGTTCTCCCACCATAGACTAGCAGAACCTTCGAGGTGATATGTGGTATAGGTAACCTTGTCTCCTTCAGCCACGTTTGCATAACGCAGCTTGTTATTGATACTTCAGAGCCAATCATCTGCATCTAGTGGCTCAATGGAATGATGGAAGGTGGGTGGATTCAATTTGATGAAGTCTCTGATGGATACTAGCTCATTGCACTGATAGGCTGTATTCCGCTCAATGTGCTCCAACAGACGGTTGGTGACATGCTTATTTCTCTCAATTCTAGCATAACCTCTGTCAACAAAGGCGGATTAAGAGAATCTTCTCCATCCCAACCATCTCCATGGTTTTGATCATGGCCAGCAGAACTCCGGGTTACTCGCGACATCCTGTTGAAACAATCTAGGGTTCAGAGACAAAGAACACTAAATACCACAATCCTAGAGAAAATCGGACAGCATAACGGCTGCATAGGCATGAAATATGAGGCATCCTTCAAGAGATCTAGGCAACATAACTACTCAACATTATGGATTCGAGGTGCAGCAAGAACAAAGTCATCTCTTCTCACAAATTTGTTGAAAGCAGGAATGACACACAGAATCCATTCTATAAGTCCATGGTTCAGTAACTCGTCCTCCTAGTAGACAGATAAGAAAACCTAGTCCTTAATCACCATAGAAAAGAAAAGGTGACTCAGAATAGAGTGACTCGAGGAAAAGAGTAAAAAGAGCTTTACGTTCCTTTCCACAATCAATTCCCTGATATAACTATAGATTTTCTAGACTCAATATCGACCATTTTGGCTTCGTAATCCTACAAACAGTCAAGCTCTGATACCAATGCTGTCGGGACCCCGATCCTAAGCCACACAACTCCAGCATGTACACATCATATCACTTTGTGGCCTCACGCACGGTAATCACCCCAGTTGCCACCTTACCTTGGCCGGGACCGTTTGCGTCTTTTGGCTCACGTATATGACTATGTTGCCAGCAATTATATGTCAAAGAACCTGGGTCGACATGGCTAGTTATGAACCAAAGTGGCACATCCATACAGGGACAGGCATACATAACCCAGCAAGGCAGGTGTCGGTCATCAGCGAGTGTAGACGAGTCATAGCAATCTACAGGGACTCCATTACACCGCGTGACATTTCCCCGTGGGGACAGACACAGCAACCAATAAGGATACATGCCGGTCAATCAATGTGTCCGGAGCAGTAGCAAGCTACCAAGGCTCGGTGGAAGCACAAAGAGGCATTTCCCGGTATGGAGTACTACTCAAGGCACACAACTAGGTGTCGAATCCCACAAATACTAATGCATTGCAAGCATACACACAATATGCACAATATGTGTAGATACAACATGGCATCAAAAAATAACTCTACAACACTTCATTTATTTAATGGACTCCGAAGAACCAACATAGTTTAATGTTACAAACAGAAGGGGTCACATGACCCAACATTCAGAGCATACAAGCATCAAGCGGAAGTTACATGTCTGGGTACAGACATCTACTAAAAGCGGCTGGAAGAGCCTAAAAGCTACAACGACCCTACCATAGGAGCCAGATCACTGTCTGGGTTCCCAAGCTAAACCATCGATGTTAACGTCAAGAGATAACGTAGAAAGAGAGGCGTCTATTCTGCAAAAATGTAAATAAGCAACAGTGAGTACGAAGGTACTCAGCAAGTCTTACATCAGTGCTAACTATATATGCATCAAGTATCAATGAAGGGATTTGTGGGGTTTATTGCAGAGACTCCAGCTTTGACCTTTGGCTAACCTATTCTACAACAAAGTTTTATTATCTCTCTTGTCTCCTTACGAGAGAGTGCACACGAGTCCACATAACAGCCACATCAATACACCACCATGAATCCTCTCTCGTCATCCTACGAGAAGGCCATCCATAGCACTCACACTTATCTCGACCATTTTAGAGTAACCATTAAAGTTATCTATGAACCATGTAAGTATCCAAGCAGTCCATATCCGAGGACCCGGCTATTCGAATAGATAGATACTCTGCAGGGGTGTACTTCGTCACACATGCTTCCGCCACTTATCGCAAAGTGCACATAAAACCAGCACCTCGGCAACCTTCAAGCGGAAGCCCAGCGAGGGAGTTGGCCACGGACGTTAACCTACTAAGACTCACGCCCAAGACAATCGCCTATCTGAGTTGGAACCCATATTGGAAGTCCGGCCGAGGATTCCAACATGGCCTCAAACGATGTGAGCAGGGCCCCAAGCCGGTCCCGACTGGGCCGTTCATCCACTTAGCAGGCGGTGCCACAACCTATGAACGTTTCGAACTACTGCGACTTCTGGACTGAGAACAGAGTAGTTAATAGACCGAGAGGGGTCGAGTTACCGGAACCCAATGTGCGGTAGTAGCTAGTCTTGGAACACCAACACAAGATTTCAGGTCCTAAATGCGGTGGCAATGAGACAACCCACCATGTACTCCTACATGGCCTCTCATCGCTACCTTTACCAAAACAGTTTCACATCTTTAACTCTCATCAATAGGACATGATCATTCCAATACATCATTCCGATGCTCGGACCAAACTCAACCTAAGCTTAGCAAGCATAACAAGGTAAAGCACATATGACTCAAGCATATACAAGGTATGCTAGGTTGCATTGGTTTATTTACTGTGATCAAAATCAGGTCTTGCAAAGGAATAGGTGCAGCTATCGTAATACAACTATCAATTGAATCATTTTGTCCTAATGCATAGAAATTAGAGCAGGAGCGAGAGAATAGGATTTTGTCGGAATGTTCAAAGGGGTTTTCCTTGCCTGTTGATCGGAAGAACTGAGCTATTCTTCGATGCCGGTGATAATTACATCTCGCAAGGTCTATCGACAAATCAAACAAAAGAAATTAATCACGGCAAATGCTTCACAATGATGCATGAGCAAGGCAAGTTATCATGATGCTGATTTCATCTAATGCAAGTGATCACAGGTTGAAAGAGGTTTATTTGATCTATATAATTCATTTTCAACATCCAATTATATCCTTTATAAGCCTATTGTGAATTTGTCATATTCAGCAAGGTTAAAATGTCCAAACATGTGTATAGATGCTACCAATGGATTCCTTGCATTATTCTGATGCTTTTTCATATATAAATTATTTTCATCAGACTTATATTTTAATTTCTATGATTTTTACAAGTTTTAGCAATTTTCTGGAATTAAATTAAATCAGAAAACTATTACTGCATCAGGCTGATGTCATCCCAGCGTCAGCAGGTTAACCAGCCGGGTCCAAGTCAACCTGACCAGTGGGGTCCACTAGTCAGTGACCCAGGGGCTAACCCCGCGCTGACCAGCCCCTAATTGGGGTTTGAACAGGCTGGGGCCCTCTGGGAGTGACTGGAGGGAGGGGTTAATTAGCGCTAAGTTTCGGCCACGCCGACAGCTACCGGAGAGTGGTCGCCGGCGACTAAGCCGCGGTGGAGGGCTCGCCGGAGTTGTGCTATTTTGCGCTACCGAGGTCCAAACCGAGCGTGGTTGACGGCTACAGAGATCCAAGTTCTATGACAAACTCTACTTCTCTGTCCTGTGGGACACCTAGTAGTTCCTGTGGAAAGACATCCGGAAAATCATGGACTACTGGGATGTTTTCAAGGTCTGGAAGAGGATTGTCATTGAGGGCATATATCTGGCGTTTCGAAATACAAGATGAGACATTTACTAACCGGCCAAAAGTATGGGTGAGCTGAACAGATCTAGAGAAACAATCAATTTTGGCATGATGAGCTGTCAACCAGTCCATCCCCAAAATGATATTGATGTCTGAAGTCTTGAGAGGTATCAAGGAAGCAAGGAATACTAGACCATCAATAAGGATTTGGTTCCCATGACTTACTGCATTAGTTTGCCATTTGGAACCTGGAGCCTGAATTACTAATGGGGTGGGCATTTCTACGAAAGCAATGTTATGCAAGGAGGCATAACGTTCGGAGATGAAGGAGTGAGATGCTCCAAAGTAAAAAAGAACTGAGGTTGGATGAGAATTAACAAGGAGCGTCTTAAGCACGACATCATCATCATCTTGAGCTTCTTCTGCAGATACATGGTGCACACATCCAGCAGTTAGAGCAACTGACTTTTCCTTGAACTTCTTGGTTGGTGGCGTGCAACGAACAACACATATTCCTGAAGGAGGTGGAATAAAACCACGCGAGGGGCAATCCCTTGAATAGTGTCCTCGCTTGCTACACTTGAAGCACGATCCAAAATTAGGACGGGGGTCTGGGTTGAACGCTTGATTGATGAGATTATCCTGGGGGACACTTGGCATCGGCAGACGAGGCGCCACATAGGTTGGCCTTGGTGCATATCTCAGAGTGATAACAGCATTCGGGATCCATATCCTACGCTTCTGGGATATAGAAGTTGAAGATGATCCAACATCACGGTTGTGCTTGCGAGATTCCTCGTAGGTCATTCTGCTTGTTTCTGCTTGGATGGCTTTGTTCACAAGGACCTGAAAACTGATGAACTCATGCAAACTGAGATCATGACGAAGCTTTGGGTTAAGACCTTTCCTGAACCTAGCTTGCTTCTTGGCATCCGTGGATACTTTTTCTGGTGTATAACGCGCAAGGCGTCCAAATTCACGACTATAAGCATTTAGATCCAACTTGTCTTGAGTCAAACTGCAAAACTCTTCTTGCTTACGATCTATCAGGGCCTGCGGAATATGATGTTCACTAAAAGCTTCACCGAACTCCTTCCATGCAGTAACTTGGCCCGAAGGACGCATAGCCTCAAAGTTCTCCCACCATAGACTAGCAGAACCTTCGAGGTGATATGTGGCATAGGTAACCTTGTCTCCTTCAGCCACGTTTGCATAATGCAGCTTGTTATTGATACTTCGGAGCCAATCATCTACATCTAGTGGCTCAATGGAATGATGGAAGGTGGGTGGATTCAATTTGATGAAGTCTCTGATGGATACTAGCTCATTGCACTGATAGGCTGTATTCCTCTCAATGTGCTCCAACAGATGGTTGGTGGCATGCTTATTTCTATCAATTTCTAGCATAACCTCTGTCAACAAAGGCGGGTTAAGAGAATCTTCTCCATCCCTACCATCTCCATGGTTCCGATCATGGCCAGCAGAACTCCGGGTTACTCGTGACATCCTGTTGAAACAATCTAGGGTTCAGAGACAAAGAACACTAAATACCACAAACCTAGAGAAAATCGGACAGCATAATGGCTGCATAGGCATGAAATATGAGGCATCCTTCAAGAGATCTAGGCAACATAACTACTCAACATTATGGATTCGAGGTGCAGCAAGAACAAAGGCATCTCTTCTCACAAATCTGTTGAAAGCAGGAATGACACACAAAATCCATTCTATAAGTCCATGGTTCAGTAACTCGTCCTCCTAGTAGACAGATAAGAAAACCTAGTCCTTAATCACCGTAGAAAAGAAAAGGTGACTCAGAATAGAGTGACTCGAGGAAAAGAGTAAAAAGAGCTTTACGTTCCCTTCCACAATCAATTCCCTGATATAACTATAGATTTTCTAGACTCAACATCGACCATTTTGGCTTCATAATCCTACAGACAGTCAAGCTCTGATACCAATGCTGTCGGGACCCCGATCCTAAGCCATACAACTCCAGCATGTACACATCATATCACTTTGTGGCCTCACGCACGGTAATCACCCCAGTTGCCACCTTACCTTGGCCGGGACCGTTTGCGTCTTTTGGCTCACGTAGATGACTACGTTGCCAGCAATTATATGTCAAAGAACCTGGGTCGACATGGCTAGTTATGAACCCAAGTGGCACATCCATACAGGGACAGGCATACATAACCCAACAAGGCAGGTGTCGGTCATCAGCGAGTGTAGACGAGTCATAGCAATCTATAGGGACTCCATTACACCGCGTGACATTTCCCCGTGGGGACAGACACAACAACCAATAAGGATACATGCGGGTCAATCAATGTGTCCGGAGCAGTAGCAAGCTACCAAGGCTCGGTGGAAGCACAAAGAGGCATTTCCCGGTATGGAGTACTACTCAAGGCACACAACTAGGTGTCGAATCCCACACATACCAATGCATTGCAAGCATACACACAATATGCACAATATGTGTAGATACAACATGGCATCACAAAATAACTCTACAACACTTCATTTATTTAATGGACTCCGAAGAGCCAACATAGTTTAATGTTACCAACAGAAGGGGTCACATGACCCAACATTCAGAGCATACAAGCATCAAGCGGAAGTTACATGTCTGGGTACATACATCTACTAAAAGCGGCTGGAAGAGCCTAAAAGCTACAACGACCCTACCATAGGAGCCAGATCACTGTCTGGGTTCCCAAGCTAAACCGTTGATGTTAACGTCAAGAGATAACGTAGAAAGAGAGGCGTCTATTCTGCAAAAATGTAAATAAGCAACAGTGAGTACGAAGGTACTCAGCAAGTCTTACATCACTGCTAACTACATATGCATCAAGTATCAATGAAGGGATTTGTGGGGTTTATTGCAGAGACTCCAGCTTTGACCTTTGGCTAACCTATTCTACAACAAAGTTTTATTATCTCTCTCGTCTCCTTACGAGAGAGCGCACACGAGTCCACATAACCACCACATCAATACACCACCATGAATCCTCTCTCGTCGTCCTACGAGAAGGCCATCCATAGCACTCACACTTATCTCGACCATTTTAGAGTAACCATGAAAGTTATCTAAGAACCATGTAAGTATCCAAGTAGTCCATATCCGAGGACCCGACTATTCGAATAGATAGATACCCTGCAGGGGTGTACTTCGTCACACATGCTTCCACCACTTATCGCCAAGTGCACATAAAACCAGCACCTCGGCAACCTTCAAGCGGAAGCCCAACGAGGGAGTTGGCCACGGACGTTAACCTACTAAGATTCACGCTCAAGACAGTCGCCTATCTGAGTTGGAACCCATATTGGAAGTCCGGCCGAGGTTTCCAACATGGCCTCAAATGATGTGAGCAGGGCCCCAAGCCGGTCCCGACTGGGCCGTTCATCCACTTAGCAGGCCGTGCCACAACCTATGAATGTTTCGAACTACTGCGACTTCTGGACTAAGAACAGAGTAGTTAATAGGCCGAGAGGGGTCGAGTTACCGGAACCCAATGTGCGGTAGTAGCTAGTCTTGGAACACCAACACAAGATCTCAGGTCCTAAATGCGGCGGCAATGAGACAACCCACCATGTACTCCTACATGGCCTCTCATCGCTACCTTTACCAAAACAGTTTCACATCTTTAACTCTCATCAATAGGACATGATCATTCCAATACATCATTCCGATGCTCGGACCAAACTCAACCTAAGCTTAGCAAGCATAACAAGGTAAAGCACATATGACTCAAGCATCTACAAGGTATGCTAGGTTGCATTGGTTTATTTACTGTGATCAAAATCAGGTCTTGCAAAGGAGTAGGTGCAGCTATCGTAATACAACTATCAATTGAAACATTTTGTCCTAATGCATAGAAATTAGAGCACGAGCGAGAGAATAGGATTTTGTCGGAATGTTCAAAGGGGTTTTGCTTGCCTGTTGATCGGAAGAACTCAGCTATTCTTCGATGCCGGTGATAACTACATCTCGCAAGGTCTATCGACAAATCAAACAAAAGAAATTAATCACGGCAAATGCTTCACAATGATGCATGAGCAAGGCAAGTTATCATGATGCTGATTTCATCTAATGCAAGGGATCACAGGTTGAAAGAGGTTTATTTGATCTATATAATTCATTTTCAACATCCAATTGTATCCTTTATAAGCCTATTGTGAATTTGTCATATTCAGCAAGGTTAAAATGTCCAAACATGTGTATAGATGCTACCAATGGATTCCTTGTATTTTTCTGATGCTTTTTCATATATAAATTATTTTCATCAGACTTATATTTTAATTTCTATGATTTTTACAAGTTTTAGCAATTTTCTGGAATTAAATTAAATCAGAAAACTATTTCTACATCAGGCTGATGTCATCCCTGCGTCAGCAGGTCAACCAGCCGGGTCCAAGTCAACATGACTAGTGGGGTCCACTAGCCAGTGACCCAGGGGCTAACCCCGCGCTGACCAACCCCTAATTGGGGTTTGACCAGGCGTGGGGCCCTCGGCAGCGACTGGAGGGAGGGGTTAATTAGCGCTAAGGGTCGGCTACGTCGACAGCTACCGGAGAGTGGTCGCCGGCGACTGAGCCGCGGTGGAGGGCTCGCCGGAGTTGTGCTATTTTGCGCTACCGAGGTCCAAATCGAGCGTGATTGACGGCTACAGAGAGCTGATGAAGCGCGCGATCTGGCAGGGGCACTAAGAGAGGCTAGGTTGGCTGGGAGAAGTGCCGGCGACGAGCGGAGCAATCGCCGGAGTTCGTCCACGATGGGGAACGGCCTACGGGGCACGGCAGAACATGGGAGGAGAGGGGAAAGAGTCAGCGGCTCACGAGGATTCCATTCCTGGCATCGGCGAGATTGGAGGGGCTCTCTGGCCAACGATTTGACGGCGGTGAGATCCGGTGGCAGGAGGAAGAAACGGCGACGATGGCGACGTTACAGGGGCTCAGGTGCTCGGAGGAGTTGATGGTGGGATGCAGCTCATCGAGGAGGAGGAGTAGAGCTCTTCAGGGAGGCGAGGGGTGGGCGGTGTCGAGCTTGCGACGAGCTCGGGCAGACCTGCAATGGCGGCGAGATGAGAAGGGGAGAGAGAAGAGAGGAGGGAATGGTCCAGGGGAGGAGAGGATAAGGGGGGGGGGACGGCCTCGTGCGCTGGCGCGGTGGAGGGAGGAGGGGGCTCAACGCGAGCAGGAGGTGGCGAGGGGTGCCGTGCCTTCCTGCTCCTATGCCTTCTGGCACGAGGAGGAAGACGACAGGGGAGACCCCCCTCTGGTGGGCTGGGCCAGGAGGTGCGACAGGTAAGGTTCTTTCTGTTTTTTTCATTTCTCTTTTATTTCTTTCTGGTATTTACTTTTAGGATTTAAAATAAATAGTTTGACCAAATATAAAACCCAAAAATGTTATTATGTGACAGAGACAATAATGTCCAATGCCACATAAAAGTTTGAACATTTTTGAAACATTAAAATAGAAGGAATCAAAATAATTCCATTCCAAATAGCTATTTAGTCAACTCAAAAATCCTTTTCAAAAAGTCCTCTGACCTAGAATTTTGGTTTGACAAATTTATCTTATGTCACTATTTTGCCAAGAATTTCGAACATTTTCCTGGTTCCTTTTAAGGTATTAAATTTTTATTGCCTTCTTGTCAATTGATCAAAACATTTGGGGTTTTGATCACTTCCTATTAAAACATCAAAGTTTTTATAATGCATGCATGAATGTTGGCAAACAAAGAAAGCTAGGGTTGTGATAGCCATTGTCCCGTTGAATGACCCCTCAAGCGGTATCGCCTCCGATGAAGAATCTCTCAACATCCATGTATTCCTCTCTCCTCGCTTTAACTCAACTAGGTTTATGGTTTGGAATTGGGTATTTTAAAACAACAAGACGTTTTGAACCATTTTTCCTCTTGTACCTCCCTATGACAATCGCTTCCAAGGAATGGAGCGGGGTAGCTGAAGACCTGCCTGTTCATGGTCAACATTAATCTCCATCCTCAAGTAAGGTTCTTATGAATCTGGATATAGTAGGAGGAAGTTTCTGGGATGTGCAAAGAAGGTTAGCCCAACTCTTGTTGTTAGAAATCTTTTGTTATATTAGGTGTGATTCGGACACTTCCGTGCGCTACTTAATTCTAGATGTGATTAAGGCATTGTGATAGTTCTGTGATTATGATTGCCATTTTAATTGATATCAGTAGTAATATGCTACAAAATTTGTGCATGTACATATTAATACTTGTGCTCTGCCTTGGGTTGTCCCCGAAGAGGATGGGATGATGGAGCACAATATAGATAAGTATTTCCCTTAGTGAGAACCAAGGTTATTGAACCAATAGAACAACCATGCAATTTCCCATCTTTTGCGTGTACACACCAAAGAGAAAACACTTGCACCCAACGCGGGCAAGAGGGTTGTCAATCCCCTTGAACTCGTTACTTGCAAGAAAATGAGTAGTGTATATGATAGTTGATAACTATAAATTGTAAAAGAAAAGGCAAACAAATAATAGGCACCAACGTATTAAAATCGATTGTAAATATATTTGTGAATAGACCCCGAGGCCATAGTTTTCGTTAGAGGCTTCTCTCTCGTAGAAAGCATACGGTGGGTAAACAAATTATTGTTGGGAAATTGATAGAAAAGCACAAAGTTATGCAATATTGATTGATGGAAATGATCATTACATATAGGCATCACATCCGTAAGCAAGTATGCTGACTCCTTACTGCATCTACTACTATTTCTCCTCCCATCGACCTCTATACGACACACATCTAGAGTATTAAGTAAAATAGAGTAATGCCTGGGGAACAATGACATGATGTAGGCAAATAAAATCAATGTAATATGAATCAACCCCATCATTTTATCCTTGGTGGCAGCAATACAATACGTTTCATGTCCCTTTTAGTCACTGGGATTGAGCACCACAATATTAAACACACTACAACGCACCTCTCTCACTGAAGATGGATCAACCTAGTTGGCCGCACCAAATCAATAGATCGGATAAATCTATCATAATCATGCATACATATGAAAATACCAACAAGGAAGTCAATATAATCTCATGAATAAGCTGAACATAAACCCATAATTCATCAGATCCTAACAAATGCACCACACAAAGTGATTACATAAGATATATCACCGCAAGAATCACGATGCTCTTGGGATCGAAGAACATACAGAGAGAGTCATCTAGGTACTAACTATGGACCCGTAGGTCTATGGTGAGCTACTCACACATCACCATGGGAGCAACAAGGTTGATATAGGGGCCTACCGTGATTGATTCCCCCTCCAACAAGGCAACGGAACAGGGCTCCAGATGGGAAAATGGCAGAAGAGAGACATGCGACGGTGCTAAAAGTGTTTCGGGAGTCTCTCTAGGTGTTTCAGGATTAATGAGAATTTATAGGATAGTGAGGTTTACCAGTGTCCAATGGAGGTGGCCCCAAGCTAGCAGATCACAGACATCCACCTATGTGCGCCCTATTGTCTTGGCACCAACCCATGGGTCCTCTGCAACATTGAGGTCATTTTGTCTATAAAAACCATCAAAAAGTTCTAGGGTATTTGGACTTCATTTGGCACAGTATTCCTGAAAGCCAAAAACATGCAGAAAAAACAACTAGCACTTGGCACATGGTTAATAGGTTAGTGCTCAGGAATTATATAAAACATCAAGCAAGTGCTCAAAAAGCATCTTAGAATGAGAATATAATAGCAGGGAACAATCAAATATTATAGATAGGTTGGAGACGTATCAGCATCCCCAAACTACATTCTTGCTCGTCCTCGAGTAGGTAAATGACAAAACATTTTTTTATGTGACGTGCTACCTGACATGTAACCTTCTGCACGTATGATCATTGAGAAATGATGAATTAACAAACATAAACATAGTAATATCCATGAACATAAGTAACATAATCATCAATCTTCAAAATATACGATAACTTGAAGAATGATTACCCCCATTCATTTTCTCATATTAGCATGCTATGGCTCTGTCTTCACCACATATATACAAATATCAAGCACCACGGTGTTATGCCAGGCAATTGGATAGTACTTTTTAACGCACTGCAACATTTTATTACTCACTAAATATATGAGCGTGAACCAAGGTGTCGGGGAAATGACACCTATGGGAACCTCCAAGGATCCCTTGATCCTTCGGCGGGGAGAGGGGTGGTGCCAAGAGCAGAGCTAGCGATCAGCACCGGGAGCGTTTTTGCCTAGGTTTGGGCCGCTTAGTGCGTAAAACCCTACTCCTGCCTTGTTTGTTGTATTAGGTGCTTACTGTAGGATTACTTCCTATAGTGATTGCATGTTGGCAATGCCCGGAGTTTCTAACCCGTTTGAACTGAGACTTGGACCTCCTTTTATAGGCAAAGGGGTCACCAACAGTGCTCAACACAGCGATCACGATCTGTATAGTGAACGGGGTTCACCGCAACTATCTACCATTGTGTCAAGGGCAGTAAATACCTTGCCAGTGTCCTGACCCGCATCAGGATGGTATCGACACGTAGCCAGGTGTTTTGACACCTGGGTGTTGTGCTGTCGCATGAGGTATGCGCTAGCGCTATGGTAGTCGGCGGCACTATGGCAGGAGGGAACACCTCGCGGCGAATGGGGCTTGTCGGTCTGGTGTCCTCGCTAGTGGCCTATTCTACCTTCCCGGCAAGGAAACCTTGCCGGGGCCTTGTCTATATTCCCGACGAGGAGGAGTTGCTAGGGACTTGAATGCTTTTCCTAGCAAGGAAGGCCTGCTGAGGCGTTGGACGTCTTCCCGGCAAGAAGGGCTTGCCGGGGCCTTTGATGTCTTCCCAGCAACGGGGGCTTGCCGGGGCCTTGGAGCTTGGGCTTATTTCATACACCCTTGGAGGGGTGTGGCTTTGGTGAATTTGGAGGTTAGTCTTCCTGCCAGCCTTCATCGTGCCTTGCCGTCAAAGGGGTTGCCGGCGCCCGTGCACAAGTCAGGGGCACAGGAGACCCCAGTCTTCAGTGCACCGACACATGGACATATCATATAGGTGGAATAGAATATGGTGGTAAGTTTCGAAGGGGTAAAAGTGGAGAAGAAGAAAGTATCCCATCAACTAGGCAAATCAAGAGGCTATGGAGATGCCTATCAATCGATATCAATGCGAGGAGTAGGGATTTCCATGCAACGGATACACTAGACCTATAAAAAGTTGTTAGGTTTTATTTTTAATGTGTAAAAATTTGCAAAATTTTTTTTAACAGAAGGTTAAAATGCTTAAAAGAAGGTCTTAAAATAAAAACAGCGTCTAAAACCTTTTTCAAAATTGCATCAGTGGCACTATTAAAGAGGTTGTAATATTACTAATTTGTAGAAATTCGACTCAGTAGATTTGGATAAATATTTTGGCCATAGGAATTATTCAAAATAATTGCCAAAAAAGAAAAAAGAAAAAGGCTTGAAACCTCCCACTGAGGCATCCCAGGCAAGCCGCACACCTCCCACCCACGCCAGGCTTGAAACCTCACGAGCGAGGCCCACTGGTCAGCAAGAGGAGGGGAAGAAGGGAGGTGGGGCAGAGGCTGACGACCAGGCCTCACTGGCAGGTCATCTTCAACATATGCCGAGAGGGCAGCGAGGCTCACTAGCAGCGGAGGAAGGCACGGCGAGGTCAACCGGAGGCGAGAATGGAACCAGCGTGAAACCACCATTCCACTGGTGGTCGAGGAAGCAGCTAGGGTGGTCGGAGCCGCTGGCGACGAGGAGTTCATGGAAAAGATAATCAGGAGGTGGTCGTCGTTGACCCCTGGAGCTGCAAGGAGCAAGGATAGGATGGGAAAGGATCAGAGAGCTATTGTGGCTCCAGATCAGGAGAGGACGATGGCCGGGAAGGGCCTCACCGAGCAAATCAATTGTGAGCCTGAACGACGGAGCTTGACAAAGATCTTGAGCTCGGGCGGCTTTGAGGATGGAAAGGTGGTGCAGGGTCACGATTGGGAGGGATAGAAGACCAGCAGAGGTGAGAAGGATCCTCGTGTGTCTTTAAAAAGGAGGGGCATGGGATCACCATGGACCCGTGTGCTGGAGTTGGCTGCAGCGACATTCGGGGTCACGCGAGAAGGAGTGGGTAGCTCGGGGGTCTTTCTTGGGGTCGTCCACGACCAGAAACAGATAGAGAGGAGATAGGGGCGCTCGCACTTCGAAGGAGGGGATTGGCCGAGAGGGGCGGCCACGGCGCATGCTACAAATGCCACCAGAGGGGCAGAGAAGAGGGGGTCGAGGACTTGGCGCTAGGCGGTCATCGAGATGCAACTGCTGGCATGTGGGAGGGGCTCGAGGAGGCCAGAAGATGGTCAGTGGGCAAGGTTAGCTATTCGGCCATCCTGTAGCACGCTCTAGAGCGCGCGTATGGAAGGCAAGATGATGTTGCTGACGTGCTGTAGCGCGGCCACTAGTGTTAACAGGTTGCAGGAGGGATGAATAAAGGGGGAGGTAGTGTTGGATGTCGTGGGTGTTGGCCATGAAAGGGAGAGAAGAGACACAGGGGAGGAAAAGTACTGTCTAGAGGGGAGCAAGTGGACTTTCACCCCCTCAATCATGCATCTAGACGTCGGGGTGGCTCTTGGGGGTGCTCTGGGTCTGAAAGAAGTTGTGGTAAAATTTTGGTGGCAAGGGGAATACATTTGGGGGGCCAAAGGAGTAGTTTTAGGTTTCTGCCTAAAAGTGTTTGACGGGGTTCTAGGCAAGATACCCTTACCCTTTTGTCGTGAAACTTAATAGGATGGAGTTGTGGGTAAAAACAAGAGGGATCACCAAACTTGAGCTTATTTCAACAAAGTTGGTAATGCAAACTTGAAAACCCCTAGAAATGGATATAATTATATTTCTGAAGGCTAGACTAAGCTAATATAGCCCCACAAATGCATAACTTTGTGTAGCATCCGTATTTGTGGTCTAGATCACTCCAACAAAGTTTGAGATCAATTGGATAAATTTGACAATGTAAATTTACTCAAATTTGGTTCTAGACACACAGGGTTTTAGGATATTTTGGTGAACTAATTCAACTTGGATTGAGAGGAAATTTTGCAGGATCACCACATATATCATGTGTGACTTGCTAGAATTTTACTCGAATTTATTGAGAATATTTCCGACGGAAATATGTGAAAAGCTTGAAATGGGCAGAAAGGATTTTGAGGGGTTTTGTCCAATATTTTAAACATGACCATGTGTTGAAACTCTTATATATGGAAAATATATGCCCATTGAGTTTCCCTAAAATTTCTCAAATATTTTTGAAGTAAAAAAATATTTTTTCCCTACAAAATACCATTTGTACTCTTAAAAACATGCATTTAAATAAAATAGGAAAATAACTATTAAAATAATTATTTTGTGGTTTTGGGGAGAATTTTGATAATATGGTCCAAATAAAATCTTTGGGGTAAAACATCTCTCCCAAATTGAAGACTTGTAGTACAAATCTCAACTCGGGGGTTCTTGAAAGCTTAAATTAAATAAATGACTTTTGGTTGAAATAATATTTTATAAAGATATTTTATGATCCTGTATGCATGGCATGATCATTGGGCAAAGGATTGGGGTCAAGGAGATGAGTTCTTGAGAGAACATTTTCTTGTGATTTAAACCATATTCAATCACACAAGCAAGTAGCAATCAGATCAAACATCGTAAGCATGCAAAAAGTTTTAATTAGTTCTAAATGTTGGAAAAACATAATGTGGCGAAGTGGTACAAACACGAGGTGTGACAGACATACCCCCTTACAAGAATCTCATCCCTGAGGTTCCTAGGCTAAGTGCTAAAGAGATAAGAGAGCTCTGATCTAAGGTAGTCTTCATGCTCCCATGTTGCTTCTGCTTCGGAATGGTTGCACCACTCGACCTTGAAGTACTTGATGGTGCGGCTTCAGGTGCAACGCTCGTCTTCATCCAAGATGTGGGTCAGTCTGTCTTGATACGTGAGGTCTGTCTAAAGGTCAATGGCTTGATGATCGATGTCCTTGTAGAGATCGGGGCGATTGGCAACTTGAAGGCACTTTCAGAATTGTGACACGTGGAAAATGTTGTGCACAGCCAAGAGCTTGGAAGGTAGCTCGAGTTGGTTGGCAACTATTCCTCGTCTTCCAGTGATCTTGATTGGACCTATCTAACATGGTAAGAGATCTCCTTTCACATGTAAGCCCTTGGTTCCCTTGAGAGGCGTGACTCGAAGGTAGACATGACCTTCTGTGTTGTGGTTCGCTTCTCGGCTATGGGAGTCGGCGTAGCTCTTTTGTCTTGACTTGGCAGTTTCTAGATGTTCGCTCATGAGTTGAACGGGCTCTTTAGCTTCAGGGAGAATATATGTTCCAAAGATTAGTCCTTCTCTGGTTTCGACCAGTTGAGGGGAGTGTGGCACTTGCATCCATACAACACCTCAAATGGTGTCATGTGAAGGCTGGACTTATAGTTTTTGTTGTAGGAGAACTCGACAAAGGGCAAACAATCTTCCCACTTGGCTCCATATGACAAAACACATGCACGGAGCATGTCCTTGAGTATTTGATTTACTCGTTCCGCCTGTCCGCCTGTATGGGGGTGAAATGCAGTGTTGAAGGATAGCTAGGTTCCCATGGCTTCTTCGAACTGCTTCCAAAACCTCTAGGTAAACTGAGTACCTCGGTCTGACATGATTTCATTGGAACTCCATGGGGGCTATCAATACATTTGATGTAGAGACTGGCTAACTTGACTCCATCGTAAGAAGTCTTGACGGGAATGAGATGGGCTACCTTGGTCAGGTGATCGACAATGACCCTAATGGAATCATGTCCTTTGCTTGATCTGGGTAGACCGATGATGAAGTCCATCCCAAATTTATCCCACTTCCATTGAGGAACCTTGAGAGGTTCTCATAGTCCAGCAGGTCGCTGATGCTCAGCTTTGACCCTCTGGCATATGTCACACTTAGCGACATAAGAAGCTATCTCTTCCTTCATTCCATGCCACCAGAATCTTGCCTTGAGGTCTTGGTACATCTTGGTCCCTCCATGGTGGATGGAATATAGAGTTTCATGAGCTTCCTACAAGATCAAGTTACTTAGCTCAACCTTGTTGGGTACGCACATATGATTCCCAAACGACACACCTCCTTGTTCATCCGCTGAAAATCATGCGGCCTTGCCTTTCTTTATATTCTTCTTGATGACTTCGATGCTCTTGTGACCCTTCTAAGCTTCCTTGATATCATCCATCAATGTAGGCTTCGCTTCGAGGTTGGCCAGAAATCCTGGTGCGACTAGCTCCAATCCGAAGTCTTCAAGTTCTTCGTACAAGGCGGGTAACCTTTTCTTAATCATCACATTCAAGGAACAAGCCTTTCTGCTCAAAGCATCAGCTACCACATTGGCATTCCCAGTGTGGTATTGTGCATTGAGGTTGTAGTCTTTGATTAACTCCAACCATCTTCGCTGCCTCATGTTCATTTCCTTTTGACTGAAAATATACTTCAAACTCTTGTGGTTTGTGTATATTTCACATCGCTTCCCCACAAGGTAATGTCACAATGTCTTCAAGGCATGGACCACTGCTGCGAACTCAAGGTCATGAATGAAGTACTTCTTTTCATGAGGGCGTAGCTATGTGGAAAGATATGCTATGACTTTGCCTTCTTACATCAGAACACCTCCAAGCCTGGTTCTCTATGCATCCCAATATATCACAAACTCCTTGTGAATATCGGGAGTGGCGAAAAGTGGGGCCATTGTCCATCTCTTCTTGAGCTCCCGGAAACTTTCCTCACACCTTGGCGTCCATTCGAAATTCTTGTCCTTGTTCAAGAGCTGAGTCATTGCACGGGCGATGCTTGAGAACCCTTCAACAAACTTGCGGTAGTATCCTGCGAGCCCGAGGAAGCTTCTGACTTGCTTCACATTGGTTGGAGATTTCCATTCAGTCACGGCTTCAATCTTGGCATGATCCACTGACAATCCATCTGCCAACAACACATGACCCAAGAATCCAACTTATTGCAACCAAAATTCACACTTGCTGAATTTGGCATAAAGTTGTTGCTCTCGAAGCTTGTCCAGGACCGTCCTCAAGTGTTGCTCATGTTATTCTTCAGACTTGGTACGTCATCAATGAAGACAACGACAAACTTGTCTAAATACTCCATGAAGACTTTGTTCATTAGATACGTGAAGTAGGGTGGGGCATTGGTTAACCAAAATGACATGTCCGTGTATTCATACATGCGATACCTAGCCACAAATGCGGTCTTTGGAAAACCCTGGAGTCTGATCTTTAACTACTAGTACCTAGACCTAAGGTCGATCTTGGAAAACACCTTGGCACCATTCAACTGATCAAACAGGTATTCAATTTTGGGGAGTGGGTGTTTTTTCTTTATCATGACTTCATTGAGAGAACGGTAATCGACCCAAAGTCAGATTGTTCCGTCCCTTTTTGACACATAGAGAACAGGTGATCCCCAAGGAGAATAAATCCTTTTATGAGCTGCTCTACTAGTTTCTTCTTTAGTTCAGCCAACGCTTAGGATCCCATTCCATAGGGCTTCTTATAGATAGGCCCTGTTCCATGCATTATCTCAATAATGAACTCAATGTCACAGTCAGGAGTCATTCCAGGCAGCTCATCAGGAAAGACATCCGAGTATTCACATACCAATGGGACTTGGTCCAACTCAATTCCCAAGAGGCAATTAATCTAAGGGGCTTGAGCAGAGGTAGTGTTGGGAACATACATGACTTTGACTCCTTAGCTATTGGTCATGGTAATAGTCCTCTTGGTACAGTCTAGCAAGCCTTTGTTCTTCGTCAACCAATCCATGCCAAGGATCACATCCAAGCCTTGCGACTTGAGGATGATAAGATCTACTAGGAAGTCTACCGTGTTGATGCTAAACCCAACTTGTTTACATCGTATCTTGGTCCTTAATACTGCACCTGGGGTTTGTACCATCATGTGACTACCCAAAGGTGTAGGCTTCATACCACTCTCTATTGCAGACTTTTAGGTAACAAAATAATGAGAAGCACCACAATCAAAGAAAACTGTTGGTGGGGTTGAGTTGACAAGGAATGTACCCAGTATGAAATCCAGGTCTTCCTGGGCTTCTTCAGTGGTGACGTAATTCAAATGACCTTTTTCTTTGTTGGGAAGGTTACATGGAGCTTGGTTCCTGGGTGGCGCTCCACGGCCTTGTCCTTGGTTTGGCGCATTAGGGCACGGTGCATCGGGACTTTTGTTGGGGCACTACCTCGAGAAGTGCCCTTGCTGTCCACAATCAAAATAAGTGACTTGGTGTGAGATTTTGTTGTTGCCACCTGAGTTCTTGGGGTTGTTGTATGATGGCCTGGGGTTTGCATACTGCAGAGGCTAGTAGCCCGGACGAGGTGCACGAGTCCTCGCCTGGTGAGGCTGATAGTTTGGATTCGCTGGAGCTGGTTGCTAGGGGCAAGCTTTTTGGTTGCTGGAAGTACCGTTGTTAATCATCTTGCATTTGCGTGTGTCTTCCATGGCACGACGCTTGTCTTAAAGCATAAGGGCCTTATTCGCCAGGTCGAAGAAGGTCCGGCAGTTGCACACAACGAGTTGATATTGGAGTGCTTGCTGGAGTCCTTCCATGAAGCATTCTATCTTGTCTGTCTCAGTGGTGACTTCTTCAGGTGCATATCTAGATAGGACATTGAACTTCAACACATACTCCTTGACACAGCTACTCCCTTGTGTCAGCGCTCGAAGTTCCCGCTTCTTGATAGCCATAAACCCTGAAATGATGTGGACAGTGCATAATCTTTGCTTGAAGTCAACCCAGGTGATCACACGGTCCCTTTGCATTACCTTGAATCCATTCATCAGCATCCAAAGGTTCAATTGTCTCGGTGAAGGTCGGGGGAGAATTCTTCATGAACTCCAACACAGTGGAACGTCCATTTCTGTTTGTGCCTTGTTGCTGCTTGTTCACAAGATACTGAGCCATCTACTGCATAGCAGCAGAGTTGGCTTGGCGTTCCTCCCAGAGAACTTGGAGAAACTGGGCTATGGTCATGTTCTCCGGTGGAGACGGTGGTGGGGGAATGTCGCCTTCTGGCCGCTCCTTGTGATCTACAGCTTGAGCAGACCCATTATAGTGAGCAACTCCTGGAACATAGAACATATTCACAAGTTCTACCCATGACGCGCGGTTGCCGGGCGTCCCCGGCAACCACCTTTTGTACTATTCTCGCCTTTGTACAAAGCCAGGAGGAGAACATGTGCGTAGTTTGCATAAACTTTAGCGTTTCACAGTTCTTGTCAATTTCCATGGCTGTTATTTTGCATGTTTGTCGAAGTATTGTGTTGCGCCTGTTTTAAATTTAAGATTAACGGATCAACAAGATTCATATCCTCTGTATCTCTTCTTTCTTAATAAAAAGACAGGAGGTTCCCTCCCATACAAGTTTGCCATGGGGATGAGGGTATGGACACCAACAAGTCGTCAACAAGCAACGATACAGATCCGCCTGTAACAGTTCGAATGAGAAAGGGGTGTCGCGGCAAAAATCTAAGTTGCAAATATTCTAAGTAAGTTTCAAACTGTTATAAGTTGCTTTCGTTAGATGTTTTCGACTTTAATATGGAAAAATTGCACGCGAGGAACCTTGCCGCCATCGGTTGTGCCCTCATTCTTGTTTCGAGTCTTCTCAACAACATTAGTGGCCGCGCCGACCGTGCCAAGACACGTTTCCGGAAACCACTCCCCAGGCGAGCTGCTGAGGCCCCGATCCTCGGAGCGCTTACGGCGGGGTTATGTGAGCCGGCAGGCCCCCAGCATAGCATAGTTTGTATGATATAGAAGTGAATTAGATAAAGGATGTGACAAATATTCATCTAAAACATAGCGAGTATATTACAGAATTACTTGCCGAAATCCTAACTAGAAATAACATAATTTCTTACATAAAAGGTACGTCAACAGAAGGAGGGAGTGGCTAGTCCCTCCGCTGGCCCTCCACCCTCTTGACCTGGTCGACAATGGGCATGACCAACGCGTTCAGCGCCGCAAGATCGACATGCTGCGGCAAGCGTTCGACCACATTGGAGAAGTTGGCACCGGGGTTCCTGTAAGCCACCTCGGTGAGCACTTTGAGGAGAACGACCCGACAGAGTTTATGAGACTCATCGGCCAAGCGAGCGGCTTCACGAGCTTGGAGCCGCTCTAGGGCCTCGACCAAATAATCAAAAAACAGCGTGATCCTGGCGCTTGGAGACGTCCTAGCGTCGGAAGAAAACTGGAAGCCAGACAGGCCCATGGTGGAAAGCTGCATCGTGAGCCTCCCGGCGAGATCGGCAAGACGCTCGGTCCAGATCCGCACGTCCATAGAGTAATCACCATGCGCAGTGGCGGCGTCCTCGAGCTTGGTCCTCTCATCAGCAAGCTCCTTGGTTAAGGCCCTCTCACGGCCCTCGCCATCCTCGAGATCCTTCTCCAGGGTGGCCGGTTTTAGCCTCAGATCGACAAGAGAAGCGTTGGCATCGGCAGGATGTGTGACCTTATTGGAGAGGGCATTCTGCATCTCCGCCAGGTTGAGAAGGGCCTTCTCCTTCTCCCATCTAAGCGAAGAGATCTCCTTGACGAAACCCGCAAGGTCCGACTCCAGTTGGGGCACCTTGCCGGTGAGTTCACTCTTGGTGGACTCCAGTTGCGCCGCCTTGGTAGCAATATCGCTTTTGTCGGACTCCGCAGCAGCAACAGAGTCGACGACAACTTGCAGCTTGCTGGTATGATCCGCAACCCGAGCTACGAGTACTTCTTGATGCTTGCGCTCCAACTCTTGAGTTCGATGAGCAACGAGCCCCTCGACTTCTTCATCCTTGTAGTGAAGCTTGTCAGTGAGTGCTTTCTCACGCGCAGCTAGGTCATCCTCTTCGGCGGAGACCTAGCATCGAGCGCGACGCAGAGATGTCGTAGACGACCTTCCTCTTTGGCGGCCTGCTTCGAGGCTTCCTCCCATGCCTGCTCCACATCAGATTGTTTCAGGAAAAGATTATTCTTCTCTTCGCGTAGGCACGACTGGTCGTCCTCTACTTCCCGCTGGGCCACGTAGAACCAGGCCTGCGTCTGCTCAAAACGATACTAGAAATTCGCCTCCGCCGCGTCGATGAGCGCTTCCTGAGCGTCTAGCTTGTGCCTTCGGGCCAGGTAAAGCTCCTGGAGCTGGCGGAAGTTGTCGCCCATGGTCTGGACGAGCTACTCTTCCTTGGACCCACTGGTGCCGGCTCCCGAGTCGCGGATGATCTTCAGCCCTGTGGCAGCAGAGACCTGGCCGTACATAGCCTCCTCGTCGACAAACTCTGTGGAGCATGCCAGGGACGACATGCTCACAAACTGGTCCGGGCCGGCATCGAGGTACCTGGGTGGAGAAAGAGGTTTGGACGCCGAAGGGTGATCCCCCGCTCTTCCCTCCCCGCCAGGTGAAGGTTCCGTGGCCGGCGTAGCGCCTGGCGCTCGTGCGACAGGAATGTCATCGGTACGACCACTGATTTCCTCATCAGCCTTCTCCCCAACACCCTCAGCGGTCTCCTCTTGGGTAGCTATGGCGGCTTCACTAGCGGCAACCTCACCCGCTTCAGCAGCTGCATCCTTGGCGATCTCCTCAATAACGAAGTCGACGTCTGTATCCTCTGTCAGAGGCAGATCTAAAAAATCCAGAAAAAGGATGACGGAGCGAGGATAAAGCGGAAGTTTAAGAAGACAAAAAAGAGGGAGAGACAGAAAAATCACATGCGTTCTCAGGCAAGCAACTTACCTGGGCTAGGTTGCGGGAGCTGGTCGCTTCCTCCCCCACAATGTCGATGGCAGGGGCGGGGCCACCAGCCTTTGTGCCTGCCGGGTCCTCCTTGGTGGAGGCGACCTCGTCAATGGTGACACTTGCCGGGGACCCATCCCTAGAAAACATAGGGGATGGCGGCGGCGCGTCAGGAGCGCCCTCCAGAGTTTGGACTTGCAGCTGGTCCTCTCCTACAGGACCTACGATGTCAGTGAAAAATACAACTGGCCCAACGCTCTCTAGTGGGAAATGGGTAGAAAACCCACGCTAGGGGTTGGGAGAGGGCTGCAGAGGGGCTGCTACGGCAACAACACACCTTTCCCGGCAACGGTGCTAGAAATCCTTCTAGCGCTGGCTATGCCTATAGGGATTTCCTTGGCAAATATGCAAAGGATTCCCCCGCGGCCTTGGAGCCATGCATTGGTGTTCCCTTGAAGAGGAACGGGTGATTTAGCATAGTGGCGGTAAGTATTTCCCTCAGTTTGAGAACCAAGGTATCAATCCAGTAGGAGGATCGCGTCAAGTCTCAAGTACCTGCACAAACCCAAACAGCTTGCACCCAACGCTATGAAGGGGTTGTCAATCCCTTATAGATTGTTTGCAAAGTTAGAACTGAAAGCAAAATTAAACAAAGCAAAGTAAAAGTGAAAGCTGAGATGATAATTGTGAGTAAACCCGGCGGCCGTAGTGTTCACTAGTGGCTTCTCCCATGAAAGCAAGTAGACGGAGGGTGAACAAATTACTGTGGAGCAATTGATAGAACCACGCAAAGTCATGACCTTATCTATGGCAATGATCATACATATAGGCATCACGTCCAAAACAAGTAGACCGATACTTTATGCATCTACTGCTACTACTCCACACGTCAACCGCTATCGAGCATGCATCTAGTGTATTGAGTTCAAAAGAACAGAGTAATGCCTTAAGCAAGATGACATGATGTAGATGGACAATCTCAAATCTATGATGAAAGCCCATCTTGTTACCCTTGATGGCAACAACATGATGCGTGCCTTGCTGCCCCATCTGTCACTGGGAAAGGTCACCGCACGGTATGAACCAAAAACCAAGCACTTCTCCCATTGCAAGAATCACGCATCTAGTTGGACAAACAAAACCCAACACTCGGAGAGACTTACAAGGATATCAAATCATGCATGTAGGAAATCAGCAAAGACTCAAATATAATTCATAGATAATCTGATCACAAATCCACAATTCATCGGATCTTGACAAACACACCGCCAAAGAGGATTACATCGGATAGATCTCCATGAAGATCATGGAGAACTTTGTATTGAAGATCCAAGAGAGAAAAGAAGCCATCTAGCTACTAACTACGGACCCGTAGGTCTGAAGTAGACTACTCACGAGTCATTGGAGAGGCAATCATGTTGATGTAGAAGCCCACTAGCTCCAAAGTCCCCTCTGGCAGGACACCGGGAAGGGTCTCCAGATGAGATCTCGCGGAAACGGAAGCTTGCGGCGGCGGAAAAGTGGTTTCATGGACGCCCTGATTTTTTCTAGGATTTTAGGGAATATATAGGCCAAAGAGCTAGGGCAGGGGAACTCCAGGGAGGCCACAAGCCTGGTGGCCGCGCCCTCCCCGCCCTGGCTGCGGCCTTAGGGCTTGTGGGCTCCCTATGGGCCTTCTGCCTTGGACCTCAAGTCCCCCGATCTTCTTCTGTTCTGGAAAAATTCATTTCGGGGATTTTACTCCTTTTGGACTCCGTTCCAAAATCAGATATGAAAAGAGTCAAAAACACAGAAAAAACAGGAACTGGCACTTGGCACTGAATTAATAAGTTAGTCCCAAAAAACATATAAAAGGTATATAAAACTTCCAAAGTTGACAAGATAAGAGCATGAAACCATGAAAAATTATAGATACGTTTGAGACGTATCAAGCATCCCTAAGCTTAACTCCTGCGCGTCCTCGAGTAGGGAAGTGATAAAGAATGAATTTTTGATGCTTTCATGCTACCTAGCATAGATGTACTTTGTAACTCCTCTTATGTGACGTGAATGTTCAGATCCATTAGATTCAAAACAATAGTTTGCTATTGACGTGGAGACAATAATACTTCAAGCAAACTAGCAAGGTAATCATGAACTTTCAAAATAACAAGGCCAAAATAAAGTTATCCCTACAAAATCATATAGTCTGGCTATGCTCTATCATCCTTGCACAACGAATTTATATCATGCACAACCTCGGTATTGGCCAAGTAAGTGTTTTCACAACTTTACTTTCTCAAACTTTTTCAACTCTCACGCAATACAGGAGCGTGAGCCATGGTTTTAGAACTAAAAGTGGAATGGAGTGTGGTGGAGGTCGCAAGGAATACAAGGAGAAGATGGTCACATCGACTAGGCATATCAATGAGCTATGGAGATTCTCATCAATAGATATCAATGTGAATGAGTAGGGATTGCCATACAAATGATGCACTAGAGCTAAGAGTATGTGAAAGCTCTTAAAGAAAACTAGTGGGTGTGCATCCAATTGCTTGCTCACGAAGACCTAAGGCAATTTTGAGGAAGCCTATCATTGGAATATACAAGCCAAGTTATATAATGAAAATTTCCCACTAGCTATATCGTGGTGACAAAACGAGGGACTCTCAATCATGAAGATCATGGTGCTTAATAAGCACAAGTGTGGAAAGATAGTAGCACTATCCCTTCTCTCTTTTTCTCTCATTTTTTTGGTGAGATATTTGACCTCTTTTTTATATATTTTTTATTTTTTATTTTTGTGGGCATCTTTGGATTCTTTTTGTAAATGGGCTTCGCTGGCCTCTTTTATTTCCTCACGTGGGACAATGCTCCATCAATGATGATCATCACACTTACAACTCAAAACTTAGAGCAATCATGACTCTATATGGAATGCCTTCGGTAGTGTACCGTGACAATGATCTAGCATGGCATAGACATTAATGGAAACATCATGCTGGCTATCTTATGATCATGCAATGGCAATGTGGAAGCTGTGGCACATGTCATGGTGGTGGTTGCATGGCAATATATCTCGGAATGGCTTTGAAAAGCCATAGTAGGTAGGTATGGTGGCTGTTTTGAGGGAGGCTAATGGTGGGTTTTATGCACCGGCAAAAGTTGCACGACACTAAAGAAGATAGTGATGGTGGAAGGTGAAAGTGCATCTAAACCATGGACTCAACATTACTAATGAAGAACTCATATACTTGTTGAAAAAGTTTTAGTAGTAATCGAAACAAAGCATTCAACGCATACTCCTAGGGGAAGGGTTGGTAGGTATAAACCATCGCACGATCCTGACCGCCACACAAAGGATGACAATTAATAAACTAATCATGCAAAGACTTCATCATATAGCGGTTCACCATACGTGCATGCTACGGGAATCACTAACTTCAACACAAGTATTTCTAGATCCACAACACCTTACTAGTATAACTTCAATATTACCACAACCATAACTCAAAACTAATTGAGATGAATTAAACTTCTCTAACTACTCAATGCACATGAAGGTGGAAGTTTTCATATCCCTTTGGATAACTACCCCTTTTGAGACTACTTTCATAGCATAGATCAACTACCATGCCATGCGTTTCGGTGCTCTAAAAGATATAAGTGAAACACAAAGAGCAAAATCAACTAGCTCAAAAGATATAAGTGAAACACATCTGAGCTGAATTGCCTAATCAAAGGATATAAGTGAAGCTGGACAAAATCACGGTGAGTGCATGTCTCTCTATCTATGTGTGCAGCAAGTAAGATTGTGACACAAAAATAAAAGACTCCTAAGATACAAGACGCTCCAAGCAAAACACATAACATGTGGTGAATAAAACTATAGCCCCAAGTAACGTTACCGATGGATTGAAGACGAAAGAGCGGATGCCTTCCCGTGGCATCCCCAAGCTTAGGATTTTTTGGCATCCTTGAATAAAATTGGGGTGCCTTGGGCATCCCCAAGATCGATCTCTTGCCACTCTTTATCTCTTTGTCTATAAGAACTTCACCCAAAACTTGAAAACGTCACAACACGAAACTTAAACAGAAACTCGTGATATCATTAGTATAAGAAAGCAAATAACCACTTCCTTAGGTACTGTAGAAAACTTAAATTCTACTTATGTTGATGTTGGGTTACTGTATTTTCAATCTTCCATGGCAAATGCCCCTCGATACTATCCATAGTTTCATCAAAATAAGCAACCAACTCAACAAAAACAGAATCTGTTAACAAGAGACCAGTCTGTAGCAATCTGTATACTTCGCATACTTCTGGTACTTCACAAATTCTGAAAACTTACGAAAGTCTGAAGAATTTGCGTAGAAATCAGCATCAGAAAGAATCAACTCAAAATCTCTCACAGAAAAAAAACGAAAAATTCTTTTCGTGAGCAGAAAGTTTCTGTCTTTTCCAGCACGATCAAACGATCATCCCCAAGACTAATCATAACGGTTTCACTTGGCACGAACGCAAAAGAAACACAAAAACCACAATCATAACAGAATTATGGAAGTGTGGAAAACACAAAACAGAAAGAAAAAGGATAGATTTGTTGGGTTGCCTCCCAACAAGTGCTATTGTTTAACGCCCTTAGCTAGGCATAAGGTGATGGAATCACGTATAGTCATCTTTGGTGCTCAAACCATAAGTAGCCCTCATCACAGATTCATAAGGCAATCTTATTTTCTTTCTAGGAAAATGCTCCATGGCCATCTTTAGAGGAAATTGAAATCTAATATTCCCTTCCTTCATATCGATGATAGCACCAATAGTCCTTAGGAAAGGTCTACCAAGAATAATGGGACATGAAGGATTGCAATCTATGTCAAGTACAATGAAATCCACGGGTACATGGTTCTTATTTGCAACAATAAGAACATCATTGATCCTTCCCATGGGTTTTTTGATAGTAGAATCTGCAAGATGCAAATTAAGAGAACACTCTTCAATCTCATGAAAACCAAGAATATCACATAAATACTTTGGAATCGCGGAAACACTAGCACACAAATCACACAAAGCATTGCATTCATAGTTTTTTATTTTGATTTTGATAGTAGGTTCCCACTCATCATGAATTTTTCTAGGTATAGAGACTTCTAATTTGAGTTTCTCTTTAAGAGATTTCATCATATAAGCATGTGATGAAATGGATTGCATCAAAGAAATGCATTCAAACAAGGAGCAACTATCATAATTGAATTCCTTGAAATCCAAAGTGGGAGTTTCATTACTACCCAATATTTTGATTTCTTCTACCCCACTTTCCACACCTTTATCATTAAGATAGGTTGACTCCGAATCATTGTGGCGTTTTTCAACCAAAGTGGATTCATATCCAGCCCCTTCATCAATAGGTTTGACACGCGAAAACAAAGATTCAAGAGGAGTCACACCAAGCACTTTAAGATCTTCGTGATTTGCATCACCAGAACGCACCCTTTTAAACCATTCATGCTTAGCGTGAATTTGGGCGGTTCTTTCTTTGCTCTCATTCATGGAGACAAGCATAGATTTTAGAGTTTGATCCAAGTTAACCTTGGGAGGAGCACATCTCACTTTCAAAGCAACAATATCACAAGACATCCTATCAACGCTCTTAGCCAAATCGTCTATTTCTAGTAGTTTTTCCTCTATGGACGCATTGAAAATCATTTGAGAGTTGATGAATTCTTTGATATTACTCTCTAAATCAGAGGGTAATTTGTTATGATTTCCATAAGTGTTGTTGTAGGAATTGCCATAATTGTTAGAGGAGTTACTAGGAAAAGGCCTAGGAACATAGTTTCCTCTAAAAGCATTGTTGTTGCCAAAATTGTTCCTACCAACAAAATTAAAGTCCAAACTAGTGTTGCTACTCTCAATCAAGGAAGATAGTGTCATGTCATTAGGGTCTAAAGGAGCATTTCTACTAGCAACTAAATTCATCAACTCGTCCATCTTAGCACTAAGCGAGTTAAGTTCTTCTATAGCGTGTACCTTTTTGCTAGCAGGTGACCTTTCAGTGTGCCAATGAGAGTAGTTGGTCATGATATTGTGTAGCAGTTTTGTAGCTTCTCCTAACGTGATTTCCATGAACGTTCAAACTGAGGCGGAGTCCAAGATATTGCGAGAAGCAAAATTCAAACCAGCGTAAAAGATTTGTATAATCATCCACAAACTCAAGCCATGAGCGGACAATTTCTAATCATTAACTTCATCCTCTCCCAAGATTGTGCAACGTGTTCATGATCAGGCTGCTTGAAATTCATGATATCGTTACGGAGAAAGATAATCTTAGCCGGCGGAAAATACTTGGATATGTAAGCATCTTTGCACTTATTCCAAGAATCGATACTATTTTTAGGCAAAGAAGAAAACCAAGTTTTTGCACGATCTCGCAAAGAGAACGGAAAAAGCTTCAAGTTCAATGAAAGTATTGAGATGGGATGTGGCATCTTCACTAGGAAGGCCAGAAAATTGCTCTTTCATAACAAGATTCCGCAAGACAGCGTTGATTTCATATGATTCAGCACTAGTGGCGGGAGCAATCGGAGTACTAATAAAATCATTATTATTAGTATTCGAGAATCTCAAAGTTTGGTGTTTTCAGCCATGATGACTTCAACAAACAAACAAGAACACAAGCAAGCAAAAAAACTGGCAAAGGAAAACGACAAAAGGCAAGTGAAAACGGCAAAGGAGAAAGGCAAATGAAAACGGCAAATGTGAAGTGCGGAGAGGAAAACGAGAGGCAACTGGCGAAAAAGGTAAATGCAAGAGATGAGTTTGTGACACTTACTTGGATAGATCTTGACTTGATCTCTCCCCGGCAACGGTGCCAGAAATCCTTATACTACGGCAACAACAGACCTTTCCCGGCAACGGCGCCAAAAATCCTTTTGCTGTTGGCTATGCCTATAGGGATTTCCATGGAAAATAAGCAAAGGATTCCCCCGCGGCCTTGGAGCCTTGTGTTGGTGTTCCCTTGAAGAGGAAAGGGTGATGTAGCATAGCGGCGGTAAGTAATTCCCTCAGTTCGAGAAGCAAGGTATTAATCCAGTAGGTGGATCACGCCAAGTCACAAGTATCTACACAAACACAAAGAGCTTGCACCCAACGCTATGAAGGCGTTGTATATCCCTTATAGATTGTTTGCAAAGTGAGAACTGAAAGCAAAAAGTAAACAAAGCAAAGTAAAAGTGAAAGCTGAGATGATAATTGTGAGTAGACCCGGGGGCCGTAGTGTTCACTAGTGGCTTCTCTCATGAAAGCAAGTAGGCGGAGGGTGAACAAATTACTGTCAAGCAATTGATAGAACCGCGCAAAGTCATGACGTTATCTATGGCAATGATCATACATATAGGTATCACGTCCAAAACAAGTAGACCGATACTTTCTGCATCTACTACTATTACTCCACATGTCAAACGCTATCCAGCATGCATCTAGTGTATTGAGTTCAAAAGAACAGAATAACGCCTTAAGCAAGATGACATGATGTAGATGGACAATCTGAACTCTATGATGAAAGCCCATCTTGTTACCCTTGATGGCAACAACACAATGCGTGCCTTGCTACCCCTTCTGTCACTGGGAAAGGTCATCGCACCGTATGAACCCAAAACCAAGCGCTTCTGCCATTGCAAGAATCACAGATCTAGTTGGCCAAACAAAACCCAAGACTCGGAGAGACTTACAAGGATATCAAATCATGCATATAAGAAATCAACAAAGACTCAAATATAATTCATAGATAATCTGATCACAAATCCACAATTCATCGGATCTCGACAAACACACCGCCAAAGAGGATTACATCGGATAGATCTCCATGAAGATCATGGAGAACTTTGTATTGAAGATCCAAGAGAGAAAAGAAGCCATCTAGCTACTAACTACAGACCCGTAGGTCGAAAGTAGACTACTCACGAGTCATTGGAGAGGAAATAATGTTGATGTAGAAGCCCTCCAGCTCCAAAGTACCCTCCAGCAGGACACCGGGAAGGGTCTCTAGATGAGATCTCGCGGAAACGGAAGCTTGCGGCGGTGGAAAAGTGGTTTCGTGGACGCCCTGATTTTTTCTAGGACTTTAGGGAATATATAGGCCAAAGAGCTAGGGCAGGGGAGTTCTAGGGAGGCCACAAGCCTGGTGGCCGCGGCCCCCCTGGCCGGGGCCACAGGGCTTCACTACTGGAAAACAGTTATTTCCATCTGCTGCTTCTTTGTCGTCTGCTGGCTGATGGCAAAGACCCTCTTTGCCATCAGCTACCAGAAACCATACGGCAAAGAGCAGACTGATGCCAAAGGTACTATTTGCCATCAGCCAGCTCTTTGCCGTCTGCCCGCTCACGACAAAGAGCATTCAGGCACACGGCAAAGAGCATGGGCGGCCCACCCCGCAGCCCCTCTCTCCCCCCTAATGGCCTCTCTCTTTGTCGTCCTCTTTTCTCCTCTGTGTCGTCGGGAGGCGGATGGCAAAGAGGGTGCCCCCTAACGGCCGTTAGCCCCACCCCCACGCGCCACCCTCTCCCCCTAACGGCCACCCCGACACCCCTCTCTCTCACCCCCGACACCACCACCGCCGCCACGCCCTCCTCTGGCCTCCCTACGCTGCCGCCCCTCCTCCTCCGACCTCCCTGCGCCCCCTCCTCCTCCGGCCTCCCTGTGCCCCCTCCTACTCCGGCCTCCCTATGCCCCCTCCGGCTTCCGGCCTCCAGCCTCCCTACGCCGCCGCCCCCTCCTCCTCCGGCCTCCCTACGCCCCCTCCTCCTCCCTCCTCCTGCCTCCGGCCTCCCTGCGCTGCCGCCCCCTCCTCCTCCGACCTCCCTGTGCCCTCCTCCGGCTGCCCTGCGCCCCCTCCTCCCTGCGCCCCCTCCTCCACCACGCCCCTCCTCCTCCCCGGGACCTCCTCCTCCACCACCGTCGTCGATGCTCGCCCCTTCTCCACCACCACCCCCTCCGCCACCACCGTCGTCTCCTCCACCGGCGCACCCTCCTCCTCCCCGGCCGCCCCCCTCCGGTGAGTCATTTTTTTTTCATTTTTTGCTAATTTATAGATTTAGTTTTGTTTTGCTAATTAGTGGTAGCTTGATTATTGTTAGTAGTTTTAGTGGTAGATTTAGTTAGCTTAGTAGTTTTAGTTAGGTTAGTTAGTTAGCTTGGTTAGTTAGGTGGAGGAGGAGAAGAGGAGAAGAGGAGGAGGAGGACGACGAGAAGAGGAGAAGAAGAAGAGGAGTAGTAGGAGGAGGAGGAGGAGAAGAAGAAGAAGAAGAAGAAGAGGAGGAGAAGAAAAAAATAAGAAGGAGAAGAAGAAGAAGAAGAAGAAGAAGAGAAGAAAAAATAAGAAAGAGAAGAAGTAAAGAAGAAGAGAAGAAGAGAATAAGAAAAAAATAAGAAGGAGAAGAAGAGAAAAAAGAAGAAGAAGTTGATTTTTTATTGTTTGGTATTTAGTGGTAGCTAGATTCCTTTTTAGTTACTTAGTGGTAGATTCTTTTTTTTGCTGTTTAGTGCTATCTAGGTTTAGCAATAGGTTTAGGTAGCTTGGTTAGTTAGGTTAGTTAGTTAGTTAGCTTAATAGAAAGAATATGAAGAAGAAGAAGAGGAGGAGGAGGAGAAGAGGAGAGGAGGAGGAGGAGGAGAATAAGAAGGAGAAGAAGAAGAGGAGGAGGAGGAGGAGGAGAAGACAAAAATAAGAAGGAGAAGAAGAAAAGAAGAAGAAAAGAAGAAGAAAAGAGGAAGAGAAGAAGAAGAGAAGAAGAGAAGAAGAATACCTTCTCCTCCTCCTTCTTCTCCTCCTTCTTCTCCTCCTTCTTCTCCTCCTCCTCCTTCTCCTTCTTCTTGATTTCTTATTCTTCTTCTCCTCATCCTCTTTCTTCTCCTCTATCTTATTCTCCTGACCTTATTTTCCCCAACAATGAGATAAGTAGCCCATTTAGCTACAAAATGGCATAAAAACCTTGGTTAGCTCATGAATATTATATTCTTAACTTGTTTTCCTCTAAAATGACATAATTAGATTATTTGTTTTGATCGGGTGGATTTACATGTGATAGTTGTCTCGTCGCTGTGAGGTCTACTGTGTGAAGACCTGCCTGTGCGTTGTACGAGCTCCGCCCCTGCATTCGTGGGTCAGTACAAATTTCATCTCCTCCCCGCCCGTTCATTTACTATGGCTCGGTTTTCGGATGAAACTTTCTAGATTTAGGTAATTAAATTAATTTATCAGTATGTGTGACCAGTATGAGTCTCCCGTTCGAAAGGGCGAGATCTATAAATATGCATGTCTTTGCAAATTTATAACCGCCATCCTTTCGAATTGTCCAACATTATCCATGGACAGCCCGAGTATGTGTAGATTGGGTTCGTTTTCCCGTATGTTGTGCTCTGGATCCGATGCGGAATTTCGTCAGTGCCTCCCGGTTGTTCTCCGGATGCACATCCTCTCTGTTTATTGCGGAGATGTGTATCATGAGAACAGCGGGGAGGTGCTGCCGAAATTTTGCGTTGGATCTGGAGCAGAGCATGGGAAAACGAACCCCATCTACACATACTCTAGTGGGATTAGGACCTATCTTTACCTATTAGCGTGTAGGTTGCCTGGACGTAATAAAAATGGCGAACCTGATTAACCGATGAATATAAATGCTAAATTATATATAAAAATATTTATTTTGTCTTTAGTAGCTACGCAAGATGAGTGATCGTGCATGGATGTATACCAGTCACCCTAGTCAGAAAGAGATGACGCAAGAATGGTTTGTAAAAACAAAGGAATTTGTGAAAGCCGCATTCGCAAATGGCCAGGAAAGAAACTATTGCCCCTGTCCTGGATGCGACAACTATAAAAAGATGAAAGAGGCTGTAATGATTAAACACTTGCAGAGGAGGGGTATTAAGCCTAATTATACGGTGTGGACATTTCATGGTGAGTCTATACAACGCACAAGAGCTGAGGTGGTCCATCGTCGGACGGACGAGCATGGTACCGGGATCGAAGACATGGTGCAAGACTTTGATGATGCTGGGGATTTGGAAGATGAGATGGAGGAATCTGCAAAGGCGTTTTATGAAATGTTGGAGTCTTCAAAATGTCCTCTCCATGAGCACACTGAGCTCCGTCAGCTGGATGCAATTGCACAAGTAATGGATCTGAAGGCTCAGTTCAACTTGGGAAGAGAATGCTACGACGCGATGATGACACTATTTGGACGCTTCCTACCCAAAGGCCATGTCATGCCTGCAAACCTGTACAAGTCAGACAAAATACTTCGTGTACTTAAGATGCCCTATGAGAAGATAATTGCATGTAAGAAAGGATGTGTCTTATTTAGGAAGGAGTATGCACACTTGGACTATTGTCCCAATTGCGAGTCTTGCAGGTATCTTGTGGTAGACAATGGTATGGGTGAGAATAGGCAGACCAAAATTGCAGTTAGTGTTCTTCGGTATATGCCAATCGTACCAAGACTTCAATGTCTTTTCATGATCGAAGAGTAAGCCAGACAGATGACATGGCACAAATTGGGAAAAAGAACCGAACTAGATGCGGATGGGAATAAGATGATGGTACACACATCGGATGGGGAAGCGTGGAAACATTTCGATGGATTGCATCGGGATAAAGCGGCAGATCCAAGGAATCCTCGAGTCTGCGCCGCCACGGATGGTTTTAATCCCTTCGGCATGACGGCAACCCAATACAGTTGTTGGCCTGTATTTGTCATTCCACTTAATCTCCCCCCCCCGGGCAGATTATGCAAAGAAAGAACATATTTCTGACGTTGATAATTCCAAGGCCCAATTATCCGGGGAAGAATATGAATGTGTACCTGCAACCGCTTAAGGATGAATCGGAAGAAGCTTGGGATAATGGGGCCAAGACATACGATGCCACTAGAAAAGAAAACTTCAAAATGCATGTGTGGTACATATACTCTATGCATGACTTGCCAGCGTATGCGCTATTCTCTGGATGGTGTGTGCATGGAAGGTTCCCATGCCCCCAATGCAAGGCAACTCTTCAGTTTCATTGGTTGGAGGAGGGTCGGAAGTATTCTTGCTTTGACTTGCATAGGCAGTTCTTGGATCCTGACAATCAGTTCAGAAAAGACAAGAAGAACTTTACCAAAGGTAAAGTTGTCAAAAACTTGGCACCACCTGCGTTCACAGGACAAAAGATCCTGGATCAGTTAAAGGCCCTCAAGCCTGATCCGGAGCGTCCAGGGTATTTCAAGGGGTATAATTCAAAACACGCCTGGACTCACAAGCCGTGCTTCTCTGATCTTCCTTACTTCAAAGACGTCCTTCTTCCACACAATATCGACATGATGCACACTTAAAAGAATATCGGAGAGGCTATTTTTGGTACATTGTTCGACATAGATGGGAAGACAAAGGATAATATTAAAGCTAGATTCGATCAAGAGACACTATGTCATAGACTGTTACAAAACATGCGAGAAGGCAAAGGAAAGCAGAAGTGGTCGAAGCCAAAGGCCTGGTTCAATCTTGGAAGGCCAGCTATGAGGGAAATTATCTTGTGGGTCAAAATGCATTTGATGTTCCCCGATGGGTATGCAGAGAATCTAAAGAGGAGAGTGAGTCTTGAAAAATTAAAAATCTTTGGTCTCAAGAGTCATGATTGGCAAATATGGCTAGAGCGGGTAATGCCGGTGATGTTACGTGGCTTTATTGCTGAGGATGAATGGCTAGTACTGGCGGAGCTGAGCTATTTCTTCCGTGTTATTTGTGCGAAAGAATTGTCGCCTCGCATTGTAGAAGGCATGGAGGAGTTTGCACCGGAGTTGTTGTGCAAGTTAGAGAAGATCTTTCCACCGGGCTTCTTTAATCCAATGCAGCATTTGATTTTACATCTACCGACCGAGGCAAGATTGGGTGGGCCCGTGCAAGATCGTTGGTGCTATGCAACTAAGAGGATGCAGAAGTCCCGTCGAGCTAAATGTAAAAAATGAGCGTAGAATTGAAGCATCGATGGCTAAGGCATTCATTACTGAGGAGGTGGCAAACTTTGTGACAGCACACTACGAAGCGAGAAATCATCATTTGCATAATCCGAAGCCTCGGCACAATGATGTGGACCCTAAAAAAGGTGGGTCCAACCTCAGCCTAGTAAAAGCGAAGCTCGCACCAGCCGGTGCTTCGAAACCAATAATGTTGGATGTCGAAGAATGGCGGAACATTTTGTTGTATATCTTCAACAACCTAACAGAAGTGCGGCCGAACATCGAGTGAGTTCTCGGCACATTTTCCCGTAACTTCTAATTCATTTGAACTGTTCTTATTCCCGAATATTTCAAACAGCCATTACGTCGCCAAATTCTCGGATGGAGCGGTGATCGAAAATGATTCCGTCGAAGAGTATGAGCTTCTGTCAAAGACAGGAGGTAGCTATCCCGGTTTCATCTCTTGGTTCAAACAAACGGGAATTATCAATAATGGACCATTTCATTTCTTGGTCTAACTTGCGGCTAATGCAACAATCGTTTCGTATTAAACTTGTAGGCTCATTCAGAGTCTATGGACGCCGAATTGAGACAAGTCGCTAATGGTTTGACTATAAGGTCCGTTCATTTGAGAAATACAACATCAACGGGTATCTCTTTCGTACCTTTGGCAAAGAGCTATCTATGCCCGACCAGAAATCTACAAATTGTGGTGTCTCTGTTATCGGCGAAGGTGTTATCGAGTATTATGGCAGAGTTGAAGCAATTTATGAACTTCAATTCTGTGGTGAAAACCCACCGAACGTCGTAGTCTTCAGATGTTATTGGTTCCAGTCGAAGAAGACTAGAAGGACTCATGAACATATAGGACTAGTCGAAATCAATCCAAACACCCATTTAGATGTTCCCGATGTCTATATTACGGTTCAACAGGCGACCCAAGTTTTCTATCTACCGTGGGCATGCCAAACGGATAAGAATCTGGAAGGTTGGTATGTTGTTTATGAAGTGTCGCCACATGTCAGACCACCTCTCCCAAATGAACAGGATTATGAACCTCACATTAACCCAGACACATATGATGGAGAATTCTTCTAAGAAACACGTCTTTCCAAGAAATGTTTCAAGAACACCCAATAACATGGAAGTAGATAGCGACAATGAATCCGACTCCACCCCTGAGCCAGAACCAGAAGACCTGGAACTCGTAGAGGTTACTGATGCGTATGACCTATTCACGCTTCAACAATTAAAGGAAGGCCTTTCACAACTTCACGCCGTTGAACCCGACGAGCACGTCATTCATGAAGACATGCATGATAGTGATGATGATGATGCATTTATTGATGATGATTATTAGTTTGTAAGATTCACAACTTAAATTATATATTTTTTAATCTTTATTATTCATGTACATATTATTAGTCATGTCAGTTATTCAATTTTTCTATGTTGTACTAATTTCTTTTAATCTTTATCATGGCAGGTCACCAGGTGTGGAAAGATGGTGGGCGCTGGTCCAGATCGCTCGACGGGTTCTTCCCAGGCGCCCCGCACGAGGGGTGGTACTTCCCTTCCACCCCTATCTCTCCGTAGAGCCTTGGCAGACAGTCTGTCGACACCACCCGTGGGTTCTTCTTGGTCGGCGGCATTGCCCACTAGGAGAGGTGCTGGTCGGGTAGGGAAGAAGGGGAAGGGTACAAGGAGAGGTTGTGGTCGCGGAACATCCAGGAGGACTGTTGAGCCGTCCTCGCCACCACCATCAGCTCATTCACCCGAGCATAGGACTACTATGGTCGACCCGTTTGCGGAGGAGGCTACGGGGACTCCATTCCAGGAGCCTGGTGTTGACGGGCATTCGTCCCATGAGACTCCAGTCCAGGAGCAGCCTCGGGTCGAGGTGCATTCGGCCCACGAGACTACGGTTCCGGGGGCTTCACCCGACGTGGAGAGGCCCGGATGGGAGACCTGGCCGGATCGTACCGAGTTGCCAGATTGGACCGAGTGTCCGGGTGCCTCGGGGGGGGGGGGGGGATGGCGGGGATGAGCTTACGGGTAGTGAGGGCGATGTGCAGGTGGACGGGGCCACCGTGTACAAGCGTGGTAGTACACGTCTCCCGGTCGCGTCGGCTACCCGCGAGCAGAGGCCGGTGATTAAACCTGAAGGAGATAGATAAGTACATTTACTCTTTTTTTAGCTTTTGCCTTCAAGTTTGTTCAAATAACTAATGCATTGACCTTATCATACTGTAGGGGATGGGTACACCCTCTTGGAGTTCACAGGCCGAACTCCGTCCTTGGTGTGCTTTGCCGGACAAATTTCCCGGGGTTTTTCACGTTGCCTGGTGAGGGTCAGGTTCCTACACTAGGATTTTCCTGGGAGCACTACCAGGCTGCGCAGGCCCCGCCGGAGGAGATTATAGATGGTGTCTTGTGCCACACGAGGGCCGAGATGGTGATCAAGAGCTTTTGGGTAAATTATCCTTTTACAGAATCTAAAATTAACAATATATCTAATTATTGTACTAATCGGTGTTTTCACGTTTGATTGCAGACCTTCTATAGGTGTGAGGATGGATATGAGGAGGAGGCGGCCAGGGTTCTCGAGGCCGAGTGTAAGCGGTTACTACAGAACTTGCGCCACGAGGCTCGGCCGCAGGCAATTCGAGATTACTACGCCACGCGTGGTATTAAGAAGTAGAAGAAAGATTGTCGCGGAAAGTTTCTGAAGAAGGAGCAATACATGAAGGTAATTACCTATTCTTAAGTCCTTCTACGTAGTTTTTTTTATTTCATTCATAGGCGTAGCGCTGAAAATTCTTTCTAATAACTTACAGGTGCCCCCGAGATGGTGTGCGGATAAGATGGATTGTTGGGAGGCGTTGGTTGATGAGTGGTGCACAGGCAGCTGGCGAGCTGTCCACGAGAATGCGAAGGATCGGCGTAGCCAAATGGTTGGTGTGCCACACCATCAAGGCAGCACCAACTTACTTCAGTTCGGACGAAACTGGGTATGTGATTTGCTTCATGATTCATGCAATTCATTCTTGATGCTAATATTTTGTTCCTCTTTTTTAGGCGCATCACAATAAGACGGAGATGCCACACTTGTACGACCTTTATGGCATTGCCCATACTGCCTCATACAAGAAGGCGAAGGCATTCTCTGAGTCTGACCTGGATGATCCGAATAAATTCACCAACATATCATCCCACCAGAAGCTCGTGGCATACAGGGACGCGGGGAAAGCTATGAAAGGGGATGACTTTAACCCTAGCCAGGAACCTTTGGATCCAGAGCTGGTGATGATATCTGGTGACGGGAGGCCCCATGGATCGATAGCCATTGGAGATGGGATAATACGTTGTCCACTCACTCTCCCGGAGATCAAGGCGCGCCAGTCGAGCAGCTGTCCTGAGATAATGCGTCGTCCACGACCAGTCGAACTTGCCAGCGAGGTTAGTTGTATGGACTAAGAACACTTTCATCCATTTCATTATGTGTGTCACCATATATCATTACTGTGGTAACGAGGAATGGTGTTTCAGGCTGCTCTTCACAAAGAGAGATTGGCAAACCAGGCTGCTCTTGAGAAAGAGAGATTGGCAAGCCAGGTTGCTCTTGAGGCTGCTCTTGAGAAAGAGAGATTGGAAAGTCAGGCTGCTCTTGATGAGAGGGACCAGACCACGACACTATTGATTGAGGAGGAGAGGTCCCGTAATGAGGTGGGTCAATGGGCCCTGTACGAGCTTTTTGTGGTAAGTTTTTTTCACATTAGCCAAATCATGTGTGTAATGTCTGTTTCATTACTAACTAATACGACCCACTCTTCAGGTTCTGTGCGAGAAGAGCGGTCAAGTCCCTCCGCCGATGCCTGTCTTCTCTTCGATTGGCACGATGAGTTTCATTATAAACTAGTATTAATAATTGAGTATCATCATGCTAACTGAGACATTGCAAAATATCTATTCTGCAGAATAACTCCCGAGCGGCATCGCACGACCCTTCTCCAGGTGTTTCTCCTCCTTGATGACCACTACGGGAAGTTTCTCTTCTCCTCTTTCATATGCTCCTTGCCTTAATTTCCCCAACAATGACATAGTTAGCCCATTTAGCTCCAAAAAGACATAATTAGCCCATTTAGCTCCGAAATGCCATAATAAGCTCAAAATGGCAATAGAACCTTGGTTAGCTCATTAATATTATATAGTTAGCTTGTTTTCCTCTAAAATGAGATAATTAGCCCATTTAGCTCCAAAAAGACATAGTTAGCTAATTTAGCTCCAAGAAGAGGAGAAGAGGAGAAGAAATATGAAAAGAAAGAAGAAGAAGAAGAAGAGAAGAAGGAGAAGGAGGAGGAGGAGGAGGAGGAGGAGAAGGCCAAGGACCTTCTAGTCCTTCTCCTCCTCCTCCTTCTCCTCCTTCTCCTCCTTCTTCTTGATTTCTTCTTCTTCTCCTCCTCCTCCTCTTTCTTCTCCTCTTTCAAATTATCCTTGCTTTAATTTCCCCAACAATGACATAATTAGTCCATTTAGCTCCAAAATGCCATAATAACCTCAAAATGGCATAAGAACCTTGGTTAGCTCAGGAATATTATATACTTAGCTTGTTTTCCTCTAAAATGGGATAATTAGCCCATTTAGCTCCAAAAAGACATAATTAGGTAATTTAGCTACAACAAGAGGAGAAGAGGAGAAGAAATAGGAAAAATGAAAAGAAAGAAGAAGAAGAAGAAGAACAACAAAAAGAGAAGAAGGAGAAGGAGGAGGAGGAGGAGAAGGCCAAGGACCTTCTAGTCCTTCTCCTCATCCTCCTTCTCCTCCTGCTTCTTGATTTCTTCTTATTCTCCTCCTCCTCCTCTTTCTTATACTCTTTAATATTATCCTTGATTTAATTTCCCCAACAATGACATAATTATCCCATTTAGCTCCAAAATTCCATAATAACCTCAAAACGGCATAAGAACCTTGTATAGCTCATGAATATAATATACTTAGCTTGTTTTCCTCTAAAATGGGATAATTAGCCCATTTAGCTCCAAAAAGAAATAATTAGTTAATTTAGCTCCAACAAGAGGAGAAGAGGAGAAGAAATAGGAAAAATTAAAAGAAATAAGAAGAAGAAGAAGAAGAAGAAGAAGAAGAGAAGGAGAAGGAGGAGGAGGAGGAGGAGAAGGCCAAGGACCTTCTAGTCCTTCTCCTCCTCCTCCTTCTCCTCCTTCTTCTTGATTTCTTCTTCTTCTCCTCCTCCTCGTCTTTCTTCTCCTCGTTCATATTATCCTTGATTTAATTTCCCCAACAATGACATAATTAGCCCATTTAGCTCCAAAATGCCATAATAAGCTCAAAATTGCATAAGAACCTTGGTTAGCTCATGAATATTATATACTTAGCTTGTTTTCCTCTAAAATGGGATAATTAGCCCATTTAGCTCCAAAAAGACATAATTAGGTAATTTAGCTCCAACAAGAGGAGAAGAGGAGAATAAATAGGAAAAATGAAAAGAAAGAAGAAGAAGAAGAAGAAGAAGAGAAGGAGAAGGAGGAGGAGGAGGAGTAGCAGGAGGAGAAGGCCAAGGACCTTCTAGTCCTTCTCCTTGTCCTCCTTGTCCTCCTTCTCCTCCTTCTTCTTGATTTCTTATTCTTCACATCCTCCTCCTCTTTCTTCTCCTCTTTCATATTATCCTTGCTTTAATTTGCCCAATAATGACATAATTAGCCCATTTAGCTCCAAAATCCCATAATAAGCTCGAAATGGCATAAGAACCTTGGTTAGCTCATGAATATTATATTCCTAGCTTGTTTTCCTCTAAAATGGTATAATTAGCCCATATAGATCCAAAAAGACATAATTAGGTAATTTAGCTCCAACAAGAGGAGAAGAGGAGAAGAAATAGGAAAAATTAAAAGAAAGAAGAAGAGGAAGAAGAAGAGAAGAAGGAGAAGGAGGAGGAGGAGAAGGCCAAGGACCTTCTAGTCCTTCTCCTCCTCCTCCTTCTCCTCCTTCTTCTTGATTCATCTTCTTCTCCTCCTCCTCCTCTTTCTTCTCCTCTTTAATATTATCCTTGATTTAATTTCCCCAACAATGACATAATTAGACCATTTAGCTCCAAAATGCCATAATAAGCTAAAAATGGCGTAAGAACCTTGGTTAGCTCATGAATATTATATTCTTAGCTTGTTTTCCTCTAAAATGGTATAATTAGCCCATATAGCTCCAAAAAGACAAAATTAGGTAATTTAGCTCCAACAAGAGGAGAAGAGGAGAAGCAATAGGAAAAATGAAAAGAAAGAAGAAGAAGAAGAAGAGAAGAAGGAGAAGGAGGAGGAGGAGGAGGAGAAGGCCAAGGACCTTCTCCTCCTTCTCCTCCTTCTCCTCCTTCTTCTTGATTTCTTCTTGATTTCTTCTTCTTCTTCTACTCCTCCTCTTTCTTCTCCTCTTTAATATTATCCTTTCTTTAATTTCCCCAACAATGACATAATTAGCCCATTTAGCTCCAAAATGCCATAATAAGCTAAAAATGGCATAAGAACCTTGTTTAGCTCATGAATATTATATTCTTAGCTTGTTTTCCGCTAAAATGACATAAATAGCTCGTAAAGCTCCAAAAAGACATAATTAGGTAATTTAGCTCCAACAAGAGGAGAAGAGGAGAAGAAATAGGAAAAATGAAAAGAAAGAAGAAGAAGAAGAAGAAGAGAAGAAGGTGAAGGAGGAGGAGGAGGAGGAGGAGAAGGCCAACGACCTTCTAGTCCTTCTCCTCCTCCTCCTTCCCCTCCTTCTCCTCCTTCTTCTTGATTTCTTCTTCTTCTCCTCCTCCTCTTTCTTCTCCTCTTTCATATTATCCTTGCTTTAATTTCCCCAAAAATGACATAATTAACCCATTTAGCTCCAAAATGCCATAATAAGCTAAAAATGGCATAAGAACCTTGGTTAGCTCATGAATATTATATTCTCAGCTTGTTTTCCGTTAAAATGACATATTATCCCATATAGCTCCAAAAAGACATAATTAGGTAATTTAGCTCCTACAAGAGGAGAAGAGGAGAAGAAATAGGAAAAATGAAAAGAAAGAAGAAGAAGAAGAAGAAGAGAAGAAGGAGAAGGAGGAGGAGGAGGAGGAGAAGGCCAAGGACCTTCTAGTCCTTCTCCTCCTTCTTCTTGATTTCTTCTTCTTCTCCTCATCCTCCTCTCTATTCTCCTCTTTCATATTGTCCTTGTTTTAATTTCCCCCACAATGACATAATTAACCCATTTAGCTCTGAAATGTCATAATAAGCTAAAAATGGCATAAGGACCTTGGTTAGCTCATGAATATTATATTCTTATCTTGTTTTCCGCTAGAATGACATAATTAGCTCAAAAACATCATATTTTGTTCTTCTTCTGACTTTCTTATCCACATTTTTGCAGATTGGATATACATGCATGGAAGCTGGCATTCATGGAGTTGAACA
The DNA here is from genome assembly GCF_904849725.1 of Hordeum vulgare subsp. vulgare. Classification (NCBI taxonomy): domain Eukaryota; kingdom Viridiplantae; phylum Streptophyta; class Magnoliopsida; order Poales; family Poaceae; genus Hordeum; species Hordeum vulgare. The sequence goes on from NC_058521.1 coordinate 372,419,490, forward strand.
ATGTTGATGGATGAACTTTATATGTATGTCATCTAGTTTTCATTTGAGTTGATGAACAGTGTCGAACTATATGTACATGTATATATGGATAAACAGTGCAATACTTTTTATGTTGGTGCTTTCGATATATGGGGATGTACATTGATTTATATGTATATCATATATGTGTGGTGAATTATATATATGTGTTGGCAAGCATATGTGTGGTGAACAATATATCATATATGTGTGGTGAATTATATAAATGTGCTGTCAAATATATATATATGTGCTGTGAAATAATATAAAACAAAAAAACAGGTACTATATGGGCTCTTTGTCGTCTGCCAGCTGATGGCAAAGACATGTGCCATCAGCTGGCAAACGGCAAAGGTGCCACATGGCACCCAGCTATGCATCCTGGGGTGTCTGTATAGGCTCTTTGCCCTCTGCTTCCACGGTGGGCAGACGGAAAAGAAGAGGGCACAGAGGAGGGGGGGAGGAGGAGGCAGACAGCAAAGAGTGCAGGGGGGAGGAGGAGGAGGCAGACGACACAGAAGAGGGGGGGGGGCAGACGACAAAGAAGAGGGGGGAGGCAGACGGCAAAGAAGAGGGGGAGGCAGACTGCAAAGCCTCCATTAACCCCTAATGGGGGCAACGCTTGTCGGTTGCCGTCTCGATCACTTTGCCGACTGCTCCTATGAAAAGCTGACGGCAAAGCTCTTTGCCATCCGCTTTGGGGAGACAGATGGCAAAAAAGGTACGATGCCGTCGTAGGCTGACACGGAAATTTTGCCGGCCGTGAGATTCTTTGCCGTCTGTGGTATTCTCTTTGCCGTCCGGGATTTACTCTTTGCCGTCTATGAAGGCTGGCGGCAAAGAAACTGATTCATGTAGTGCTTGTGGGCTCCCAGTGGGCCTCGTGCCTTGGCCCTCAAGTCCCCCGATCTTCTTCTGTTATGGAAAAATTCATTTCGGGGATTTTATTCCGTTTGGACTCCGTTCCAAAATCAGATATGAAAAGAGTCAAAAACACAGAAAAAACGAGAACTGGCACTTGGCACTGAATTAATAAGTTAGTCCCAAAAAAGATATAAAAGGTATATAAAACATCCAAAGTTGACAAGATAACAACATGAAACCATAAAAAATTATAGATACGTTTGAGACGTATCCGGGGCTTCGTTGGCAGCTGGGCTCCGGGTTGGCGGTGATATCCCCCAGCACTTGTGAAGTACGAGCCGGGGGCTCATCGCCCATCAAAGCCTTCGTATTCTTCGAAGAACTCCGCACCAAAGGTTCCGGGTCCATGCAACAACAAAAGCGGGACCCAATAAACAAACCAAATCAATGAGGCGGGAGCCAAACAATGTGGGCGTACGCCTTATTCTTCCTCTTCCTCTGAGTCGAAGATGGAGAGATCAAATTGGACCCTAACCACGACTTTTGTAGGAGCCAGCGGAGTGGCGCTCCGGCGGCGCTTGGCCACGGCGGTAGCGAAGGATCGCTAAACAGGGACGCCGGATGATGCTTGGCGAAGGACCCTTTTCTTCTTAGGAGCTGGGGGCTTCCCCGGAGCCTCCTCATCAACGGATTCCTTGCCAGGAACGTCCCGCATGGCGGTGCAGTTGTGTTCTCCGGCAACTTCATCCAGTCCGGCAAGTATTTCCTCCAGCAATGTCGAGTCTTTGCTGGACTCGCCCATGAAGCCCGCGCTGCCGTCCGCCTCGGCGAGAGCTGCCTCTTGGACCTTGGAAGCGATATACGCCACCTCCTCATCAAAAGTGGGGTGGAAGACGTTGTCTTCCTCACAGATGGCCACCTACGTCAGGTCTTCGAAGAATTGTAGGACCTGCTCCGCACTTGGCTCGTCCCACGATGGGTCGAGGCCGAGGGCATTCCACTCGGGCATCATGGCGGTGATGGAGCTGACGGCGGAGTTGTTGCACAAGGGGACGACGTTCGCCGTCATCTTGAACTTCCCCTCGGGCTTGAACAACTTCTGGCAGGTGGCCACGTGTTGCATGACCGTCAAGTTGCCGTTTATTCCAGGGTGCGATCTCATGATATTCGCCGCGTTTTTATATTCCCAGGTCGATCTCCCTTTCTTTTGCAAAGGATCAATGATCCGGCGCATTAAATCCGCGACTACCATCTCAACAGTGAGCCCAGTAGGTCGGAGGCGCAAGATCTTGGTGACCGCAACCGAGAGCTTCTCGTCCGCCTGGTTGAAGTCGCTCCAGCCCCTGCCACGCGATATAGTGGTGGTCCTGGGCTTGCAGAAAGCGTGGGGTTTATCTTGCATAACCCAGTACCACTTCCTGCGCCACTCTTCCCATTTCTCATGGTAGACCTCGTCTATTACGCCCCTTTGGTCCTGGGGATCTAGGCGAGGAAACCAGAGAGGGCTCCCCCTTTTGGATACGGGGGTTGAAGTAATGGCAGAGGAGGGCGACATTGGGGACTACCCCGACGAAGTTTTCGCACAGATGCGCGAACATGGACATACAAGTTACCACATTTCATGTAAAATCCAAGAGCCGAAGGCCGTAAGAGCGCATGCCCTTCATGAAGAAATCAGACTAAGGGGGACAAAGGCCGCAGGAAAATAATTCACGGTGGGATGCGCCTTCGTCTCGCTTTCCCACATGAGAAAGTATCGGGCCTTCAATGCCTCCACTTCCAGTCCTGGGGGGAAGATGACCATCTTCTGCCGCATCTTCACCATCTCGCCCTCCGTGCTGGCCTCCATCCGATTGTTGGCCTTTGGCGCCATGGCAAAAGGGGTGGAAGGGGATGCTAGGACCAGGGGAGACATGGAATGGGAGGAAGCGGGAGGCTGAGAGGAGCTATGATTCATGCTCGAAATGGGGAGAGCAATGGCAATGCTGAGATTTGGGCAAAAACGGGGGATAAATGGGTGGCGGCCTAGGTTGTTTCCCCTTTATGAGGGCAGAACGCTAGGCCGCCCCTTCGCCACCCCGAGGCTCCCCCTGCACACACCCCAGCTGTTCAACCACTCCGCCCCCGACCCCCATGTTGCGCATTAGACGCGTGTCAGGGGGGGACACGGGCGCGGTAACGGTAAAATCGCAGCCACACGATCTTAAACTCAACTACCCGAGCACCGGTTTTGGGCCTGGCCCAACGACGTCGCACATCCGGTATGGCCCATGCCCGGGGGCTCCTACCGGTGAACCAAAGATTGGGCCTTTGATGCCCTGTACTAGTGCACGGGAAGTTAAGAGCGCCATCCATGATAGGACAATAATGGTGCCCGCGGGAAGATACCTTGAAGGCCCCCGAAACCTCAAGACCAAAGACTAGAAGGCATCAAGTCCCCGACAAGCCCCTTTGCCGGGAAGAAGGCAGCAAGACCCCGACAAGCTCCTTGCCGGGGAGCTTCCAATACCTCAATGCACGTCAAGCCCGGCAGGGTCCCGAAGAACATCGTGCCAGCGCAACAACTAGTTGCACCCTAGTCAGTTGATATGTGTCGCTCTAGTCGACGCGTGTCAAGCATAATCTGGGGAGCACAGTGCCGATGGGACGCACGGTTGTCCCATCTTTGAGGCACCTGGCGAAGCCATTAATGCATCTGCTAAGATGGCACAACCACTGTAGCTTACTATACAACTTGTGGGTGCACTGTGCACCTCGTGAAAACCCGATGCTGCCCCTGTGGGAGTCCCCTTCCACCTATAAAAGGAGGCCTTGTGCATGCATTTGGGAAGGATAGCCAGTTGGACTATTCACGCTAAGCAGCCGATAACCTTTATACCATTAACACGAAGCAGGAATAGGGTTTTACGCCCCCGAGCAGCCCGAACCTGGGTAAAACCGATTGTGCCCCAATCCTTAGCTGTGCCCTTGGTGCATCCTTCTCCCCCGAACAACCGTAAGGAGCCCTTAGGTTCCATAGGTGCTCATGTTGTTCGACGACAACATAAATAGCTTAGTTAGGTCAAAAATAGCACAAGAACATTGGTTAGCTCATAACTCAACCTATCTTCCTCCAAAATGACATAATAAGCTCAAAATAACATAAGTAATCATCTTCACCTTCTTCTTCTCCTCCTTTTTCTCCTCCTTCTTCTAGTCTTCTCCTCCTCCTTCTCCTTCTTCTGCTAGTTTTATTCTCCAAAATGACATACTTAGCTAATTATCATCTAAAATTACATAATTAGCTTATTTAGTTCATTTATGACATAATTATCTTAGTTAGGTCGAAAATAGCACAAGAACCTTGGTTACCTCTTTACTTAGTGTATCTTCCTCCAAAATAATATAACACTGCAGGAATCAGACACTTTTCCGTCTGCCATAACATACGGCAAAGAGGTGTCCAACCGACGACAAAGGTCTTTGTCATTTGCCTCCTGTCGACAAAGTTCCTATGACTACTTTCGACGGCATAGCACCTTCTTTGCCGTTTGTCAGTCATAAGCAGACGACAAAGGCCTTTGCCGTCAGCCTATGATACAGAGCAAACGACAAACATCTTTAGACAACAGCCGACAGGCAACGCCTCCGTTAGGGGCTAACGGAGGATTTGCCGTCTGGCTCACTCATCATCTTTGTCGTCTGCCTCGCTCATCATCTTTGACGTCTGCCTATATGGGCCAACCCTTAGTTTGCCCAGCTGGCTGCTCATACTCTTTGCCGTTTGCCTCCCTCATATTCTTTGCCGTCTGCCTCCCTCGGGCTCTATGTCGTCTGCCAGTGCAGGGTAGTGGACGACAAGGAGCCTATATGGGCCAGCTGCTGCTGCCCCAGGTTGCATAGCTGGGTGCCACGTGGCACCTTTGTGGTCCGCTGCCTGATGGCAAAGTCCTTTGCCATCAGCTAGCAGACGACAAAGAGCCCATATTGGCACAATTTTGTTTTTTATGTTATTTCACAACATATATATATATATATATATATATATATATAATTCATAGCACATATATGATATATAGGTCACAACACATATATGATATACGTATAAAGTTCATCAATGCCATTTGTTCATCAATGTACATCCCATATATCGAAAGAACCAACATATACAATGTTTCATCCATATATATACATATACATATAGTTCCACATATATGGTTCATCCATATAGACATATACATGTAGTTCCACATTGTTCATCAACACAAATGAAAAGTAGAACTGAAGCAGTCCATAAATGCCAGCTTCCATGCATGTAGTACATCGAATCTGCAAAATGGGAATAAGAAAGTCAGAAGAAGAACAACAACAACATATGACATTTTTGAGCTTATTATGTCATTGTGGAGGAAAATAAGCTAAGTATGTGACCTTTTTGAGCTAACAAGGTTATTATGCCATTTTTGACCTAACTAAGCTAATTATGACAATTTGGATGGAAATAAGCTAACTATATGACATTTATGAGGTAACAAAGGATCTTATGTCATTTTTTACCTAACTAAACTAATTATGTCATTTTAGAGGAAAACAAGCTAAGTATATAATATTCATGAGCTAACCAAGGCTCTTATGCCATTTTGAGCTTATTATGTCTTTTTGGAGCTAAATGGGCTAATTATGTCATTGTTGGGGAAAATAATGTAAGGAGAACATGAAAGAGGAGAAGAAAGAGGAGGATAAGAAGAAGAAGAAAAGAAGAAGAAGAAGGAGATGAAGAAGGAGAAGAAGGAGAAGGAGGAGAAGAAGTAGGACTCCTCCTTCTCCTCCTCCTTCTCCTTCTTTTTCTCCTTCTTCTTCTCTTATTCTTCTTCTTCCTTATTTTCATTTCACCTCTTCTCCTCTTCTTGGAGCTAAATTAGCTAATTATGTCATTTTAGAGGAAAACAAGCTAAGTATATGATATTCATGAGCTAACCAAAGTTCTCATGCCATTTTAAGCTTATTATGTCATTTTGGAGCTAAATTAGCTAAGTTATGAGCTAACCAAGGTTCTTATGATGTTTTTACCTAACTAAGCTAATTATGTCATTTTGGAGGTTAGTTAGCTAAGTATCTCTTTGTTTGGTTAAATAAGCTACGTAGAAGAAGAAAGAGAAGAAGAACGAAGAGAAGATGACAGAGAAGAAAAAGAAGAAGGAGGAGGAGGAGGAGTAGGAAGAGAAGGAGGAGGAGGAGAAGAAGAAGAAAAGAAAAAGAGAAGAAGAAGGAGAAGGAGGAGGAGATAAGAAGAAGGATAAGAAGAAGGAGAAGAAGGAGGGCTCCTTCTCCATCTTCTCCTCCTTCTCCTCCTTCTCCTTCTTCTTCTCTTCTTCTTATTCTTCCTTCTTTTCATTTTTCCTCTTTCTTCTCCTCTTGTCCTATTATTGGAGCTAAATTAGCTAAGTATGTATTTTTGGAGCTAAATGGGATAATTATTTCATTATTGGAGAAAATAAGTAAGGAGATTATGAAAGAGGAGAACAAATAGGAGAAGAAGAAGAAGATGGAGAAGAAGAAGGAGAAAAAGAAGGATAAGAAGGAGGAGAAGTAGGTCTCCTTCTCCTTCTTCTCCTCCTTCTCCTTCTTATTCTCCTTCTTCTTCTCTTCTTCTTCTTCTTCCTTCTTTTCCTTTTTCCTATTTCTTCTCCTCTTCTCCTCTTCTTGGAGCTAAATTAGATAAGTATGTCTTTTTGCAGCTAAATGGGCTAATTATGTCATTTTATAGCTAAACAAGCTAATTATACAATATTCATGAGCTAGCCAAGGTTCTTATGACATTCTGAGCTTATTATTTCATTGTGGAGCTAAATTAGCTAAGTTATGAGCTAACCAAGGTCCTTCTTATATTTTCAGCTAACTAAGCTAATTATGTCATTTTGGAGGATAATTAGCTAAGTATGTCCTTGTTGGGGAAAATAAGCTACGTAGAAGAAGAAAGAAGATCAGAAAAAGGAGAAGAAAAATAATAAGAAGAAGAAGAAGGGGAGGAGGAGGAGGAGGAGAAGGAGAAGGAGAAGGTGGAGTAGGAGAAGAAGAATAATAAATGAAGAAGAGAAGAAGAAGGAGAAGAAGAAGGAGAAGATGGAGGAGAGAAGAAGAAGGAGTAGAAGAAGGAGAAGAAGAACGAGAAGAAGAAGGAGAAGAACGAGAAGAAGGAGAGCCCTACTTCTTCTCCTCCTTCTCCTTCTTCTTCTCCTCTTCTTCTTCTTCTTCTTCCTTCTTCTCCTCCGTGTTCTTCTTCTTCTCCTTCTTCTTATCTTCTTCTTGTTTTCTTTTTCTTCTTCCTTCTTTTCATTTTTCCTATTTCTTCTCCTCTTCTCCTCTTCTTGGAGCTAAGTTATCTAAGTATGTATTTTTGTTGCTAAATGGGCTAATTATGTCATTTTAGAGGAAAACAAGCAAAGTATATAATATTCATGAGCTAACCAAGGTTCCTATGCCATTTTGAGCTTATTATGCCATTTTGGAGATAAATTAGCTAAGTTATGAGCTAACCAAGGTTCTTATGATGTTTTTCCCTAACTAAGCTAATTATGTCATTTTGTAGGATAATTAGCTAAGTATGTCTTTGTTTGGGAAAATAATCTACGTAGAAGTAGAAAGAGAAGAAGCAAGAAGAGAAGAAGAAGGAGAAGAAAAACAAGAAGAAGAAGAAGAAGAAGAAGAAGGAGGAGGACGAGGAGGAAGAGGATAAGGAGAAGGAGAAGGAGCAATAGGAGGAGAAGAAGAAGGAGAAGAAGGAGGGCTCCTTCTCCTTCTTCTCCTCCTTATTCTCTTCTTCTTCTCTTATTAATCTCTTCCTCTTCTTCTTCCTTCTTTTCATTTTTCCTCTTTCTTCTCCTCTTGTCCTCTTCTTGGAGCTAAATTAGCTAAGTATGTCTTTTTTGTAGCTAAATGGGCTAATTATGTCATTTTTTGGGAAAATAAGGTAAGTAGAATATTAAAGAGGAGAAGAGAGAGGAGGAGAAGAATAAGAAGAAAAGAAGAAGAAGGAGAAGGAGAAACAGTAGGACTCCTTCTCCTTCTTCTCATCCTTCTCCTTCTTATTCTTCTTCTTCTTCTTCTCTTCTTCTTCTTCTTCCTTCTTTTCATTTTTCCTATTTCTTCTCCTCTTCTCCTCTTCTTGGAGCTAAATTAGCTAAGTATGTCTTTTTGGAGCTAAATGGGCTAATTATGTCATTTTGGAGCTAAATTAGCTAAGTATGCCTTTTCAGAGCTAAACTAGCTAAGTATGTCATTTTGGAGCTAAATTAGCTCAGTATGTCTTTTTCAATCTAAACTAGCTAAGTATGTCATTTTGGAGCTAAATTAGCTCAGTATGTCATAAATGAACTAGAGTAAACTTACCATCATGGTCATCAAGGAGGAGAAGCACCAGGGTTGCTCGTGGTGGCTTCGTTGGGAGACGGTTGCCCTAGAGAAGGGTCGTTCGATGCCGCTCGGGAGTTATTTTGTAGAAAAGATATTTTGCAATGTCTCAGTTAGCATGATGACACTCAATTGTTAATACTAGTTTATAATGACCATTGAAATGAAACTCATAGTGCCAATCGCAGATAAAATGGGTATCGGCGGAGGGGCTTGACCGGACTTCTAGCACATAGATTGCACAGTTGGTTTTGAAGAGTCGGTCATATTAGTTAGTAATGAAACATACATTAAACACATGATTTGGCTAATGTGAAAAAGAAACTTACCACAATAAGCTCGTACATGGCCAGGTGACCCGCCTCATTCCAGGCCCTCTCCTCCTCAATCAACCGAGCCATGGTCCGGTCCCTCTCCTCACGAACAGCCTTAAGAGCAGCCTGGCTAGCCAATCTCTCTTTCTCAAGAGCAGCCTAGTTTCCCGCTCTCTCTTTCTGAAGAGCAACCTGCAACACCATTCCTCGTTACCACAGTAATGATCGATGTCCACACACACAATGAAATGGATGAAAGTTTTCTTAGTCCGTACAACTAACCTCGATGGCAAGATCGACTGGCCGTGGACGAGGCGTTAACTCAGGACAGGAGCTTGACTGTCGCGCCTTGATCTCCGGGAGAGTGAGTGGACAACGTATTATCCCATATCCAATGGTTATCGAGCCATGGGGCCTCCCGCCACCAGATATCATCATTATCTCTGGATCCAAAGGTTCCTGGCTCGGGTTAAAGTCCTCCCGGTTCCAAGCCATCCCCATGTCCCTGTATTTCACGAGCTTGTGGTGGGATGAGATGTTGGTGAAGTTCTTTGGATTATCCAGGTCAGACTCAGAGAATGCATTCGTGTTCTTGTGGGAGGCAGCATGGGCCATGCCATAAAGGTCGTACAACTCTGGCATCTCCGTCTTATTGTGATGCGCCTAAAAGAGAGGAACAAAGTATTAGTAAGGGGCTCAAGCTAGCATGAGGAATGAATTACATGAATCATGAAGCAAACCACATACCCAGTTTCGTCCGAACCGAAGTAAGTTGGCATTGCCTTGATGGTGTGGCATACCAACCATTTGGCTACGCCGATCCATCGCATTGTAGTGGGCGGCTCGCCAGTTGCCTGTGCACCAGTCATCCACCAACGCCTGCCAACAATCCATCTTATCCGCACACCATCTCGAGGGCACCTATAAGTTATTAGAAAGAATTTTGAGCGCTACGCCTATGAATCAAATCAAGAAAACTACGTACAATGCCTTAAGAATAGGTAATTACCTTCATGTACTGCTCCTTCTTCAGATACTTTTCGCAACACTCCTTCTTCTGCTTCTTAATACCACGCGTGCCCTAGTAGTCTCGAATAGCCTGCGGCCTAGCCTCGTGGCATAAGTTCTATAATAAACACCTACACTCGGCCTCGAGAACCTTGGCGGACTCCTCCTCATATCCCTCCTTACACCTATAGAAGGTCTGCAATCAAACGAGACAACACCGATTAGTACAATAACTAGCTATATTGTTAATTTTAGATTGTGTAAAAGGATAATTTACCCAAAAGCTATTGATCACCATCTCGGCCCTTGTGTGGCACAAGACACCATCTGTAATCTCCTCTGGCGGGGCCTGCGCAGCGTGGTAGTGCTCCGAGGTAAATCCTAGTGTAGGAACCTGACCCTCACCAGGCAACGTGACAAACCCCAGGAAATTTGTCCGGCAAAGCACACCAAGGACGGTCTTTGGCTTGCAGACTCCAACAAGGTGTTTGCATCCCCTGCAGTATGATAAGGTCAACACAATAGATATTTGAAAAAACTTGAAGGCAAAAGCTAAAAAAAGAGTAAATGTACTTACCTGTCCCCTTCAGGCTTAATCACCGGCCTCTGCTCGCGGGTAGCCGACACGACCGGAAGACATGTACTACCATGCTTGTACATGGTGGCCCCATACATCTGCACGTCGCCCTCACTATCCGTAGACTCATCCCCGCCATCAACAGAATATCCACCCGGACCCTTGGTCTAATCCGGCACCTCGGTCTAATCCGGCCAGGCGCACCATCCGGACGTCTCCATGTCGGGTGAAGCCTGTGTGGCGGGAGTCTGCTTGGACCTAGCCTCAGGAACCGAAGTCTCGTGGGACAAACGTACCTTGATCCGAGGCTGATCCTGGACCGCAGTCTCATGGGCTGAATGCCCGTCCACCCGACGCTCCTGGACCGGAGTGCGTGTAGCCTCCTCCGCAAACGGGTCTACCATAGTAGTCCTATGCTCAGGTTAATGAGCTGGTGGTGGTGGAGAGGATGGTGCAACAGTCCGCCTACATCTTCCGCGACCACCACCTCTCCCTGTACCCTTCCCCTTCTTACCTACCCGACCAGCACCTCTCCTAGTGGGAATGTGGCCGACGAAGAAACACCCGGGGTGGTGTCGTCAGACTGTCTACCAAGGATCCATGGATAGATAGGGGTGGAATGGAAGTACCACCTGTCGTGCGGGCTACCGAAGAAGAACCCGTCGAGCGATATCGACCCGCGCCCACCATCTTTCAACACCCGCTGACCTGCAATGATAAAGGTTAAAAGAAATTAGTACAACATAAAAAAATTGAATAACTGACATAAATAATAATATGTACATATATAATTTAAGTTGGGAATCTTACAAACTAATAATCATCATCAATAAATGCATCATCATCATCACTATCATGCATGTCTTCATGAATGACGTGCTCATCGGGTTCAACGACATGAAGTTGTGGAAGGCCTTTCTGTAATCGATCAAGCATTGACAGGTCATCCGCAGCAGTAACGTCTTCTAGTTCCAGCTCTGCTAGTTCTGGCTCAGGGGTGAAGTCGGATTCATTGTCGCTGTCTACTTCCATGTTCTCGATTGAAGCACGGCGGTTCTTGAAATGTTTCTTGAAAGACGTGTTTCTTGGAAGAATTCTCCATCATATGTGTCTGGTTAATGTGAGGTTCATAATCCTGTTCATTTGTGGGAGCTGGTCTAACACGTGGCAGCACTTCAGAAACAACATACCAACCTTCCAGATTCTTATCAGTTTGGCATGCCCACGGTAGATAGAAAACTCGGGTCGCGTGTTCAGCCATAATATAGACATCGGGAACATCTAAATGGGTGTTTTGATTCATTTCGACTAGTCCTATATGTTCATGAGTCCTTCTAGTCTTGTTCGGCTGGAACCAATAACATTTGAAGACTACGACGTTCAGTGAGTTTTCACCATAAAATTAAAGTTCATAAATTGCTTCAACTCTTCCATAATACTCGATACCACCTTCGCATATAGCAGAGACACAACAATTTGTAGATTTCCGGCCGGGCATAGATAGCTCCTTGCCAAAGGTATGAAAGAGATACCCGTTGATGTTGTATTTCTCAAATGAATGGACCTTATATTCAAAACCATTAGCGGCTTGTCTCAGTTCGGCGTCAATAGACTCTGAATTATACTACATGTTTAATATGAAACGATTGTTGCATTAGCCGCAAGTTACACCAAGAAATGAAATGATCCATTATTGATAATTACCATTTGTTTGAACCAAGAGATGAAACCGGGATAGCCTCCTCCATGCTTTGCCAGAAGCTCATACTCTTGGACGGAATCATTTTGGATCACCGCTCCATCCGACAATTTGGCGAAGTATCAGATGTATGAAATATCCGGGAATAAGAGCAGTTCCAAGAAATTAGAAGTTACGGAAAAATTTGTCGAGAACTTACTCGATGTACGGCCACACTTCTATTAGGTTGTTGAAAATATATAACGAAATGTTCCACCATTCTTTGACATCCAACGTTATTTGTTTCGAAGCACCAGATAGTGCGAGCTTACCTTTGAATAGGTTGAGGTTGAATCCACCTTTTTTAGGGTCTCCATCATTGTACCGATGCTTCGGATTATGCAAATGATGATTTTTGGCTTCGTAGTGTGCTGTCACAAAGTTTGCCACCTCCTCAGTAATGAATGCCTCAGCCATCAAAGCTTAAATTCTATGCTCATTTTTATGTTTAGCTCGAAGTGTTTTTGGCATCCTCTCACTTGCATAGCACCAACGACTTTGCACGGGCCCACCCAATCTTCCCTCGGTCGATAGATGTAAAATCAAATGTTGCATTGGATTAAAGAAGCCCGACAGAAAGATCTTCTCTAAATTGCACAACAACTCCGGTGCAAACTCCTCCATGTCATCTACCACGCCATTCGAAAATTCTTTCGCACAAAGAACATGGAAGAAATAGCTCTGCTCCGCCAGTACTAGGCATTCATCCTCGGGAATAAAGCCATGTAACATCACCAGCATTACTTGCTAAAGCCATATGTGCCAATCATGACCCTTGAGAACAAATATTTTTTATTTTTCAAGACTCCCTCCCGTTTTTAGGTTCGCTGCATACCCATCGGGGAATATCAAGTGCATTTTGACCCACAAGATAATTTCCCTCATAGCTGGCCTTCCAAGATTGAACCAGGCCTTTGGCTTCGACCACTTCTGCTTTCCTTTGCCTTCTCGCATGTTTTGTAACGGTCTATGACATAGTATCTCTTGATTGACTCTAGCCTTAGTATTATCCTTTGTCTTCCCATCTATGTCGAACAATGTACCAAAATTAGCATCTCCGATATTGTTTTCAGTGTGCATCATGTCAATATTGTGTGGAAGAAGGAGGTCTTTGAAGTAAGGCAAATCCGACAAGCATGGCTTGTGAGTCCAAGAGTGTTTTGAATTATACCCCTTGAAATACCCTGGACGCTCTGGATCAGGCTCGAGGGCGTTTAACTGATCCAGGATCTATTGGCCTATAAACGCAGGTGGTGCCGAGTTTTTGACAACTTTACCTTTGGTAAAGTTCTTCTTGTCTTTTCTGAACTGATGGTCAGGATCCATGAATTGTCTATGCAAGTTAAAGCAATAATACTTCCGACCCTCCTGCAACCAATGTAATTGAAGAGATGCCTTGCATGTGGGGCACGGGAACCTTCCATGCACACACCATCCACAGATTAGCGCATACACCAGCAAGTCATGCATAGAGTACATGTACCACACATGCATTCTGAAGTTTTCTTTTCTAGCGGCATCGTATGTCTTGACCCCATTATCCCAAGCTTCTTCCAATTCATCCTTAAGCGGCTGCATGTACACATTCATATTCTTCCCTGGATAATTGGGTGCTAGAAGTATCAGTGTGAGAAATATGTTCTTCCTTTGCATTATCTACCCGGGAGGGGGAGATTGAGTGGAATGACAAATACAATCCAACAACTGTATTGGGTTGCCATCATGCCGAAGGGATTAAAACCATCTGTGGCGACGCAAACTCGAGGATTCCTTGGATGTGCCGCTTTATCCTGATGCAACCTATCGAACTCTTTCCACGCTTCCCCATATGATGTATGTACCGCCATCTTATTCCCATCCGCATCTAGTTCGGTTCTTTTTCCCAATTTGTGCCATGTCATTTGTCTCGCTGTCTCTTCGACCATGAAAATATGTTGAAGCCTTGGTATGATTGGCATATACTGAAGAACCCTAACTGCAATTTGGGTCTGCCTATTCTCACCCATACTGCTGTCTACCGCAAGATACCTGCAAGACTCGCAATTGGGACAATAGTCCAAGTGTGCATACTCCTTCCTAAATAAGACACATGTTTTCTCATAGGCATCTATCTTCTCATAGGGCATCTTAAGTACACAAAGTATTTTGTCCGACTAGTACAGGTTTGCAGGCATGACATGGCCTTTGGGTAGAAAGCATCCAAATAGTGTCATCATCGCGTCGTAGAATTCTCTTCCCAAGTTGAACTGAGCCTTCAGAGCCATTACTTGTGCAATGGCATCCAGCTGACAATGCTCAGTGTGCTCATGGAGAGGACGTTTTGAAGACTCCAACATTTCATAGAAGGCTTTCCAGATTCCTCCATCTCATCTTCCGAATCCCGAGCATCCTCAAAGTGTTGCACCAGATCTTCGATCCCCGTACCATGCTCGTCGGTGCGACAACAAACCAGCTCAGCTCTGGTGCATTGTAGACTCACCATGAAATGTCCACACAGTATAATTAGGCTTAAAACCCCTTCTCTACAGGTGTTTAATCATTACAACGTTTGTCCTCTTTTTATAGTTGTCGCATGCAGGACAAGGGCAACAGTTTGTTTCCTGGCCTTTTGCAAATGCGGCTTTCACAAACTCCTTGGTTTTTAGAAACCATTCTTTCGTCATCTATTTCTGACTAGGGTGACTGGTGTATATCCATGCATGATCACTCATATTGCCTATGTACTAAACACACAAGAAATATATTTATACATATTTCAGCATATATATTCATATGTTAATCAAGTTTGCTAGTTTTATTACGTCCATGCAACCTACACGCTAATAGGTAAAGATAGGTCCTAATCCCACCCGAGTATGTGTAGATTGGGTTTGTTTTCCCATGCTCTGCTCCGGATCCAACGCAAAATTTCGGCAGCACCTCCCAGCTGTTCTCCTGAGACACGTCTCTGCAATAAACAGAGAGGATGTGTATCCGGAGAACAAGAGGGAGCCACTAACGAAATTATGCATCGGATTCGGCACAAAGCATATGGGAAAATGAACCCAACCTACACATACTCGGGCTGTCCATGGATAACGTTGGACAATTCGGAAGAATCACGATTATCAATATATGCAAATGCATGCATATTTATAACTGTAACCCTTTCGGACGGGAGACGCATACTGGTCAACTGATAAACTACCTTAATTACCTATATCTAGCAAGTTTCATCCGAAGATCGACCCATATCAAATGAAGGGGCGAGGATGAGATGACATTTGTACTTACCCACGAATTGAGGGGCGGAGCTCGTAGAACGCACGGGGAGGTCTTCGCACAGCAGACCTCACCGCGACGAGACAACTCTCACATGTAAATCCACCCGATCAACACAAATATTTCGTGGTCATTAATAAAATCGAAAAATATATGACCTAACACAAATATATGACCTATATAGATGTCATCAAGGGTTCTATAAAAAAATATTCCGTGCCAGGGTGTCGTTGAGATGTCGTATCGGGGCACCATGTCGGGGTTTCGGGGCATCGTGTTGGGTGTCGTGGTGTCAGGGTTTCAGTTTCTTCTTCTTCATCTTCTTTTTTTCCTCTTATTCCCTTTCTTCTTCTTCTTCTTCTTCCTTCCTTCCTTTTCTTCTTCTTCTACTTATTCTTCTTCTTCTTCTTCTTCTCTTCTTCTTCTTCATCATCTTCTTCTTCCTTCTTTTCCTTTTTCCTCTTCTTCTTCTTATTATTCTTCTTCCTTCTTTTCCTTTTTCCTCTTCCTTATTATTCTCCTCTCTCCTTTTTCTTCTTCTTCTTCTTCTTCTTCTTCTTCTTTTTCTCCTCCTCCTCCCCCTCCTCCTCTTCCTCTTATTCTTCTGATTCTTCTTCCCTTATCTACTTAACCTAGCACTAAACCTATCGCTAAACCTATATAGCACTAAACGGAAAAAATAACAAAAAAAGAATCTACCACTAAGTAACCAAAAAAGAATCTAGCTACCACTAATTAACAAAACAGAATCTACCACTAAACTACCTACTAAATCTACTAATTAACCGAATCTACCACTAGTCAACACTCGGTCAGATTCTGGCAACTGTTGAAAGAGGAGCTGGGCGTGATGGTGGCTAGTTCACCAGTTCATTTGACCTCCCAGAAGGCTCTCTCATCTTGCTTGCTTGAATGGCTCGCTACCGCTACTGACGATGAGAAGGAGCTCATGCTACAGGCTACTTACGAGCTATGGCTCGCTAGAAACAACACAAGGGAGTGGCGAAAGCTGCAACAGTCACATGAAATAATAGATTATCTGAAGGTGCAACTGTCAGGTTGGAAAACAGCGAACGAGACAAGGGTGTCACAGCCAGAGCCAAAAACCATCCAGAAATGGTAGCCTCCTGTCAATGGATGGGTAAAAATAAACTCCGATGGTGCGGTCTCAAAGCAAGGAACAAACGGTGGTGGTGGGGCAGTATTTAGGGATCACAATGCAGGGTTCTTGGCCGGAGTTAGACATTTCTTCCCAGGCATTGCTGATCCCGAAGCGGTAGAAGCATTGGCATGCAGAAGGGCACTATAGGTGGTTGTTGGTCCTAACATCCAACGAGCACATTTGGAACTCGATAGCACTTGTGGCAAATATTAATCATCCTGATAGGAACTTTTCTGCTGTCGGGCCTTGGGTACAAGATATCAAGACAATGCTTAGTTCTTTCGACGAAATCAAGGTCACTTTGATTCGTTGTTCGGGTAATATGGACACTCATAAGCTAGCTAGGGTAGGTGTAGGGGAGCTTCGTAGTGAAACTTGTGTGATGTCGGTCCTTGGGTACAAAAAATCTACTAATTAACTAACTAAATTTACCAACTTACTAAACTACCAACTAACTAAACTACCACTAAATTTACTAATTAACTAACCTACCAACTAACAACTAACACGAACAACATCCAAAATTTAAATGGGCATTACCACTAACAACTAACATAACTAACCTAATTAATAGTAGGTAATTAACAACTAACCTAACAAACCTAATTAACAAATTAAATGAAAAAGGGAAAAAAATAGGAACTCACTAGAGGGCTGCGGCCGGGCGATGAGGACGGTGCTGGGAGAACGGCCGTAGAGGAGGAGGAGGCGCAGGGAGGAGGTGGTGCGTTGGGACGAAGGGGTAGTGGTGGAGTAGGGGCGGCGCAGTGGTGAAGGAGGGGGTCGCGGGGAGGAGGAGGGTGCGGTGGTGCAGGAGGGGCGGTGGTGGAGAAGGGGCGAGGTCCGACAGCGGTGGTGGAGGAGGAGGTCCCGGTGAGGAGGAGGGCGCGGTGGTGAAGGAGGGGCGCAGGGAGGCAGAGGATGTGGTGGTGGAGAAGGGGCGAGCTCCGACAGCAGTTCGCGCGTGGGGAGGAGGGGAGGGCAGTGAGCTCCGGCGGTGGTGGGCATTTCGGGTGTGAGAGAGATCTGGTAGGGGAGAGAGGTGGGGGTGGGGGCGACGGCCGTTAGGGGATAGAGGGGTGTGGGGGTGGGGGCGACGACCGTTAGGGGATAGAGGGGTGTGGGGGTGGGGGCGACGGCCGTTAGGGCGCCATCCTCTTTGTCGTCTGCCCCCGGATGACAAAGAGGGATAAGGCAGACAGCAAAGAGAGAGGCCGTTATGGGGAGAGAGGGGGTGCGGGGTGGGCCGCCTCGTGCTCTTTGCCGTCTTCCTGAATGCTCTTTGCTGTCAGCTGGCACACGGCAAAGAGCATACTGATGGCAAAGAGTATCTTTGCCATCAGTCTGCTCTTTGTCATCTGGTTTTTTGTAGCTGATGGCTAAGAGGGTCTTTGCCATCATCCACCAGACGACAAAGAAGCAGCAGATGAAAAATTCTCTTATTCGAGTAGTGTAATAAGCTCAAAACAAGATAAGCATGCATCTTCACTATCTTCTTCTGCTTCTTCTTATTTTTCTCCTCCTTCATCTAGTTTTCTCCTCCTCGTCGTCCTTCTTCTTCTAGCACTACAAGAAATATGTCAACTAACAACCTTCTATCAGTGACACTCGCACAATTGGTCGTTAATCTATGACCATTTGAGACCAATTGGTCGTAAGCTGTTTGTAGGGGTCCTAACCCCACAAACTAACGACCTTTCTCATGAGAAAGGTTGTAACTTCCTTACTGGAAAAGGTTGTAAAGCAGATAGCCCTCTTTCGCTGCCTAATTTATTGCTAATTACGACCAATATAGATGGTCATAGTTATGACTAGGTGCCACATTATCAGTTTTGCCTACGTGTCACATCCATGTGTTATTTTTTCCCTAGTTTGTGAAGCAACCTACTATTCTGCCATTCCAAAAATTCTCGAAAAATTCTCTGAAATACTTTGGATCATATATTCCTCAAATATGTGAAAACCCTTCCTTCCATAGTTTGAAAATATTTCAGCAGTATTCATTTTACTATTCTGTTCAGAATAGAACTTTTTGAAGGAAGTGTCACTTTGGCATATCCAAATGGTATAAATTTTTTACTGTGCCTTCCTATGCCCTAATTAACATCATACACCAAATTTCAGTTCAATCCATTGATTCATTTGATCCCAGCTTCAACATCCATATTTCTGCACAGTGTGGTACTTTGCAAAGCATGTGTCACCTAGGTTCATCCATTTGAGCTAAAATTTTGGCAAGAGAGTCTCCTTAGTAGATGATCATCCTCAGCCAAAATTTAGGCCCATTGTCTATGTGTATTACCCACACCGCTAATCAAACACTTGGCTGCTAATTCATGTTTGAGCTTAGTTTGGTCTCCTCATGAGATTCTTCTATTATATTCTTCTTCGTGACACCTACCGAGGGAGTGTCTTACCCACCAGACATGCCTATTCCATCCAGAATGCGTGGCAACGCAACGGTAACGTGGTGACCACGCGGCTCACATGCAAGTTCACACGCTCTGGATTTGGGCCCTCGACCACCATCCAAACCTCGGCATCAAGTCACCACACCATCTAATTCTTATTAAATATATACTTATGTACCTATAAATTATTTTCGGGAAAAATAAATAGCAAATAATAATGCAACTGCAGTTCAAATTTGACCCGCTTCCTACTGAATCGACAACAATTTGTCTTTTTCACTAGAGGTGGATAAAAGCTTTTAACACCCAACCATTTTGTCAATTGTACATTAAATATGGCCTAGTATTTTAGACAAATGATTTGGTACAATTTTGAAACAAATATATGGTAGGTCCTTCACAAAAAAACTCATTTCGGGCACTTGAAAATTGGAAAATGAAATTTTCATACAAGGAAAATGAAAACTTCCTTAATCAACATTATTTGCCATTACAATATGCACCCTTGTGCATAATATTAGATCGTTTCAACAAACTATGCCATGAATGTGGCCATAAGATTGATCATTTGGCTTGAAAACCATGAATCTTCACACACGATAGCCCATTTCTGAGAACACTTTTATAAAAGACTCACTGTATTACAAGTTTATTATTTTTCCTGGTAATTTGGTCACATATTATGACACAACGCGAAGGTTTTCAATTTTTTTTTTAATTTGTTATGCTCGTTTCAAAATGCGGTCGAAACGGCGGGCATGACCGTTCATAGCTAGGGGTTGAATCTTGGCAAAATTTTGTTGGATCTCTGATTAAATAGATACTTGTTTACCTAAAAATGAATTTAGGACAAAATCATGAGAAAACTATGAGGCACCTCTAGTTCAAATTTGACCCGCTTCGTGCTGAATCACGGACAATTTGTCTTTTTCACTAGATGTGGATAAAAGTTTTGAACACCCAAACATTTTGTCAATTGTATATTAAATATTGCCTAGTATTTTAAAAAAATGATTTGGTACAATTTTGAAACAAATATATGGTTGGTCCTTCACAAAAAAACTCATTTCGGGCACTTGAAAAATGGAAAATGAATTTTTCATACAAGAAAAATGAAAACTTCCTTAATCAACATTGTTGACCATTCCAATATGCATCCTTGTGCATAATATTAGATCGTTTCAAGAAACTATGCCATGAATATGTCCATAATATTGATCATTTGGCTTGAAAGCCATGAATCTTCACACACGATAGCCCATTTCTGAGAACACTTTTTTAAAATAATCACTGTATTAGAAGTTTATTATTTTTCCTGGTAACTTGGTCACATATTATAACACAACGCGAAGGTTTTCCATTTTTTGATTTTTTTTAGTTTGTTATTCCCGTTTCAAAATGCGGTCGAAATGGCGGGCATGACCGTTCATATCTAGGTATTGAATCTTGCCAAACTTTTGTTGGATCTCTGATTAAATAGATATTTCTTTACACAAAAATGATTTTAGGAATTATGAGAAAACTATGAGGCACCTCTAGTTCAAATTTGACCCGCTTCCTACTAAATCGGCGGCAATTTGTCTTTTTCACTAGAGGTGGATAAAAGCTTTTAACACCCAACCATTTTGTCAATTGTACATTAACTATGGCCTAATATTTTAGAAAAATGATTTGCTACAATTTTGAAAAAATATATGGTAGGTCCTTCACACAAAAACTCATTTCGGGTACTTGAAAAATGGAAAATGAATTTTTCATACAAAAAATGAAAACTTTATTAATCAACATTGTTTGCCATTCCAATATGCAACCTTGTGCATGATATTAGATCGTTTCAACAAACTATGCCATGAGTGTGGCCATAAGATTGATCATTTGACTTGAAAGCCATGAATATTCACACATGCTAGCCCATTTCTGAGAACACATTTTTAAAATAATCACCGTATTACAAGTTTATTATTTTTCCTAGTAACTTGGTCACATATTATGACACAACACGAAGGTTTTCCAGTTTTTGATTTTTTTTAATTTCTTATGCCCGTTTCAAAATGCGGTCAAAACGGCGGGCACGACCGTTCATATCTAGGGATTGAATCTTGCGAAAATTTTGTTGGATCTCTGATTAAATAGATACTTCTTTACCTAAAAATGATTTTAGAAAGAGATCATGAGAAAACTATGAGGCACCTCTAGTTCAAATTTGACCCGCTTCCTACTGAATCGGCGACAATTTGTATTTTTCACTAGAGGTGGATAAAAGCATTTAACACCCAACCATTTGGTCAATTGTACATTAAATATGGCCTAGTATTTTTTTTAAATGGTTTGGTACAACTTTGAAACAAATATATGGTAGGTCCTTCATAAAAAACTCACTTTGGGCAACATTGTTTGTAATTCCAAGTTGCAAGATTGTCTACTCCAAAAGATCATATTTGGATTTTATCTTGTGAGAAAGTCAAAGCAAAACAATAGGGAAAATACAATGGCAGATGCTTTTTTCTGATTGATGGAATTGGTGGTGATAGGAAAAAAACAACATTTCTTGTCATTGCAATATGCATACTTCTAAAAAAATGAAATCATTTGAAGAAAATATAAAAGGATAAGAGGGTAAAATATAAGAGGAACAAAAGGAAAACAATAAAATTACATAAATTTTATTCTCATTGGTGGAAACATGCATGACAAGGATCGATGACATGTCAACCATGTGTCCATCCATGCACCCATCCATTTGTGTATCCATCCGTCCATCCAACCCACCGCAACAAACCCACCAAACCCACCCCGTCGTGCCCATCTCTCTCCCCACTCTCTCTGGAACCCTAACTCTCTCCTCGATCCCCATCTCCCTCCCAGATCTCGATCCGCCGCAGCCCCCACCCCACCATCTGCAGCTGTGAGGGGTAATGCAGGTGGGGGCGGACCTGGCGAGGGCGTAGATGAGGTGGGAGAGGTCGGCGGGAGGGAGCGAGCAGGAGCCGCCGCGGAAGTGGCCCCTGATGCGCTCGCGGATGTCCTAGAGGCGGGCTACGTTCATGGAGACCGCCTTCTGCAGCTGCTCACTGTCCTGCTGCTGTGGTTGTTGCGACTGTGGCTGCGCCGCGGAGGGCTGGTGCTGAGAGGCTAGGGCGGCGGCGCTGGACATGAACCGGCCTGGCTGGCTGTCTGTCCTCGGGAGGGGAGGCAAGGCGAGGCGGCTGGGGGGGGTGGGGGATGGCGAGTACTCATAGCGGAACCGCTGCGGGTGGGTGGCGCTGTTTATTTTGGTGGGGTGGGGGGCCTGGCGGTGCTCCCCGATGAGCTGTTGTGCGCTATCGTTGACCTCCTCCAGCCACCGACATCAGCCGCCTCGCATGCGTGAGCAGGTCGCCCGTCTTTGTCTCTCTGTCTCCCTCCCTCTCTTTCGTACTCCATTTCTCCTCTTTTTTGTAGTTAGCTCCATGTATTAGATAAGAATGTGGATTCGGAGGTTCGATTTTTATTTTTGTTTTAATGCTGATCACTCAACTAGAGTGGAAACTGAAGTTACCACCAGATTTAACATATCAAGTTGTTTTGTTCATCACATGCTTTCTTTTCTTATGCAACAATCCACCACATGCTTATGCAGAATGCTTATTGGTAGTACCGTATTAGTAGTCTTATTGTTATGCTAGTAGTATGAGTAAGAACATAACTCTATAGCTAAATACACAAAAATCATGAAGCACTAATTAATTCATGTTCTGTCTGCATGTCACTAAAAAACCACCTATTTTTTACTGGGCGAGTAGAGAAGCATACTCCCCCGGTCCTGTAATAGTTGACCTTTGAGAGAAAGGTAGAACCAATTTTTTGAAGATCGTGTTGAAACAACAGATTTTAGAGGACCAGTGGGAGTAGTTCCTGGTGTTTGACATTGCCTTTATCTAGAGATCATGAGCCAAGAACATCCAGCATGTTTGTGTTTCTACCTTAAGATAGTTTCAGGATGAAGCAGTATCTTAAATCATTTTTCATTTTGCACTTTGATGTGTCATGTACATACTTTGCAACGAGGAACCTCTCTGGATGAGTAAATATCTTTCTGTTGGTGGTCATCTTGAGTACGACCTACACCTTGCATGTTGCCAACTTGCAACACCAAGCCGCACCAGGTGCTTCCCGTCGACGTTGGCTCGATTGTGCAGGAGGCAGCGTGTCAAGGAACAGCGCCTACCTGTAGTCCTCATAGCCCCTCTTCTCTTCCTGGATCCAGGAACCATGGCTTCATCTTGAGCACATTTTCTTGTACGGCCATGTCGAACAGGTAACTGTGATTTCCCCGCTTCCCTTGCTCCTTGCTACGGGTCATCGCTAATCTCGTATGCTTGTGGTCGTGGTGGTGGTATACTATGAATCACCATGTGTTGATTGTGTTTGGGAATAAATTCAGCCTGTGTTAAGATGACAGAACTCAAACCTATAACACGATAAGATCCAATTTTGTGTTGCTTGTTGTTGTACTAGCATTTATGGGCACAACTACTACTGGTCATATGCCATTTTCATGTTTGGAGTTCTTGATTGGTGGGTTTTGTAGCTTGGTCTTTACTTTGGGCTTCAAGATACTGGTTTAAGATTCCGATGCTCAGCAACAAACATGCAGTACTTAATATGGATATTTTATCACTAAAATATGGTTGCTTTATCACTACAAACTCTTATTTCATCAGATAACACTAGAGGCATTGTTGTATTATAGAATCCGTTGACTTTTTTTTTCTAAATGTGGCAATTTATAACTTACTCTGTTAGACCTCCAGTTGTTAAACCTGTAGCCATACTACTTGCTTTGGTTGGCTTCTGCCACTTTATGTGTTGTGGTTGAGGTTTGAGCTTGCTGTGTTAAAAATGTGCTAATTCGAGTCGTGATTCGACTCTATAACTTAGATTCTAGATTATTTGGGTTATTAGTATACGGTAATCTAGATTCTTTAGACGGGCAGCACATTGTCGTGACACACTTACCACGTACTCCATACATGATATCTTGACTCAACGACGCCTTCGTATTCCAGATTTCATGGTTACCAGAGTTAACATTCGCATAAGTTGTCCAAGTATATTCGTGGAATATATGCTCTATCCACTATTGGTAGTCGAATATTACAGTACATCTGGAGGTAAATACAATACGTAACATCTTCATCTTTAACATAATAATACTTGTATTTGTACTGAATGTCCACTCTAGTAGCTGGATGTTCCTCCTTTGGGTACTGTTCTTGAGCCCTTGGTTGTCCATTGGGTTTTCGACTATTGTATGTGTATGCGTGCAGATTTCCAGCAGCTTATCCTTGTTCTGTTCCCACGTGTGTATCTTTTTGATAAAATTATATGCATCTAAATTCATGTATCTTGTTGGAACCCGTACTGCAGAAAACACATATTATCCTAAATCTTTCAAAATCTTAGGATTTAATTAATTGCAAGTTGTTGGAACCCATACTATAGAAAAATATAGTATCCTAAATCTTTCAAAATATTAGGATTTAATTAATTGCCAGATCATTTGTCTAAACTTAGTGAATTTAACGGTCGTATAATCTGGCCAAACATAGTGAATTAAATGGCTAGATAATCTCACCAAACTTAGTGAATTAATTTGTGAGGCAATCTCTCCTTGGTATAATTTTTCTGGAGATTGTTGTGAAATTATTTAGCCCTGGCCCCATCCTCCAAGATCTAATATGCATGTTTCCATGCTGTATATTTTCTTTGCTAAACTGTTTGTTGTGGTTAATAGTGAGGCCATGATATTTGGTATTATAAACATTCGTTTGATATGTATGCCACACTTTTCAACTCATGTCATGTTTCATTTTTGATGATATATATTTGCAGATATTTTGCCTAACTTCAAGATGAGTGTTCTCCCTCTTATACAAGTGAAACGAGGCTGAAGATATTCAAAGAAGGGATAACATATTTTTGTATAAAAAGTTATGTATTGATAGCTTGGTTATGTGCATGATGTAAACTCTGAAATTTCATATACCTTCTTTGTGTTTCTGAATGAAATATTGTATATTTCTGAATTACAATTGTTCTGTTTTGTTTATAATAGTGATTACGTATGTGATTTGAAAATAAAATAGGCTGGAATTGTTTGAAAAAATATGAAATTTATGGTGTGGATTCGAATTTTGAGATCAGGATGACATGTGGGACCAATCTGACTAGTGGGACCAGTACAAAAATAAAATGGCCAAAAAAAAATTCAATAGAAAGTAAAAGGCCACAACCCAAAATAAAAAAGGCTAAAATATTGCGGATTATTGGGCCAGGCCCATGCAGCTAAGCAAAATAAAGAGAAAAAAGACATTAAATGGGATGGATTAATGGGCTCGGCCCATTTAAAACACCGAATTGGACCGGGTTGATTCTATGCCACGTCAGCTTGCCATGTCAGATCCGACATGGCGTGGGGCTGATTGCTAGTGACCAAACTAATTTCAATTATTCCGTTTGGCCGTACAATCCTACGACCAATCCAGCAAAAAGATCGTTATAGTTCATTAGAGACCCTCAGCTTTTCACCGTTTGTTTTTGGTCGTAAAAAGGTCGCAAATGAAAATAAATGACCATTTGGTGACCAATATTGAAGGTCGTTAGTTGACATATTTCTTGTAGTGTAGTTTTATTCTCCAAAACGAGATACTTAGCTACTTATCCTCCAAAATGACGTAATTACCTTATTTAGTTCAATTATGACATCATTAGCTTAGTTAGGTCGAAAATAGCACAAGAACCTTCGTTACCTTATAACTCAGCGTATCTTCTTCCAAAATGACATAATAAGCTCAAAATAACATATGAAATTACATAATTAGCTTATTTAGTTCATTTATGACATAATTACCTTAGTTAGGCCAAAAATAGCACAAGAACCTTGGTTAGCTCATTACTTAGGGTATCTTCCTCCAAAGTGACATAATAAGATCGAAACGACATAAGTCATCATCTTCACCTTCTTCTTCTCCATCTTGTTCTTTTTCTCGTTCTTCTTCTAGTCTTCTCCTCCTCCTCCTCCTCCTTCTTCTAGTTTTATTCTCCAAAATGACATACTTAGCTAATTATCCTTCAAAATGACATAATTAGTTTATTTAGCTCATTTATGACATAATTTCCTTAGTTAGGTCAAAAATAGCCCAAGAACCTTGACTAGCTAATAACTTAGCCTATCTTCCTCCAATATGACATAATAAGCTCAAAATAACATAAGTAATCATCTTCACGTTCTTCTTCTCCTTCTTCTTCTTTTTGTCCTCCTTCTTCTAGTCTTCTCCTCCTCCTCTTATTCTTCTAGTTTTATTCTACAAAATGACATAATTTGCTAATTATCCGCTAAAATTACATAATTAGCTTAGTTAGGTCGAAAATAGCACAAGAACCTTGGTAGTTCATAACTTAGCGTATCTTCCTCTGAAATGACACAATAAGCTCAAAATAACATAAGTAATGATCTTCACCTTCTTCTTCTCCTTCTTCTTATTTTTCTGCTCCTTCTAGTCTCCTCCTCCTCCTCCCTCTTCTTCTAGTTTTATTCTCCAAAATGACATACTTAGCTAATTATCCTCCAAAATGACATAATTATCTTATTCAGTTCATTTATGACATAATTAGCTTAGTTTGGTCAAAAATAGCACAAGAACCTTGCTTAGCTCATAACTTAGCATATCTTCCTCCAAAATGACATAAAAAGCTCAAAATAACATAAATATTCATCTTCACCTTCTTCTTTTCCTTCTTCTTCCATTTCTTCTCCTTCTAGTCTTGTCCTCCTCCTCCTCCTTCTTCTAGTCTTATTCTCCAAAATGACATACTTAGCTAATTATCTTCTAAAATGACATAATTAGCTTATTGAGTTCATTGATGACATAATTATCTTAGTTAGGTCAAAAATAGGACAAGAACCTTGCTTAGCTCATAACTTAGTGTATCTTCCTCCAAAATGAC
Organism: Hordeum vulgare subsp. vulgare; assembly: GCF_904849725.1. NCBI lineage: Eukaryota > Viridiplantae > Streptophyta > Magnoliopsida > Poales > Poaceae > Hordeum > Hordeum vulgare. The sequence continues at coordinate 372,446,221 of NC_058521.1, forward strand.
ATAATAAGCTCAAAATAACATAAGTAATCATCTTCACCTTCTTCGTCTCCTTCTTGTTTTTTTCTCCTCCTTCTAGTTTTATTCTAAAAAATGACATACTTAGCTAATTATCCTCCATAATGACATAATTAGCTTATTTAGTTCATTTATTACATAATTAGCTTAGTTAGGTCAAAAATGGCGCAAGAAACTTGGTTTGCTCATAACTTAGTGTATCTTCCTCCAAAATGACGTAATGAGCTCAAAATAACATATGTAATCATCTTCACCTTCTTCTTCTCCTTCTCCTTCTTTTTCTCCTCCTTCTTCTAGTCTTCTTCTCCTCCTCCTCCTTCTTCCCCTAGTTTTATTCTCTAAAATGACATACTTAGCTAATTATCCTCTAAAATGACATAATTAGCTTAATTAGGTCGAATATAGTACCAGAACCTTGGTTGGCTCATAACTTAGTGTATCTTCCTCCAAAATAACATAATAATCTCAAGAAAACATAAGTAATCATCTTCACATTCTTCTTCTCTGTCTTCTTCTTTTTGTCCTCCTTCTAGTCTTCTACTCCGCCTCCTCCTCCTTCTTCTAGTTTTATTCTCCCAAATGACATACTTAGCTAATTATCCTCCAAAATGACATAATTATCTTATTTATTTCATTTGTGACATAATTAGCTTTGTTATGTCCAAAATAGCACAAGAACCTTGGTTAGCTCATAACTTAGTGTGTCCTCCTCCAAAATGACATAATAACTCAAAATAACATAAGTAATCATCTTCACCTTCTTGTTCCCATTCTTCTTCCTTTTCTCCTCCTCCTAGTCTTCTCCTCCTCCTCCTTCTTCTTCTTCTAGTTTTATTTTCCAAAATGACATACTTAGCTAATTATCCTCCAAAATGACATAATTAGTTTATTTAGGTCATTTATGACATAATTTCCTTAGTTAGGTCAAAAATAGCCCAAGAACCTTGACTAGCTAATAACTTAGCCTATCTTCCTCCAATATGACATAATAAGCTCAAAATAACATAAGTAATCATCTTCACGTTCTTCTTCTCCTTCTTCTTCTTTTTGTCCTGCTTCTTCTATTCTTCTCCTCCTCCTCTTCTTCTTCTAGTTTTATTCTCCAAAATGACATAATTTGCTAATTATCCGCTAAAATTACAAAATTAGCTTAGTTAGGTTGAAAATAGCACAAGAACCTTGGTTAGTTCATAACATAGCGTATCTTCCTCCGAAATGACATAATAAGCTCAAAATAACACAGGTAATCGTCTTCACCTTCTTCTTTTCCTTCTTCTTTTTCTCCTCCTACTAGTCTTCTCCTCCTTCTCCTCCTTCTTCTTCTAGTTTTATTCTCCAAAATGACATACTTAGCTAATTATTCTCTAAAATGACATAATTAGCTTACTTATTTCATTTATGACGTAATTAGCTTAGTTAGGTCGAAAATAGCACAAGAACCTTGGTTATCTATAAAATTAGTGTATCTTCCTCCAAAATGACATAAGAAGCTCAAAATAACATTAGTAATCACCTTCACCTTCTTCTTCTCCTTCTTATTCTTTTTCTCCTCGTTCTTCTTGTCTTCTCCTCCTCGTCCTCCTTCTTCTTCTAGTTTTCTTCTCCAAAATGACATACTTAGCTAATTATCCTCCAAAATGTCATAATTAGCTTATTTAGTTAATTTATGACATAATTAGTTTAGTTAGGTCAAAAATAGCAAAAGAACCTTGGTTAGCTCATAACTTAGCGTAGCTTCCTCCAAAATGACATAATCAGCTCAAGATAAGATAAGTAATAATCTTCACCTCCTTCTCCTCCTCCTCCTTCTTCTTCTTCTTCTCCTTCTTATTCTAGTCTTGTCCTCCTTCTTCTCCTTCTCCTCCTTACTCTCATTCTTCTCCTCCTTCTTCTCATTTTTCTTCTAGTTTTCTTCTTCTTCTTTTTTTTCTTCTTCTAGTTTTATTCTTCTTCTACGTTTATTATTCTTCTTCTTCTAACTTTCTTATTTTCATTTTGCAGATTTGATTCACTTTATTGACGGTGGCATCGATGGAAGCCATCACTGATGGACTTCTACTATTTACTGTCTGTTTCAATTTCTATTGATAAACAATGTGAAACTATGTGTATGTATGGAGGTAAGATAAGTATGTGTATGTATGATGATTGAAACTATGAGTATGTGTTGGAAGCTAACCTATTTGTTGTCTTGCTCTTATATGATGCTGCTTATATGATATGTGTATTTTGAACCTTTATGTGGGTGTTAGAAATTATATATATCATATGTGTATTTTTTTAAATGCACGGAAATATATAAAAGCAAACAAAATAGTGGAAATGCTGGTGTTTTACAGTCTGCCAGCAGACGACAAAGGGCTTTGCCGTCTACTAGCGGATGGCAAAGGTGCGACCTGTCGCCCACCTGTCCAACCTGGGGCAACCGGCTAGACCATATGGCCACTTTGCTATCCGCGACAGATGGCAAACGGGGCCACCAGGCAGACGGCAAACGGTGGCCACAAGGCAGACAAGAAAGGAGGGGTGCCCCGGGCTACGCCTGGAAACTACAAAAGTTGGCTACTAAGCATACGAGAAAGGAGGGTCGCCTCGGGCGGCGCCTGGCACACGGCAATGGGTGGCCACAAAGCAGACAGCAAAGACAGCCACCGCGCAGGTGACAAAGACATGGCCGTGGCTACCGGCAAAGCTGTGGCCCCGGCAGACGACAAATACTGCGTTAGCCACCTAACGGAGTAGATGCGTGTGGGCTGCCGTATAATATATTTGCCGTCTGCTTGCCATCAATGACGGATGTCAAAGGCCTTTGCCGTCCGCTGCCTAACGACGGACGACAAAGAAGGCCCTTTATCGACGCAAGCTGTCGTAGAAGTTTTGCCAACTGCCGGCAAACGAAAAGGGTATTTGCCGTCCGCGGATTAGCCCTTTGTCGTCTGCCATGGCAGATGGCAAAGAAGCGGATTCCTATAGTGGTAGGGTCTAACCCGTGCACAGGCACCATGTCCAGCCCCCGCTCATGCGAGGTACAAGGAAAAGCTAGCGAGCGTGGAGCTCTCACGATCCTCCCCGACGCGATGCATGGGGCTTCCACTTGGGCATGGACATAGTCGCAGTTTGACGGTAATTCTGCGAGTGCTGAGCATGGCGACTTCCACTTGGGCATGGATAGGAGCCCCCTTTAGAGGCCACGACGCGGCTTGTCGTGGGCTTCCACTTGGGAGGCTTCGGGGCGTGTACATCCCCGAACTCATTATTATGTGAGAGTGTCACGGGTAGTGATTACAGAGGTGCCGAACACCCCATGCACAAGGCTCGGGAGATCCTAGTCTCAGTCTTCACACGAGCTGTGCCTAATTATTGGCGCATTAGCGCACTTATGGAGTCTCTGACATGGGGGCGACTGCACGAAAAGGCTCGACACCGAGGACCCTAGGAGGTGACGTGGTACGGTGGTAAGCCTTTCATACACCATGTCACTTGGATTTACCAATGCTGCAGGGACCAACCTGAGGGCAAACACCATGTCTAGAACCTCCAAGGGATATCTCAGAGGCGGGTTGCGGGAGTGAGGCGATTTCAAACGGTGGCGAGGCACCGAATGTAAGGTTTAAGCGACTGACATAAGCTTTGAAGGTAATAACAAGGTTTACCACATAGCCAAAAAGCAAGAATTCCACGAGGGCGGGCCCTCGCACCTGAGGGTAACGCAGCCCGAAGGGTGCACTTGATCTTGAATAAACAAAAATTTACCTAGAAATTGTATTGATGTGGGAGCTCCGCGTGAAGGTCGGGCCCTCATGGGTCGGCTGCCTTCTACAACTCTGAGGGCTCGCCAGGTCCTGGCGCCATGTGAGGCGCCATTGCGAGACGTGCCAACCTTTGGAATGTAGCACCAACGTTCTGCACGCCAAAGGGCATGTGAACATGGTCGGTAGCGGTGCCTCGGCCTAGGCCCACGCGCGAAAGCCAGAAGGAGCTTCAGAATCTGACCCCATTGAGGCCCACGATGGCAATGCACACGCGCACCTCACCGGTCCTCCCGAGAGCGACGATCTTCCTAACGAGGCGCTCCGGGCGATGCTCGCCACAGATGGCACGTGCCTACCGCATATTGTCGATTTCCTGGGCGATGAACTCTTGTGCCCCCGGTGTCCGGCGGCATACCCCTTGCTCGTGAGGGCGTGCATTGAGGTGCGCCTCCAGGTGGTGCTCGAGTACCTCTCTCGATGTACCTGCCAGGTCAGATGCTTTCCAGGTAGAAGCCGCCGAGCCCGACCGGAGTGAGGCATTGGGCTCGCCTTCCTATGCCGCAAGGGGGAGGCACATACAACATGCATAGGTATCACAGAGCTTGCATCAGTCGTTATACCCTTCGGCTTGGACTAGCTAGAGGTGGGCAACGACTGCTTCTTCCTTGTTGGTGCTATCTCGCAAGGCACATCGTTCCCGGCATCGTCGGGGTGCTCCGCTGCGGCGGCCTTGTAGGTGCGCTCGAGGGAGCAGGTCGCGTCCTTTTCATCGCAGGGGATGGTGATCACGTTGTTGCAACCCGACATCTTGAGGATGATGTAACCATGCAGGGTCGCCATCATAAACTTGGCCAGTGCTAGGTAGCCGAAGATGGCATTGTATGGGAGGCCAATGTACACTATATCGAAGTCAATGAGCTCAGTATGATAGTTGTCACATGTGATGAAGGTGACTAGAAGGCGGATGTGCCCCAATGGAGTGATGGAGCCGCAGATCACCCGAGAGAACGGCTTGCTCGGTATCAGCTAGTCGTAAGGCACCTGGAGCGTGTCGAAGATTTTGACAAACAGCACCTTGTGGCCCGCGCCTCCATTGATGGGAGTCTTGGTGACCAGGACGTTGCTGATGGTGGGATTACACATCATCGGGACTGTGCCCGTGTCGGCTACGGACTTGAGGCTGTCCCTAGTGTCAAATGTGATGGAGTATTGGGACCAGTTGAGGGGCTTCGTGGCCCACATCCCATTCACGTTTCGAGAGAGCTGTTTGAACTAGTGGTTTGACGAGGGGGCATGCGCTCCGCCTAGAATGCAAGCCACCTTGCGAGGCTCATGATAGGCTCCGGACTCCACGTCACACTAGTTTTCATCGTTCCTCCTCGGCGGTAGTGGCGGAGGAGGGAGCACCGCTTTGACCCGAGGGCGTGCCTCACGAGGATGATCGCGCGAACCTCTCTCGCGAAGCTGCTTGTACCAGCCCCTGTTGTACCAGTCCCATCTGCCACTGCCACGAGCAACACCGCGGTCATTGTTCTCCGTACGCCGGCCAACCCGCTCATGTCGTGGGACCTTGAGTTCTTAGTAGTCTTCAATGTTGTGGGTGTATACATAGAGGTAGATGCTGAACGGGCGACGGTCCTTTTCTGGCACGGCCCGCTCGCGGCCAAGCTTCTGCTAGGGTTCAGTTGCAAGCACAACAGATCCTTGGCGCTTGACCTCCTTGTCCTTGGCATTGGCATCGTCGGGCGCGTTGTTAGGGTTGTCATGGGAAAACAGGCCCTCCTCGACCTTGGCGCTTTTTTTAGCGAGGTTGAGCAAATCCATTACCGTGTTGGGGTTGTCGTTGATGGTCAGTTTTTCGCACATCCTGAGCTCCTTGATGCCATTGGTGAAACCATGACGACAACCACGTATGTGGCATGGGGGATCTTGTTGCGCACCTAGGTGAACCACTGGATGTACTTACGGAGGATATGCCCAAAGCGCTGCTTCACTCGGCGCAAGTCATTCTCGGAGAGGGGACGGTCTGGCTCGCACTTGAAGTTGGCGAAGAACAGCTCGTAGAGGTCACTCCATGAAGATATTGACTTCTTGACCAGGTTCAGGAGCCAAGACCGTGCATCGTCCTTGAGGGCCATCAGAAGCCAGTTCACCATGACCTTGTCGTTGTCGCCCGCCGCCTCGACGCTCAATGCATAGCGTTGAAGGGACTCCATGGTGTCGAAGGAGCCATTGTAGCGCGGGGGTAGCTTGATATTGAATTATGTCAGCCAAACCACCCTGCACAGCTCAGGAGTGAAGGCCCGGAATCCACGGTGCTTGAGGGGCCGCCGCGCGTGAGGACGGTTCAGTTCTAGCGCCCGGCTGCTGCGACATCGTGGACGACCCGATCCTGGGGCTGAAGCTCCTACTCGAGGATCGTGCGCGCGTCGAGCGGCGACTCGAGCTATCTTCTTCTTCTTAGGCATGTGGGGAGGTTCGTGAGGCTGGTTGCCCGGGCTTGTGTCTCGTTAGGGCTCAGTCTGGTCGCCGCATGTGGGAGGAGGCGGCGGTGCTCTCTGAGCCACCTGTCCATTGAGGGTTGGCGCCGGGGCCTCTCCGACGGTGGTAACGAGCTCGGTGATGTGGCCCAGCCATGCATCCTGGGCGGCATCCGCCAGACGGTAGTGCAGTAGCTCGCGTGCTATGAGCAGCGCCGCTTGCACATTCACCCATTTGTTACGAGTGTGGGATGAGGAAACTGTGGCGATGCGACCCTCTCGCTTCATGGAGGGGTGCATGGACGAAGCTTGTTGCTCGTGGGCTGCGAGGTCAATGGTTGCGATATCGGCCCCGCCGGAGTGATGGTAGGAACTAGGGCCCACAAGCATGGTCACGATGACCTAGGTTGCTATATGATTAGCACGCACATGGCGAGCATTGGCCATGGGGTCGGTGACCCCGGAGCTAAAACTGGAGATGAAGAATGGCTGCGCACCCCTACCTAGCACGCCAAATGTTTGAACCGGGGCTACACAGACCAAGAAAGATTAGAACACTAGGATGCACTCGCTCTCCTACCCTATTCTGCCTCTCAAACTCATGGCGACTGTCCGGTGGCTCGAGCTAACGAAGATGAACAAGAACACTCGCAGAGTTTGCCCAGGTTCAGGCCACCTTGTGGTGTAAAACCCTACTCCTACTTGTCTAGATTGCTTGAGGTGGAGGACGAATACAAAGGGAGCGTTGTTCTTGACCTAATGGAGTTGGTCGATCCCTTTGCTATGGAGGAATGACCTCCCTCTTATACCGGACGCGGTCCTCTTCCCACCAAAACACTCGGCGTGAAGGGTTGCCACAATGGCCATTTTGAAAGGGGACAGGACTGTAGCCCACCCTGACAAAGGTGGCCTATGCCTGCTAATGCTCTTTGCCATGATGCGCTGGTGGGCTCGGGGTGATCTCCATCCTACCGAGCCCCCAGCCTTGGTCCTCTTGCACCAAGTATGAAACCTGTAGCGGTGCTTTGGGAACCTGCGGGTTGCCTCTGCTCCATTAGCACCAAAGGGGAAAACCTCTCTATGCGTGCTTGCTGGTGCCGTCCCTTGTGCCATCCTACGCGGCTCATGTCACCCACGTGAGGAGGTAGGACCGTGTGACCCCAGCGGGCCGTCCTTGGTTAGTCTGCTTTATGTGGGCCCTCTGGGGAGACGTTAGTAGGCGGCTTCATGACGAAAACCTCACAGGGAATGGCCTCGAGGGGAATTCTGCCGGTCCCTAGCAACCTTCTATTGGAAATATGCCCTAGAGGCAATGATAAAATAGTTATTATTATATTTCCTATTTCAATATAATCGTTTATTATCCATGATATAGTTGTATTGAATGAAAGCAAAGATACATGTGTGGATATATAGGCAAAACAGTGTCTCTAGTAAGCCTCTAGTTGCCTAGCCAGTTGATCAAGGATGGTTAAGGTTCTCTGACCATATGCAAGTGTTGTCACTTGTTAACTTGATCACATCATTAGGAGAGTCATGTGATGGACTAGACCCAAACTATGGACAAAGCATGTGATCGTGTCATTGTGTTTCTATTGTTTTCTGCGTGTCAAGTATTCATTCCTATGACCATGAGATCATGTAACTCACTGACACTAGAGGAATACCTTGTGTGTAGCAAATGTTACAACGTTACTGGCTGACTATAAAGGTGCTCTATAGGTTTCTCCGACGGTGTTCGTTGAGTTAGCATGGATCAAGACTGGGATTTGTCACTCCGTATGACAGAGAGGTATCTCGGGGCCCACTCGGTAATACAACATCACATACAAGCCTTGAAAGCAATGTGTCTCAAGTGTGAGTCGCAGGATCTTGTATTATGGAATGAGTAAAGAGACTTGTTGGTAACGAGATTGAAATAGGTATAGGGATACCGACGATCAAACCTCGAGCAAGTAACATACCGAAGGAAAAGGGAATGTTATACGGGATTATATGAATCCTTGGCACAGAGGTTTAACCGATAAGATATTCATAGAATATGTAGGTTCCAATATGGACATCCAGGTCCCGCTATTGGATATTGACCAAGGAGTGTCTCAGGTCATGTCTGCATAGTTCTTGAACCCACTGGGTCTGCACACTTAAGGTTCGACGATCTTTTAGTATAATTGAGTTATATGTCTTGGTGACCAAAGGTTGTTCGGAGTCCCGGATGAGATCACGAACGTCACGAGGGTTTCCAGAATGGTCCGGAAACGAAGATTGATATCTAGGATGGTTTCATTTGGTCACCGGAAATATTTCGGGCATTACCGGCAGTGTGCAGGGGAGTGACGAATGGGTTCCGGATATTCACCGGGAGGGGCCCACCCACCCGGGAGTGAGACAATAGTAGTACGGTGGTGCATCAGCCCTTAGTGGGCTGGTGAGGGCAGCCCAAGAGGGCTATGGCGCCACAAGTGAAAAAACCAAAGGAAAAGATAAAACAAGGAAAGAGGGAGGTGGGAAGGAAGGAGTGGACTCCTTCCCCCAAACTGAATTGGGGTGGGAGTCCACCTCCTCCCAATCGTCCGGCGCCCTTTGGTATCCCTTGAGACCCAAGGCTAGCCTCTCCCCTCCTCATATATATATTGGTGGTTTTAGCGCTTTTGAGACACAACTTTGCCACGTGCAACTCAAACCTATACCACGTAGTTCTTCCTCTATATCTGATTTCTATGGAGCTCGGACGGAGCCCTGCAAGAGTAGATCATCACCACCACCGGCGCGCCATCACACTGCCGGAGAACTCATCTACTTCTGCCGGAGAACTCATCTACTTCTCCGTATCAAGCTGTACGTGTGCTGAACACGGAGGTGCAGTCCGTCCGGCACTAGATCGGAATGGATCGTGGGTGGATCATGGGACGATGGTGATTTGAATCATGAAGCTGTACCACTACATCAACTGCGTTTCTTAACGCTTCCCTCTTAGTGATCTACAAGGGTACGTGGATCTAATCCCCCTCTCGTAGATGAATATCACTATGATAGGTCTTCGTGTGCGTAGGAATTTTTTTGTTTCCCATGCAACGTTCCGCAACAGTGGCATCATGAGCTAGGTTCATGCGTAGATGTAATCTCGGGTAGAACACAAAAGTTTTTGTGGATGTTGATGTTTGATTTTTTGCCCTCCTTAGTCTTTTCTTGATTCGGCAGTATTGTTGTATTGAAGCGGCCCGGACCGACATTACTCGTACGCTTACGAGAGACTGGTTTCATCGACCAACATGCAACTCGTTGCATAAAGATGACTAGCGGGTTCCTGTTTCTTCAACTTTATTTGAATTGGATTTGACCGAGGCGAGCCTTGGAGAGAGGTTAAATATAAATTTGCACATCACCATTGTGGTTTTTGCGTAAGTAAGATGCGATCATACTAGATACCCATAGCAGCCATGTAAAACATGCAACAACAAATTAGAGGACGTCTAACTTGTTTTTCCAGGGTATGCTTGTGATGTGATATGGACAAAGACATGATGTGATATATAGGATGCATGAGATGATCATGTTGTAATAGTTAATATCGCCTTGCACGTCAATGCTACGGCAACCGGTAAGAGCCATAGGGTTGTCTTTAAACTAACGTTTGTGTTTGCTGATGCGTTTACTATATTGTTATGTTGTAGCTTTAGTAGTAATAGCATAGATAGCACGACAACCTCGATGGCGGCACGATGATGAAGATCGTGGTGTGGCACCGTTGACAAGAAGATCATGCCGGTGCTTTGGTGATGGAGATCAAGAAGCACAAGATCATGGCCATATCATGTCACTTATGAATTGCATGTAATGTTAATCCTTTTATGCACCTTATCTTGCTTAGAACGACGGTAGCATTATAAGGTGATTCCTCACTAAAATTTCAAGATAAAATTGTGTTCTCCCCGACTATGCACCATTGCGACAGTTTGTCGTTTCGAGACACCACGTGATGATCGGGTGTGATAGACTCAACGTTCACATACAATGGGTGCAAAATAGTTGCACACGCGGAACACTCGGGTTAAACTTGACGAGCCTAGCATGTGCAGACATGGCCTCGGAACACAAGAGACTGAAAGGTCGAGCATGAATCGTATAGTTGATATGATTATTATAGAGATGTTTATCACTGAAACTATACTCAACTCACGTGATGATCGGACTTGAGTTAGTGAATTTGGATCATGCACCACTCAAATGACTAGAGGGATGTATTTTTTGAGTGGGAGTTTATTAGTAATTTGATTAGTTAAACTCTAATTGTCTTGAACATAGTCTAAGTCCACTTTGCAAAATTTTAGGTTATATATCAATGGCTCAAGCAGTAGCGACCCTGAATTTCAATACGTTCCTAGAGAAATCTAAGTTGAAAGATGATGGAAGCAACTTTGTAGACTGGGCACGTAATCTTAGGCTCATCCTACAAGCTGCAAAAAAGAATTATGCAATTGATGTTGCGCTAGGAGATGAACCACCCGCTACGTCTGACCAAGATGTTTTGAACGCTTGGCAATAGCGTAAGGAGGACTACTCAGTAATTCAATGTGCAGTCTTGTATGCCTTAGAACCGGAACTTCAACGACGTTTTGAGCGCCATGGAGCATATGAGATGTTCCAGGTGTTGAAGTTTATCTTTCAAAAGAACGCCCGGATCAAGAGGTATGAGACCTCCTATAAATTCTATGATTGCAAGATGGAGGAGTATTCGTCTGTCAGTGAACATGAGCTCAAAATGTCTGGCTACTCAAACCGTCTAGTCGAGCTGGGGATTGAACTCCCGCAAGAGGCTATCACTGACAGAATTCTTCAATCACTGCCACCTAGCAATAAGAGCTTTGTGTTGAACTATAACATGCAAGGGATGAACAAGTCACCCAGCGAGTTATTCGCGATGCTGAAAGTTGCAAAGTCAGAACTCTGGAAAGAGCATCAAGTGTTGATGGTTAATAAGACCACTAGTTTCAAGAGAAACGGCAAAGGAAAGAAGGGTAACTCCAAGAAGAGAGGCAAAACTATTGCCAATCTGGCGAAGAAACCCAAGTCTGGACCTAAGCCGGAAACAGAGTGTTATTATTCCAAGGGGAACGGTCACTGGAAGCTCAACTGCCCCAAGTATTTGGCTGATAAGGAGGCGTCCAAAGAAAAGTCAGGTATATGTGATATATATGTTATTGATGTGTACTTGACCAACTCTCGTAGTAGTGCCTAGGTATTTCATACCAGTTTTGTTGCTCATATTTGCAACTTGAAGCAGGAACTACGGAATAAGCAAAGGCTGGCGAAGGATGAAGTGACGATGCGCGTGGGAAATGGTTCCAAGGTTGATGCAATCGCCGTAGGCACAGTCTAACTTCAGTTACCATCAGGATTAGTTATAAACTTAAAAAATTGTTATTTAGTGCGTGCGTTAAGCATGAACATTATATCTAGATCTTGTTTATTGCGAGACGGTTAGTCGTTTAAGTCAGATAATAATGGTTGTTCTATTTCTATGAGTAATATATTTTATGGTCGTGCACCCAATGTCATAAGATTGTCCATATTGAATCTTGATTGTGATGATACACATATACATAACATTGAGACCAAAAGAGGTAGAGTTAACAATGATAGCGCCAAGTTTTAGTGGCACTGCCGCTTAGGTCATATTGGAGTACAGCGCATGAAACTCCATTCCGATGGGCTTTTGGAGTCACTTGATTTTTAATCACTTGACACATGCGAACCATGCCTCATGGGCAAGATGACTAAGACTACGTTCTCCAAAACAATGGAGCATGCAAGTGACTTGTTGGAGATCATACATACCGATCCGTGCGGTCCGATGAGTGGGGAGGCGCGCGGCGGATATCGTTATTTTCTCACCTTCACTGACGATTTGAGTAGGTATGGATATATCTACTTGATGAAGCACAAGTCTGAAACGTTTAAGAAGTTCAAGAAATTTCAGAGTGAAGCCGAATATCATCGTAACAAGATCACATTCCTGCATTTTGATCGAGGGGGCGAATATCTGAGTTTTGAGTTTGGTGCTCACTTAAGACAACGTAGAATTGTTTCACAGTTGACACCGCCTGGAACACCACAGCGTAACGGTGTGTCCAAACGTTGTAATCGTACTTTGTTATGTTTGGTGCGATCTATGATGTCTCTTACTGATTTGCCGTTGTCGTTTTGGGGTTACGCATTAGAGATAGTTGCATTCACTTTAAATAGGACACAATCAAAATCCATTGAGATAACACCATACGAACTATGGTATGGCAAGAGGCCAAAGCTGTCATTTCTTAAAGTTTGTGGATGTGATGCTTATGTCAAAAAGCTTCAGCCTGAAAAGCTAGAACCCAAAGCGGAAAAGTGTGTCTTCATAGGCTACCCAAAGGAGACAGTTGGGTACACCTTCTATCTCAGATCTGAGGGCAAAGTATTTGTTTCTAAGAACAGAGATTTTCTTGAGAAGGAGTTTCTCTCGAAAGAATTGAGAGGGAAGAAGATTGAACTTGATGAGGTTGTAGAACCTCTACTCCCTCTAGATGGTGGCGCAGGGCAAGGGAAAACCTCTGTCGAAGCAACACCGGTTGAGGAGGAAGCTAATGATGATGATCATGAAGCTTCGGATCAAGTTGCTATCGGACCTCCCAGGTTGACAAGATCACGTACTGCTCCTGAGTGGTACGGTAATCCTGTCTTATCAATTATGTTGTTAGACAACAATGAACCTGCGGATTATGAAGAAGCAAAGGTGGGCCCGGATTCCAACAAATGCCTGGAGGCGATGAAGTCTGAGATAGGATCTATGTATGAAAACAAAGTATGGACTTCGGAAGTATTACCTGAAGGCCGCAAGGCTATTAAGAACAAATGGATCTTTAAGAAGAAGACGGACGCGGACGGTAATGTGACCGTTTATAAAGCTCGACTTGTGGCAAAGGGTTTTTCACAAGTTCAAGGAGTTGACTACGATGAGACATTCTCACCGGTAGCGATGCTTAAGTCCATCTGAATCATGTTAGCACTAGCTGCATTTTTCGATTATGAAATCAGCCAGATGGATGTCAAAACGGCGTTCCTTAGGGTTTTCTTAAGGAAGAGTTGTATATGATGCAAATCGAAGGTTTTGTCGATCCAGAGAATGCTAACAAAGTATGCAAGCTCCAGCGATCCATTTATGGACTGGTACAAGCATCTCGGAGTTGGAATAAGGGCTTTGATGAGGTGATCAAAGCATTTGGGTTTATACAAGTTGTTGGAGAATCTTGTATTTACAAGAAAGTGAGTGGGAGCTCTATGGCGTTTCTAATATTATATGTGGATGACATATTGCTGGTTGGAAACAATGTGGAGTTTTTAGAGAGCGTAAAAGATTACTTGAACAAGTGTTTTTCTATGAAGGGCCTAGGAGAAGCTGCTTACATATTATGCATTAATATCTATAGGGATAGATCGCGGCGCCTAATAGGACTTTCACAAAGCACATACCTTGATAAAGTTTTGAAGAAGTTCAAAATGGAACAGTCCAAGAAGGGGTTCTTGCTATTAATACAAGGTATAAAGTTGAGTAAGACTCAGTGCCCAGTAACTTCTGAAGATAGAGAAAAGATGAGTACCGTCCCCTATGCTTCAGTCCTGGGGTCTATCATGTATGCAATGTTGTGCACTAGACTGGACGTCAGCCTGGCCATAAGTATGGCAGGCATGTTTCAAATTAATACACGAGATGTTTCACAAGAATATTCTGAAGTACCTGAAAAGGACTTAGGAAATGTTTCTCGTTTATGGAGGTGACGAAGAGCTCGTCGTAAAGGGTTACACTGATGAAAGCTTTGACACTGATCCGGATGACTCTAAGTCTCACACCGGATACGTATTTATTCTTAATGGGGGTGCGGTAAGCTGGTGCAGTTCCAAGCAAAGCGTTGTAGCAGATTCTACATGTGAAGCGGAGTACATGGATGCCTCGGAGGCAGCTAAGGAGGGTGTCTGGATGAAGCAGTTCATGACGGATCTTGGAGTTGTGTCGAGCGCACTAAATCCAATAACGCTGTTCTGTGATAACACTAGTGCCATTGCATTAGCAAAGGAACCAATGTTTCACAAGAACACCAGACACATCAAACGACGCTTCAACCTCATCCGCGACGAGGTCGAAGGAGAGGACGTAAATATTTGCAAAGTGCACACGGATCTGAATGTAGCAGATCCGCTGACTAAACCTCTTCCACAAGCGAAGCATGATCAACACCAGAACTGTCTGGGTGTTAGATTCATTCGAATGTAATTCGCATGGCGATGTGAAACTAGATTATTGACTCTAGTGCAAGTGGGAGACAGTTGGAAATATGCCCTAGAGGCAATGATAAAATAGTTATTATTATATTTCCTGTTTCAAGATAATCGTTTATTATCCATGCTATAATTGTATTGAATGAAAGCATAGATACATGTGTGGATAAGGCAAAACAATGTCCCTAGTAAGCCTCTAGTTGGCTAGCCAGTTGATCAAGGATGGTTAAGGTTTTCTGACGATATGCAAGTGTTGTCACTTGATAACTGGATCACATCATTAGGAGAATCATGTAATGGACTAGACCCAAACTATGAACGTAGCATTTGATCGTGTCATTTTGTTGCTATTTTTTTTTTGCGTGTCAAGTATACATTCCTATGACCATGAGATCATGTAGCTCACTAACATCGGAGGAATACGTTGTGTGTATCAAACGTCACAACATTCCTCGGTGACTATAAAGGTGGTCTACAGGTATCTCCGAAGGTGTCCATTGAGTTAGCATGGATCAAGACTGGGATTTGTCATTCCGAGTGACGGAGAGGTATCTCAGGGACCACTCGGTAATACAACATCACATACAAGCCTTGCAAGCAATGTGACTCACGTGTGAGTCACGGGATCTTCTATTACGGAACAAGTAAAGAGACTTGTCAGTAACGAGATTGAAATAGATATAGGGATACCGACGATCAAATCTCGGGCAAGTAACATACCGAAGGACAAAGGGAATGTTATATGGGATTATTTGAATCCTTGGCACAGAGGTTTCACCGATAAGATCTTCGTAGAATATGTAGGATCCAATATGGACATCCACGTCCCGCTATTGGATATTGACCAAGGAGTGTCTCGGGTCATGTCTGCATAGTTCTCGAACCCGGAGGGTCTGCACACTTAAGGTTCAATGATGTTTTAGTATAATTGATTTATATGTGTTGGTGACCGAAGGTTGTCCGGAGTCCTGGATGAGATCACAGACGTCAAGAGGGTTTCCGGAATGGTCCAAAAATGAAGAATGATATATACGTTGGTATCATTTCGTCACCGGAAAGATTTCGGGCATTGCCGGCAGTGTACCGGGAGTGACAAATGGGTTCCGGATATTCACCGGGAGGGGCCCACCCACCCGGGAGTGAGCCCAATAGCACTAGGGTGGCACACCAGCCCTTAGTGGTCTGGTGATGCCCGCCCAAGAGGGCTATGGCGCGAAAAGTGGAAAAAACCAAAGGAAAAGAAAAAACAAGGAAAGAGGAAGGTCGGAAGGAAGGAGTGGACTCCTTCCCCCAAACCGAATTGGGGTGGGAGTCCACCTCCTCCCAATCATCCGGTGCCCTTGGGGATCCCTTGAGCCCCAAGGCTAGCCCCTCCCCTCCTCCTATATATATATTGGTGGTTTTAGGGCTTTTGAGACACAACTTTGCCACGTGCAACTCAAACCTATACCACGTAGTTCTTCCTGTAGATCGGATTTCTGTGGAGCTCGGGCGGAGCCCTGCAGGAGTAGATCATCACCACTACCGGCGTGCGGTGGCGCTGCCGGAGAACTCATCTATTTTTCCGTCTCTCTTGCTAGATCTAGAAGGCCGGGATCGTCATCAAGCTGTACGTGTGCTGACCGCGGAGGTGTCGTCCATTTGGCGCTAGATCGGAACGGATCGTGGGTGGATCATGGGACGACGGTGATTTAAATCACGAAGCTGTACCACTACATCAACCGCGTTTCTTAATGCTTCCCACTTAGCAATCTGCAAGGGTATGTGGACCCAATCTCCCTCTCGTAAATGAACATCACCATGATAGGTCTTCGTGTGCGTACGAAATTTTTTGTTTCCCATTGAATGTTCCCCAACACCTTCGCTGATCTGTACCTCGCGAGGGTCAGATTCTTGGGGCTTGGCGGGAAGCATTCCCGTGCCCACAATGCGCATCATTCCCTGGACTGCAAGTTGGCGGGCTTGGGTACCCCCAGACCCAGGACGCCAACACACGTCACTACTGAAGAAGCCTAGGAGGACTCGGATGTCATTCTGGGTAACTTCCTTGTCAACTCAACACCAGCAACCATTCTGTTTGATTGTGGTGCTTTGCATTCTTTTGTTATCCAAAAGTTTGCACTAGAGTGTGGTATGAAGCCTACAACTTTGGGTAGTCACATGATGGTACAAGTACCGCGTGCAGTATTAAGGACCAAGATAGGATGTAAAGGAGTTGGGATTAACATCAACCGAGTAGACTTGTTAGCAAATCTTATCATCCTGAAGTCGCAAGGCTTGGCTGTGATACTTGGAATGGATTGGTTGACCAAGGACCAAGGCTTGCTAGACTGTGCCAAGAGGACTGTCACCATGACCAATGGCCAAGGGTTGAAGTCAAGTATGTTCCCAACCCTAGCTCCGCTCAAGCCCCTCAGGTCAATTGTTTGTTGGGAATTTATTTGTACCAAGTGCAAGTGGTATGCGAATACTGAGAATTCTTTCCTGATGATCTGCCCGGAATGCCTCCTGGCCATGACATTGAGTTCATTATTGAGCTAATGCCTAGAGTAGGAACCATCTATAAGAAGCCCTATAGAATAGGATCCGAAGAGTTGGCTGAACTAAAGAAGCAAGTAGGAGAGAAGCTCAGAAAAAGGATTTATTCTCCCTAGTGCCTATCCTTTGGGATCACTTATTTTATTTTTGTCAAAGAGGGATAGAACTATCCGACTCTGTGTCAATTACTGTTATCACAATGAGGTCACGACAAAGACCAAGAAGCCACTCCCCAAGATTGAAGACCTATTCAATCAGCTGAATGGTGCTAAGATGTACTCCAAGATTGACCTTAGGTTTGGGAACTACCTGTTGAAGATCAGACCCTAGGATATTCTGAAGATGGCATTTGTGACCAGGTATGGCCTGTATGAATACACGATAATGTCATTTGGGTTAACCAATGCCCCAGCCTACTTCATGTACCTCATGAACAATGTCTTCATGGAGTGTTTGGACAAGTTTGTCGTCGTCTTCGTCGGCAACATACTCGTCTTCTCCAAGTCTGAAGATGAGCATGAGCAACACTTGAGGTTGGTCCTGGATAAGCTTCAAGAACACTAACTTTATGCCAAATTCAGTAATTGTGAATTCTGGCTACATGAGCTTGGATTTTTGGGTCATGTGTTGACGGCAAATGGATTGTTAGTGGATCCTGCCAAGATTGAAGTCGTGACTGAATGGAAATCTCTGACCAATGTGAAGGAAGTCAAAAGGTTCCTCGGACTTGCGGGATACTGCCGCAAGTTTGTTGAGGGGTTCTCAAGCACTGCCCGATCAACGACTCACCTCTTGAAGAAGGAGATGAAGTTTGAATGGACATTGAAGTGTGAAGAGAGCCTCCAGGAGTTCAAGAAGAGATTGGCAATGGCCCTAGTTTTGGCCACTCCTGATATTCACAAGGAATTTTTGATATATTGTGATGCATCAAGGACCAAGCTTGGTGGCGTCCTAACGTAGGAAGGCAGAGTTGTGGCATATCTGTCCAGACAACCGCGCCCTCACGAAAAGAACTATGCCACTCATGATCTTGAGTTGGCAGCACTGGTTCATGTTTTGAAGACATGGCGACATTACCTTCTCGGGAAGTGATGTGAGATATACATAGACCACAATAGTTTGAAGTATATTTTCACTCAAAATTAATTGAACATCAGGCAATGAAGATGGTTCGAATTAATCAAGGACTACGACCTCAGTGTTCAATACCCCCCTGTGAAGGCAAACGTGGTAGCTGATGCCTTGAGAAGAAAGGCTTTTTCCTTGAATGCTATAATCAAGGAAAGGCTACCAGCCTTGTATGAGAAACTTGAAAGGTTTGTGTTGGAGCTAGTCGCACCAGGATTTCTGGCCAACCTCGAAGCAAAGCCTACATTGATGGATGATATCAAGGAAGCCTAGAAGGGACATGAGAACATCGAAGGCATCAAGAATAAGATTGATAAAGGCAAGGCCCAAGGATTTTCAGTGGATGAACAAGGAGTCGTGTGGTTTTGGAATCGCTTATGCATACTCAACAAGGTTGAGATCAACAAACTGGTCTTGCAAGAAGCACATGGCACTCCATATTTCATCCATCCTGGTGGAACCAAGATGTGGCATGACCTCAAGGCAAGATTCTGGTGGCATGGCATGACGAGAGAGATAGCTTCTTGTGCCGCTAAGTGTGACATATGCTAGAGGATCATAGGTGAGCATCAGTGACCCGCTGGACTATTGCAACCTCTCAAAGCACCTGAATGGAAGTGGGACAGAGTTGGGATGGACTTCATCACCGGTCTGTCCAGATCAATGAAAGGACATGATTCCATTTGGGTCATTGTCGACCACCTGACCAAGGTAGCCCACTTCATCCTCATCAGTACAACCTATGATGGTAACCAACTAGCCAACCTCTACATCAACCGCATCGTGAGCCTACACGGAGTTCCAAAGGATATCGTGTCAGACCAAGGTCCCCAGTTTACCTCGAGGTACAGTAAGAAGTTTCAAGAGGCCATGGGAACTAAGCTATCCTTCAGCACTGCTTTTCACCCCCAGATAGGCGGACAGACGGAGCGAATAAACCAGATACTTGAAGACATGCTCCATCCTTGTGTTTTGACATATGGATCCAAATGGGAAGAACTCTTACCCTTCGTCCAGTTATCCTACAACAACAGATATCAGTCCAGTCTTCAGCTGGCACCATTTTAGGTGTTGTATGGACGCAAGTGCTGCACTCCTCTCAACTGGTCGGAGACTGGAGAAGGACTAATTTTTGGACCAGACATTCTTCATGAAGTTGAAGAGCAAGTTCAGCTCATCAGGGAACATCTAGAAATTTCCAAGTCAAGACAGAAGAGCTGCACCGACTCCGACCACTGAGAAGTGGACTTCGACACCGTAGATCATATATACCTTTGAGTCACGCCTCTCAAGGGAACGAAGCGCTTCCATGTGAAAGGGAAGCTCGTGCCAAGGTACATAGCCCCTTCTAGATCACCGCAAGACGAGGACAAGTTTCCTACTAGCTAGAGTTACCTTCCAAACTCTTAGATGTGCACAACGTTTTTCATGTGTCACAACTCCGGAAGTGCCTCAAATCCCCAACCGCTCCGACCTCTACAAGGAAATCAATCATCAAGCCATCGACCTTCAGCGAGACCTCACTTATCGTGGGAGACCAGTCCACATCTTGGATGAAGTCAAGCGTTGAACCCGAAGCCGCACCATCAAGTACTTCAACGTTCAGCTGAGCAACCACACCGAAGGAGAAGCAACGTGGGAGCATGAAGACTACCTTAGATCAGAGTTCCCTTATCTCTTTAGCGCTTAGCCTAGGAATCTCGTGGATGAGATTAGTGTAAGGGGGTAGGCCTGTCAAACCTTGTGTTTGTACCACTTCTTAAAATCATGATTTTACAAAATTTGGATCCATTTAAAACTTTTTGTGTGCGTGTGATGGTTGATTTGGTTACTACTGTGTGAATGATTGTGTTTTGAACTACCCAAACTCATTCTACTCTCAAGAACTCATCTTCTTGGGCCCAAACCTTTGCCCAATGATCGTGTCGTGTGCATAGGTGTGGGGCCCCGACTTGGAAGTCATGATCATCAAATGCACGTGTACAGTGACCCCAGAGATCAATGCTCACTGAACACACAAAAGCTGAATAACAAGAGTCTTACATCCATACATACCATCTGATACAACTAAGGACCATTATGGCCTAGTATTATAAAGATAGGACCTTGTAGGCCGACAGAACAAACACAGCTAACAACGAACATCTTGAATGAAACTGTGAACCCATGCAATCTGCCTTAACCTACAAGCATTCTAACTGGGAAGCGTCCTAGTTCGCATGTTCGTCACCGACCAACTCTTCTCCAAATTCCTTCTCTTCCATGTCTGGCCAATTAAATAACAAGCGGAAAGCCAATGAGTACTTTGAATGTACTCGCAAGCAACCCATGATGTGGAACAAGGCAATAATGAGACATGATATAATACTAGTAGGCAATTTGTGGAAACCAAAGTTTTCCCTAGCAAAATAACATGATCAACTTCTTGTGCAACATACATCATTAGGTAAGTGATAACCACATGAACAGGTTATCAATTTCAATATCAACTGAGGGTTGAACAGCCCATGTTCATCCATCATACCAAGTCATCTGACTTAGCTCATCATTCATACTACCACCATTCTTACACACACACTCACACACTTGGTTTATGCGAAAACTTGTGGACGTACTTTAAGTAGCACCACCCAACTGTCCTTAACCGTGGACACGGCTTTTGACTAGTTTTACACTCTGTAGGGCTTGCACACTTTACCCACAAGACTCTGGAAAGTTTCACTTTAGGACACGACTCACGACATTTATCATACCTGAGGTATGTACCCGAACATCACCTTTCCCATGACGATACTAGCAAAGACACCACTCGTTGGTGACAATCCCTCATGATGTATATCACACGTATCATCTACGTGGGCATGCAACAGTGTGCCCAGTGTCTATGAAAACAGCCCATGGTGGCCCTTTCTTGGTGCGACCCCGTCTGGAGATTGACCACGTCACTCCCGCCACTCGTAATGAAGGCTCTCTACTAGCACCGACCATAGTAATCAGCAAAGCCCCGTCCCAGAAGGGGTATTGTGGTTGTACATGTAAGGTTGGGACGGTCGTCAAATCTTAAATCTAATCCGGTTTTTAGAAACCACTCACATAACTGGCCTTGGAATACCACTCCCTTATCAAGTGGTTACCTAGATCAACACATCACCCTCGAGCATTAGTGGCACCCGACGGGGTTTCGTAAAACATTTGAAGTCATCTTCTTTTACCGTGTCCATGCATGTACCCAATCCCATGTGTAGCACTGCTAGCAACCAAACTACACCCCACCCGCACAACCCTCATAGGTAGGTAGGGTTATGCCCAAGTGCAAGTGTCATCGAGGAAATAATGGGAACACCTCACCGAGGTAGTTACCGATTCAACCAGGCCTTATGCATCGGAATAGAATGCTAAATATGACATGCAAGAAAGTATTCACTTAGACATTTTCAAAGGTCTACTTGCCTTGCTTAACAAATTCTCTGTGGTCTTCAAAGTTTTCTGGTCCAAGTCAGTCGTGAGCAACACAATATAAAAGGGCAAAAATAAGCACTCAACCAAAACAGAGATAATAATCTACTCGAAAAAATGTCACACATTTTTTGTAAAATACTAGGATGAGTATCGGTTTTTTAGAAATTATTGGGTCTTATTTTTGGACTGCAACCTTTTGCAAAAATTGCACAAGTGGGACCCCAAAATACTACATAATATTACAAGATTTTTGGTGGAGGAATATTTGAATTTGGATAAATTTTCACCCGTATGGGATTTTTGCAAAACAAAAATAAAAAGGAAAAGAAAAAGGCCATAGTTCCTCGGCCAGAAGCTGGTGGCTGAATCAGCCCACCCAGCGAAACCAGCTTAGGCGGGCCAGGCGCATGCACCCGTCAGGGTTTAAACCCAAAATGCGGGGCCCAACCGCTAGTGGAAGCGAGGGGAGGCGAGGGAGTGGTGAGGATGACAGGTGGCCCCCACCTATCATCTTCGACCTCAGGACAGAGAGGGCACCGAGCTCACCAGCGACGGTAGAGGGCACGACGAGGGCAGGTAGCTGTGGAAATGGGTCCAGGGGTGAGTCGTTGTTTTATTGGTGGTGGAGGGAGGAGCCGGGGTGGAGGGAGTCGCCAACGACGAGGTCCCATGGCGGAGGCGCTTCCGGAGGGTGGTCGCAGGGGCCGAATCCTGTAGCAAAAGAGTAGGGGAGAGAGGGAGACGCATCAGGAAGCTGTTGTGGTTCCAATGGGGAAGAAATGAGAGCCAGAGCGGCCTTGTACCCGGGTATTGCCAAAATCTCAATGCGGCGGATCCGGAGCTCGATCTCGAGCACGAAGGCCTCTAGGGATGACTAGGTGGTTCAAGAGGTGCGATTAGGAGTAGGAGGAGGTCTAAGGGAGGGAGAGGGAGGCCCGAGGTCGCATTTTATAGAGGGGGCACACCGAAAGCTCGTGCGCCCGTGAGACCGTGGCGACGGCCATGGGAGGAAAGGTTACTTGGGATGCGTCTGCGGTCTTCGTGGACGATGTCTTAGGTTGGGAAAAGGATGAGGAGGAGTTGGAGCTGGATCCTAGTGTGCCGCGGTGGTTGGCGCCATGTTACTTGGGATGCGTCTGCGGTCTTCGTGGGCATGCGTCGTAGGGGGATGAGAAGGGGAGAAAATGAGAGGCAAGATGTGGTGGAGGGCCTCTACCATCTAGAGGGCCTCGGGGATAGCTTGAGGGGGCTAAAGCTGGTCAGGGCTGGCCTCCCATAATAGGGTTGCGCACTTTAGCACGTCCGGAGCGCAATATTGGCATGCCACGACATGCTGGCAATGTGACACATTCCACCTTGTCCTCTAGTGTCTGGGGAATGTGGAGATGCCCCTTGGATGCTTTGTAGCTGATGAGGGAGGCTATGGTCAATGAACGAGGGGGAGGAAGTCTCTACAAGGGTGAATCAAGGGCCTAATTGGGGCCTTTTGTCCACTGCTAACATTGAACCAGAGCTGGATTCTCTCTTGCAGATGAAGAGTAACTGTATGGGCTAGTGGTAAAAATTTGGAGTGAAGGAGAATGGCGTAGGGGGTGAAAGGAGCAGTTTTACCAAACCACCAAAAGGTGTTTGATGCTAGTTTGAGGAAGATAAACCTCACCACTTGTAGTGAGATTTAATAGGATTCACCAAGTTTGAGCTCATTTGATCAAAGTTGACAATGTAGACATGAAAAACACTAGAAATGGACATAATCAGATTTCTGTGGACCAAGGTGATAAAATCAACTCCCACAAATGCACAACTTGGTGTAGCATCCTTGTTTGGGGACTGGATCACTCCTGTAAAGTTTGTGATCAATTGGGTAAACTTGGCAATGTAAAGTTGCTCATATTTGGTTCTAGACACAAAGGGTTTTGGGATTAATAGGTCGATCAAATCAACTTGGATTGAGATGAAACTTTATAGGATCACCACATTTATCCTACAATTTATTGAGAATATTTTCTACGGAAATATTTCAAATGCTTGAAATAGGCAGAAATGGTTTTGACGGGTTTTGTCCAATATTTTGAACAGGACCATCTGTTGAAAGTCTTATGTATGGAAAATATATGTCCACTAAGTCTTCCTAAATTTTCTCAAATATTTTTGAAGCAAGAAAATAATTTTTCCCTATGAAATACCATTTGTGTCCTCTAAAAAGGAATTTTAATAAAATAGGAAAATAACTTTAAAATAATTATTTTGTGGTTTTGCGAAGTCATTTGAATAATAGGATTCAAATAGAGTCTTTGGTGTAGAACATCTCTCCTAAATGGGGTACTTGAAGTGCACACTACAGGAATCAAATTCTTTGCCGTCTGCCATCACAGACGGCAAAGACTAAATCCCGGACGACAAAGAGAATACCAGACCGCAAAGAATCTCACGACCGGCAAAATTTCTGCGTCAGCCTACGACGGCATCGTACCTTCTTTGTCGTCTGTTCCCACAAAGCGGACGACGAAGAGCTTTGCCGTCAGCTTTCCATAGGAGCAGTCGGCAAAGTGCTCGAGAAGGCAGCCGATAGGCGTTGCCTCCGTTAGAGGTTAATGGAGGCGTTGTCGTCTGCCTCCCCCTTATTCTTTGCCATCTGCCTCCGCCTTATTTTTTGCCGTCTACCTCCGCCTTATTCTTTGCCATCTGCCTCCTCCTCCTCCCCCCTCCACTCTTTGTCGTCTGCCTCCTCCTCCCCCCTCCTCTGTGCCCTCTTCTTTGTCGTCTTCCCATGAGCTAAATGGGTTAATTATCCCATGTTAGAGGAAAACAAGCTAAGTATATAATATTCATGAGCTAACCAAGGTTCTTATGCCATTTTGAGCTTATTATGGTATTTTGGAGCTAAATGGGCTAATTATGTCATTGTTGGGGAAATTAAAGCAAGGATAATATGAAAGAGGAGAAGAAATAGGAGGAGGAGTAGAAGAAGAAGAAATCAAGAAGAAGGAGGAGAAGGAGGAGAAGGAGGAGCAGGAGAAGGACTAGAAGGTCCTTGGCCTTCTTCTCCTCCTCCTCCTTCTCCTTCTTCTCTTCTTCTTCTTCTTCTTCTTCTTCTTCTTTCTTTTCATTTTTCCTATTTCTACTCCTCTTCTCCTCTTGTTCGAGCTAAATTACCTAATTATGTCTTTTTGGAGCTAAATGGGCTAATTATCCCATTTTAGAGGAAAATAAGCTAAGTATATAATATTCATGAGCTAACCAAGGTTCTTATGCCATTTTGAGATTATTATGGCATTTTGGAGCTAAATGGGCTAATTATGTCATTGTTGGGGAAATTAAAGCAAGGATAACATGGAAGAGGAGAAGAATGAGGAGGAGGAGGAGAAGAAGAAGAAATCAAGGAGAAGGAGGAGAAGGAGCAGGAGGAGAAGGACTAGAAGTTCATTGGCCTTCTCCTCCTCCTCCTCCTCCTTCTCCTTCTTCTCTTCTTCTTCTTCTTCTTCTTCTTTCTTTTCATTTTCCCTATTTCTTCTCCTCTTCTCCTTTTGTTGGAGCTAAATTACCTAATTATGTCTTTTTGGAGCTAAATGGGCTAATTATCCCATTTTAGAGGAAAACAAGCTAAGTATATAATATTCATGAGCTAACCAAGGTTCTTATGCCATTTTGAGCTTATTATGGCATTTTCGAGCTAAATGGGCTAATTATGTCATTGTTGGGGAAATTAAAGCAAGGATAATATGAAAGAGGAGAAGGAGGAGAAGGAGGAGAAGGAGGAGGAGGAGAAGGACTAGAAGGTCCTTGGCCCTCTCCTCCTTCTCCTCCTCCTCCTCCTCCTCCTTCTCCTTCTTCTCTTCTTCTTCTTCTTCTTCTTTATTTTCATTTTTCCTATTTCTTCTCCTTTTGTTGGAGCTAAATTACCTAATTATGTCTTTTTGGACCTAAATGGGCTAATTATCTCATTTTAGAGGAAAACAAGATAAGTATATAATATTCATGAGCTAACCGAGGTTCTTATGCCATTTTGAGGTTATTATGGCATTTTCGAGCTAAATGGGCTAATTATGTCTTTTTGGGGAAATTAAATTAAGGATAATATGGAAGAGGACAAGAAATAGGAGGAGGAGGAGAAGAAGAAGAAATCAAGAAGAAGGAGGAGAAGGAGGAGAAGGAGGAGGAGGAGAAGGACTAGAAGGTCCTTGGCCTTCTCCTCCTTCTCCTCCTCCTCCTCCTCCTCCTTCTCCTTCTTCTCTTCTTCTTCTTCTTCTTCTTTCTTTTCATTTTTCCTATTTCTTCTCCTCTTCTTGGAGCTAAATTAGCTAACTATGTATTTTTGGAGCTAAATGGGCTAATTATCTCATTTTAGAGGAAAACAAGCTAAGTATATAATATTCATGGGCTAACCAAGGTTCTGATGCCATTTTGAGGTTATTATGGCATTTTGGAGCTAAATAAAGTAATTATGTCTTTTTGGATAAATTAAAGAAAGGATAATATGAAAGAGGAGAAGAAAGAGGAGGAGGAGGATAAGAATAAGAAATCAAGAAGGAGGAGAAGGAGGAGGAGGAGAAGGACTAGAAGGTCCTTGGCCTTCTCCTCCTTCTCCTCCTCCTCCTCCTCCTCCTCCTCCTCCTCCTCCTTCTCTTCTTCTTCTTCTTCTTCTTCTTTCTTTTCATTTTTCCTATTTCTTCTCCTCTTCTCCTCTTCTCTTCTTGGAGCTAAATTAGCTAACTATGTCTTTTCGGAGCTAAATGGGCTAATTATCTCATTTTAGAGGAAAACAAGCTAAGTATATAATATTAATGAGCTAACCAAGGTTCTTATGCCATTTTGAGGTTATTATGGCATTTTGGAGCTAAATGGGCTAATTGTGTCTTTTTGGAGCTAAATGGGCTAACTATGTCATTGTTGGGGAACTTAAGGCAAGGAGAATATGAAAGAGGAGAAGAGAAACTTACCGTAGTGGTCATCAAGGAGGAGAAACACCTGGAGAAGGGTCATGCGATGCCGCTTGGGAGTTATTCCGCAGAATAGATATTTTGCAATGTCTGAGTTAGCATCATGACACTCAATTATTAATACTAGTTTATAATGAAACTCACCGTGCCAATCAAAGAGAAGACGGGCATCGGCGGAGGGACTTGACCGCTCTTCTCGAACAGACCCTGAAGAGTGGGTCGTATTAGTTAGTAATGAAACACACATTACACACATGATTTGGCTAATGTGAAAAAAAACTTACCACAAAAATCTCGTACAGGACCCGTTGACCCGCCTCATTCTGGGACCTCTCCTCCTCAATCAATCGTGACGTGGTCTGGTCCCTCTCATCAAGAGCAGCCTGACTTGCCAATCTCTCTTTCTCAAGAGCAGCCTGGCTTGCCAATCTCTCTTTCTCAAGAGGAGCCTGGTTTGCCAATCTCTCTTTCTGAAGAGCAGCCTGAAACACCATTCCTCATTACCACAGTAATGATCTATGGTGACACACATAATGAAATGGATGAAAGTGTTCTTAGTCCGTACAACTAACCTCGATGGCAAGTTCGACTGGCCGTGGACGACGCATTATCTCAGGACAGCTGCTCGACTAGCGCGCCTTGATCTCTCGAAGAGTGAGTGGACACCGTATTATCCCATCTCCAATGGCTATCGAGCCATGGGGCCTCCCGCCACCAGATATCGTCACCAGCTCTGGATCCAAAGGTTCCTGGCTAGGGTTAAAGTCATCCCCTTTCGTAGCCTTCCCCGCGTCCCTGTATGCCACGAGCTTCTGGTGGGATGATATGTTGGTGAAGTTATTGGGATCATCCAGGTCAGACTCAGAGAATGCCTTCGCCTGCTTGTACGTGGCAGTATGGGCCATGCCATAAAGGTCGTACAAGTGTGGCATCTCCGTCTTATTGTGATGCGCCTAAAAGAGAGGAACAAAATATTAGCATCAAGAATGAATTGCATGAATCAGGAAGCAAATCACATACCCAGTTTCGTCCAAACTGAAGTAAGTTGGCGCTGCCTTGATGGTGTGGCACACCAACCATTTGGCTACGCCGATCCTTCGCATTCTCGTGGACGGCTCGCCAGCTGCCTGTGCACCACTCATCAACCAATGCCTCCCAACAATCCATCTTATCCACACACCATCTCGGGGGCACCTGTAAGTTATTAGAAAGAATTTTCAGCGCTACACCTATAAATGAAATCAAGAAAACTACGTAGAAGGACTTAATAATAGGTAATTACCTTCATGTATTGCTCCTTCTTCAGAAACTTTCCGCGGAAATCCTTCTTCTGCTTCTTAATACCACGCGTGGCGTAGTAATCTCGAATAGCCTACGGCCGAGCCTCGTGCCGCAAGTTCTGTAGTAACCGCCTACACTCGGCCTTGAGAACCCTGGCCGCCTCCTCCTCATATCCATCCTCACACCTATAGAAGGTCTGCAATCAAACGTGAAAACACCGATTAGTACAATAATTAGCTATATTGTTAATTTTAGATTCTGTAAAAGGATAATTTACCCAATAGCTCTTGATCACCATCTCGGCCCTCGTGTGGCACAAGACACCATCTATAATCTCTTTCGGCGGGGCCTGCGCAGCCTGGTAGTGCTCCCAGGAAAATCCTAGTGTAGGAACCCGACCCTCACCAGGCAACGTGACAAAACCCGGGAAATTTGTCCGGCAAAGCACACCAAGGACGGAGTTCGGCCTGCGGAGTCCAAGAGGGTTTACCCACCCCCTGCAGTATGATAAGGTCAACGCATTAGGTATTTGAACAAACTTGAAGGCAAAAGCTAAAAAAAGAGTAAATGTACTTACCTATCTCCTTCAGGTTTAATCACCGGCCTCTGCTCGCGGGTAGCCGGCGCAACCGGGAGACGTCTACTACCACGCTTGTACACGGTGGCCCCGTCCACCTGCACATCGCCCTCACTATCCGTAAGCTCATTCTCACCATCCCCGCCCCCTGAGCCACCCGGACCCTCGGTCCAATCCGGCAACTCGGTACGATCCGGCCAGGTCTCCCATCCGGGCCTCTCCACGTCGGGTGAAGCCTCCGGAAACGTAGTCTCCTCCGGCTGCTCCTGGCCGAATGCACCTTGACCCGAGGCTGCTCCTGGACCGGAGTCTCATGGGACGAATGCCCATCAACAACAGGCTCCTGGAATGGAGTCCCCGTAGCCTCCTCCGCAAATGGGTCGACCATAGTAGTCCTATGATCGGGTGAATTAGCCGGTGGTGGTGGCGAGGATGGCTCAACGGTCCTCCTGGATCTTCCGCGGCCACCACCTCTCCCTGTACCCTTCCCCTTCTTCCCTACCCGACCAGCACCTCTCCTAGTGGGCAATGCCGCCGACGAAGAAGAACCCACGGGTGGTGTCGACAGACTGTCTGCCAAGGCTCTACGGAGAGATAGAGGTGGAAGGTAAGTACCACCCCTCGTGTGGGGCGCGTGGGAAGAACCCGTTGAGCAATCTGGACCAGCGCCCACCATCTTTCCACACCTGGTGACCTGCCATCATAAAGATTAAAAGAAATTAGTACAACATAAAAAATTGAATAACTGACATGGATAATAATATGTACATGAATAATAAAGATTAAAATATATATAATTTAAGTTGTGAATCTTACAAACTAATAATCATCATCAATAAATGCATCATCATCATCACTATCATGCATGTCTTCATGAAAGACTTGCTCGTCGGGTTCAACGGCGTGAAGTCGTGAAAGGCCTTCCTTTAATCATTGAAGCATTGACAGGTCATCCGCATCAGTAACCTCTACGAGTTCCAGGTCTTCTGGTTCCGGCTCAGGGCTGGAGTCGGATTCATTGTCGATGTCTACTTCCATGTTCTTGGATGAAGCACGGCGGTTCTTGAAACGTTTCTTGGAAAGACGTGTTTCTTGGAAGAATTCTCCATCATATGTGTCTGGGTTAATGTGAGGTTCATAATCCTGTTCATTTGGGAGAGGTGGTCTGACATGTGGCGGCACTTCATAAACAACATACCAACCTTCCAGATTCTTATCCGTTTGGCTTGCCCATGGTAGATACAAAACATGGGTCGCCTGTTGAGCCATAATATAGACATCGGGAACATCTAAATGGGTGTTTGGATTTATTTCGACTAGTCCTATATGTTCATGAGTTCTTCTAGTCTTTTTCGGCTGGAACCAATAACATTTGAAGACTACGACGTTCGGTGGGTTTTCACCACAGAATTGAAGTTCATAAATTGCTTCGACTCTTCCATAATACTCGATAACACCTTCGCCGATAGCAGAGACACCACAATTTGTAGATTTCCGGTCGGGCATAGATATCTCTTTGCCAAAGGTACGAAAGAGATACCCGTTGATGTTGTATTTCTCAAATGAATGGACCTTATAGTCAAAACCATTAGCTAATTGTCTCAATTCGGCGTCCATAGACTCTAAATTAGCCTACAAGTTTAATACGAAATGGTTGTTGCATTAGCCGCAAGTTAGACCAAGAATGAAATGGTCCATTATTGATAATTACCGTTTGTTTGAACCAAGAGATGAAACCGGGATAGCCGCCTCCTATCTTTGACAGAAGCTCATACTCTTCGACGGAATCATTTTTTATCACCGCTCCATCCAAGAATATGGCGACGTAACGGCTGTTTGAAATATCCGGGAATAAGAGCAGTTCAAATGAAATAGAAGTTACGGGAAAATGTGCCGAGAACTCACTCGATGTACGGCCGCACTTCTGTTAGGTTGTTGAAGATATACAACGAAATGTTCCGCCATTCTTCGACATCCAACGTTATTGGTTTCGAAGACCCGGCTGGTGCAAGCTTCCCTTTGAATAGGCTAAGGTTGGACCCACCTTTTTTAGGGTCTGCCTCCTTGTGCCGAGGCTTTGGATTATGCAAATGATGATTTTTGGCTTCGTAGTGTACTGTCACAAAGTTTGCCACCTCCTCAATAATGAATGCCTCAGCCATCGATGCTTCAATTCTACGCTTATTTTTACATTTAGCTCGAAGGGTCTTCTGCATCCTCTCAGTTGCATAGCACCAATGATCTTGCACGGGCCCACCCAATCTTGCCTCGGTCGGTAGATGTAAAATCAAATGCTGCATTGGATTAAAGAAGCCCGGTGGAAAGATCTTTTCTAACTTGCACAACAACTCCGGTGCAAACTCCTCCGTGTCTTCTACCACGCCAGGCGACAATTTTTTCACACAAAGAACATGGAAGAAATAGCTCAGCTCCGCCAGTACTAGACATTCATCATCAGGAATAAAGCCACATAACATCACCGGCATTACCCGCTCTAGCCATATGTGCCAATCATGACTCTTGAGACCAAAGATTTTTCATTTTTCAAGACCCGCTCCCCTCTTTAGATTCACTGCATACCCATCGGGGAACATCAAGTGCATTTGGACCCACAAGATAATTTCCCTCATAGCTGGCCTTCCAAGATTGAACCAGGCCTTTGGCTTCGACCACTTCTGCTTTCCTTTGCCTTCTCGCATGTTTTGTAACGGTCTATGATATAGTGTCTCTTGATCGACTCTAGCCTTAATATTATCCTTTGTCTTCCCATCTATGTCGAACAACGTACCAAAAATAGCCTCTCCGATATTCTTTTCAGTGTGCATCATGTCGATATTGTGTGGAAGAAGGAGGTGTTTGAAGTAAGGCAGATCCCAGAAGCATGGCTTGTGAGTCCAGGCGTGTTTTGAATTATACCCCTTGAAATACCCTGGACGCTCTGGATCAGGCTCGAGGGCGTTTAACTGATCCAGGATCTGTTGGTCTGTGAACGCAGGTGGTGCCAAGTTTTTGACAACTT
Source organism: Hordeum vulgare subsp. vulgare (assembly GCF_904849725.1). Lineage (NCBI taxonomy): Eukaryota > Viridiplantae > Streptophyta > Magnoliopsida > Poales > Poaceae > Hordeum > Hordeum vulgare. The sequence goes on from NC_058521.1 coordinate 372,477,723, forward strand.
TACCTTTGGTAAAGTTCTTCTTGTCTTTTCTGAACTGATGGTTAGGATCCAGGAACTGTCTATGCAAGTCAAAGCAAGAATACTTCCGACCCTCCTGCAACCAATAAAAATGAAGAGCTTCCTTGCATTGGGGGCATGGGAATCTTCCATGCACACACCATCCAGAGAATAGCGCATACGCTGGCAAGTCATGCATAGAGTACATGTACCACACATGCATTTTGAAGTTTTCTTTTCTAGCGGCATGGTATGTCTTGACCCCATTATCCCAAGCTTCTTCCAATTCATCCTTAAGCGGTTGCAGGTACACATTCATATTCTTCCCCGGATAATTGGCCCTGGAATTATCAACGTTAGAAATATGTTCTTTCTTTGCATAATCTGCCCGGGGGGGGGGGAATTGAGTGGAATGACAAATACAAGCCAACAACTGTATTGGGTTGCCGTCATGTCGAAGGGATTAAAACCATACATGGCGGCGCAGACTCGAGGATTCCTTGGATCTGCCGCTTTATCCTGATGCAATCCATCGAAATTTTTCCACGCTTCCCCATCCGATGTGTGTACCATCATCTTATTCCCATCCGCATCTAGTTCGGTTCTTTTGCCCAATTTGTGCCATGTCATCTGTCTGGTTGTCTCTTCGACCATGAAAAGACGTTGAAGTCTTGGTACGATTGGCATATACCGAAGAACACTAACTGCTATTTTTGTTTGTCACTTCACACCCATACCGTTGTCTACCACAAGATACCCGCAAGACTCGCAATTGGGACAATAGTCCAAGTGTGCATACTCCTTCCTAAATAAGACACATCCTTTCTCACATGCATCTATCTTCTCATAGGGCATCTTAAGTACACGAAGTATTTTCTCCGACTGGTACAGGTTTGCAGGCATGACATGGCCTTTGGGTAGGAAGCGTCCAAATAGTGTCATCATCGCGTCGTAGCATTCTCTTCCCAAGTTGAACTGAGCCTTCAGAGCCATTACTTGTGCAATTGCATCCAGCTGACAATGCTCGGTGTGCTCATGGAGAGGACATTTTGAAGACTCCAACATTTCATAAAAGGCCGTTGCAGATTCCTCCATCTCATCTTCCGAATCCCGAGCATCATCAAAGTCTTGCACCATGTCTTCGATCCCGGTACCATGCTCGTCCGTGCAACGAGGGACCACCTCAGCTCTTGTGCGTTGTATAGACTCACCATGAAATGTGCACACCGTATTAGGCTTAAAACCCCTCCTCTGCAGGTGTTTAATCATTACAGCCTCTGTCGTCTTTTTATAGTTGTCGCATCCAGGACAGGGGCAATAGTTTCTTTCCTGGCCATTTGCGAATGCGGCTTTCACAAATTTCTTTGTTTTTACAAACCATTCTTTCGTCATCTCTTTCTGACTAGGGTGACCGGTATACATCCACGCACGATCACTCATCTTGTGTAGTTACTAACGACAGAAGAAATATATTTATATATAATTTAGCTTTTATATTCATCGGTTAATCAGGTTCACCATTTTTATTACGTCCAGGCAACCTACACGCTAATAGGTAAATATAGGTCCTAATCCCACCCGAGTATGTGTAGATTGGGTTCGTTTTCCCATGCTCTGCTCCGGATCCAACGCAAAATTTCGGCAGCACCTCCCGGCTGTTGGCCTGATACACGTCTCCGCAATAAACAGAGAGGATGTGCATCCGGAGAACAACAGGGAGGCACTGACGAAATTCCGCATCGGATCCACATCACAGCATACGGGAAAACGAACCCAATCTACACATACTCGGGTTGTCCATGGATAATGTTGGACAATTCGAAAGGATGGCGGTTATAAATATGCAAAGACATGCATTTTTATAGATGTCGCCCTTTCGAACGGGAGACGCATACTGGTCACGCATACTGATAAATTAATTGAATTACCTAAATCTAGAAAGTTTCATCCGGAAGCCGAGCCACAGTAAATGAAGGGGCGGGAGGAGATGAAATTTGTACTGACCCACGAATGCAGGGGCGGAGCTCGTACAATGCACGGGCAGGTCTTCGCACAGCAGACCTCACAGCGACAAGAGAACTATCACATGTATATCCAACCGATCAACACAAATATTACAATTATGTCATTTTAGAGGAAAACAAGCTAAGTATATAATATTCATGAGCTAACCAAGGTTCTTATGCCATTTTGAGGTTATTATAACATTTTGGAGCTAAATGGGCTAATTATGTCATTGTTGGGGAAATTAAAGCAAGGATAATATGAAAGAGGAGAAGAAAGAGGAGGAGGAGGAGAAGAAGAAGAAATCAAGAAGAAGGAGGAGAAGGAGGAGAGGGAGGAGGAGGAGAAGGTATTTTTCTTCTCTTCTTCTTCTTCTTCTTCTTCTTTTTCATTTTTCCTATTTCTTCTCCTCTTCTCCTCTTATTGGAGCTAAATGATCTAAGTATGTCTTTTTGGAGCTATATGGGCTAATTATGCCATTTTAGAGGAGAACAAGCTAAGAATATAATATTACTAAGCTAACCAAGGTTCTTATGCCATTTTGAGCTTATTATGGCATTTTGGAGCTAAATGGGCTAATTATGTCTTCTTCTCTTCTTCTTTTTCTCTTCTTCTTCTCTTCTTAGCTTCTTCTTTTCTTCTTCTCCTTATTATTGTCTTCTCTTCTTCTTCTTCTTCTTCTTCTTCTTCTTCTTCTTCTTCTTCTTCTTCTTCTTCTTCTTCTTCTTGTTTCTCCTCCTCCCCCTCTTCTCCTCTGCTCCTCCTCCTCCTCTTCTTCTTCTTCCTCTTCTTTCTATTAAGCTAACTAACTAACTAACCTAACTAACCAAGCTAACTAAACCTATCGCTCAACCTATATAGCACTGAACAACAAAAAAATAACAAAAACAGAATCTATATCACTAAGTAACTAAAATATAGCTCCTTCTTTTCCTTTCTCCTCTTCTTTCTTCTCCTCCTCCTCCTCCTCTTCCTCTTCTTCTTCTTCTTCTCCTCCTCCTCTCCTCTACTACTCTTCTTCTACTCTTCTCTTTTTCTTCTTCTTCTTCTTTCTCTTCTTCTTCTTCTTCTTCTTCTTCCTTTTATTCCTCTTCTTCTTCTTCTTCTTCTTCTTCTTCTTTTCTTCTTCTACTCCTCCTCTTCTTCTTCATTTTCTTCTCATCTTGCACTAACCGAATTAACCTAAACTAGTAGTAACCTAATAAACTAACTATATAAATTAAATATCTAATTTAAAAGAGAAAAACTGAAAAAATAGGGTACCGGAGGCACTCACTGAAGTTGGGGACGGCCGGTGAGGGGAGGGGCATCGCCGGGGCCTGCGCAGGGAGACGGTGAGGGGAGGGGCCTGCGCAGGGATCTGGTGAGGGGAGGGGAGTGGGCGGCGCCGGGGGCCGGTGATGGGAGTGGGTGGCGTCTGCAACCGGTGAGAGGAGGGGCAGCGCCGGGAGCCGGTGAGGGGAGTGGGCGGCGCCGGGGCAGGTGAGGGGAGGGGGCGGCGCAGGGGGTGGCGCAGGGGTGGCCGGCCGCCGGTGGTGCAGGAGGGAGGCGCGCACGACGGTGGAGAGAGAGACAGAGTGGGGAGTGGGGTAGTGGAGCAAGGGGCTAGGGGGAGACGGGCGTTACAGGGACGTCAGCTTTGCCGTGTGCCCCCGGACGACAAAGGGCCCCACGGCGGATGGAAAATGCCAAGCGGACGGCAAAGAGCCCGTCCGTTGGACCTGGCCAGGCCCAAGGTCTAGTGGGACCCATCTGCCCTCTTTTTCGTTTGCCCTAGGTCTCTTCGCCATCCGCAGGTAGACAGCAAAGCCCTGGCCGATGGCAAACATTCTGTTTACCATCTGTGAACCCTTTACCATCCGCTTTAGGTTAGCTGACGGCGAAGAGCTTCTTTGCCATCAGCCAGCAGACGTCAAAGAACTGGCTGATGGCAAATTACTGGATTCCAGTAGTGTCAAATCCCAATCAGTGGTTTCGGAGAACTTGAAATGATTAAATTCCATTTGTTAAAATAATAATTTATGAAAATGATTTTCTGGTTCTTTTCGCATGGCATGATCATTGGGCAAGGGCTTGGGTTCAAGGAGGTAGGTTTTAGAGAGGAGTACAACTATGGTGATTCAAAAACTCAATGATTCACACAAGAAAGTTGCAACAATATCAATCATCACAAACATGCAAAAAAGTTCTAATTGGTTCCAATTCTTATAAAAACATCATGTGGAAAAAGTGGTACAAACATAGGGTGTGATAGGCCTATCCCCCTTATTGGAATCTCGTTCCTGAGATTCCTAGGCTAAGCACTAAAAAGAGAAGGAAACTCGGATTTGAAGTAGTCTTCACACTCCCATGTGGCTTCTACTTCAGTGTGGTTTCTCCACTTGACCTTGAAGTACTTGATGGTGCGACTTCTGGTGCAAAGCTCGCCTTCATCCGGGATGTGGATTGGTCTCTCATGATAAGTGAGGTCTAGCTGAAGATCGATGGCTCGGTAATCGATATCCTTGTAGAGCTCTGAGCGGTTGGGAACTTGGAGGCACTTTCGGATTTGCGATACATTGAAAACGTTGTGCACATGTGAAACTTCGGATGGTAGATCCAGCTGGTAGGAAAGTTCTCCCTGTCTTGCGGTCACCTTGAAGGGGCCAATGTACCTTGGTGCAAGTTTCCCCTTGACGTAGAAGTGCTTTGTTTGCTTGAGAGGCGTGACTCGAAGATAGACATAGTCCCCAACATGGAAACTCATGTCTCGGCGATTGGATTTGGCATAGTTCTTCTATCTTGAGTTGGTGGCCTCTAGGCATGCCCTCATGTGGTGAAATTGCTCTTCTGCTTGATGTAGGACATCTGGTCCAAAGACCAACCCTTCTCTGGTTTCTGACCAGTTGAGCGGAGTGCGGCACTTGTGACCATACAACACCTCAAATGGTGTTGTTGGGAGGCTGGAATGATAGCTGATGTTTTAGGAGAACTCGGCAAAGGGAAAACAATCTTTCCACTTGGCTCCACATGCCAAGACACATGCACAAAGCATGTCCTCGAGTATCTAATTTACTCGTTTCTTCTGCTCGTCGGTCTGAGGGTGAAAGGCGGTGCTGAAGGATAGATTGGTTCCCATAGCTTCGTGAAACTTCTTCCAGAACCTCGAGGTGAACTCAGTTCCGCGATCTCACAATATCTCCTTAAGAACTCCAAGAAGGATCACGTTGTGATTGATGTTAATGTTGGATAGCTCGCTCCCATCAAAGGTGGTATTGACGGGAATGAAGTGGGACAGCTTAGTCAGGTGGTCGACAATGACTCAAATGTAATCATGTCCTTTACTTCATCTGGGCAGACGAGTGATGAAGTCGATCCCCACTTTATCCCACTTCCATTCTGGCACTTGGAGAGGATGTAGTAGTCCAACGGGTCAGTGATGCTCAGCCTTAACCGTGTGGCATACATGATATTTAGCGACATAAGAGGCTATCGCTCTCTTCATGCAATGCCACCAGAATCTTTCCTTGAGGTCTTGATAATCTTGGTTCCTCCAGGATGGATGGAATATGGAGTGTCATGTGCTTCTTGCAAGATCGGGTTCTTGAGCTCAGTTTTGTTGGGTACGCAAATGCGGTCCCCAAACCATACAACCCCTTGTTCAACCAGTTAGAATCCTAGAGCCTTTCCATCCTTGATCTTCTTCTTGATACCTTCGATGCTCTCATTTCCCTTCTGAGCACCCTTGATATCGTCCATGAATGTAGGCTTCGCTTCAAGGTTGGCGAGATATCCTGGTGCGACTAGCTCCAACCCGAAGCTCTCAAGTTCCTCTTACAAGGTGGGTAGCCTTTCCTTGACCATAGCATTCAAGGGACACACCTTCCTGCTCAAGGCATCTACTACCACATTGGCCCTTCTAGGGTGGTATTGAATATTGTGGCGTAACCTTTGATCAACTCCAACCAGCTTCGGTGCCTTGTGTTCAATTCCTTCTGGGTGAAAATATACTTCAAACTCTTGTGGTCTATGTATATCTCACATCGCTTGCCCAGAAGGTAATGTCGTCATGTCTTTAAAGAATGAACCACTACTGCCAGCTCAAGATCGTGAGTAGCGTAGTTTTCTTTGTGAAGACATAGTTGTGTGGACAGATATACCATGACTCTGCCTTCTTGCATCAGGATGCCACGAAGCCCGGTCCTTGATGCATCAAAATATATCACAAACTCCTTGTGAATATTAGGGGTGGCCAAAATTGGGGCTGTTGTCAACCTCTTCTTGACCTCTTGGTAGCTTTCCTTGCACTTCGGTGTCCATTCGAACTCCTTGTCCTTCTTCAAGAGTTGAGTCATAGGTCGGGCTATGCTTGAGAATCCCTCGACAAACTTGCGGTAGTATCCCGAGAGTCTGAGGAAGCTCCTGACTTCCTTCACATTGGTCGGTGATTTCCACTTCGTCACGACTTCAATCCTGGAACGGTCAACTCACAATCCATCTACTATCAACACATGGCCCAAAACCCCTACTTCAAGAAGCCAGAATTCACACTTCGTAAACTTGGCATAAAGCTGGTGTTGTCGAAGCTTTTCCAGCATCGTCCTCAAGTGTTGCTCATGTTCTTTTTCGGACTTGGAGAAGACGAGTATGTCGTCGATGAAGAAAAGGACAAACTTTTCTAGATAGTCCATGAAGACTTTGTTCATGAGGTACATGAAGTAGGTTGGGGCATTGATTAACTCAAATTACATGACCATGTACTCATACAAGCCATATCTTGTCACAAATATCGTATTCCGGATATCCTCAGGTCTGATCTTCAAGTGGTAATACCCAGACCTAAGATCGATCTTGGAGAACACCTTGGCACCATTCGGTTGATCGAACATGTCTTCAATCATGGGGAGCGGATACTTGTTCTTTATTGTGACTTCATTGAGAGAATGGTATTCAACATAGAGCCTGATTGTTCCGTCCTTCTTTGTCACAAATATAACACGCGATCCCCAAGGAGCGGCTGTAGGACGAATGAATCCTTTTCTGAGTTACTCAGCTACTTGCTCCTTCAGTTCAGCCAACTCTTCAGATCCCATTTTATAGGGCTTCTTATAGGTGGGTTCTCCTCTGGGAATTAACTCAATAATGAACTCAATGCCACGATCATGCTTCATTCCGAGACGTTCGTCAGGAAAGAGATCTGGGTGTTGACATACCACTCGTACTTGATCCATCTCAACTCCCGAAAGGCAATTAACCTGAGGGACTTCATTGGAGGTATGGTTGGGAACGTACTTGACCTTGTCTCCTTGGTTATTGGTCATCATAAGAGTCCTATTGGCATAGTTCAACAAGACTTGGTGCTTGGTTAACAAATCCATGCCAAGGATCATGTCCAAGCCTTGTGACTTAAGGACGATGAAATCTGCTAAGATGTCTACCCCGTTGATGTTGATCCCAACTCCTCTACACCCTATCTTGGTCCTCATTGTTGCACCTGGGGTTTGTACCGTCATGTGAATACTCAAGGGCGTAGGTTCCAACACAATCTATTGCACAAACTTTTGGGTAACAAAAGAATGCAAAGCACCACAATCAAACAGAACTGTTGCTGGGGTTGATTTGACAAGGAACGTACCCACTATGACATTCGAGTCCTCCTGGGCTTCCTCTGCGGAGACATGATTCAACGGACTTTGCCATTGTTGGGCCTGTTTTGGGGAAGCTTGGTTCCTCGGTGGCGCTCCACGGCCTTGTCCGTGCTTTGGTGCATTGGGGTATGGTGCATGTGGCTTCTTGTTGGGGCACTACCTCGAGATGTGTCCAGGCTAGCCATACCCAACGCATGTGACCTACCCGAAGTTCTTTGTCTTGCCGCTATTGTTGTTGACGGGAGGGTTGTATGCCAGCCTAGGGTTGGCATACGGCTGAGGCTGGTAGCTCGAACGAGGTGTACGAGTCCTGGATTGCTGAGGCTCATAGTTTGGCTTCGCTGGGGCTGATTGGGAGGGGCCAGTCTTCTGATTGCTGGAACCACCGATGTTGATCATCTTTCGTTTGCGTGTGTCTTCCATGGCATGATGCTTATCTTCAAGCATGAGGGCCTTGTTCACCAACCCGAACAAGGTTCGGTAGTCACGTTCAACAAGTTGATACTGCAGTGATTGCTGAAGCCATTCCATGAAACGTTCTATCTTGGTTGCCGCAGTGCTGACATCATCAAGTTCATAGCTCGATAAGAGGTTGAAATTGTGCAGGTACTCCTTGACAGAGACACTTCCTTGCTTCAGCGCTTGATACTCCCACTTTTTAATGGACATAGTCCCAGAAGTTATATGGGCAGTACGAAATCCTTGCTTCAAATCATCCCAGGTGATTACACGTTCGCCTTCCATGACTTTGAAGCCGTCCCACCAAGCTTTGGCATTATCCCTGAGGCAGTGAGGGCATAGAGAACCTTCTCATGGTCCTTATTGCAGTTGACCAATGCAAGGACGTACTCGATGGTGCAGATCCAGTCATCAACATCTAATGTCCAGTTCTCTTGGTGAAGGTCGGGGGCGAAGACCTCATGAACTCTGACAGAGTGAAATGATCGTTGCCATTCCAGCCCTGCTACTAGTTGTTCACGAGAATTTGAGCCATCTGATGGAATGTGGAAGTGTTGGATTCCCGTTCCTCCCAAAGATCTTGGAGAAACTGAGCCATTGTTAGGTTCTCTGGTGGAGGCGGTGGTGGTGGAATATCTCCTTGCGGCTGCTCCTAGTGACCTCCAACTTGAGTTGACCCACCGGCTTCTGGCTACTCGCTAGAGTCGCTGGTGCTCAGGTTACCAAAAGTACTGGTGCGAGTAGCAGTCACCATTCTGTTTGGAGCAGCCATGTCAAAGAACTGGAATAGACAAAAGGAATAGCAACAATAGGGAAACACACCTGAAGGGGGTTGGTAAAGTGCAAGTGTGTCAAACAAAGGGTCGAAAGACCCAGCGCATAACCTTAAGAGAAGATTGGTGATGTAGTTTCTCACATGTTGACTTGCATCGACACACAAAAGGAAAAACAAACAGCAAGTACACATGGTTTCATATGAACCATTACACGTACTCGACTTTGCATGAGGGGTTCATAGCTTGTCCTACCCTAGGGGTTCTCGGACTCAAGTAGTGGCGTTCTCGGTCTTGTACTCACGCTCCTCTCGGTCTTCCTCCTAGTAATCATCTATACACGCATCATCTCCCATTGAGGGAGTCGGTGAACGGGGAGGTACATCCCGATGAAGCTTCACCGATGGAGCAGTGAAGAGCTCATGATACTCATTCGCACTAGTGTGGCGATGTTGTGTGGGTGTATATCTAGCTGTGGGTACTCCTCCTCTCTAAGAGACAGCGGGTTGACCCTCGGGGTCTCCATCCTTCTTGATCTTTCCTGGCTTCATCTTACTTTGACAGAGTAGCTCATGGGTGTGGTGAAGTTCCTGTGAGAGCTTCATCGACTCCTTGATCAGGTCGTGAGCCAGACTGTCGACAAAGAGGCTGAAGTAGGTCTAGAATCTGAGAAGTGTTCCATCTTCTAGGCATGTGGTCAATGTCGAACTCCTGCCAACATCATCCTTGACTAAAGTAAAGTGGTGTATAGCCAGTTCATCAGCCATCTCAGGAAGCATGTCGCCAAGGTGGATGAGCGCCTTCCCCGTTGCTGTCCCGTCTGCTAACACTAGAGTCTCCATCAATGTTCCTTCAAAGAACCAGCTTGTCGAGGAGTCATTTTCCTTCACGACTACATCAACGTGGTACTCCTTAGTGGTGGCATTGACCTAGTGCTCATGGTAGAGGAAAACGGGTGATCGGTGGATGTGACACTTCTCCAGGTTGTCCTCTAGGAATAGCGGAAAGACAGATGCTAGGAGGTTTTCGGGTACGACGGCCATCTACAAGGTTTAAGGAGAGGTTTCAGTAAAGGGCTTTGAAAATAGAGTGGAAGAGGCAAGAAATGCAGGAACTCCTAAATATAGAGGGTAGGTATAATTTTTGGAAGGGGGTTCGTCCTATCTGACGTTGATGCTAGCTAAGGCTTCCTCCAGCCAAGATGGCTGTGATACCAGGTCTGTAGGGACCCTCACTTGTAAGTCATGATCACCGAATTCACGTGTACAATGATCCCAGAGATCAATGCTCACTGAACACATAGAAGCTGGATAACAAGAGTCCTACATCCATACATATTGTCTGATACAACTAAGGACCATTGAGTCAAAGTCTTATATAGATAGGGCCTCGAAGGCCGACACACGGAACACAACTAACAATGGACATCTTGAATGAAAGTGTGAACCCATGTCATCTTCCTTAACCTACAAGCATTCTGAATGGGAAGCATTCGAGTTTGCATGTTCGGCAGCGACGAACTCTTCTCTAAATTCCTGCTCTTCCATGCGCGTCCAATTAAATAACCAGTAGCAGGCCAATGAGTACTTTCAATGTACTCGGAAGCAACACATGATGTGGCACTAGGCAATAATGAAACATGATATGATACTAGTAGGCAATTTGCGGAAAGCAGGGTTTTCCCTAGTGCAATAACATGATCAACTTCTCGTGCGGCATGCATCATAAGGTAAGTGATAACCACGCGAACGGGTTACCCATTTCAATATAACGATAGGGCTGAACAGCCCATGTTCTCCCATCATGCCAAGTCATCTAACTTAGCTAGTCATTCATACTACCACCAATCACACACACACACACACACTTGGTTTATGCGAAAACTCCTCGACGTAGTTTAGGCAGCACCACCCAACTGTACTTGACTGTGGACATAGCCATTCGACTAGTTTTACACTCCGCGGAGGTTGCACACTTTACTCACAAGACTCGGGAAACTTCTGTGTCAGGACACAATTCGCGACATTTATCATACCCGAGGTAAGTACCCGAACATCACCTTTCCCACAACGATACTAGAAAAGAGACCACTCATTGGTGACAATCCCTCGTGATATACATCACATGTTTCATCCACAAGGGCACCCAACGGTGTGCCCGTTCTCTGTGAAAACAGCCCATGGTCGTGGTTTCTTGGCGCGACCTCGTCACTCCCGCCACTACTAATGTGGTCTCTCTACTAGCACCAGCCATAGTAAGCAACAAAACCCCGTTGAAATGATGTGGATGTCTCCTAGAGGGGGCGTGAATAGGCGCTTTAAAATAATTATGGTTTAGGCTTGAACAAATGCGGAATAAAACTAACGTTTAATTTGTCAAGCACAAGACCTAAAACCACTAGGCTCACCTATGTGCACCAACAACTTATGCGAAGGAAGATAAACAACTAAGTGATAGGAAGATATATAACAAGAAACAATATGGCTATCACAAAGTAAAGTGCATTAATAAAGGGTTCTGGTAAGAGATAACCAGGCACGCAGAGACGACGATGTATCCCGAAGTTCACACCCTTGCGGATGCTAATCTTCGTTAGGAGAGGTGTGGAGCCACAATGCTCCCTAAGATGCCACTAAGGCCATCATAATCTACTCACTCCCTCGCACAATGCAAGATGTCATGATTCCACTAAAGGGCCCTTGAGGGCGGTCACCGAACCCATACGAACAAGGTTGGCGCAATTTCCACAACTTAATTGGAGGCTCCCAACAACACTAGGAAGCTTCACCACAATGGTACATGGCTTCGAGGTGACCACAAATGCTCGGGGCAATCTCCACAACTTAATTGGAGATCCCGACGCTTTCCCCGAGCTTTACACCATAATGATTGAGCTCCGAGGCACCACCAATCTTCTAGGATGCCAAAGCATCCACGAAGAATAATCTCTAGGGGTACCAAGTACACAAGGGTAATAAGCTTCTCAACTTCTCACTTCCACGTATCACCGTCAAGAACTCAAACCGATGCAACTAATGCAATGGCAAGAACACACGAAGTGGTCAAGGCCCTCACACTTAAATCCCTCCACAACAACAAAAGTTGTGGAGAAATATGAGAGGAAGAACAAGGAGCTCACAAAGAACTCCAAGATCAAGATCCAAGGGGTTCCCCTAACATAGAGGGGAAAGTGATTGGTGGAGATGTGGATCTAGATATCCTCTCTCTTTTCCCTCAAGAACTAGCAAGAATCACTGGATGGATTGAGAGTTAGAAAGCTCTAAGAAGGTCAACAATGGGGGAACAACACGAGCTTAACGGATGGATAAGATCCAATGGGGGAAGAAGACCCCGTTTATATAGTGGGGGAAAAAGAATCCAACCGTTACCCCCACTCACAGCCCGAGTAGAGCGGTACTACCGCTGTTAGGAGCGGTACTACCGCACGGTAGGTTAACCAACCACAGTAGTAAAAAATTACTTCCGTGCCTACCACTGCTGAGGCTGCGGTTGTGCAAAAGTCAAACGACACGGTAGTACCGGACAGTACTACCGCGAGAAAGCGTTAGTAAAAAACTACTACCGCTCCAAGAGCGTTACTACCGGTGGCACATGCAGTACTACCAGTGGCCACTAAAACTGCCATAACTTTCACATACGAGCTCTGAATCGAGCAAACTGGATGAGCGCCTTCCCCATTGCTGTCACGACGACAAGAGCTTGTTGGAAATCTTAAGAACATGTAATTATGGAAATGCGAATGATATAGAGATGTGAGACCTCTATGAATGAAAAATAGGCAAAAACTTCCAACATCAAGAACATCATAGAAGATGCATATGGACTCCGTTTTTTATGAACTCGAGCTTGCCATGAAGACGACCATAAGCTCTAAAACTCACAAAGAGAAATACCAAACCAAAACCAAGATATGATGCAAGGATGCAAATGGTTTGAGCTCTCAATGAACGATACGATCAAGCTACTCACTTGGGAGCCCCGCTTGACATTACGGCAAACTATCCTACAATTGAAAAACCTATCAAGGGTAAAACTATACCTTCCACCTAGTCCTCTTCAGCTAGATGATGACGATTTTGCCTTCCTCAAGATGGACCACCTGCCTTGATTGAGTTGGTTTGATGAAGACTAGCTGATTGCTCCCCCATGCTTACTATCGGTGAGCCACTCTTCAGCTCACCTTCACAAGTCCATTGCCACCACTATGGACGCCAAGCTTCAAGCATGATATGTTTGTGATGCTCCACTTGAACTTGCACAATGCAATCTTGATGAAGATCACCACTTGATGTCATCCTTCATAGGTTGAATGAGATCTTCCTCTTGACGCAAACCCATGGAAACACACCTAACCACACATAGAACTCTCACAAAGACCATGGGTTAGTACACAAAAGCGTTATGGACAATGCTTACCATACCATGAGATCACTTGATCCCTCTCGGTACATCTTGTGCACTTTGTGTGTTGATCATCTTGATTTACTCTCTTCCTAGTCTTGATCCACATTGTGTCTTTATGACCAATCATTGGATAATACTTTGAATACCACCTTGGTCATCAAACTCCTTGAAACGAACATATGGACTTCAAGAAGTGCCTATGGACAAATCCTTCGAATATAACTTAAGGCAACCATTAGTCCATAGGGATTGCCATCAATTACCAAAACCACATATGGAGAAATATGCTCTAACACCCGTCCAATAAGGGGTATTGTGGTTGTACATGTAAGGTTGGGACGATCGTCAAATCTTAAATTTAATCCAGATTTTAGAAACTACTGAGACAACTGGCCTTGGTATACCATTCCCTTATCAAGTGGTTACCTAGCTTAACACATCACCCTCGGGCATTAGTGCCACCTGACGGGGTTTTCGTAAAACATTTGAAGTCATCTTAGTTTACCGCCTCCATGCATGTATCCAATCCCATGTGTAGCACTACTAGCAACCTAACTATACCCCACCCGCACAATCCTCATAGGTAGGTAGGTTTATGCCCAAGTGCAAGTTTCATTCAGAACCTCACCGAGGTAGTTACTGATTCAACATGGCCTTATGCATCAGAATAAAATGCTAAATATAACATGCATGCAAGTATTCTCTTAGACATGGTCAAGGGGCTGCTTGCCTTGCTCAACAAAGTCTCTGGGGTCTTCAAAGTCTTATGGTCCAACTCCCTCGTCAGTAACTCAATCTATCATTGCAATATAAATGGGAAAAATCTAGTAAAAATAGAGAAAATAATATACTCAAAAAATGTCACACCATATTTGTAAAATACTAGGATGAGTATAGGTTTTGTAAAAATTATTGGGTCTTGTTTTTGGACTGTAAAAACTGGCAGAAACTATTTTCATAGAGTGTTAAAATGCCTAAAACAGGGTTGTAAAATAAAATAGTGCATGCAACTTTGTGCAAAAATTACACAAGTGGCACCCTAAAATACTACATAATATTATAAGATTTGTGGTGGAGAAATATTTGAATTTGGATAAATATTCACCCCTGTGAGATTTTTTTAAAACAAAAATAAAAAGGAAAAGAAAAAGGCCACGTATCCTAGCCTAGAAGCTGCTGGCCGAATAGGCCTAGCCATCGAAACCATCTCACACGGGCCAGCCGCGCATACCCACCAGGGTTTAAACCCGACAGGCGGGGCCCATCCACCAGTGGGACCGAGAGGAGCCGACGGAGCAGTGAGGATGATAGGTGGCCCACACCTGTCATCTTCAACCATGGGACAAAGAGGGACGCAATCTCACCTGCGATGCCAGAAGGCACGATGGGGACAACTAGGGATGGAAATGGGTCCACGGCGAGTTGCTGTTTCACTAGTGGTGGAGGGAGGAGCCGGCGTGCAGGGAGTCGCTGATGATGAGGTCCCGTGGTGGAGGTGCTTCGGGAGGGTCGTTTTCGGGGCAGAGTCCTGCGGTAAAACAATAGGGGAGAGAGGGAGAAGCATCTGGAAGATGATGTGGTTCCAATGGGGAAGAAATGAGCGTCGAAGCGGCCTGGTACCCATGGATTGCCAAAATCCCAATGCAGCGGATCCGGAGCTTGATCTCGAGCTCGAGGGCCTCTGGCTATGAGTGGGTGGTTCACGGGGTGTGATTAGGAGTAACAGAAGGTCAAAGGGAGGGATAGGGAGGCCCAGGGTGGTGTTTTATAGAGGGGGCACAGCTCACCGAAAGCTCGTGCGCCGGAGAGACCATAGCGATGGCCAGGGGAGGAGCGGGGAGTTAGGGGTGCATACGTGGTTCTCGTGGAGGATGTCTATGGTTGGGAAAAGGACGAGGAGGAGCGGGAGCTGGCTCTTGGCGTGCCTAGGGGGAGAAGAAGGGCAGAAAGGAGGAGCACGACGTGGCGCAGGGCCTTTGTTGTTCAGGGGTCCTCGGGGACAGCCGGAGGGGGCCAAAGCTGTTCGGGGCTAGCCTCCCATAGTGTGGGTGTGCACTGTAGCGTGTCTAGAGTGCAATTTTGGCATGTCACGGCATGCTGGCGTGCTCTAGTGTGTTCCACCTTACCCTCTAGTTCCTGGGGAATGTGCAGATGCCCCTTGAATGCTTTGGAGCCAAGGAGGGAGGTTGTGGTTAAAGGAATAGAGGGAGGAACTCTCGACCAGGGTCAGCCAGGGGCTTAATTGGAATCTTTGTCCACTCCTAACAGCGAACCGGAGTTGGATCTTTTTGCTGAAGATGAATAGTAACTCTGTGGACTTGTGGTATTAATTTGGAGTGAAGGAGAATGGTGTAATGGGTGAAAGTAGTAGTTTTACCAAACCATCATAACGTGTTTGATGCTGATTTGATCGAGATAAACCTCATCACTTGTAGTGATATTTAACAGGAGTAGACGATGTTCAAAATCTGTAGGATTTACCAAGTTTGAGCTTATTTGATCAAGGTTGACAATGTAGACACGAAAATCCCTATAAATGGACAGAATCGGATTTCTGCGGACCAAGGTGATCATATCAACTCCCACAAATACACCACTTGGTGTGGCATCCTTATTGGGGGTTGGGTCACTCCTGTAAAGTTTGGATCAATTGGGTAAACTTGGCAATGTAAATTTGCTCAAATTTGGTTCTGGACTACAAGGGTTTTTGGATTAACAGGTGGATCAAATCAAGTTGGATTGAGATGAAACTTTGCAGGATCACTACATTTATCATGTGTGACTTGCTAGAAGTGTCGTGGAATTTATTGGGAATATTTCCTATGGATATATTTCAAAAGCTTGAAATAGGTAGAATAGGATTTGAGGTGTTTTGTCCAATATTTTGAACATGACCATGGGTTGAAACTCTTATGTATGGAAGATATATGTCCACTGAGTTTCCCTAAATTTTCTCAAATATTTTTGAAGCAAGAAAATATTTTTTCCCTATGAAATACTTCATGCCTCAGAAAAAGGTATTTAAATAAAATAGGAAAATAACTTTAAAAATAATTATTTTGTGGTTTTAGGAAGTGTTTTGAATAATAGGATTCAAATAAAGTCTTTGGTGTAAAACAACCCTCCTAAATTGGGCACTTGCAGTGCAAATCCCAATCAGGGGTTTTGGAGAACTTGAAATGATTAAATGCATTTTATTAAAATAATAATGTTTTAAAAATTGTTTTCTTGTTCTATTCACATGCCATAATCATTGGGAAAGGGCTTGGGGTCAAGGAGGTAGTTTTTATAGAGGAGTACAACTATAGTGATTCAAAAACTCAATGAGTCACACAAGCAAGTTGCAACAAAATCACTCATCACAAACATGCAAAAAGTTTTAATTGGTACCGATTCTTATATAAACATCATGTGGCAAAATTGGTACAAACACAAGGTGTGACAATAGGACCAAAAACTATTTTCAATAAAATATTATTTCAACCAAAAGTCATTTATTTATTTTAAGCTTTCACAAACCCCCGAGTTGAGATTTGTACTACAAGTCCTCAAATTTGGAGAGATATTTTAGCCCAAAGATTTTATTTGGATCCTATTATCGACAAGACTTACCAAAACCACAAAATAATTATTTTAAAATTTAATTTCCTATTTTGTTTAAATACTTTCTTTTGAGATGACAAATGGTATTTTTCTAGGGAAACTTTATTTTCTTACTACAAAAATAAGTGAGAAAAATTAGGGAAACACACTCAACATATATTTTCCATATATAAGAATTTCAATAGATGATCATGTTCAAAATATTGGACAAAACCCGAGCAAACCCTTCGTGCCCATTTCAAGCTTCTGAAATATTTCCATAGGAAATATTCTTAATAAATTTCAGGAAAATTCTAGCAAGTCACACATGATATATGTGGTGATCCTGCAAAATTTCATCTCAATCCAAGTTGGTTTGGTTCACCAAAATATCCCAAAACCCTCTTTGTCTAAAACCAAATTTGCGCAACTTTACATTGCCAAGTTTATCCAATTGTTCTCAAATTTTGAAGGAGTGATCTGGACCCCAAATGAGGATGGTAAGCCAAGTTTTGGATTTGTGGGGATAGATTAGCCTAGCCTAGCATTCAGAAATCTGATTCTGTCCATTTCCAGGGTTTTCAAGTTTGCATTACCAACTTTGCTCAAATGAGCTCAAATTTAGTTATCCCTCTTGTTTTTACCCGCAACTACATCCTGTTGAGTTACATGGCAAATGGGTAAGGGTATCTTGCCCAAAACACCATCAAAAAACTTCAGCAGAAACCTAAAACTACTCCTTTGAGCTCCAAAACTATTCCCCTTGCCACCAAAAAATTTCCATAGCTTCTCTCAAACCGAGAGCATCCCCACGAGCCACCCCGAACGTCTATATGCATGATCGAGGGGTGATAGTCCACTTTCTACCATCTGGACAACACTTTTCCTCCTCTCTCCCTCTTCTCTCCCTATCCCGACCACTACCGAGAGCATCCAACGCTCCCTCCCCCTTAGTTTATTCCTCCAGCAGCTTGTTGACACCAGTGGCCATGCTAGAGCACGTCAGCAACATCATCATGTCGGCCATACACACTCTCTGGAGCGTTCTACATGACGGTCGAAACGCTGACTTCGTCCCCGCCCATCTCCTGGCCTCCTCGAGCCCCTCTCGCGCGCCACACTCCATGTCTCAACATCTGCAAGCCGCCAAGGCAACGTCCCCTCCTCTTTGTCCCTCCTGTTGCTCCCCTCACATGGGTGTGCTGCCGCCCGAGATCCCCAATTGGTGTGCCCCCATCCCCCTCCATTTGTCCCTACCCCCCCCCCCCCCCCCGCATCATCTCGTGTAGTCCCCTGGTCATGCCCATGCCGCGCGGTCGGCTGCAATAGTCCAATGACTCGGCCGTGAGCTCTCCCGCGCACACCGTGCATTGTCTCGCCGTGTGCCTATAAAAAGGCCTCCCCGAGCCCTTCTCCACCCTCTGGATCCTCTCTCCTGTTCCCAATCAAGCTCCAGAACCACCCACTCCTCCCCTCGAGCTCCATCTGCTCGAGATCGATTGGAGCTCTGCCGCGTCAGGCCTCCATCGATCTCGAGGTATGGCTACCCCTCGGCCCTCCGTTCCTCTTCTTAACATCTCCCTTGCCTCTCTAATGTTTTTCCCTCTCTCTCCCACATGGATTGTTGCAGGGAAGCATAGGCTTGGAGCTCGCCCGACCACCTCTCTAGAACGGCGGGTCCATGCTGGTTCCATTCCCACCTCGAGTCGCCCTCGTCGTGCTTTCCTCCGTTGCCGGTGAATGTCGCCCCTCTTTGGCCAGAGGTTGATGACGGTCCCGACAAGGGGACCCCACTCATTAGCCTCCACCTTGCCCTATGACTCCCTCGTCTCTCGTTGACCCAAGGCCCCGCCCATCAGGTTTGAACCTAACGCGCGCGGGTGCGCTCGCTCTGGCCCATTGGCACAATGCCCCTTTTATTTTTATTTTTCTAGCATTATTTTAAATAGTTCCTATGGCCAAAATATTAGTCCAAATCGAGTTTTTCAAATTTCTAAAAGTTTTTAATATTACAACCTATTTGAATATGCCACTTGTGCAATTTTTGAAAAAGAAACTATTTCATTTTAAAACCTTGTTTAAAGCATTTTAACCTTCTATTAAAATGTTTTTCACAACTTTTTACACTTCAAAAATAAAAACTGCCAATTTTCATAGTACTAATACTTACCCTAGTATTTTACAAAAATAGGTTGATATTATTCTGAGTGTGTTATTTTTCCTGTTTTTGCCATGGTCTTTTTATTCCCGTTATAATTGCGACTATATATTGCGAGGTTGATGAAGGGATTGGACCAAAAGAATTTGAAGACCGCGGAGACGTTGAGCCAGGCAAGCAGCCCCTTGACCATGACTGGAAACCATTTAGGCATGTCATATGGCACTTTACTTTGTTGCATTTGAATCATGTTGAATGGGTGACCACCTTGTTGGGTTGTCTCCAGTAACTCCTTGTTGATACTTGCACTGACCATGACCCTAGCTTCCTATGAGGTTTGTGTGGGTGTGCTGTAGTTAGGTTGTTATGTAGATGCTATGCAAATTGGGATGGGAATATGCATCGTGACAGAAAGGAAATGATTTCAAAGACTTTTCGAAAATACCGTCTCGTCCCACTAATGCCCGAGGGAGATGGTGTTGAGCTAGGTAACCACTTGAGAAAGAAGTGGTGTACTGGAACAAGTTGTGTGTGTGTCTTTGAAAATGGTGTAGATTTAAGATTTATCGACCGTCCCAACCTTACATGTGCGACCATGATACCCCTTTGTGGGATGGGGCTTTGTTGATTACTTTGGTCGATCCTAGCAGAGAGCCCACATTACTAGTGCCGGGAGAGCCGAGTCAATCCCTCGAGATGGGGTCATGCCAGGTAAGGCGACCATGGGCTGTTTTCACAAACATCGGGCACGCCGTTGGTCCCTTCATGGATGATACTATCTAGAGCCAAGCTCGTATGATGTATATCATGAGGGTTGTTTACCAATCGAGTGGACTCTTTGTTTTGTGTTGCCAGGGGAAAGGCATTGTTCGGGTTCTTACCTTGGGTATGTAATATACCGTGAGTCGTTGATGACATGGATGTTCCCCAAGTCTCGTGGGAAGATTGCGCAAACCTCTACAGAATGTAAAACTATACAAATATCCATTTCCATGGTTAAGGATAGTTGGTGGTGCTTCTTAAACTACGTCCAAATGTTTTCACAGCTGGTGTGCGAGTTCATGAGAAAGATGGTTGTATGATACATGAGCTAAGTCAGACGACTTGGCATGATGGGTGAACATGGTATGTTCAACCTCAGTTGGTATTGATGTTTTAGCTTGTTTGTATGGATATTGGTTACTTCATGATGCGTGCCCTCAAAAGAAATTGGTCATGTCATTTCACTTAAAAATTAGCTTTCTGCAATTTACCGACTTAGTGCCATAGTACGCATTATTGTTCACTTGTTTCACAACATGGGTTGCTTGTGAGTATATTCAAAGTACTCATTAGCTTGCCACTCGTTATTGAATTGGTGACGAATATGCGAACTAGGACGCTTCCCAGTCAGAATGCGTGTAGGGTTAGGGAAGATAACATGGGTTCACACTTTCGATCAAGAATTCCGTTGCAATTTATGTTTGGTATGTCAGCCTTCGAGGCCCTATCTATGTAAGACTTGAAATTAATGGTCTCTATGTGTATCAGATGCAATGTATGGATGTAAGACTCTTCTAATTCAGCTTCTATCTGTTTAGTGAGCACTGATCACGTGCATTCAGTGATCACGACTTATGAGTCAGGGTCCCCACATCACGATACGATAGGTCTTCTTGGAGATCAATATCTTCGAAATCAATGATGCACTGAGGAGTCTCGAAACACTTGCGGAGCTGAGAGACATGAAAGATATCATGCATATTAGAGAAATTCCAAGGAAGCTCGAGTTGGTAAGTGATACTTGTGATTCGTGTTGGGTTTTCTATGAAGAGGAACGAGTTATCGCAGCACAATGTGGGTAAGTATTTCCCTCAGTTATGAAACCAATGTTTATTGAACCAAAATGAATATTAACCACAACCTTCTTCAGTGGCTGCAAACAAAAGAACAAACAACTTGCACCCAACATGGGCAAGAGGGTTGTCAATCCTCTTGTCTTGTTATTTGCAAGCAAGGTAGGTGTGTAGATAATTGTAGATAACAAGATAAAATAAAGCATCGAGGTATTGAATGTTTTATCAATATACTGTGAATAGACCCGGGGGCTATAGTTTACTGTAATGGCATCTCTCATGACAAATAGCATACGGTGGGTAAACAAATTACTGTTGGGCAATTGACAGAAAAGCGGATAGTTATACAATATTCACGGAAATGATCATGTGTATATAGGCATCATGTCAATAAAAAAAATAGACCGACTCCTCCTTCCACCTATTACTATAACTCCACTCATCTACTGCTATCCAACATGCATCGAGAGTATTAAGTAAAATAGAGTAATGCATGGATAACAATGACAGGATGTAGACAAAGTAAGCTCAAGCAATGTGAATAAACCCCGTCATTTTATCCTTAGTAGCAGCAACACCAAGATACATCTTGTCCCCTTCTATCACTGGGATAAAGAAATCTTCTATAGATCGGAGAGTATTACGAGTCTATCGTAATCATGCACATAAGAATAATATAAGTATTCAGAGGAGAATCTGATATTTATCATGAATAATCTGAACATAAACCCACAATTCATCGAATCCCAACAAACGTACCGCAAAAAAGGAATTACATCATATGGATCAAAGCGGAGATGTGATGATCGTTGTATTGAAGATCAAAGTGAGAGAGAGAGCTTGCCATCTCGGTACTCGCTATGGACCAGTAGGTCTGTGGTGAACTACTCACACATCATCGTGAGGGCAGCCAGAACGAAGCTCTAGATGGCCTCCCGTCGGAACCAAGACTTGCGGCAGCGTAGTGTTTCGGTTCTCCCTCCGATGTTTTTAGGGTAGTAGATGACAATTTATAAGCGAGAGAATGGAGTCGGGAGGGCCACGCAAAAGGCATATGCCATCAGGCCCCCATACCGCACCCTCTTAGCTTTTAGTCCCCTCGTGCTGGCTCTAGCCTTCTTTCGATACTCCTCGGTCTTCTTTTAGTTCAGAAAAGATCACCAAAAAGTTCCAGGGAATTCGACTTAATTTGGTATGGAAAACCTGAAAAGCAAAAAACATGCAGAAATCAGCAACAGGAAATGGGAGTGGGTCAATAGGTTAGTGCTCAAAAAGAATATAAATTGTAAAGTATATACCGAAAATTATTATAAAATGAAAATATATCAACATGGAACAAAAAAATAGATACGTTGGAGACATATCAAGCGTCTCCAAGCTTAATTAATGCTCTTCCTCGGGTAAGCAAATGATAAAAACAGAATTTTTAATGTGACATGCTATCCATGATGTAAGCTTATGCATGTATGATCATTCAGAAGCAATGAATTAACAAATATTAACACATCAATACTTGTAGGTATAAGCAACAAAATCATTAATCTTACAAATTATACGATCCTCAAAGATTGTTTTACCCCTATCCATCTTAGTTATACTAGCAACGAATGGATCCATCTTCACAACATTCATACAAATGTTAAGCACCACAGTGTCTAAGTCACGCAACTGGATTGTACTTTTTCAATATGCATCAGCTTTTTATTCTTCACGCACTGCATGAGCGTGAACCATTGGACATAGCATAAAGGTGGAATAGAATATGGTGGTAAGTTTCAATGTGGTAAAAGTGGAGAAGATATTCTCACATCAACTATGCGTACCAATGGGCTATGGAGATGATTGTCGATAGATATGCAAGGAGTAGGGATTTCCATTCAAATGATGCACAAGAGCTATAAGCATATCAAAGCTCCACTTAAGCTAAGTGGGATTTGCATCCAACTTGCTTGCTCATGAGGACCTCGGGCATTTGAGGAACCCGTCATTGGGGTATACAATCCAAGTTTACAAAAAAGTGATTCCCACTAGCATATGAATGATATAATATGAGACTCTGTATATGAAGAACAAGGTGCCACTTTGATGCACAAGTGTGGTAAAGGATAGTATCAAAGTACCTTCTTTCTTTTTATCTCATTCAGTTTACTATTTTTCATTTTTTTATTATGGTGGGTTCATTTGGCCTCCCCCATTTTTATTTCCTCACTCGGACAATGCTCTACTAATGATGATCATCACACTTTTATTTACTTACAACTCAATATGAAAACTGATAGGATGATATGACTATGTATGAATGCCTTCGACAGTGTACAAGGATGTGCAAACATCTAGCGTGACATCTATAAAAAATACGATGAACGGTGGATTTTCCACAAATCCTATGTCATCTCTATATGATCATGCAAAGCATTATGATGATGAACGAACTAGTCATGTGAAGTGCGATGGCATTTGCGTGGCAATATATCTCGGAATGGCTATGGAAATGCCATGATAGGTAGGTATGGTGGCTGTTTTGAGCAGGATATAAAAAGGTTTATGTGCAACAGAGCATGTCATGTCACAGGGTTTATATGCACCGGCGAAACTTTCACCGATCCTCAAGGTGAGAACGAGGATGCACGGTACCAAAGAGGCTAGCAAATACGAGGAGGTGAGATTGCGTATGTCCATGGTGTCACATTAGTTATGAATAACTCATATACTTATTGCAAAGTTTTATTAGTTTTATCAATGCTCAAAGTAATACTCACATGCCCCGAGGGAGAGGGTTGGTAGGAATTAACCATCGCGCGACTCCGACTCAAAACAACACTAGGATTTCAACAAGGAATAGAAATGCTCGCACATCATCACCATGCCCTTTTATTTTTTTAGATGAACAAGAAGTTTGACATCTCTTGATATCGATACCTCTCTGAATTAATAATAATGCACTCTCACCTTTTTCATATCACCACATCAATATCAGTAACCCATATTTTCTCTATATGTGCTACATCATGGTTTTAATTATCACACATTGAATACCCATTATTTTTATCTAGTATTATGACCCATGCAAATTACCATCATTATTTTTCCAGCTCCCAAACAAGTATAAGTGAAGAACAAGACCATAATATTTCAAAAAAATATACATGCCATCGTGCTCAAAAATATATAAGTGAAGTACTAGAGCAAATGCTAGGCTCAAAAGAAAGAAGTGAAGCACATAGAATATACAAACACATTGTGGTGATGTGGTATATCTCTCAAATAGTTGTGTCCAGAAAACAATGATTGTGGTAAACTGAACGTGAAATCAAACAAAATAAAACGACGCTCCAAGCAAAACTCATATCATGTGATGAATAAAAATATAGGTCCAAGTAACATACCGATGGATTGCGACGAAAAGAGGGGATGCCTTCCGGGGCATCCCCAAGCTTAGACGCTTGAGTCTTCCTAGAATATTACCTTGGGGTGCCTCGGGAATCCCCAAGCTTAGAATTTTTCTACTCCTCAATCCTTTGTCCATCAGGATAATACCCAAAACTTGAAAACTTCAATCACATAAAATTCAACAAAACTTCATGAGATCTGTTAGTATAAGCAACATATCAAACACTTTCAGGTTCTACTATAAGTTTATTATTATTTCAATTTAGCAAAGGGTACTGTATCCTAACTCCCCCATGACATATACCCCCTGATACAATCGATAGCATCATTGAAACAAGCAAACTAAGCAAGCAAAAACAGAATCTGACTAAAACATAAAAGTCTGCAGTAATCTATAATGAAACTATACTTATGTAACTCCCAAAAATGTAAAAAATTAGGATGACCTGAGGAATTTGTATATAAATATTGTGTAACAATTCCAGATTAAAAAGACGTTCCAATAAAATCAAAGAAATTTTGCACTGGACATAAAAGTTTCTGTTTTTGCCGTGTATCAATTCTACTCATCTAGCAAATCATCCCAAAGGTTTTACTTGGCACAAACACTAATTAAAACAAAAAACACAATTGTACGAGAGGCAATAATAATGTTATCACAAACTAATATCAAGTACAAAAAAAAAAGATAACTATTGGGTTGCCTGCCAAAAAGCGCTGTTGTTTTATGCTCCTAGCTAGGCCTATTGAATAGTTTCAAGTGATGTCATCTTTGTAAGAATGACCTTTCATGCTATAATTATATTCCCTTCTTTCAGCACCAATATTTATGATAGGTAAGAAAAAATAATTGAAGGTACTAAATACAAAACATTAGGATCCGAAATGTCTACTTCGGGAGGAACATGAGGCTCTGCCTTAGGTTTTCCATAAGTGATAGTTAGTTCATCATTGTATAAATTCCTATGGAGGTATTTCCTTAACTTTGTTTGAATCTCATAATCGAATCTAAGTTTTGGTATAGAAAATTGATCATTGTGTTCAAAAATCTTATCAACTAAGACTTTAAGCACTACCTTCTTTCTAAGGTTCTCATCATAAGCAACATAGTGTCTGGATCTTATTTTTCTTCCTTCTTCCAACACATAAAGAATTCCCTCTATGGGTAGGCACTCATCATTAACCCTACAATGATAAAATATATACCTATCTTTTTGTATGATATTACTTAATTCTTGACAAAGGAATATAGTAGATAGGCGTTTAGTGGAAGCTTCATGGATATTAGAGAATTCTAGGAACAACCATGGTATAAAAGGATGCATGTGCACAAATTGTCTCTCCAATTGTACTATAAGCAAAGATATGGCATCAGCGTAACTTGTAGTTATAACAACAATAAAACCTCCTATCAAAGATAATGATCCCGCACAAGTGAAAAAGTCGTGCATCACACTCTTTCCAATAATATTACCACTTCCTATGTGGAGTGCCTTAGTTTTCATAATAGGTTCCACCTTAGGAGGATCATCATTCGCAAGACTATCATCTTTTTCATTAGCAACTTCATCAAATTTTCTTTTAGCAATCTCATTGCAAGATGAAGTTGGCAAATCAAGGGTTTCCGCACTAGAGGCAGAGGCATCACTAATTTCAAAATCATAACGGGTAACAACTTTCAAGCAAACTAGATAGCGAAGATGCAATCTAGTGACAAGCTAAACAAGCAAAGATAAATATATTTTTTAACATATGAACTAAATCTACTAGTAAATAAAAACAGGAACAAGTGAACGAAATTTTGTGTGGAGTTACTTGGTAGTTGGTGATGATATTCCCCGGCAACGGCGCCAGAAATCCTGTGTTGGGCTTTCCATGAAGAGGAACGGGTTATCGCAACACAATGTGGGTAAGTATTTCCTTCAGTTATAAAACCAAGGTTTATCGAACCAATAGCAATATCAACCACAACCGTCTTGAGAGGATGCACACAGAAGAACGAACAACTTGCACCCAACACGGGCAAGAGCGTCTTCAATCCTCTTGTCTTGTTATTTGCAAGCAAGTGAGGTCTGTAGATAATTGTAGATAGCAAGATAAAATGAAAACAAGTAAAAAGCAGCAATATATTGAAGGATTTATCTATATGTTGTGAATAGACCCGGGGGCCATAGGTTTCCCTAATGGAATCTCTCATGGAAAATAGCACACGGTAGGTAAACAAATTAGTGTTGTAAAATTGACAGAAAAGTAGATAGTGATGCGATATTCACGACAATGATCATGTGTATATAAGCATCACATCTGTAAAAAAATAGGCCGACTTCTACCTGCAACTATTACTACTACTGCACTCGTCGAATGTTATCTTGCATGCATATAGAGTATTAAGTAAAGCAGAGTAATGCATGGAGAACAATGACAAGATGTAGAGAAAGTGAACTCAAGCAATATGAATAAACCCCATCGTTTTATCGTTAGTAGTAGCAACACCAAGAAACATCTTGTCCACTTCTGTCACCGGGATATAGAAATTCGCCGAGTTGAACCTATCACAACGCACACAAAGTTATCAGAATCGCGACTCAAGTCTTAGAATCTTACGATCTTATGATCCAAACAAGGCTCTGTGATTCTACTATTTTGATCATAGTTATGATTCAACGATTCACGATCCTAGCAATGGAGCTCTGATCCGATTCAGAATCGCGATTTTGACAACTTTGAACGCACCTCTCTCATGGCAGAAATATTGATCTAGTTGGACAAACTATTTCAATAGATCGGAGAGAATAACTAAGCAATCATAATCATGCACATAATAGTCATATAAGTATTAAGACGAGACTCAAATATTTATCATGAATAATCTAAACATAAACCCACAATTCATCGGATCCAAACAAATGCACCGCAAAAAAAGGAGTTACATCATATGGATTAAAGCGAAGATGCGATGATCATTGTATTTAAGATCAAAGAGAGAGAGATTGCCATCTAGGTACTGGCTACAGACCCGTAGGTACATGGTGAACTACTCATAAATCATCGTGAGGGCAGAAAGGTTGATCAAGAGGCCCTCTGTGTTTGATCCCCCCACTGATAGGGTGCCGGAATGGAGCTCTAGATGGCCTCCCATCAGAACAGAGACTTGTGGCAGCATAAAAAGTGTTTCAGGACTCCCTTCGATGTTTTTATGGTAGATAAGAATTTATAAGACAGGGAACAGAGTCGGGATGGCCACGAGGGAGGCACAAGCCATCAGGGCCCCCCCAGCCGCGACCTGTTGGTTTGTGGGCACCTCGTACAACCTCCAACATTCTTCTGATACTCCTTTATCTTATTTTGGCCCGGAAAAAATCACCCAAAAGTTTGAGGGCAATTGGACTTCGGTTGGTATGAAAATCTGAAAAGTGAAAAACATGCAGAAAACAGGAACTGCACTAGGCACTAGGTCAATAGGTTAGCGCTCAAAAGTAATATAAATTGGTAAATAAATACTCCAAAAGTAATAAAAATGATAATATATCAGCATGGAACAATCAATAATTACAGATACGTTGGACACGTATCAGTAGGCAAGGTCGCCTCTTTTGCCAACAATCTTGAAAGGACCTAGAAAGCATAGTGCAAGCTTTCCGTTGATGCTGAAGCATTGAGTGCCCTTCATGGGAGACACTCGGTGATAGACAAAGTCGTCAATTTGAAAGGCCATGTCACGATGCCTGCCATCATAATAGCTCTTCTGACGGTATTGAGCATCTTTGAGATTATCATGAATGACACAACACATATCTTCAACTTGAGTGGTCATTCCATTTCAACAGATTTGACGCTCACCAGTTTCAGACCAATTGAGGAGGGTACAAAATTTCCTGTGATAGAGAATCTCGAATGGGGCATTGCCCTAACTTGCTTGGAAACTATTGTTGTAGGAGAACTCAACAAACAGGAGGCAGCCTTCCCACTTCATGCCAAAGGATATTACACACGCTCTGAGCACGTATTCAAGAATTTGATTGACTCTCTCAACTTGCCCATTTGTTTGAGGGTGGAAAGTTGTTTTTGAAACTGATCTTGGTACCCTTGGCAGATTGAAGGAATCTGAGAACTTGGACGTGAAGATGCTTTCATGGTCTAAAGTGATAAGTTGAGGAATAATGTACGAAGAAACTATCCTTGATGTGTATAGCTCTGCTAGCTGAGCTGTCATAATAGATTCTTTGACGTGAAGGAAGTGAGCAACTTTTGGGAGCTTGTCGATTACCACAAAGATCTCACCACTACCTCTCTTGGACTTAGGAAAACCAGTGACAAAATACATCTCAATGTGATCAAATTTCCACTCGGGTATAGGCAAATGCTGAAGGAGATCTTTTGGACGTTGATGTTAAGACTTTACTCTGCGACATACGTCACACTCATTCAAAAACTAAGGAATATCATGTTTGATACAAGTCCACAAAAATGTTTGATTGGGATCTTGATACATCTTGGAACTGCCTGGATAAATCAAGAGGAGGGAATTGTGGGCTTCATCCATGATAACAAACTATTTGGCATCGACACGGAAGCACATATACTTTGGAATACTCTTAGACAAGCCCATCTTATCCTTTTTCACCATAGCATCAGAAAGTTGTGCTTGGCGGACATGATCTTCCAAGGTCGGAGAAACTTGAAGGTTGGTAAGAAATCCTTGAGGAATGAGTTCCAGGTTGAGTTTCCTAAATTATTCACAAAGTTCAGGATGGAATGGCTTGAGAATCACATTGTTGCAGTAAGCCTTTCTGCTCAAAGCGTCTACAATGACATTTGCTTTCCTTGGAGTGTAGTCAATGCTTGGATTCTAATCTTGGATCATCTCCACCCAATGATACGTTCATTTTGCATCATGTTTCCATGTTGATATTTATCGCTTCTTTGGCTGTTATTTCACTTCACGGCACTATTCTTATGCCTTTTATTTTTTATTTTGCAAGGTTTATATGAAGAGGGAGAATACTGGCAACTGGAATTCTAGCCTGAAAGTGGAACAAAGTTGAGATACATATACTACGCACTCCAAACGCCGTGAAAATCAACGGGGATTTTGTTTCCCAATTTATCAAAAATACTGGGCCGAAGAAGAGCCGGAGGGGCACCAGGGGGTGCCCACAAGCCTGCACGACGTGACCACCCCTCCAGGCCACGCAATGGGGGCTTGTGGGCAGCCCACTAGCTCACTTGCTCCCCTCTTTTGCTATATGGAGGGTTTCGACCAGGAAAAAATCATAGGGGAACTTTTTCGTGGTTTCGCCGCCGCCACGAGGCGGAACTTGAGCAGAACCAATCTAGAGCTCCGGCAGGACGATCCTGCCTGGGAAACTTCCCTCCCGGAGGAGGAAATCGTCGCCATCGTCATCACCAACACTCCTCTCATCGGAGGGGACCCGTCACCATCAACATCTTCATCAGCACCATCTCATCTCCAAACCCTAGTTCATCTCTTGTAACCAATCTCCGTCTCGGGACTCCGATTGGTACTTGTAAGGTTGCTAGTAGTGTTGATTTCTCTTTGTAGTTGATGCTAGTTGGATTATTTGGTGGAAGAGTTTATGTTCGGATCCTTGATGATACTCATTACCTCTCTGATCATGATTATGATTATTCTTTGTGAGTAGTTACTTTTGTTCCTGAGGACATGGGATAAGTCATGCTAATAGTAGTCATGTGAGTTTGGTATTCGTTCGGTAATTTGATATGTTGTATGTTGTTTTTCCTCTAGTGGTGTTATGTGAACGTAGACTACATAACACTTCACCATTATTTGGGCCCAGAGGAAGGCATTGGGAAGTAGTAAGTAGATGATGGGTTGCTAGAGTGACAGAAGCTTAAACCCTAGTTTATGCGTTGCTTCGTAAGGGGCTGATTTGGATCCAATAGTTTAATGCTATGGTTAGACTTTCTCTTAATTCTTCTTTTGTAGTTGCGGATGCTTGTGAGAGGGGTTAATCATAAGTGAGATTCTTGTCCAAGTAAGGGCAGTACCCAAGCGCCGGTCCACCCACATATCAAACTATCAAAGTAACGATCACGAATCAAATGAACATGATGAAACTAGCATGACAGAAATTCCCGTGTGTCCTCGGGAGCGTTTTTCCTCTTGTAAGACTTTATTCAGGCTTGTCCCTTGCTACAAAAGGGATTGGGACACTTTTATGCACCGTTGCTACTTTTGGTACTTGTTGCTTACTATGAATCATCTCACCACACAATCACTTGTTACCGACAATTTCAGTGCCTGCAGATTTTCCCTTGCTGAAAACCACTTGTCAGATCCTTCTGCTCCTCGCTGGGTTTGACACTCTTACTTATCGAAAGGACTATGATTGATCCCCTATACTTGTGGGTCATCAAGACTCTTTTCCGACGCCGTTGCCGGGGAGTGAAGCGCCTTTGGTAAGTGGAACGTGGTAAGGAAACATTCATATAGTGTGCTGTAATTTGTTGTCACTTGTCACTATGGATACTAATCCTTTGAGGTGCTTGTTCGGGGTATCTTCACCTCAAACGGAAGCACAAATAGTTGCTCCTCGACCTGCTGCACCTACTGAAAATATTTGCTTTGAATTTCCTTCGGTTATGCTTGAGAAACTGCTAGCTAATCCTTTTACAGGAGATGGAACATCACATCCAGACTTGCATCTAATCTATGTAGATGAGGTTTGTGGTTTATTTAAGCTTGCAGGTGTGCCCGAGGTTGAGGTCAAGAAGAAGGTCTTTCCTATATCTTTGAAGGATAAGGCGTTGACATGGCATAGGCTATGTGATGATACTGGATCATGGGACTACAATCGGTTGAAATTGTTATTTCATCAAAAGTTTTATCCTATGCATTTAGTACATCGTGATCGCAATTATTTTTATAATTTTTGGCCTCGTGATAGATAAAGCACCGCTCAAGCTTGGGGGAGGCTTAAATCAATGCTATATTCATGCCCCAATCATGAGCTCTCGAGAGAAATTATCATTCAGAACTTCTATGCTATGCTTTCTCATGATGATCGCACCATGCTTGACACTTCTTGTATCGGTTCTTTTATGAAGAGAGATATTGACTTCAAATGGAATTTATTGGAGAGAATTAAATGCAACTCTGAAGATTGGGAGCTTGAAGAACGTAAGGAGTCAGGTATGAATTTCACTTTTGATTGCGTTAAATCCTTTGTTGAGACAAATACTTTTTGTGACTTTAGCGCTAAGTATGGACTTGACTCTGAGATAGTAGCTTCATTGTGTGAATATTTTACTACTCATATTGATCTCCCCAAAGAGAAGTGGTTTAAATATCATCCTCCGTTAGAAGTCAATGTAGTTAAACCCACTCCAGTTGAAGAGAAAGTCATTGCCTATAATGCTCCTGTTGTTCCCAATGCTTACATTGAGAAACCACCTTTCCCTGTTAGGATAAAGGATCATCCTTATATGATGAAATCAAAGATGAGATTGCACCCGTTGAGATAGAGCCTATTGATGTCACTATTCAGCTTGCCAATAGAGATACTATCTTCCCTGTGGGAATTGTTAGGGATGTTGAAGTCTTGTGTGGTAAAACGAAGTATCCTGCTGATTTCCTCGTTCTTGCTACTGCACAAGATAGCTTTAGTCCCATCATATTTGGCAGACCCTTCCTCAATACCGGCAATGCTCATACTGACTGTGAGAAGCAAACTGTCACTGTTGGCTTTGAAGGTGTGTCACATGAGTTCAATTTGTCTAAGTTTGGTAGACAACCTCATGCAAAGGAGTTGCCTAGTAAGGATTAAATTATTGCCTTAGCCTCTATTGTCGTGCCTCCTACTGATCCCTTAGAGCAATACTTGCTTGAGCATGAAAATGATATGCATATGGATGAAAGGGATGAGATAGATAGAGTTGTCATAGAACAATATCCTATCCTTAAGAATAATCTGCGTGTTGAACTGCTTGGGGATCCACCTCCACCAAAGGGTGATCCTGTGTTCGAGCTTAAACAGTTGCCTCATACTCTTAAGTATGCCTATCTTGATTAAAGAGAGATATATCATGTCATTATTAGTGCTAGCCTCTCGGAGCATGAAGAAAAAAGTTACTAAAAACTCTGAGGAAGCACCGTGCTGCTACTCGATATACTCTTGATGATGTTAAGGGCATTAGCCCCACTCTATGCTAGCACAAGCTCAAAACTGATCCTGAATTCAAACCAGTTGCTGATCATCAAAGGAGATTAAATCCTAAGATGAAAGAAGTAGTGAGAAAATAAATACTAAAGCTCCTAGAAGCAGGTATTATCTATACTATTGCTCATAGCGATTGGGTGAGTCCGGTGCATTGCGTTCCTAAGAAGGGAGGCATTACCGTTGTTCCTAATGATAAGGATGAGTTCATCCCGCAGAGGATTATTACTAGCTATAGGATGGTGATCGATTTTAGGAAATTGAATAAAGCCACTAGGAAAGATCATTACCCTCTGCCTTTTATCGACCAAATGTTAGAAAGGCTGTCTAAACACACACACTTCTGCTTTCTAGACGGTTATTCTGGTTTCTCCCAAATACCAGTTGCACAATCTGATCAGGAACAAACCACTTTCACCTGCCCTTTCGGTACCTTTGCTTATAGACGTATGCCTTTTGGCTTATGTAATGCACCTACCACCTTTCAAAGATGTATGATGGCTATATTCTTTGACTTTTGTGAAAATATTGTCGAGGTTTTCATGGATGACTTTTCCATTTACGGGTCTTCCTTTGATGATTGCCTCAGCAACCTTGATCGAGTCTTACAGAGATGTAAAGACAACAATCTTGTCTTGAATTGGGAGAAGTGCCACTTTATGGCTAATGAAGGCATTGTCTTAGGACATAAATTTTTTGAAAGAGGTATTGAAGTCGATTAGGCTAAGGTTGATGCAATCGAGAAAATGCCATACCCCACAGATATCAAAGGTATAAGAAGTTTCCTTGGTCATGCTGGTTTCTATAGAAGGTTCATTAAATACTTCTCTAAGATTTCTAGGCCTCTTACCAATCTCTTGCAAAAGGATATTCCTTTTGTTTTTGATGATGATTGTGAGGAAGCCTTTGAAATACTTAAGAGGGCTTTGATAATTGCACCTATTGTTCGACCACCTGATTGGAACTTGCCTTTTGAGATCATGTGTGACGCTAGTGATTATGCTGTTGGTGCTGTTCTAGGGCAAAGAGTCGATAAGAAGTTGAATGTTATTCACTATGCTAGTAAAACTCTAGACAGTGCCCAGAGAAACTATACTACTACGGAAAAGGAATTTTTAGCAGTCGTGTTTGCATGTGAAAAGTTTAGGTCTTACATAGTTGATTCCAAAGTCACTATTCCCACTGATCATGCTGCTATTAAGTACCTCATGGAGAAGAAGGACGCTAAACCTAGACTTATCAGATGGGTTCTGTCACATCCCTGACCCCTTAAGCAAGTTAGCTTTGTGCTCATATTTTCTTTGCATTGCATCTAGGAAATTCTCAACAAGAACAAAGTAAGTGGTGAAGGAAAATTCAACAAACCCTAGCCACTTCTCAAATTAAAGGAAATTCAAACTAGTTAAAATCAATGAACCCAAAATGGCCTCAAGAAAAGTTCAATCTTTCTGATAAATCATGAAAGTAAATAAGCAATGAAGAAAACCTTTTCTTGACACTTTAAGCATTTTAAATAAATGCAAAAAGCTACTGGTTTCAAGTTTTAAATTTGAAATCAGAAACTTTAAACTTTCAAAAATGTTGAAAACTTTGGGAATGGCTGGAAATATTCCAACAAATATTCTAGTGTGTTTAAAATAGTTTTTACAAACTATTTGGGAGCTGAGATAAATAGCAAGTAAATGAAATAGCAAAACAGAAACAAATCAGAAAGAAAATGAGAAAAACCTTACCTGACGCTCACCTGGCCCGGCCCATCTGCTCCTGTCGTCCTCCTCCTCGCCAGTAGGAGCAGGAGGTGGCCGCCGCGTCGCCGCGCGCCTCCACGCAGCTCCCTGGCTGCCTGGCCGCCGCTTCGCGCTGGCAAGCATGGGGATAACCTCCCCGAGCTCGTAGCTATCCGTTCCCCAGCTCATTCTCCCCCTCTGCCTAGTTTCTTTCTGCCGCCATCGGAGCCCGAGCAGAGCTCGAGCTCGCCGTCGTTCTAGCCTACCCTTCTCCCTCCTGAGCAGCGCAATAGGTCCGCCGCAACTCCCTGAAGATTTCTAGCCACGAGCCCGACGCCGAGACGCAGTGAAACGACGAGACGCAGTTGTCTTCTTCCTCGGGTAACCGAAGGTTGTCGCCGGCGTTCTTCCTCTCCAGGCCGTCCCCGACCAAGCTGGCGCCACCACTTCACTCCTCGTGAGCTTGCGCATCTTTCCCCTATGATCTCCCCGTCGACCCCCTCCTCTAGGCCTAGTTCCATCGGAGCCCGACGACATCTGCCGCGGGAGCTCATCACCGGTAGCCCTCCGGTGATCAGCTCGTCCTTTTGAGGCCACCAGCAGCTTCAGGCCGTCGTGTAGATGTCGTAGGAGCTAAGTCCCGTGCGTAACTCCCTCTGTATCGAAGACCCCGATGACGCCGGAACCTTGGCCGCCGCCAAGCTCTTCGCCGGCGTCATCTCCGGCCAGATGAGCCACAGCCAAGTGCAAAAATGAACCCGCGGGAGAAGTGTCGTTCCTCTGGTGCTCTCCGCGCCGAGTTTGGCCCCGTGTGCGCCGTTTCCGAGCCCCTCCGATGTACTTGTGCTCGCCGGAGGCTCCCCGCCGGCGAGGATGACCTCGCCGCCGGTGGATCTCAGCTGGCCTGAGCCACTGATGTGTGGGGCCAGCCTCTGGGAGTTTAGAAATAATAAAAATCAAATCAAATAATTTTATAAGTCACTGACATGTGGGTCCAGTGAGATTAATTAGCTAATTAAGTTTAATTTTAATCTAAAACTGACCAGAGACACTGACCAGTGGGTCCCACTGGTCAAGATTGACTTTCAACGGCCAGTTGGACCTGCTGATGTCATGCTGATGCAGTAAAGGGGATTTTCCAGTATAAGAATAATTCCAGAAATGTTTAAAACTTCAAAAATTCATAGAAATTAATGTGTAACTCCAATAAAAATAATTTATATATGAAAAAGTATCAGAAAAATTCAAGGAATCTGATTATGCTAATTTCATACATGTTTGAAAATGTTACAGAACCCAAACATGTAGATTAATGAATAAGTCAATTCTTATAAATACTTTATAAATGGAATATGGAAAATATTTAAATTTCACTATGATTGACATGATCAAATACTGTCCTAATTGCAAACCAGCAACCTAATATGTCATTCCATGCATGTTAACATCAAGTTGATCTGAGCATCAGGTCGAATCAATTAAAATGGTATCCGAGAATACCTCGTTTGAAGTGATATTTGAATTTGATTCAAATCAACTTCAAACCTAATACATGTTAATTATAATAGTATATCACCTTGCATTCTCATGCCATGCTCATGCATCATCTTGATTGCATATGCTTGATATTGATTGATGTCATTCCTTTCGGTAGGCTCCGCTCCCCGGATTCCACCGAATATCCGTCTGACGGATATTGTCACTCCTCTGAGCAACAAGGCAAGCAACCATTTTGATCATCCCGATAAATCCCATGTTCTTGCTCCTACACTTATTTATTGCATTAGGATCAAATGCTTCAAATGCTTTTGCCACGTTAGTTGAACCCAGTTCCTTTGCATGACCTATCTTTGTCACAGTAAATAGCTGAACCTTGCAACCTAGCATACCTGGTAGTTGCTTGAGCCATGATGTGCCTTATCCTTCTATGCATGCTATGCTTAGAGTTGTGTATGGTCTGTCATCTGGGAGATGAACAGAATTGTGAGAATGTGTTCGGTAAGAAAAGGTTGTGTGTTCAACCTGATTTGGTAAAGGTACCGGTGAAAGGATGTGTAGGAGTACATGGCGGGTTGTTTCATTGGAACCGTCCTTAGGAACTGAGTTCCGTGTATGTAATCCAAGACGAGATACTACCACATGTTGGGCCCTGAAGTATGACCCCGCTCGACTTATTAATCGCTTAGTACTCGGTCCAGGAGTTGCAAGTAGTTTCTGGTGTTTATAGTCATGCTGGAGGCCGTGCATAGTGCTGACCTGAGAGGTGGGCTATGATACGGTAGGCAGTGGCACGGTGTACCAAGTGGCACCCTGATGGTAGGCTTGGGAATCATGCGCACATCGTTTGAGGCCGTGGCAGAAACCTCGGCCGGAATTCCGTACGGGTTACTCTTAGAAAGGCGATAAACCTGGGCTAGGTACTAATGTGGTTAACGGTCGTGGCCGACTCCCTCGCTAGGCTTCCGCTTGAAGGTTGCCGAGGTGCATGACGTGCACATGGCGATAAGTGGCAAGAGCGTGTGTGACGAAGTACACCCCTGCAGGGTTATGATCTATTCGAATAGCCGCGTCCGCGGATATGGACTACTTTGAGACATATGTTGTTCATACATAACTTCAATTGCTACTCATAAAATTGTCAAGATAAGCGTGAGTGTCGTGGACGGCATTTCCGTATGGAGACGGAATGATTCCACGATGGTGTATTGTTGTGGTGTTAGTGGACTCGTGTGCAAGAAATCAAGTTGTCAAAAATACTTAAGAATGCAAGTTGTCTAGCCACGAGTCAAATGCTGGCTTCCCGCATGAAACCCCACAATACCTTATTGATACATTGCATGAGTAGATAGTTATCCTAAAGTCTTGCTGAGTACCTCCGTACTCATGTTTGCTTAATAAATGTTGCAGAGGCTGGTAATGACCCTAACGGAGGGTTCTTCATAGACATCGACGACGACGAGTAGCTGGTGTCCCAGCTACGATCTGGCCCTAGGTTGGGTCTGTAGTATAGTCAGGCCATGTGCCTTTTAGTTGCACCTGTCTGTACTCAGACAGTTTTAAACTCTTCCGCTGGCTTGTAACTGAATGACTGCTATTATGGGTCGTGAGACCCTTACTGTGTAATATTATGTGTGTGGCTCTCCCGAGCCTCTTAAATAAAGCTTGTATGTTATGGTTATGTCGTGATGCCATCGATGTATCTATACATATGGGTATGCCATGCGTATGTGTGTCGTACTTGATATGTGTGGGGTTCGATTACCTAGTCGTGAACTTTAGTAGCCCTCCTTACAAGGAAATACCCCTTTGTGATCCAACGAGCCATGGTAGCTCGCTACTGCTCCGGACACATTGGTTGACCGGCATGTGTCCTTCTTAGCTGTTGTGTCTGTCCCCTTTGGGGAAATGTCACGCGATGTAACGGAGTCCTGGTAGCCTGCTACGACTCGTCTACACTCGCTGGTGACTGACACCTGCTTTGTTGGGTCATGTATGCATGTCCTTGTGCGGTGCTGCCACTTTGGTATATGACTAGACTTGTCGATCCGGGTTCTTTGACATTGGAATGCTAGAGACACTATTGCATACGTGAGTCAAAAGACGCAAACGGTCCCGGCTAAGGTAAGGCTGCAGCCATGGAGTTAACCGTGCGTGAGACCGCAAAGAGATGCGATGTGTTACAGACTGGATTCCTATGGCTTAGGATCGGGGTCCCGACAGGTTCTCTTGCTACAAGAATTTGATTTGCACGTTGTTGACAGAAAGGGTGCTGATAACCGAGTAGCAGATAACTTGTCTAGGTTGGAGAACATTCATGATGACCCACAACCTATTGATGATAGCTTTCCCGATGAGCAATTGAATGTCATCAATGCTTCACGTAGTGCACCGTGGTATGCTGATTATGCAAACTATATCGTTGCCAAATAGATACCACCTAGTTTCACGTACCGGTAAAAGAAGAAGTTCTTCTTTGTCTTGAGACACTACTTTTGGGATGATCCTCACCTTTATAAGGAAGGAGTAGATGGTGTTATTAGACGTTGTGTACCTGAACATGAACAGGGACAGATCCTACAGAAGTGTCACTCCGAGGCCTACGGAGGACACCATGCGGGAGATAGAACTGCACAGAAGGTATTGCAATCAGGTTTCTATTGGCCCACTCTCTTCAAGGATGCCCGTTAGTTTGTCTTGTCTTGCGACGAATGTCAATGAATAGGTAATATTAGCAAACGTCAGGAAATGCCTATGAACTATTCACTTGTCATTGAACCATTTGATGTCTGGGGCCTTGATTATATGGGACCTTTTCCAAAATCCAACAAATATACGCATATCTTAGTTGTTGTTGATTACGTCACTAAGTGGGTAGAAACTATCCCCACTAGTAGTGCTGATCACAACATCTCTATCATGATGCTAAAAGAAGTTATCTTCCCTAGATTTGGAGTCCCTAGATATCTAATGACCGACGGTGGTTCGCACTTCATTCATGGCGCTTTCCGTAAAACGCTTGCTAAGTACGATGTCAACCATAGAATTGCGTCTCCCTACCACCCTCAGTCCAGTGGTCAATTAGAGCTAAGCAATAGAGAGATTAAACTGATTCTGCAAAAGACCGTCAACAAGTCTAGAAAGAATTGGTCTAAGAAGTTCGATGATGCACTGTGGGCTTATAGGACTGCCTATAAGAATCCCATGGGCATGTCTCTGTACAAAATGGTGTATGGAAAAGCACGTCATTTACCTCTTGAACTAGAGCATAAAACTTATTGGGCGATCAAAGAGCTCAACTTTGATTTCAAACTTGCCGGTGAGAAGAGGTTATTTGACATTAGCTCGCTTGATGAGTGGAGAACTCACGCATATGAGAATGCCAAGTTGTTCAAAGAGAAGGTTAAGAGGTGGCATGACAAGAGGATACAAAAGCGTGAGTTCAATGTAGGTGATTATGTCTTCCTATATAACTCTCGTTTAAGATTCTTTCCAGGCAAGCTTCTCTCAAAATGGGAAGGTCCCTATGTTGTTGAGGAAGTATACCGTTTCGGTGCTATCAAGATCAACAACACGGAAGGTAATTGTCCGAGAGTTGTAAATGGGCAGAGAATCAAGCATTATATCTCAGGTACTCCCATAAATGTTGAAAGCAATATTATCAATACCATAATTCCGGAAGAATACCTAAGGGACATTTATCAGCCTGTTTCACACTGCGAAAATGAAGAGGTATGTGATTCGGTAAGAAAACAGAGTCCAAAACTTTTCCAGTAGGAAATTTTCTCTGTTTTGGAATATTTGAAAAAAATACAAAAATTGGAAGTAGTCCGGAAAGTGCGCGAGGAGGCGACAAGCCTGCATGGTGCGGGCCCACCCCCTAGCCCAACAAGAGATGTCCCCAAGTAACCAAATCATGGACAACTGCCGCCAACTCAAGATCATGAGTGGGGTAGTTCTTCTCACTTAGCTTGAATTGACAAGAGGTCACTAGTGCAGGCACATTCTATACAAACGGTTTTAACCCCTTTCCGTGACGTAGTCTCAAACCATCGCCTTGCATGTGTGGGCAATAGGGGGGTCTGTCCCACACGACATGGAAAACTCGTTGGCTATGTCTGTACCCAGTCACACACGATGGCCAAAAATATATAGTGTGCGATTGGAATGGCCATTAGAAACAGAAATATTGGGGAAGTTGTGTGAGATGTGCTTATCATCCCACACGGTGAATCCCAAACATACGTTTTTGTTCGTATTGTACATCACACACAATTTTCTACATAACATCATCTATGTTAAGGGTGGCAATCACGCAAAGTGCCTAGAACAAACTGTTTGGCATAGGGCTGTCCATAACACACATATTTCATGTGAAAAGATTGGTGAATGGGTGTTCTAACAGACACATTTGTTTGCCGGAAGTTGTCTATGATTTTTCACTGATCCAACATGCCAACTTTCCAGAAATGTGTGGGTTTGTTGAGGTCATCGCTCACGGAGTTCTATGACAAACCATGTGCAATAGCAAACTCCAATAATCAGGCTAATTGCTATATTATTTATAATCCAACTAGTAATTAAATTGACACTTCATATCAAGCACACAACATATTTCATTTCGTATTACAGCAACCAGGATTGCATAATTGAAATACATCAGAATACAACATTATATAGGATATACTACCTAGCTAGCGAGTTACACAATAGGACCAAGTTTCACATGCAACATCTAAAATCTTTGGAAAGTATAATCATATACGATAGATAGACATATGAATCTCATATAGAAAACTACTGAAGCGGAAAGAAAATATTGAGCCTTCACTCATGTCAAAGGTCCTTGCAACTTTATGCCAATGCCTGTGGATGGTTGCCCGCCCATCCTTCATCCTCTCGAGGAAGACTTCCAGATTATATTGTGGGTGTCGTATGAATACCTTCCTCGCCTCTTGACCATATAGGTGGTTTGAGACGTACTCATCAATGAACTGCTTTGGAAAGTAGTAGAAACAAATATATGCATAAATTTCGTTTCGAAAAATTGAAATGTCACAAAGGTAGAAGAGATAGTACCATCCTATAGTTAACTGATGTCTTCTTCATTGTGCAGACAAATATCATGTTGTTTTGTCGCTGATTTCTTTATCTTAACAATATTTCCGAGTTTCGTGATTTGATTGATAATCATGAACACATCATTTCCACACATACAAAATGGGTCAAACAGTGGGTCTAAACCTCTTACAGTAGGACCTACATGTGCGGGACCAAATTATTAGAAACCTAAATACTAGAATGGTTCCTCCAATTGCATGGTAATGTGCTATTAGCCAAAGGATCACGAAAGTGCAATCCTCAATGGTAAACTTTAGTGTCTCCCATTGTTCCCCCTAGAACATGTTTAAGATAGGTAATGATTATGTTATAACTGAGATTTGACATGCTATCAGTAAAATATGGGAATGAAAAATAAACGCATTGCAGATCCAACGTATTATTTCAAGACACAGGGAAAAGTCAAGCATTATAAGAAGTAGGAGATATAGAAATTGTATGTTTCACATGCATAACAATTCAAAATTGTACCAACAACAATCGAACACCACATTATACATGATCACCAAAATCAACAAACCAAACAATTAACTCAGCATCACATTGTAGAATAGAACATACTAGAAGGTTAGATTGTATAGTAGCATTACATTGCATATTTCACTAGAATTTCTTAAGGGAAGGTAGGAGCATCACATGCAACAGGCAAAGAAAACATGCTTAACAGGCGTAGCCAGCTGAACACACAGGTCATTAGTAATTAACCTAAAACTAGTTATTCCTAGTTGTCAGAGATATCGATACCGATGGTCTTGGACGAGGGTGAGGCCTCCACACCGAGGGTGCCCTCCTTGTAGAGGTGAGTGGCCTCAACCTATCCGGGCAACAACCTGTCAGCTCAGTAGTTGACGAAAGCATGGAGCACACTGTGAAAATAACTCGTAATCATCGTCGAAGGAACTAGCGGAGCCCTCGAGAAAACACAACGAGCTGTTGTCTAAAGGAGCCAACCACGTGGCGCCCTCAATGCGCGAGGCACCGACGATGGCCTCGATGGCGAGGTGCTGCTCCAAGATCTGGGGGCCGGCACGCATGGCAGCCATTGCAGACTCATCCGCGCAGGCGGCCACGATTTTCTTCTCCGCTGCGAGTTGATCCTTGAGATCCTGGCTATACTGCATGCACCATGTCTTTCGGCGGCGATTATGTGGGGGGTGGGCTATTGATTTTGGTCGAAGGTATCTTGTCGGCGGTCGGGGCATGTGGAAATGAGGAGGAGGGTGGAGGGGCGAATGGAGAAAGTGTGCATTACTTGACTAGATGGAGGGGGCCAAGCAACAGGAAGGAGCGTTGTTGGCGAGGAGGCAGCTCTGCAAGCAATCAGTGAAGGTTTGAACTTAGCAAAGGAAGGGGGAAGCAGGGGACAATGTTGCTTTTTGTTGTTACAAGGGCGGAGGAGGTAAATATTTGCACGACAGCCCGAAATTTTGTTCAGAGTGGCGAAAAAGTAGCGCGCATAGTCACATTGGTCACATTCCCTTTACCATAACATTGTGTGATGTCCAACAACACAAACGAATCCTATAGTTTATCCTGTGTTTGATGGGAGTGAACGTGTAAATCTTGGTCTCGAAGCTTTCGACGTAAGATATCGGATACTACATTGCACAAGGTACTTGTATTTCACTTTCATTTGGAAGAGAAAATCGGGATACAAGGACAAATTTTGGTCTGTATCCCTCATTACGGTAAAATGGTTTTAGGAGTTAGTGCGGTAAACTGGCCATGGATGGACTGTAGCCGTCAAAGCTTTCGTCCTAAGCCATGCATGTACGAGGATTGGCCCAAATATTTTGTACTGCATCACACATGATTCATGATCATTAATTGTTTTTGGAAGACTTGATTTTCAAAATGTTTTTAAAACAAAAAATGAGGTTACTTCGACAATGGACATTATTTGGATTACAATAAGATTTATCTGCAGAGAACACTTACCAATAGAAGTGTCGTGCTCAAATATGAAATTATGCAGGGTTTATTTGGCATTTTTATAAATTAATTGAGTTTTCTAGACATTTAATGTGTATAATTCAAATATGAACTATCGTCCTAATGTCCGGTGCATCAAAATGGGTTGAAAAATCATATTAGTGTCCACGGCTTCATCTTTAGGTCACGGGCAAGAAATGGGAATGAATTTCAAACATCTCGTCGTCTTGTCTCGGACACAAACATT
The DNA here is from genome assembly GCF_904849725.1 of Hordeum vulgare subsp. vulgare. Lineage (NCBI taxonomy): Eukaryota > Viridiplantae > Streptophyta > Magnoliopsida > Poales > Poaceae > Hordeum > Hordeum vulgare. The sequence goes on from NC_058521.1 coordinate 372,520,695, forward strand.
CAGAAACTTGGTTTTTATTACATTAAATCGAAGATATGTTAGGAATTCAAAAAACATGGCATTTTCTCTTGACATTGCTCATATGTCCCATGGTAAAAAAATTGTCTAATTTGGGACAAATTTAGGCACAAATCCGTTACATACCACAACTTCTCACTTCAAGCTTTATGGTTCCGATAGGGAACACATCACCTTGCGTGGGCAAAATGACATCCCCTTGTCTTCTTGCCTTGAACTTTTTTGGAGGCAACATAGTGTCTTTCTAGAATATGGAATTATTGATGGTTCTTTTTGCATTTTTATACATTAATTAAATTTTCTAGTCATTTAATGTGGATAATTAAAATTTGACCTGAAATCACAAGGTTATGTGCATCAAAATGGGATGAAAAATCATATAAGTCTCCATGGCTGCATTCTTTGGGCCCCATGCAAGATATGTGAATGAATTTCAAATATATTAGGGTCTTGATTCGGCCACAAACATTGGAAACTTGGTTTAAATTCATGTATAAATAAAAAACTCGTGAGAAATTCATGAAACTAGGCATGGTGTCATGACATGGCTCATATGTGCCCTCGAAAAAATGTCCAATTTGGGACATGTTTTGGCATAAGCCCCTTACAAACCCGACCTTCTCACGGGAAGCCTTGTGGTTTCGATATGGAACGCGTCATCTTACGTGGGTTAATCGACATCCGCTACCTCTTCTCTTCTTGAACTGTTTCTAGAGACAACAAATACCAAAATGAGTGTCTTGACAAAATATGAAATTATACATGGTTCACTTGGCCCATTTATACATTAATTGACTTTTATATGCATTAATTAATGAGCATAATTCAAATTTGAACTACAATCACAACGTTTGGAGCATCTGATGATCGGGTTGAAAAATTATATAAGTGTACATGCATGTTTAGGTCACCTGCAAGATATGGGAATGAATTTTAAAATATCTAAGGTTCTTGGCTCGGGCACACAAACAATGAGAAACTCGGGTTTTAAATCATGTAAATCAAAAACTTGTTTGAAGTTTCATGAAACTAGGCATGGTGTCATGAACATGGCACATATGTGTCGTGGTAAAACTATTGAGCAACTTGGGACAAGTATTGCCACAAGATAGCCCCTCACAAACCATTGTTTCTTACGGGATACTTTGTGATTCCGATATGAAACACGTCACCTTACGTAGGCGAATCGACTTCTCTTGCCTCTTCTTATCTTGAACTACTTCTAGAGGCAACACATACCAAAATGAGAGTGACATGGCAAAATATGAAATTATATATGGTTCGTTTGGCCCGTTTCTATATTAATTGACTTTTATATTTATTATTTAACGTACATAATTCAAATTTGAACTACAATCACAAGATCTGGTGCATCCGATGATTGGGTTGAAAAATCATATAAGTGTACATGCATCTTTAGGTTCCATGCAAGATATGGGAATGAATTTCAAACATCTCAGTGTCTTGGCTCGGCCACACAAACATTGAGAAACTAGCATTTAAATCATATAAATAAAAAATTCGTCAGAAGATTCATGAAACTTGGCATGGTGTCATGAACATGGCACACATGTGTTGGGGTATACAAATTGACCAATCTGGGACAGGTATTGGCACAAGCCCCTTACAAACCGGAGTTTCTTATGGGAAGCTTTGTGGTTCCGATATGAAACACGTGACCTTATGTGTGTGAAATGACATTCACTATCTCTTCTCGCCTGAACCAATTCTAGAGGCAACATAGACCAATATGGGTTTCGTGCTAAAATAAGGAATTATTAAGGGTTTGATTGCCCCTTTTTATACATTAATTAATGAAACTAGGCATGGTGTCATGACATGGCACATAAAGGCATCATATCATTTTGTTTTCCTATTTTAGACTCATTTTTGATATATTTTACTTCTACATCCAACATTGAGAATATTACTTTAAATTATAGTAAATCTAGAACTCACACAAAATTTAAATTATAACCCAAATACGTTGTTGTATTTTTTCTGTCCACTTTGGGAAAAGGTGAACACATTAATAGTGAATAAAGGCTTTTTGGAACAAAGAATTGTCACATTTCCATGCAAACGGTTGCATTATTTTCAAACAGTGAGCATTCTACTGCCCTTATGTGACGAAAGGGTCACACTGTTTTATTGGCTAGGGTCTAGAAGGTGTCATGCGAGTAGCTACTTGAATTGATGGCAGCCGTACCAGCTGGCCTCCGCTACACAGGCTCACTGGGAGGCGTGCAGGTAGTACGCCACAGGCTCACCGGCAAGCAAGCCCTTTGACCTCCATATGCTCCTTCGTCGCTTCCAACCTATCCATCAATGTCGCCACGAGCTATTGTTTAATAGGCGGATTTACTCCCCACTCACTCACAATCCTCTGTATATGTTTGCCTCCCATTGAACTCCATCAGACCTCCACGGTGACCTATGCGATGGTGCACAAGGATCATATGCCACTAGTCTTCTGGTTTCATGAACTCGATATTGAGTCGGAGGATATTGGACATAAAGACGAATGGGACGCCATGGACATGGCTGTGGAAGAGTTGCAAGCCGCAACAAATGATGCCTTGGCGCACTCGCCAGCAACCATCCCCGCGCCCTCGCCATCAACCATCCCCATGGAATTGACGGGCTGGTCATCGAGCATCATGCGAGTGCTGGAAACTGCACGCGTCATGGAGGTCCCCGCGTACACGCGCGAGCTCATGTACATGCAAGCGACGGCGCCTTTTCCTATTCATGTGCTCACGCGCGCCGCTGCACACACCCCACTAGTCCATGTGCACGTGCCCACACCCACGGCGCCCATCCCCGGTGCGCGCATGCACCCAATGCGCATGTGCACGTGGGCAAGCCTACACCAATCACGACCCTCTCTACAGATTGGGTGGTCGTCGTCGACACCTTCCTTGCCGCGCTGCTAGTTGCCACACCCCGGCCCCGTGCCCGTCGGTCGCGCAACAACCGACTCTTTTATTGGGAAGTCCATACCATTCTACTCTCGTTTGATGAACTAAACAATTGTGCCCCAAATCACGACAATGCCGGCGCAGGCTGCCGCCGCCGCAACTAGCTTTCCTTGTATTTTATCTCCATCATATGAATGTAAAGTCAAAGCTTGACTAAATGAAATCTATGGTTTGATGAACTAAGTATTTACCTCTAAATTCACATAGTAAACAAAAACAATCATTGTTTTATCTGAATAAACACTCGTCACAAACGGTTCAGGTTGAATACCCATTTGTAGATCAAGAACTATCTTTCCTTCGCCCGTAAGCCAAGTGAAAAATTGGGGCCAAGGATTGATGCACTGCATTGCAAACGTTTCTCTAATATGACCCGTGTTCCTAGTACAAACAATCCGGGAAGATTTGCATCTATCATATTTGATAAACTTCCATTTGTTAAATCGGAAACATTGGCATTTGTCGATCTAGTAACATTGGCATTTTTCAACATTGTAGCATAGGCATTTGTCAAATTTTGCAGGATCAAAATCACAATTAGGGTGCAATATTGCAACTGAAATTCACTAAACATGGATTTCATTCATACATGAAGCAGTGGTCCTTGAATAAAATTGTTCAACTCGATACCTGAGCCAAACAAAATTTTCCCCAATTGTTGCCAACCACGTACTGAAATAGCTACTTTCACTATATATACTAGCAAATTTAAAGTACGTGCTACAGTTCAACCATATCTATAGTTAGATGAACTAAACAAAATTGCACCTATATACTAAATAGTACTATGGAGGGGATTTATACTACTTCCACCAGAATCGAGCATGCTCAGTAAGAGCCAGTGGAGGAGGAGCCTGCCAATGATTCGTGTCCATTTGGTGGAGTCATGGCCGTTGCCTGCCAGTGCTACCCTCTAATACGTCCATTTTTCATCATGAATATTTGTTCATATATGTCTCATTATAGTTCATTATTACTTGATATTTTGTAATTGTTATGTCTTTTCTCTCTGAATATGCAAGGTACATTATGAAGAGGGAAGTATCTGAAAACTAGAATTCTGGACCGAGAAACCGAGAAAAGGGCAAAAAAATCAAGTTGCTCCTAATGACTTGAAACTTCCCGGACAATTTTTCTAGAATATAAAATAATTATTTGGCCAAAAATACACCGTAGAGGGCAGCAACCTGAGCACAAGCCAACAACCCCCTGGCCGTGCCCTGATGGCTTGTGGGGCCCTTGTTGGTCCTCCGACGCGCCTCTTTTCCTATATGCTGTGTTTTACCCTAGAAAACATCAAGAAATAACTTTTGGGACGGAGCACCACTATTTCGAGGCAGAAACCTGGGTAGAGGCCCTTTTGCTCTCCGGCAGAGCGATTGTGACAGAGGAATTCCTCTCCGAGAGGGGGAAATTGAACCCATCATCATCACCAATGCTTCCTCCTTTGTGGGAGGATCAATGTTCATCAACATCTTCACCATCACCATCTCATCTCCAACCCAAGTTCATCTCATGTATTCAATCTTTGTCTCAGAACCTCAGATTGGTACCTGTGCGTTGCTAGTTGTGTTAATTACATCTTGTAGTTCATGCTAGTTCGATTACTTGGTGGAAGACATAATGTTCAGACCCTTAATCATATTTTTTACACCTATGATGTAAAACATGTTGATGAGGTGTGAGTAGTTAGTATTGTTCCTGAGGACATGGGAGAAGTCTGGTTAGAAGTTATCATATAAAGTTGGCATTTGTTCGATATTTTGATGGTATCTATGTAGTTACTTCCTTTAGTGGTGTCATGTGAACATCGACTACATCACACTTCACCATGTTATGGGCCTAAAGAAATTCATTATGGAGTAAAAATTGGAAGATGGGTTGCAAGAGTTAGAGAATCTCAAACCCCAATTTATGTGTTGCTTCATAAGGGGCTGATTTAGATCCACATGCTTCATGCTATGGTCAGATTTATCTTAATTCTTCTTCCATAGTTGAGGATGCTTGCAAGATGTGTTAATAATAAGTGGGTTGTTAGTTAAACTAAGAACAACACCTTAGCACTGGTCCACCCACATACCAAATCATCAAAGTAGCAAACGCGAATCAACTTAATATGATCAACTTGACTGGACAGAAATTCCCATGTGTCCTCGGGAGCGCTTGCTTTACATAAGAGAACTTTCAGGTATGTCCTTTGCTACAAAAAGGATTGGGTTACCTTGTTTCACCTTTGATACTACTGTTACTTGTCACTTGTTATGAATTACCTTGCTACAAGACTATCTATCACTATTACTTACAACACTTGCAGAGAATATGTTGTCGAAAACTATTTACAATTTCCTTCTGCTCCTCGTTGGGTTCGACACTCTTATTATTGGAAGGCCTATGAATGATCCCCTATAATTGTGGGTCATTAAGACCCTTTTCTGGCGCTATTGCCGGGGAGTGAAGTTCCTTTGGTAAGTGAAAATTGGTAAGGAAGCATTTTTCGTACGTGCTGAAATTTACTGTTTCTCGTCACTATAACAGTCACCCTTTGAGTGGCTTGTTCACAGCATCTTCACCTCAAACGGAAGTTGAGGAAATTGTCCCCCAACCTGCTGAACCTACTGAAAATATTTATTGTGAGATTCCTTCGGGTATGGTAGAGAAACTGTAGGCGAATCCTTATAACGGTTATACTCATCATGATTATCATTTACGATATGTCAATGAGATTTCTGGATTATTTAAGATTTCATATTTGCTCGGAGAAAAAGTCAAGAAGAAATTTTCCCTTCATCTTTAGAGGAAAAGGCATTATTGTGGTACAGGCTATTAGATGATAATGTATGATGGGATCGCTTGAAATTAGAATTTCATCTGAAGTTCTATCCTATGCATTTGATTCATCATGATCGGAACTTTATTGATAATTGTTGGCCTCGTGAAGGAGAAAGCATCTCTCAAGCTTGCGGGAGGCTTAAATATATGATGCACACTTGCCCTAATCATGAGCTCTGAAGGCAATTGATATTACAAAAAAATTATGCTCGGATTTCTCATGATGATCAAACATTGCTCGACGCTTGTGCAGTTGGCTCCTATATGAAGGAGAATATTGAATTTAGATGGAATCTTCTAGAAAAGATTAAATGCAATTATGAAGATTAAGAACTCGATAGAGGTAAGGCATCAGGTATAAAACTTAATTTTGATTGCGTTAAATCTTTCATGAAGTCTTCTCCTTTTCATGAGTTTTGCAACAAATATGACCTTCGTCCTGAGATAGTAGCTACCTTCTTTGAAACTTTTCCTAGTTACGTTGATCTCCCTCAGGAGAAGTGGTTTAAATTCCATCCTCCTACTAAAAAATTACAGGATGAACTTGTTAAAATAAAGATGGAAAAAATGATTGTTAACCATGTAGATCCGGTTGTTCCTACTGCTTACATTGAGAAACCACCTTTTCCTGTTATGTTTACAAAGCATGCTAGGGATGCAACAGTGGTAAATAAAAGTCATGTTAGGACACCTAAACCTCTTGAGGAAATAAATGTTGAGTCTACGGTTGCCATGGTTAAAGATCTCTTAGCTAATAACATTGACGGGAAAGTTATTTGCCTATATCATGAAGCTGCTAGAATTGGAAAGCAAGTTAGAAATAAACAGGACGAACTTGATAAAAACAAACCAGTGGTAGGTACACCTGCTATCTCAGTTAAGATTGGAGAACATTGTTATCATCGCCTCTATGATCTAGGCGCTAGCGTTAATGCTATACCTTTCAAATTATATAAATGAATTATGCATGATATAGCCCTTGTTTCGATTGAAGACATATATTTTACTATTAAACTTCCAAACAGAGATACTATATCACCACTTGGGATTGTTAGAGATGTTGAAGTATTGTGTGAAAAAGGAAAATGTCCCACTGATTTCTTAGTACTTGGTTCAGAACAAGATAACTTTTGACCCATAATATACGGTAGACCTTTCTTGAATACTTTTAGTGTTGAAACTAGTTGTGCTACCAACAGTTTAAAGTTATCTTTGGTGATCTATCACATTATTTCAATTTTTCGAAGTTTGGTAAACAATTTCATGAAAAGGAATTGTCTAATAAATATGAAATAGTTGGTCTTGCATCTATTGTTGTACCTCCTATAGACCCATTAGAACAGTATCTCCTAGACCATGAGAATGATATGCACTTGTATGAAAGAAATGAATTAGATAGGATACTTCTTGATCACCAAAATATTCTTAAGCACAACTTACCACTTGAAATTTTAGGTGGTCCTCCTCCACCCAAAGGAGACCCGGTGTTTGAGCTCAAAGCTTTAGCTGATACTCTGAAATATGCTTATCTTGATTAAAAGAAGATATATCTTGTTGTTATTAGTGCTAAACTTTTAGAGCATGAAGAAGGAGATTACTCAAAACCTTAAAGAAGCACATGCTGCTATTGGCTATACTCTTGATGGTCTTAAAGGCATAAGCCGTAGTCTGTGTCAGCACAAGATCAATATGGAACCGAATACCAAACCATTCATTAATTATCAACACCACCTCAATCGTAAAATAAAGGAGGTGGTGAGAACTGAAATACTAGAACTTCTGGAGGTGGGTATAATTTATCCTATTGTTGATACTAGATCGGTAAGTCTTGTTCATTATGTTCCTAAGAAAGGTGGTAGAACTATTGTTCCCAATGATACAAATGAACTTATTCAATGAAGGATAGTAACTGGTTATAGGATGGTGATTGATTTTAGAAAATTGAATAAAACTATTAGGAAAGATCACTACCCTTTGCCTTTTATTGATTGAATGTTAGAAAGATTATCAATGCACACACACTTTTGCTTTCTTGATGGTTGCTCTGGAATTTCTCAAATACTTGTGTCAAAAGAGGACCAAGTTAAAACTACCTTTACATGCCCTTTTGGAACTGATGGTTATAGGCGTATGTCTCTGGGTCCATGTAATGCACCTGCTACCTTCCAAAGATGTATGACTGCTATATTCTCTCACTTTTGTGAAAATATTGTTGAGGTCTTCATGGATGATTTTTCTGTTTATGGGACTTCCTTTGATGATTGCTTGAACAAATTTGATTGAGTTTTGCGAAATGTGAAGTAACTAATCTTGTCTTGAATTGGGATAGGTGCCACTTTTACGGTGAATAAAGGTATAGTGCTTGGGCATAAAATCTCTGAACGAGGTATTGCCCAAAAGTTGATGTAACAGAGAAAATATCTTGCCCAAAAGATATCAAAGGTATATGAATTTTTGTTGGTCATGCTGGTTTCTATAGGCTCTTCATTAAAGATTACCCAAAGATTTCTACGCCATTAACTAATCTTCTCCAAAAATATGTTCCTTTTATTTTTTATGATGATTGTGTAGAAGCCTTTGAAATACTTAAGAAATGCCTAATTTCTCCACCTATTGTTTAACCACCTGATTGGAACCTACCCTTTGAAATTATATGTGATGCTAGTGATTATGCTGTCGGTCCTATTCTAGGGCAAAGAGTAGACAAAAAATTGAATGTTATTCGTGATACTAGTAAGACCCTAGACACCGCTCAAAGGAATTATGCTACTACCAAAAAGGAATGTTTAGCACTTGTGTTTACATGTGATGAGTTTGACCTTACATTGTTGATTCTAAAGTAACTATTCACACTGATCATGCTGCAATTAAGTACCTTATGGAAAGAAGGATGCTAAACCTAGACTCATTGGATGGTTGTTACTACTCCAAGAATTTGATTTGCATATCATCGATAGAAAGGGAGATCATAACCCTATAGTAGATAACTTCTCTAGGATGGAAAATGTTCTTGTTGAGCCACTACCGATTGATGATAATTTCCATCATGAACAACTTATCATTATAAACACTTCACGTAGTACTCCTTGGTAGGCGGATTGTGCTAATTACATTGTTGCTAAACATATCCCGCCTAGTTTCACCTAACAACAAAAGAAAAAATTCTACTATGATTTCCAACATTACTTTTCGGATCATCCACATCTTTACAAAGGAGTAGATGGTGCTATTGGACGTTGTAGAACTGAGAATGAACAGGAAAAGATCCTAAGGAAATGCCATTCTGAAGCTTATGGAGGACATCACGCTGGTGATAGAACGACACACAAGGTATTACAATCTGGTTTTTATTGGCCTACACTTTTTAAAGTTGCTTGTAAGTTTGTCCTTTATTGTGATGAATGCCAAATAATTGTTAATATTTGTAAACGTAAAGAAATGACTATGAATTATTCACTAGCTATTGAACCATTTTGATGTATGGTGTTTTGACTTTAAGGGACCTTTTCCTTCTTTGAATGGATATACTCATATTCTAGTGGTTGTTGATCAGGTTATTAAATGGTAAAAGCTATTCCAACTAGTAGTGTAAATCATAAGACTTCTATTAAAATGCTTAAAGATATTACCTTTCCGAGGTTTGGTGTCCCTAGATACTTAATGACTCATGGTGGTTCACATTTTATCCATGGTGCTTTCCATAAACTACTAGCTAAATATGATGTTAATCGTAGAATTGCATCACCTTATCATCCTAAGTTTAGTGGACAAGTTGAACTGAGCAATCATGAAATAAATTAATGTTGCAAAAGACTGTTATTAGGTCCAGAAAGAATTGGTCTAAGAAACTCGATGATGCTTTGTGGGCTCATAGGACTGCTTATAAGAAACCTATGGGGATGTCCCCATATAAAATGGTCTTTGTAAAAGCTTTTCATTTACCTGTGAAGCTAGAAGATAAAGCCTATTGGGCAATTCAAGAATTTAATTATGATATCAATCTTGCCGGTGAAAAAAGTATGTTTGATATTAGCTCATTAGATGAATGTAGGACGCAAGCTTATGAAAATGCTATCTTATTTAAAGAGAAAAATAAATGATGGCACGACAAGAGAATTCAAAAATTAGAATTTAATGTACGAGACCTAGAACTTTTGTACAATTCTCATTTCAGAATTTTTGCGGGTAAATTCTTCTCCAAATGGGAAGACCCTATGTTGTCGAGGAGGTTTATCGGATCGGTGCCATAAAAATTAATAACTTCAAACGTAAAAACCAGAGTGGAGCACATAAAGGAAGTATTATGAAACACTCCAGAAACACTCCAGACATTATATTTCAGGTGCACCCGTTAATGAGGACACCAATATCATCCAAGTCATAACACTAGAGGAGCACATAAAGAAATCTTCTGAAACAGTCCAGAAACCTAAAAAGGGGGTAGGTACGTGGTACGGTAAGTAAACCGACTCCAAAAATTCCAAAGAATTAATTTTTGTAGGTTTTGGTATAATACAAAAATGACAAAAATAAAAGGGAGTCAGGGGGAACCACGAGGGAGGCACAAGCCAACAGGGCGGCCCCCAAGCCGCGCCCTAATGGATTCTCGGGCCCTCGTGTGCCTCCCGGGTTCCAACTTCCTCCCGAGAATGTATTGTGGTCCAGAAAAAATCATTATATATACTCTCGATTGTTTCGAGTATCGCTTCACTTTATTTTCCTTTGTTCCCGTTTCGAGCTGTCTTCTCGCAAGCTTGAGAATATGGCATCTCAAGATTTAAATGGAGAAAGCTGCGTCTCGCATTATATTTCAGACCCAAAGAACTTTGGTAATCGCTACCCCTATCTTTGGTCCACTCATGAGGGGGGACAATGAATTGGAGGAAACAAAGGAAGCCAGCTCAGATGAAGATGAAGTTTCACTACCTCAACCCGAAGATATGCATGTGGAATTCAAGAAGTCCGGTCTACCAAACAAGGTAAACAAATCTAAGGATCAATTTATCCCATCACGTTTTCTGTACGAAAGCAAGATGGCATTATGCAAAAAGATATTGAAGCTCAAGTAGGAGAATGATGACTTGAGAGAGGAGAATTTTATCCTCTAGCGCAAGTTGGAAAAGTAGAATGCGACTACAGCACCACCATCACCTAAGAAGGATGCCTGCATACTTGGGTATGGGCATGTCGTGGTATTCCCGTGATAGATGCTAGCAGGTGGCTTTGTTCATAGTTTGAGGCCGACGGGCGCCGGCGGCGTCTGGAAACGGGTGAAGGTGCAAGACTCATGACGCAGATCTATCCAAGTTCAGGGACCGCCAGTGAGGTTAAACCCCTAGTCCTGCTGGTGTGACTATAGGTGGTCACAATACAATGAGTGCTCCTTGAGCTATTCGTGAGGAGGAAGATGGAACTCTCGCTACTAGTGTTGCTGCCTCGGTGGGGGTGGAATGTGGTGTGTTGTGAGTATCGGATGCTAGCCAGCCCTTTGACTGGGGGCTGGGGTTCGGCTTTATATGTTAGGTCGAGGATTAGAATAGTGGAGGAAAAGAAAGGGCAGGCCCCGGTTACGAGCCTATCTAGCTTGATGCGGCGCCCGCTAGCTACCGATTCTTTTCAGACGCATGGTCCGCCGGCCAGGCACCAAAGTGGTCATCACATCGGTCGTCAAGGAGTTGGTAGGCGCAACCTTTGCTATAGGGCCGCCTCGCCTAGTCAGCCTCGGGAGTGACCGGGGGGGCTGTAGCGTCACCCTGCCCGCGTCGTGAGGTCATGTAGCCTCGTCAGACCTGTCAACACCCACTGTAGCCACGCATGCTCCTTCGCAGGGGTCCTATCTTGTTGTCATATACCAGTACGGCGGATGGGATGCGCGCTGACCCACCGGCAACCGTTTGGTCCAGGCGAACGGGTCGGCTGTCACCAGCCGGCCAGCCGCACGACGGCCAGACTGGCAGCCTTGCGCCAGCCGGCCCAAGGGTCCAGCCATCCATCAAATGTCTTGGAGTGGGGTTTCCTCCGCTTTGCTATACGGAAGGTCCATAACCCCGTTAGTAGCCCCCAAAGTCATTGGAGTCTGGAATCCTCCGGATGACGGGGGCCAACGGCTTCCCACCCGGAGATTTATCATTGCTGGAGTTGATGGACCCGTTGGCGACGGTGGGCGTGATGTCCGACCACGGGACGGTCGACGCGAGAGTAAGCTAAGGGCCAGCCGAACGCCGCGGTGCCTCGTCTCCCATGATGCCGCGTCTAGTTCGGAGCCGGCTGGTTGTTTGTGACGGGCCCGCAACTAGGTGCATGACGGAACGCAGTCGCACGCCTAGCCCACTAGGACTCGACCCACACATAGATTCTTCTCTCGATATGGGCCGCCGGTTGGGATACCCCGCGTGATTAATGTGCACGGGCATCGTGGGTTATTGGGGGCGTGGGTATAACTGATCCCACACCACCATGTATTCCACGGGCTTTAAAATAGGTGAGGAGAGGCCAAGGCCACAATCGCCTTCGTACTCCTTGTCTAACACCTCGCGCCAGCGCAGGATCGGAGCTCGCCTCCTTTCACCCTTCCTTCTCATGCCCGTAGCGCCTACCACCAACTTTCCTTCCTCCACACGCCCGCAGCCCTCGCTACAGCGGTTCCTTTAGGTCGATCTTCTGGGGATCTGCTTCTCCAACTTCTTCTTCCTTGTCCCGCTATCGATGAAGGAGGAGATGGATGCACCGCCCGCAGGCTCGTGGGAGGGCTCCGTGATCATGAAGGACCACATCGACTACCTTCGGTGGATGCGGAGGATTCCATGAGAGGAGCGGGTGGAGGTGTCCGTGCCGGGGAATGAGCGCGTGCTAGAGACGCATGCCGACAAGTGCTTGGTGTTCGGGACACACTTCACCGTCTGCTTCGGGCTCCCGGCGAACGACTACATGCGGTAGTTCGTGGAGTTCTACGGGCTGCAGATGCATCATCGGGGGCCCAATTCGGTGTTGTACCGCGTGTGCTTCGCCACACCGTGCGAGGGGTAGCTCGGCTTCTAGCCCTTTTATTCTTTGTACCGTCTGTTCCTCCATTTTGCACGCAGAAGAAGGAGGAGGTGTTGTACTCCTGCGGCGGCATGGTGCTGTAATGTCGACGGAGTGTGCTCTTCCCGTGCATGAAGATGGTCGTCTCCTTCAAGAAATGGTAAAGATCATTGTCCTACGTCCGTAGCATCGGGGAAGGGTGAGATTGGGTCAATCTCTTGCCGTTGATCGACGAGCCACCGACTGGCGTGAACTGGGACATGATCACATCGGTCGTGGCGTCGGTGAAGCAGCTCAAGGCCTCAATGAGGCTGCCACCCCGGATCTGGTGGTGGCCATCATTTCTTGTAACTTGTTGCCGCTGCAGGAGCGGCCGCACCGAATCTTTGACATGGGTCTTCGGAAGGACCCCTACCGGTTGTCTACCATCGAGTTGGCACTGGCCAAGATAGTCGCCAGGGTAAACGCCATTACACAATTCAAGCTGGATGTGGAGGGATGGTGGTTCGGCATGGAGCCATTCTACCGCAACATCCATGTGCCGGTGGTAAGTTCCGACTGGCCCAAGTTGCTTTTGATTTCTTGATGTGGCGGCTGGCGCGTGGTTGCACTCTTTGTAGCTTTTCAGTCGGCAGCTGAAGTTGAGCGGTCCGAACCAGTAGACCTTTGCGTCCGACCGGGAGGACTCCGACTCCGATGACTATGAGATGAACGGAGACGACTTCACCACCGTCGAGGATTCGGGAGTGCTTGGAGCGGAGGAGGACGAGGTGGAAGCGCCGACTTGCGCCGCCGGCGGCAGGACCTGACCATGTGGTGAGTCCCGCCCCCATGTGATTTTGAAGGATTGGGTCGATGATGACAATGACGATGTGCGCATTGTAGTTGCGCCGCATGCGTCAGCGGAGCCGCCCAAGTGCCGCTGGCAAGGGGAGCAACGAGCTCCCTTTTGGGAACCAGCTAGCTACGGGCAGCCGAGCCATCTTCAAACGGTGGAGGAGCGGCGAGTCAAAGGGTCGCTGATTGCCCCGACACCAAAAAGGCTCGGTCGGCCGCGCTCCCCCGGGTGCTTGTTCGCCGGCGCAGAGGGCATCATGGCGTAGCGTCCGTCAGCTCCCCCTCGTGTTGGGGTAAGTTTTCTTTGGAGCTCGTGCTCTATTTCCTTTTTTCCTCTGATTTGCAATACTAAGCTCGTGCCCATTTGTCTCCTTCTTGGCAGCAATGACATTGAAGTCTTCCCGTCGGCCCCGTCGGGTCCCGGGGGCGAGAGAGCCGCGAAACTAGCCATGAAGGACGCGGCGAAGACACGGCACAAAAGGGAGCGCGTCACCCAAATTCATGCGGCCAAGGAGGCGAGCGACACCATGACACCTATGGCCCCTGAGGGTCAAGCCCAGGAGGCCTCGTCGTCCCGCGTGGAGCCATGCCAGCATCCGGTCCCGGAGCAGGCCCCAAAAATAGAGGTGTCGCCGGCCGTGGAGCCGATCGTGGTGGAGGAGGTGCAAATTCCGTCATCCGAGCGGGGGCGCTGGGTCGAGCCTAAGGCCAGGGGAGGTAATGACCGGGCCCTGCTGACTTCTTTGGCGCGGCCAAATCCGATAAACCGGGGGCGTCCGGCACCGGCGGGGCCGGCCGGGTGGAGGAGTGGTAAAGCTGAGCCGCGGCTCGAGAGCAGCTGGGGAAAGTGCTTTTGGCTGGCAGACAAGCCTTTGTGCCGACTGGCACGGCGGATGTGATGGCAAAATACCACCACTGGATAGCCGGCTTCACCCAGTGGGCGGTGAGTAACTTCTACTTGGTCCAGCCGACAGTTCAGTAAGCGTCACAAACTCCTTTTTCAATCCGCTTTTTAGTGGGGCGCGCGAGCGCACCCACTGGGTGAAGTCCCCGAGATTTGGACGGTTGCTTGGCTGCATGGCAGCCGGGCCAAATCTTCCTCTATGTTCTGACTCCTCATGTGGTTCCTTCAAAGGCTTACATAGCAAAGCACGATGTGCTCTTCAAGGAGCCGGCCATGCTGTGCAAGTTTAGCAAGAATTCCTACTAGGTGTAGTCCCCAAGATTCAGGTTGACTGCATGACTGCTGACCGGTGTTCTTGGCGTGCCAAGTGCTAACCGGTGCCTTGATGTAGATGGAGCCCTCCTCGAGGCTGTTGGGATGGAGTTGCACTGCTCGCTCGCGGATGTCCATGACAAGCATGACGAGATCTCTAGTGACCGCGACCGGCACAGGAGGGAGCTCGAGGCCGAGCGGGCGGCTGCAGAGCAGCTGAGGACCACCCATGCGACGGAGGTGGAGCGGCTCCACAGGACGCTCCAGTAGGACGCGATGACAAAGGATGTGGCATCGCGGGGGTCGTCCGCGAGTGGGCAGGAGGCGGAGACCCTCCGCACCGAAGTTGCCCAGATCAGAGGGGAGCTCCGTAGGCGGAGGCAGTTAAGCCGAGGGCGGAGTGAGAGGCGGCCGACGCACTCAAGCTCTTTCATGAAGGCGAGAGATCTTCTTTTGTAAGCATCTTGGTCTTATGTTGGTTGTATTTCGTTGGCGGCCGGTGGCAACCATCGGCCGGCGTCATCCCCTACTGATTGTCTTGAGTCTTATTGTCTTTGCTGGGCCAACTTGTTTCACGGAGACCCAGCCGCTGGTAGAGCGGACCATGGCGGAGCGCCGGGAAGAACTGCGCCGGGAGGGGTGTGAGGTGGATGAGAATGTCAGCTGGGCAATGGAGGAGGTAGCCCTCGCGTGTGAGGTATGGCTGACCTACGCGCACGCGGTCTGTAAGTGGCTCCATGTGGTGGGCGAGGGCCTCATCAAGGCTCTCTAGCCCAGCTGAGCGGTGGAGGTTCCTGCTGGCCAGGTGGCGCGGTGGATTGAGCATGTTATGGGTCGATTCGATGCGTGGAGGGCGTCAGCAGCACGGAGTGGCACCCATATGGCATGGTGCCTTTTCCCTTTCCTAGTACATGGGAATCAACCTGCGGCAGCTCGCCACCATGAGGGTGGAGGCGCGGGACGACTTGGTGCGGCGCGACAAAGCCATTGGCCTCCAGGCCAAGGAGCTCGCCAGTTATGCGTCACTAGACGCGTACTTCCCTAAGCTGGGGGACAATAGTGTGCCCGTTTCGGAGGATGAGTAAGGTGTCCCGGTCGGCTACAACGAGGAGGAGGTCGGGTCCAACTCGATGGAGCCTGTTGCTGACGACGTGGTAAGCGAGGTGGAAGCTGGAGGGGCTGTTGCATCCTGTGCGGAGGCGGGAGAGGCCTCGGCTAGTGACGCTAAAGAGGGACAGAAGACTCCACCGGCCGGTGACATGGAGGTGAGCTAGTAGAGGACTCCGAGCGCTAGAGACGCTGAGGCCAGGTAGAAGACTCTGCCGGCCGGTGGCTTAGTCGTGGGCCACACTCCCTCACCGGCTGGTGACGGGAACGCGGACCAGCGGTCACTAGTCGTGTAGACCTTTGCTTTTACTTCCTGCACTTTTTAGCTCTTGATCTTTTTTATGAATAAGTCCACCTACTAGGGTTGTAAGTTTGATGTAATGCACTCTCGGCCTTGCGCCACTATCTTTATTTAAGCATTGCAGTTATTTTCACTTGGTTCGTTGCCATCCGTTGGCCAGTTCGACACTTTCCTTGCCTTAGGCGTTTGTCCCATGCGCCCTAGTCCTTTTTCCTTTTTTGTCGGTCAGCTAGCTTGCGGACTATGGCTTTTAGGCTTTTAGGTAAGGAGTGGGCTATGGGAGGACAGGGTGTTGGTACTTTTAGGCTTTTGCAAGTTTGGTTTTGAACAGACCATTAACGCGGTCAGACTAGGCCCGCCCCTTGTCAATTTTCCTATGTGCTCTGCCCCTTTGCTTGTGCGCCCGCCGGCCGGACAGCCAGGTTGTGGCGTGTAGCCGGGCAAGGGTTAGGCCGCAGCGAGGGGGTATAGTACTTTTCCGGTCCGAGGAGGGACTGGTGGGCCGACCAATCCCCGAGCCGGCTTCATATTTCAGTAATAGTCCATGGAGAGCTTTGGCTAAAGGTTTATGTGGAGATGCCCCTTGATGCAAGAAAGGAATAGGATTGTCTCAAGCTTCAAGCAAGAAGACTCTTCATTTTATATTTGTGAGAAATCACTTTTGAGTCCATAGGAAAGCCAATCCTATTAAAAGGGGGTGATGTAGTTAAATGAACTGATTGCTCAAAGTGCTCAAATTTAGCCGGCAAAATACAGAGTCATTTTCCCACATATCCACTCTGTCAAATTCCATATACACAAATTCGGTGTCACCAACTTTCACATTTCGGACCAACCGAGTTTGACCTCAGATAGAAACCCTAGACATTCCCACCAAATCGGTGCAACTGAATCCATATCGGTGCTATCGAGTTAGGGTGACCAAATTTCGGGTGCCTCGGTACACAAAATAGGAATTTCTGAGTTTGAATATCGGTGCCACCAAGTATGGCCATGTGACCATTAGCCCCCGTTCCGATACCATCGAGTTTTATATATCGGTCTCACCGAGATTCAAAAGTTTCTACCTTTGTGCTAATCGGTACCACCGAGGTTTTCACTTGGGTGTCACCGTGTTTGCCACTTTGTGTGTAACGGTTGGATTTTGTGTGCTGCCTCTATATACCCCTTCACTCGCCTCTCATTCATGGGGGAAGCTGTCAGAACACACACTTCATTGACTAAGTCATTTACTTAGAGAGAACCACCTACTCATGTGTTGAGACCAATATATTCCAATCAAATCATTTCAAACTTGATCTCTAGCCTCCCCAAACAACTTTCCACCAAATCAACCTCTCCTACCCATGCATATTCTATGAGAGAGTGATTTTGTGTTGAGGATACTATCTTTAGAAGAACAAGAGCAAGGAGTTCCTTGATCTACCACATCTATTACCTTTTGGAGGGTGGTGCCTCCTAGATTGGTTAGGTGTCGCTCGGGAGCCTCCTACTTCGTGTTGTGGAGTTGAACCAAGATGTTTGTAAGGGCAAGGAGATCGCCTACTCGTGAAGATCTACCATGAATAAGGCTAGTCCTTCGTGGGCGGAAGCCGTGCTGGAAGAGACAAGGACGCTTCTTCGTGGACCTTCCGTGGGTGGAGCCCTTTGTGGACTTTCGCAGCCGTTACCCTCCATGGGTTGAAGTCTCTACTAACATGGATGTACGATGGCACCACCTATCGGAACCATGCCAAAAATATTTGTGTCAACCTCTTTGCGTTTGATCTCCTAAACTCTACTCCTTTACATGTCCAAAGTCTTTACTTTTCTACAGCCACTTATGTTTACTAGCATGTGTAGGGTGCACTAGACTTGTTAGAACTGCTGATATTCTGCCTTCCTTGAAATTGGGTTAAGCTAGTAATTTTATCTTGATAAGTAGTATATTCACCCCCCCCCTCTAGACACATCTTCTATCGTTCTCTCAATTCCTATCAGAGCAAGGTGAGTGTGACTAGTTCCGGGATTTTTAGTTGTAGAGTGCCTATTCTTGATGGGGAGCACTTTAAACAATGGGAAAATGAAATGCTTGATATATTTGATGAGTTGCATTTGTGAAAATATGTTGAGTATCCCTATGCGCCTCCCATTGATCCCATACATCCTTCTCATGATGATGAAATTGATATGTTTGGTAATCTTAACACTGTCAATCTAATCATTAGAGGATTACTAGGAAATGTTCTTAATTAGTTTCAAAACTTTGAGTGTGCTCATACTTTGTGGAAAGACTTAGAGAAATGATATCCAAATTATTCCATGAAAAATCTTGATATCATTGTCCACAAATGCATTGCCTTTCTAAAAATGAAGCCAACCGATACTAATTTTGATAAATGCCTATTTGAGCTCCGTGACCTCATGTGTGCCAAAGGAGATGTGATTACTATAAACAATATCATTGTTTAAGCCATTCGAATGCATAAACATGAACATTGTCATAGTCAAAATTCTGATGAAACTCTTGTTTCTTATGAGGGAACTTCATCTGATGATGATTATGTGGAGCAGGGCTACTACGATGAAGATGAGTACTTTTACATCGAGTATGAGAAAACCATGAGGAGCCTTAGTCTTATGGCGAACCTTAGATACTACATGGCTGGTATTAAGGAGTGGGTTCTTGATAGTGGATGCACCAATCACAGGACCGAAGATAAAGACATGTTCCATGAGATCACACCAAACCGTGGACCTCGAAGGTGTGTGACTTTTGGAGATAACTCCAAGGTTAACGTACTTGGTGTTGGTAAGGTGGTCGTATCTCATGATAGTTCCATTCAAAATGTCATGCTTTTTGAATCCCTTGGCTACAATCTTATTTCCGTATCTAGAGTAGGAGACTTTGGTTTTGATGTGCTACTTACGAAAGTTGAATGCCGAGTGTTTCGCACCGACAACCATAAAATTGTCTTTACTAGTTTCCGTAGAGGTAATCTATACATTGTTGACTTCTCTAAAATATCAAAACCCCGTACATGTCTTATTGCAAAATCTTATACAAGTTGGTTATGGCATAGAAGGTTAGGACATGTAGGTATGCGTAGCCTTGACAAACATATCAAAGGTGATCATATTCTTGGTGTTAAAGATGCTATCTTTGACAAGATAGACTTTGTAGTGCTTGTCAAGAAGGAAAGCAAGCTGGTGGAAGTCATCTCGTGAAGAACATTATGACTACCAGAAGACTCCTCGATATGCTTCACATGGATCTCTTTGGTCCCAATGCTTACAAGAGCCTCGGTGGAAATTATTATGGTTTAGTCATTGTTGATGATTTTTCCAGATTTACGTGGATGTTCTTTCTTGATGATAAGTATAGGTAGAAGGTTCGGAGCGACAACGGAATGGAGTTCAAGAACACTAATGTGGATACTTTTGTTGAGCAAGAAGGTATCTCACATGAGTTCTCGGCGACGTACACACCTCAGCAAAATGGAGTTGTTAAGAGGAAGAACCGGACTCTCATAGAGATGGCGAGAATGATGCTTGAGGAATACAAGACTCCAAGAAACTTTTGGGCAGAAGTCATGGAAACAGCTTGCCATGCCATAAACCGACTCTTCCTGCACAAGGTTCTCGGTAAAACGACATACAAGCTACTCACTGGTAACAAACCCCAAGTTGTCTATTTAGGGTATTCGGTTCTAAGTGCTATATTCTTGATAAGCATCATCGATCTGAATTTGCACCTAAATCTTATGAAGGTTTCCTACTCGGTTACGGATTGAACTCTCACACTTACCGTGGCTACAGTAACTTCACTCGAAAAGTTGAACAGACAGTGGACGTGAAGTTTGATGACACTAACGTTTTGCCAGTTGAACAATTGCTAATTGATATAGGAGATAAGGAACCTTCAGAAGCTATCAAAGACTTGTCAATTAGTAAAATCCGTCCCATGGTAGTGAAGGAAAGCACTACATCAGTTCAAGTGGAAGTTCCTACTTTGCATCAAGGCGAACCACAAAACAACATGGAAGCATCCACAAGCGGTACACGACATGATGAAGAAGAGGAAGAAGAACATCATGATGATCCAGCTCAACCTTCCTCACAACCACCTCAAGGAGAAGATGACTTCAACGACAACGCTCAATATGGTGATGATGAAGAACAAGATCCACCATCCAACAAGAAGTTGTCAAGAGTTAGAGCCAGAGTGGACAGAGAGCATCCGTTGAATCGAATCTACGGACTTAAAAACAGGGAGAATCACTCGCTCTAAATCTCGTTTAGCTAACTTTTGTGAGAATTATTCTTTCATCTCTAGTATCGAATCTTTGAAGGTTGAAGAAGCCCTTCAAGATTCGGATTGGGTGAATGCCAGGCATTAAGAGCTACACAACTTCGAGAGGAACCAAGTATGGACACTTGTCGAAAAGTCTGAAGACGAGGAGAATATCATTAGTACAAGATGGGTGTTTCGGAACAAGCAAGATGAATACAGACAAGTTGTACGCAACAAGGTAAGTCTCGCAGCCCAAGGATACACCCAAGTCGAAGTTATGGACTACGGTGAGACTTATGCTCCTGTTGCTAGACCTAAAGCGATTTGCATTCTTCTAGCTTATGCCAATCACAATGATATAACTCTTTACCAAATGGATATCAAAAGTTCCTTTTCAATGTAGAAATTGAGGAGGAAGTTTATGTTAAACAACCTCCTCGTTTTGTGAACGCTAAGAAACCTGATCATGTACAAATTTCTTAAAGCTTTATATGGTCTAAAACAAACCCCTAGAGCTTGGTACAAATGCCTAACAAGTTTCTCATTGAAAAAGGTTTTGAGATTGGAAAATTGATGCAACCTTATTCACTAAAAGCGTTAGTGGAGAACTATTTGCTTTCCAAATATATGTGGATGATATTATCTTTGGTTCTACTAACCCACATTTTAGTGAGAAGTTTGGAAAGTTGATGTCAAAGAAGTATGAGATGTCCATGATGTGTGAACTTAAGTTCTTCCTTGGATTGCAAAGCAAACAATCGAGAGAAGGTACGTTTATCTCTCAAACCAAGTACACCAAGGACTTAATCAAGAAGTTCAGCATGCAACAATGGAAAGTTATGAGAACCCCCATGCCTACAAGTGGACATCTTGACCTCAGTAAGGAGGAAAAACCAGTTGATCAAAAGGTTTATCGATCCATGATTGGTTCATTTCTATATTTATGTGCCTCCTGTCCTGACATCATGTTGAGAGTTTGCATGTGTGACCGATACCAAGCAGCACCAGAATAGTATCATCTATTGGTTGTGAAAAGGGTAGTGAGATACCTAATACATACACCCAACTTTGGCATATCGTATCCCAAGGGATCTTCTTTTATTCTTGTTGGCTATTCCGACTCGGACTATGCCGAAGACAAGGTTGACACAAAATCCACCTCGGGTACATGTCAATTTCTTGGGAGATTTCTCATGTCTTGGTCATCTAAGAAACAAAACTCAATATGGTTATCTACTGCCGAAGCTGAATACATTACCGCTGGGTCATGTTGTGCCCAATTACTTTGGATGACTCAAACTCTTAAGGATCATGGCATTCATGTTATAAAATTTCCATTGTTATGTGACAATGAAAGTGCTATTAAGATTCCCTATAATCCTGTGCAACATTCTAGAACAAAACATATCCAAATGCGACATCATTTCATTCATGATCATGTTGGTAAAGGATATACCGATCTCAAGCATGTTCGTACTGACAAACAACTAGCGATATATTTACCAAACCACTTGTTGATAAAGTTTTTTGTCATTTGAGGAGTGAGTTGAACATCATTGATGCTTCAAACCTAAGCTAGTCTCACTCGGATGGACGCAGGCTCTTGAGCTTGATTTCCCATTTCATGATGCCATTGATAAGACTATCTGATATCTTGGAAACTATGCTGCCATGTATTGCATCTAATCCTTTTGTAGGCACTTGGAAGAAACACACTCGACGATATCGCAATCAACTCAGATCAGAAGCAATCTTTACATGGCCAAGTATCAACCACCTTTTCTTCGGAGATGGAGGAAGAAGACAACAAAATCATATCCCTGACAATTCTATGATATTGAATTTCACTCATGTCATTTAGATATATTATGTTCTTCATCTCGTGACTAACCATTGTAGATGAAAAGTGAACCAAAACGACATGCATTTCTCCCAACTCAAGATGATCGTCATCAACTTTGAGCATCCACAACAAGTTCACCTACATGCCACATCATCAACATAATTCGAAGGTATGTACTCATATCCTTACTAAACTCTACACCAATTAATGGGGTAAAGCAACTCAAGTGATATGAAGACATTGAAATGCTTAATCGAAAAATGGTAACCACATTTCACGCTTAACGACGAGTATGACCTATGATCAAGCATCCTTGCTTGACTCCTCAATTCAAGTACTCTAATATAGGTGACCTAGTCCTCACCCCACATCTAGATGGAGAATATTGTATGGTTCACATTTGTCATTTCATACATTATTTTGCAACCATTCAACTCTCATCTAAATGTATGTATATGTATGTATATATATATATATATATTTCTTGCTTCTACCTTATGCTTTCTTTTATTTTCTTTCTCAGTAGGTATCCTTAGATCTTTTCTGCCTATTTTCTATTAAGGAGTTGATATTCATTGCAACTCGGTCTCACCGATGTGGGAAACTCAGTCCAACTGATTTCATCCGGAGGCCTGAATCTCATTCTCGGGTCTACCGAATCACTTTGCCTCCGTGACTCAGATATTATAATAGCCTTAGTTGCTCTGATATTTTCTTCTGGATTTTGTCATAGGGGGAATAATATTATCAATGATCCCATATTTCATTGCATCCTAACATTCTATTGAAAATTTTCTGAGATAAATCTATTTCCAGCTTTATTTTTTCTAGCAGGAGAAAAGTTCTCTTGGGGTTGAAAAATCTATGTGATCCCATAAAATATAAGAGGGAGACTAATCTAGGATCCCCATCATAGGGAGAGATAGTTCAAGGAACTCTTATCCATCTCATAGGGGGAGAACATTCGATGAACCCTACAAACTATATAAGGGGAAGAAAAGACAAATTCAAGGAACCCTTATCAAAGAGAGAAGTATCCAGGATCCCTTTCTCTCAATGAGCTCTTACTCTAACCTTTTTGGAAATTTATGCCAAAGGGGGCGAAATATTATCAAAGATTCCATTCAATGAACCTATTTATAGGGGAGAAATATCACCAAGAATATTACACAAAGAGAGGGACTAATATCACCAGGGGAGATATTGGTTCCTAAAAGGAGATATATCAAACCTTATATGCTAAGGGGGAGATAGATAAAATTGTGTTACTCCTTTGAACTTATCTTACCCAACCTACTCCCATTATCCAATGCTATGATTCACGGGGAGAGGAAATTATCACATATTTATCCTAAGGGGGGAAAGTTCCGTTGGAGACATATCCTTTCATCAAATCTTATCTTCAATATGTCTTCAATATCTTGGTACTTTTGAAGTTCTTTGCATCTTTACAACAGGGTACTCTTGTTTTATCTAACATTTGTTCTCCCAAGTGTACTCATATGTTAAGACGCTCAATATACTCAAGGTAAGTATATGCATCATATCCTTGTTCATGATGACCTCTTGTTTCATGCACATATTGTTTGCAAGAGAGTCTTGAACATGGAAGTCCTTCATTCACATATGTTTGATGCATATAGCCAGGATGTCTATGCCTTGTCTTGTCCTTCTACCTTGTGTGTGCCCATGCATTCCAAAGCAACTATCCTTTAAAGGAATTGCACACATTTATGGGGAGGTTGTACTAGTCATGTTTCTTTCAAAGCTGTCATATTCTTATGGTTATCTTTATTTGAAGCTTTGATTGTATGTTATCATCAATTACCAAAAAGGGGGTGATTGAAAGCACATATTCTTCCTTGGGGAATTTGATAATTTATGACAGCATACATTGTCTCTTGGACTAACACTTTTACCTAGATATTTCAGTAATAGTCCATGGAGGCCTTTTGCTAAAGGTTTATGTGGAGATGTCCCTTGATGCAAGAAAGGAATAGGATTGTCTCAAGCTTCAAGCTAGAAGACTCTTCATTTTATATTTGTGAGAAATCACTTTTGCATCCATAGGAGAGACAATACTATTAAAAGGGGTGAGGTAGTTAAATGAATTGATTCCTCAAAGTGCTCAAAGTTAGCCACCAAAATACTTAGTCATTTTCCCACATATCCACTTTGTCAAATTCCATATACACAAATTTTGTGTCACCAACTTTCACATTTCAGACCCACCGAGTTTGACCTCACACAGAAACCCTAGCCATTCCCACCAAATCGGTGCAACCGAATCCATATCGGTGCTACCAAGTTTGGGTGACCAACTTTCGGGTGCCTCGGTAAAAAAATCGGAATTTCCAAGTTTGAGTTTCGTTGCCACCGAGTTTGGCCATCTGGCCGTTAGCCACCGTTTTGGTACCATCAAGTTTCATATATCGGTCTCACCGAGATTCAGAAGATGATATCTTTGTGCTAATCGGTACCACCGAGGTTTTCAATTTGGTGTCCTCGAGTTTGCCACTTTGTGTGTAATGGTTGGATTTTATACCTCGAGAGAAGCACTCAGAACACACACTTCATTGCTAGATTCATTTTCTGAGAGAGAACCACCAAATCATGTGTTGATACCAAGATATTCCAATCCAATCATTTGAAACATGATCTCTAGCCTCCCCAAACAGCTTTCCACCAAATCAACCTATCCTACCTATGCATATTTTGTGAGAGAGTGATTTTGTGTTGAGGAGACTATCTTTAGAATAACAAGAGCAAGGAGTTCATTGATCTACCACATCTATTACCTTTTGGAGGGTGGTGCCTCCTAGATTGTTTAGGTATCTCTTGGGAGCCTCCTACTTCATGTTGTTCAGGTGAACCAAGATGTTTGTAAGGGCAAGGAGATCGCCTACTCGTGAAGATCTATCGTGAGTAAGGCTATTCCTTCGTGGGTAGAAGCCGTGGTGCAATAGACAAGGTCGCTTCTTTGTGGAGCCCCTGTGTGTGGAGTCCTCCATGGACTCTCGCAGTCGTTACCCTCTATGGGTTGAAGTCTCCACTAATATGGATGTGTCATGCCTCTTGAGCTTGTGTTGGTTTTTCCCTTGAAGAGGAAAGGGTGATGTAGCACAAGAGCAGTAAGTATTTCCCTCAGTTTGAGAACCAAGGTATCAATCCAGTAGGAGAGTCGGGCCAAGTCCAGAGTACCTGCGCAAACACAAACGAGCTTGCACCCACCGCTATAAAGGGGTTGTCAATCCCTTCAAGATTGATTCCAAAGTGAGATCTGAAGGCGGAAAGTGCAACGAAGTAAAAGTGTAAGGCTGAAAATATGATGTGAAGTAGACCCGGGGGCCATAGTGTTCACTAGAGGCTTCTCTCAAAATAGCAAATAATACGGTGGGTGAACAAATTACTGTCGAGCAATTGATAAAACCGCGCAAAGTCATGACGATATCTAAGGTAATGATCATACATATAGGCATCAAGTCCGAGACAAGTAGACCGATACTTTCTGCATCTACTACTATTACTCCACACATCGACCGCTATCCAGCATGCATCTAGTGTATTGAGTTCATGACGAACAGAGTAACGCCTTAAGAAAGATGACATGATGTAGAGGGATAAACTCAAACCAATGATGTAAACCCCATCTTTTTACCCTTGATTGCAACAAAACTATGCGTGCCTCGCTACCCCTTCTGTCACTGGGTGAGGTCACCGCACGGTATGAACCCAAAACCAAGCACTTCTCCCATTGCAAGAATCATAGATCAAGTTGGCCAAACAAAACCCAAAATCGAAGTGAATTACAAGGATATGAAATCATGCATATAAGAGATCAGAAGAAACTCAAACAAGATTCATAGATAATATAATCATAGATCCACAATTCATCGGATCTCGACAAACACACCACAAAAGAAGATTACATCAGATAGATGTCCATGAAGATCATGGAGAACTTTGTATTGAAGATCCAAGAGAGAGAAGAAGCCATCTAGCTACTAGCTATGGACCCTATGATCTATGGCGAACTGCTCACACATCGTCAGAGTGGTCATGGTGTTGATGAAGAAGCCCTCCGTATCCGAATCCCCCCTTCGGCAGGGCACCAAAACGTGCCCCGGATGAGACCTTGCAGAGACAGAAGCTTGCGGCGGCGAAAAAGTATTTTCGTGGATCTCTCTTGCAGTTTTGAAATTTTCAGGAATTTATAGGCGGAAGAGGTAGGGCCGACGAGCCACAGGGGGCCCACAAGCCTGCTAGGCGGCGGCCCCCCTGGCCGCGCCTAGGGGGCTTGTGGGGTCCCCTGGTGGCCCCTTCATTGGTTCTCATGTCCTGTGCGTATCTTCTGTTCCGGAAAAAATCTTTTCGGAAGTTTTATTCCGTTTGGACACCGTTTAAAATCCTCCTCTGAAAAGGGTCAAAAACACGGAAAAAACAAGAACTGGCACTTGGCACTGAGTTAATAAGTTAGTGCCAAAAATATATAAAAGGCATACAAAACATCCAAAGTTTCACAAGATAATAGTATGGAACCATCAAAAATTATAGATACGTTGGAGACGTATCAAGCATCCCCAAGCTTAACTCCTGCTCGTCCTCGAGTAGGGAAGTGATAAAGACTGAATTTTTGATGTGGAATCCTACCTAACATAGTTGTCCTTTGTAACTTCTTTCATGTGACATGGATGTTCAGATCCGTAAGATTCAAAACAATAGTTTGCTATTGACATGAAAACAATAATACTTCAACCAAACTCGCAAGGTAATCATGAACTTTTGAAATAACAAGGACAAAGATAGTTATCCCTACAAAATCGTATAGTATGGCTATGCTCCATCATCCCCACACAACTAATTTAAATCATGCACAACCCTGGTCTTGGCCAAGTAATTGTTTTCGCACTCTTACTTTCTCAAATCTTTTTCAACTCCCACGCAATACATGAGCGTGGGCCATGGATATAGCACTATGGTGGAATAGAGTGTGGTGGTGGTTGTGAGATAAAAGGACGAGATGGTCACATTGACTCTGCGTATTGAAGGGCTATGGAGATGCCCATTAATAGATATCAATGTGAGTGAGTAGGGATTGCCATGCAAAGGATGCACTAGAGCTATAAGTATGTGAAAGCTCAAAAGGAGAACTAGTTGGTGTGCATCCAACTTGCTTGCTCACGAAGACCTAGGGCAATTTTGAGGAAGCCCATCATTGGAATATACAAGACAAGTTATATAATGAAGATTCCCACTAGCATATGGTCGTGAAAAAACGAGAAGCTCTTAATCATGAAGAACATGGTGCTATTATGAAGCATAAGTGTGGAAAAGATAGTAGCATTGTCCCTTCTCTCTTTTTCTCTCTTTTTTTGTTTTTGTTTGGGCTCTTTGGCCTATGTCCATATCTCTCTTTTTTTGTGTGGGAAACTTTGGCAACTTTTTTTTATTTCCTCACATGGGACAATGCTCTAATAATGATGATCATCACACTTTTATTTACTCACAGCCCAAAGCTTAGAACGATGATGACTCTATAGGAAATGCCTCCCACAGTGTACCAGGATGTGCAACGATCTAGCTTGGCGTATGACGTTGAAACATCTCGCTAGCTATCTTACGATCATGCAATGGAAATATGAGAGTGACGGCACAAGTCATGTGACGGAACGGTGGGAGTCGCATGGCAATATATCTCGGAATGGCTATGAAAATGCCATAGTAGGTAGGTATAGTGGCTGTTTTGAGGAACGCATATGGTGGGTTTGTGCACCGGCAAAAATTGCGCGGTACTAGAGAGGCTAGCAATGGTGGAAGGTGAAAGTGCATCTATACCATGGACTCACATTAGTCATGAAGAACTCACATACTTATTATGGAAGTTTTATTAGTAATCAAAATGAAGTGCTAAATGCATACTCCTAGGGGAAGGGTTGGTAGGTGTTAACCATCGCACGATCCTGGCCGCAACACAAAGGATGGCAATCGACAGATAAATTATGCTCCAACTTCCTAACATAGCGGTTCACCATACGTGCATGTTACGGGAATCACTAACTTCAACACAAGTATTTCTAGATTCACAACACCCTACTAACATAACTCTTAATATTACCAAATCCACGTCTCAAAACTAATTGAGAGGAATCAAACTTCTCTTTCTACTCAATGCACATGAAGATGGAGGTTTTATTGTATCCTCTTTGGGTACCTATCACCTTTGGTACTACTTTCATAGCACAAGCCAACTACCAAGTCACGTACCGCCGTGCTCTAAAAGATCTAAATGAAGCACATACAGCAAAATGGTCTAGCTCAAAAGATATAAGTGAAGCACAATGAGCATTCCAGCAAATTCACGGTGAGTGCATGTATCTCTCAAAAGGTGTGCAGCAAGGATGATTGTGACAAAACAAAAAGAAAAGACTCCTACGATACAAGACGCTCCAAGCAAGACACATATCATGTGGTGAATAAAAATATTGCTCCAAGTAATGTTACCCATGGATTGAAGACGAAAGAGGGGATGCCTTCTCGGGGCATCCCCAAGCTTAGGCTTTTTTGTGTCCTTGAATTTGCCTTGGGATGCCTTGGGCATCCCCAAGCTTGAGATCTTTTCACTCTTTATGCCACTATCCATGAGAACATCACCCAAAACTTGAAAACTTCACAACACAAAACTTCAATAGAAACTCGTGATATCTTTAGCACAAGAAAACAAACTACCACCTCTTTAGGTACTGTAGCAATCTTGATTTGTATTTATATTGGTGTTATATTCTCACTTTTCCATGGCTAGTACCCCCCGATACTATCCATAGTTTCATCAAAACAAGCAACCAACACAACAAAAACAGAATCTGTTAAAAACAGACCAGTGTGTAGCAATCTATATACTTTGTATACTTCTGGTCCCTCAAATTTTTTGAAACATTATGACAACCTGGGCAAAAGGCATATAAACCAGCAGCAAAAAGAATCAACTCAAAATCTCTTTCTGAATAAAAATGCAAAATAATTTCATCAGAGAAAAGTTTTTGTCTTTTTCCAGCATGATCAAACAACCATCACCAA
Organism: Hordeum vulgare subsp. vulgare; assembly: GCF_904849725.1. Lineage (NCBI taxonomy): Eukaryota > Viridiplantae > Streptophyta > Magnoliopsida > Poales > Poaceae > Hordeum > Hordeum vulgare. The sequence goes on from NC_058521.1 coordinate 372,550,197, forward strand.
AACTAGTCATAAAGGTTTTACTTGGCTCAAACACAAAAAGAAACACAAAAAAAGAAAGCAAAAAAGCAAAGATAAATTCATTGGGCTGCCTCCGAACAAGCGCTATTGTTTAACGCCCTTAGCTAGGCATTGATAATTCAATGATGCTCACATAAAAGATAGCAATCGGACACGAAGAGAGCATCATGAAACATGTTACAAACATATCTAAGTCGAACATACTTCCTATGCATAGGCATTTTATAGGAAAACAAATTGTCAAGACAACCAATAGTTGCCATATGCAAGGAAGAAGAAAGAGACAATATCAATCTCAACATAACGAGAGGTAATTTAGTGATATAAAAGTTTCTACCACAATATTTTCCTCTCTCATAACAATTAAATGTGGGATCATAATCAAATTCAACAATATAGCTATCACATAGGATATTCTTTTCATGATACACATGCATGCAAAGTTGACGCTCTTCAAAAATAGTGGGATTATCATCAAGTAAAGTCATGACTTTTCCAAACCCACTTTCAATATTATTGCAAATATCATATTCATCATGAGGCTTAAATTTTTTTTCAAGATCATAAGAAAAATCATTACCCCAATCATAATCATTGCAACAAGTAGTGGACATAGCAAAGCTAGCATCCCCAAGCTTAGGGTTTTGCATATTTTTAGCATGATTGACACTAATAGGATTTATAGTGAAACCATTGCAATCATGCTTTTTATTCAAGGAGCCCTCGTGAATCACTTCATAAATTTCTTCATCATGATTTTCAGATTCACGCGTCTCAAGCAAAACTCCATAGAGAAAGTCAAGTGCACTCAACTCACTAGCAATTGGATCAACATGAGAGGATCTCTTAAAGAGATTAACAAGTGGATGAGGATCCATATCAATAGATTTTCAGCAAGCGAAGATGCAAGCATATTGAAGGCACATAGCACACAAGCAAAGGAAAGGCAAACGAAAAAGGCAAATATTTTTTTAAATTTTTGTTTTTCAGAAGTGGGGGAGAGGAAAACGAGAGGCAAAAAAATGCAAGAGATGAGTTTGTGACACTTACTTGGATGAGCTTCACCTAGAACTTGATCCTCCCCGGCAAAGGCGCCAGAAATCCTTCTGCTGCCTCTTGAGCTTGCGTTGGTTTTTCCCTTGAAGAGGAAAGGGTGATGCAGCACACGAGCAGTAAGTATTTCCCTAAGTTTGAGAACAAAGGTATCAATCCAGTAGGAGAATCGAGCCATGTCCAGAGTACCTGCGCGAACACAAACGAGCTTGCACCCAACGCTGTAAAGGGGTTGTCAATCCCTTCAAGATTGATTGCAAAGTGAGATCTGAAGGCAGAAAGTGCAACGAAGTAAAAGTGTAAGGCTGAAAATATGATGTGAACTAGACCCGGGGGCCATAGTGTTCACTAGAGGCCTCTCTCAAAATAGCAAATAATACAGTTGGTGAACAAATTACTGTCGAGCAATTGATAGAACCTCGCAAAGTCATGACGATATCTAAGGCAATGATGATACATATAGGCATCACATCCGAGACAAGTAGACCGATACTTTCTGCATCTACTACTATTACTCCACACATCGACCGCTATCCAGCATGCATCTAGTGTATTGAGTTCATGACGAACAGAGTAACGTCTTAAGCAAGATGACATGATGTAGAGGGATAAACTCAAACCAAGGATGTAAACCCCATCTTTTTACCCTTGATGGCACCAACATGATGTGTGCCTCGCTACCCCTTCTGTCACTGGGTGAAGTCAACGCATGATATGAAACCAAAACCAAGCACTTCTCCCATTGCAAGAATCATAGATCAAGTTGGCCAAACTATACCCACAACTCGAAGAGAATTACAAGAATATGAAATCATGCATATAAGAGATCAGAAGAAACTCAAATAAGATTCATAGATAATCTGATCATAAATCCACAATTCACCGGATCTCGACAAACACACTGTAAAAGAAGATTACATCAGATAGATCTCCATGAAGATCATGGAGAATTTTGTATTGAAGATCCAAGAGAGAGAAGAAGCCATCTAGCTACTAGCTATGGACCCAAAGGTCTATGGTGAACTACTCACGCATCGTCAGAGAGGTCATGGTGTTGATGAATAAGCCCTCCGTATCCGAATCCCCCCTCCACCAGGGCACCAGAACATGCCCCAAATGGGATCTTGCGGAGACAGAAGCTTGCGGCGGCGGAAAAGTATTTTAGTGGATCTCTCTCGCATTTTTCAAATTTTCTAGAATTTATAGGCGGAATAGGTAGGTTAGACAAGCCACAGGGGGCCCATAAGCCTGCTAGGCTTCCCCCTTGCCGCGCCTAGGGGGCTTGTGGGGTCCCCTGGTGGCCCCTTCCTTGGTTCTCATTTCCCGTGCGTATCTTCTGTTCGAAAAAAAATCTTTTCGGAAGTTTTATTCCGTTTGGACACCATTTAAAATCCTCCTCTGAAAAGGGTCAAAAACACGGAAAAAAATAGGAACGGGCACTTGACACTGAGTTAATAAGTTAGTCCCAACAAAGATATAAAAGGCATACAAAACATCCAAAGTTTGACAAGATAATAGCATGGAACCATCAAAAATTATAGATACGTTGGAGACGTATCAATGTGCGATAGCACCACCTATCGGAACCATGCCAAAAATCGTTGTGTCAACCTTTTGCATTTGATCTCCTAAAATCTCCTTTACATGTGCAAAGTCTTAACTTTCCCGCTGCCATTTTATGTTGACTAGCATGTGTAGGGTGCACTTTACTTGTTATAACTGCTGAATTTCTGCCTTCCTTGAAATTGGGTTAGGCTAGGAATTTTATCTTGACAAGTAGTCTATTCACCCCCCTAGACACATCTTCTCTCAATCTCTCGGTATAGTACTTCGCCTATCCGGGGATGGACTGGTGGGCCGGCCAATCCCCGAGCCGGGTGGGCTGGTCCGGGGTTGGTCGGCGGAAAAGATAATAACTATGCCACAGATAGGAAAGGAAAGGAAGTCCCCGAGTATTGCTCGGTGTGCGGGTTGTTCATTAATTTTCTCAAAAGGAGACAATACATACAGACACTTGGTTCAACTGTAAAACAGGTGGAGGAGTTCCACATTCCCCGGGTGCTCCGTCTCAGAGCCGGAGGAGTCCTTCTTGTTCTTTCTTGGCTTGTTTGCATCGATCAGGTAATAGGCGTTGTTGCTCCACGCTTTGCTCATGATGAAATGGGCCTCCCTTGGGGCAGACAACTTGTGCTGGCCGGTTGTCCGTTGGATCAGCCGGAGCACTAGGTCGGCCTCCCAAAATGAGAAGGGATTAACCTGGCGGTTGTGATAGCAGCATAGGACTTGCTGGTATATGGCAGATCTATACATTGCCAACTTGCGTGCCTCCTCGAGGAGGTCGGTATTGTCTCATGAGGCTTATTTTGCATCAGCCTCTGTGTAGAGGACGACTCACGGCGAGTCAAACTCGATGTCTGTTTGGATTATTGTTTCAGCCCCATCCACCCGGAAGGAGGGGCGAAACCTGTTGACTGCTTGGGCGTGGTTCGTAGGCTCTATGCACAACCGGCATTTCCTCGACCTAGGTGCCGGCCAAGCGGTCCAGCGGCTTGTCCAGCTGGGGCTTTAGGCCGGGTAGGTTGAGGCCATTCGCCCGCTCCGCTTGGCCATTTGACCGCGGGTGGGCTAGGGACACGAGGTCCGGTCGGATTCCCTGCACGTCGCAGTAGCGAGCGAGTGCACCCTTGGCGAAGTTGGTGTCGTTGTTGGTGATGATGTTGTTGGGGATGCCGTAGAAGACGGCGATGTCCATGATGAACGTGATAGTCGTGGAGCCATCAAGCTTTTTGATTGTCCTAGACTCATTACACTTGGTGAATTTGTCAAGGGCCACTAGGAGGTGTGTCACGCTGCCTCGGGCGGTCTTGAACGGGCCCACCATGTCTAGGCCCCAGAAAGGGAAAGTCCATGTGGGTGGGATTGTTTGCAAGGCTAAGGCTGGCTGGCTGTTGCACGCCTAGAAGTGCTACCAACTGTTGCATTTGTCGACCAACTCTTTCGTGTCCTTCAAGGCAACCAACTAGTAGAATCTGTGGTGGAAAGCCTTGGCCACTAGGGAGCGCGAGGCGATGTCGTGGCCACATTCGCCTAGGTGTATGTCGCGGGGGATCTCGCGGACTTTCTTCGCCTCGACACAGTGCTGGAACACCACACACGCGCTGCGCTTGACATGCTCATTGTTGATCTGTCGGGCCTTGACGTCGTCGGTGGGCAGGCTGCTCCTTTCGATGTAGTCGAGGAAGGGTTGCGCTGAGGACGGGGCCGTGACCATTGTTAGAATGGTCGTCGTGGCTGGGCTCATTAGGGCGGGGAAGAGAACTGGCAGGACGGTTGTCGCTATCCCCGAGCCGGACGAGGTGGATGCCGAGGCGAGGCCAACAGCCCTCGGGCCAGGAGGAGTTGTCCCCGAGCCGTCTGGGGTAGCTGGCAAGGTTGTGGGGGTCGCGGCTGGAGAGCTGGCGGTGGAAGCCCAGGGCCAGGCGGGGCAGCCCTTGAGTCGGTATCGGCATCTCTCGGGACAGGTGGAACAACCCTGGGTCTGTTGGGATGAAGATGGACTCGAATTCTGAAGATGGCTTAATGGAGTGTTTACGTAGTTTCTCGAGGGGCACGGCAGCGGGGATGGGTTGCCACGGGGAACCAATCTTCACGAGCGTGTCAGCGGCCTCACTGTCGACTCGAAGAACATGGTGGAACTCGCCAGCTTCGAAGCCTCTGGTCAGGCGATGAACTAGGAAGCGGTACCTAGCCATATTCGCATCCCTAGCATCCCACTCGCGAGTGACTTGCTGCACCACCAGGTCAGAGTTGCCGAAACATAGAATGCATTGGACGCCTATCTCCCTGGCCAGCCATAGGCTGTGCGTGAGCGCTTCGTATTCTGCCATGTTGTTCAAAGCGGCAAAGTGGATCTGTAGGACGTACTACAGTCGGTCCCCCTTCGGATAAGTGAGGAGGATGACGTCCTCGAGGCCACTTCATATCTTTGATCCATCGAAGTGCAAGCGCCAATGGGTGGAGTCGGGAGGGGGCGGTACTTACTCCATTTCTGCCCAGTCAACGAGGAAGTCCTCCAAGGCCTGGGACTTGACGGCCATGTGGGGCTCATAGGTGATGTGGTGGTCGTCTAGTTGGATGGCCCACTTGGGATACGAATGGCCACGTCCCGGTTTCCCATGATCTCCGTGACGGGAACTGTTTTCACCATCGTGATTGGGTGCTCCTAGAAGTAGGGCTTGAGCTTCCGGGACACCAGGAATACGTCGTAACACATCTTTTGGTTGTGGGGGTGGTTTTTCTCGGAGTCGAACAACACCGCTCTCAGATGGTAGACCGCCCGTTGGATAGGCTGGGCCCGATTCGACTCCAATTGCTCGACGACCATGACAATGTTGACCACCAGTTGGTCGCCACGATATAGAGAAGCATTGGCTCCTTCCAACTAGCACGGCCAGCATGGGTGCAGTAGTTAGTGCGTGCTTGCGGTCGTGCATGGCTTTGTCCATTTGGTCGCTCCAAACAAAGTTGTCCACTTTCTTGAGGAGAAGGTAGAGAGGGAGGGACTTCTCCCCCAGCCGGCTGATGAAGAGGCTGAGTGAGGAGATGCGGCTAGTGATTTTCTGGATGCCGGCCAGGTTGGTCAGCCGACCCATCCGCTCGATGGCCCTGATCTTCTCCGGGTTGGCCTCAATCCCTTCCTCAGAAACAAGGAAACCAAGGAGTTGGTCGGTCGGAATGCCGAACACGCATCTCTCCGGGTTCAGCCGGATCTCGAATTCACACAGGCTCGCGAATGTATTTTTGATTTTCTCCACGAGGGTGCGACTCTTCTTTTTCTTGACCATAGTGTTGTTGAGGTAGACGTGCACGTTGCGTCCAAGCTGCCTCTAGAGGCATCAGTGCATGCAACGCTGGAAGGTGGCACCGGCATTTTTCAGCCCGAATGCCGTGGTGATGTAACAAAACGCCCCGAAGGGGGTGGTGAAAGTTGTTTCGATCCAGTCAGATGGATTATGCTTAATCTGGTGTTAGCCTAAGTAGGCGATCGAGAAGAACGGTATCTCGCCGCCGGCCATAGAGTCGATCACTTGATCCATACGGGGCAGAGCGAGTGGATACTTGCGGCATGCCTTGTTCACACTCATGTAGTCGATACACATGCGCCCAGTATTGTTTTTCTTCAGCACCAGGATCGGGTTCGCCAACCAGTCCGAGTGGAAGACTTCCATGATGAACATGGCTGTCAGCAGTCGGGCGATTTCTTCACCAATGGTTTTCCGCTTATCCTCGGAGAAGCAGGACAACGGTTGCTTAACTGGCTTTGCGTCTGGTCGGACGTGTAAGAAGTGCTAGGCGTACTTCCTCAGGATTGCCAGCATGTCCTGTGGGGTCCACGTGAAGATATCCCAATTCTCACGGAGGAATTCGACAAGCTCACTTTCCTGTTTATCGCTAAAGCCAACCCCTACCATGATGGGATCCATGTCGGTGGCCAGTTGGAACTGGGATTCCCCAGGCGGCTGCTTCAGTTTGGCCTCGGCCATAGCCACCGGCTCATGGGCGACCCCTATGAGCAGTTTGACCTGTCGCTGCTCCTCAAAGATGACAAGGGATTTGGCCAGCTTAGAGCTGACCAGAGCACACTCGATCGACATCTTGTAGTTGCCGGTGATAGTGATGATGTCGTGCGGACCCGAAAACTTCATATTCAGGTAGGCGTAGTGGGGGACCGTCAGGAAGTTGTCCAAGGTGGGCCGGCCCAAGATAACTTGGTAGGGGCTGGAGAGGTCGAAGAAATCTAACCAGATGGGCTCGCGGCGGAAATTCCTCGCCAAGCTTAATAACACGTCTACTCGGGCCTTGTCGATCGGGGAGGAGGAGTGGCCAGGAATGATGCCATGGAACACCGTCTAGGTCGGCTGGAGCTCGGACTGTAGAATGTCGAGCTTGTCCATGGTATCATGGTAGAGGATATTGATGCTGCTACCGCCATCAATAAGCACCCACATGAAGCGGCATGTGCTCTGCTTGGGGACGAAGGTGGGCTCGAGGACCATCTCGTAGCCGCCCGAAGTGGACATCAAGGCCAGCTGGTCCTCCCATCCCCAAGAGATGGGTCTATCCTCCCATTGCATGTACCGGGGGACCGGAGGAATGACGGCGTTGACATCGAGCGCTCGCCTGCGCTGGCGGTGCTTGTCGTCGTCTTCAGTGGTGAAGATGACGTAGGTCATGTCCTGGCAGGGATAGTAATCTCGTGCGTTGCCAGCCGCCGGAGCTCGCAGCAGCGGCGGTGGCGGAGGTGGCACGGGTGGCAGTACGTCACCCCACACGATCTTGGTGAACTGGTTGCACTAGTGAGCCATGTAGAGTTGCCGGCTTGGCCCGTCTATGGAACTTGTAGGGGACATCGAGCATCGACTCGAAGGTGTACTTGTGCTGCCAGGGCTCATGTCCCTTGTTGGTGCGTTGAGGCCGCAGGAGCTCGGGCCGTTAGCCAGCTTGCCGTCCTCAACGGCGGTGACCTGACGGCTGCCATAGCAAGCATCTGGGTGGTCACTCCTACACTTGCCCTGATCAGGCTGGGATTGGCCAGCTACCGGGTGGCAGCCAGGTTGGCCAAGGTTGGCTTGTTGGCCGCGTCGACGAGATCTAGGAGCTTCATGGAAGATTCGGCCATTGTGTACTAATCAGCGACGGCCATAAGCTCTGCCAGGGTTGTCGGTTACTAGCACATGAGGTTGTGCTTGAGGAGGGTGTCGTCCCGGAAGCCGTCAATGAAGTATTGGATCGCCTGTACTTCATTGACGCCCTCGCAATAGTTGCGGACCTTGGTCCATCGTGTCAGGTAGTCGCAGAGGAGTTCGGTCGGCCCCTCGATTTACTGGGCAAGTTGGCGGGGCCGGCCGGGACGCTTCTACTTGCCGGTGAAGTTGCGCACAAATGCCTCTTGGAAGTCATGCCAGTCGTTGACGTTGTCGGCCGGTAGTGTGTTAATCTATGTCCAGGCCAAGCCGAGTAGCATGAGGGGTGCGTAGCAGACCGCCACGTGCTTGTTGCCACCGGTAATGCCGATGGCAGTGGTGTAGTCGGTCAACCAATCTTCAGGCTTGGTTGAGATGTTGTACTTCGGGGTGTCGTACACCAAGGTGAAGCCCTTGGGAAATGGCTCCTTTAGGATGCGTGGCCTGAAGCAAGGCGGGTCGGGAGTGCTCCCCTCTTCGTAGGCCTGGGACTCTGCGAGCCGCTCTAGGCGGAAGCAGACATCCTAGTCAATGAGCTGACATGGGTCGTCGCATTCGGCCACCAGCCGATGAGATGCCGGTTGCTCGCCCGCTCGGTCATGGTCCCCACGAGGGCTGCTTCGTGCCAGCTCATGGTTGCCTCGGCCATCCGGTTCGATAGCGCAGTTGTGGACAACACACGGGTTGTTGTCTCAACGACCGTAGTTAACCGTTTGCTGTCTGTCGCGGCGACAGTCTGCATCGACAGGTGAAGATGCCTGGTGCGTGTCTCGCCGCCTACTCGTGGGCTGACGAGGGTCTATGAGGTCATTGTTGGTACTCGATCGAGAACTGCAAGGTCGCGAAATGAATGGCTCATGGTGCGCGTTGGCAGCCTCCACAAGAACGCGGATGCTAGATTGGTGAGGGCAGCCCGCATGGTTCTCATGTTCTTGATGAGGGCCATAGATGGGGCGGCCGCGGGCTAGCTCCTGGTTCACGACGTCGTCGCACTTCCCCAGCCGGCTAGACCCGGGGGCAGCCGACGTGAGGCCATGGGCCTTGCTGAACTTCTGCCGAGCGGCCTCGAACTCATGTTGGGTAGCCTCCAATGCTTTTGCCTCCGCAAGCAGGTACTGGCAGTGGCTATCAAGCTCCGGGGTTAGAGCCGCAGTATCGTCCACAAGCGGGATAGGTGCATAGTGTGTCTACTGTGCCAAGAAGCGGGGTGTGGTAAATTATCATACCACCCAGCGAGATGGCGGTCATTACCTCCACACGGGTACAAAGGTCATCGAGGTCGATGGAGAGGTCGTCGTCGTCGGACGATTGCATCTCATTGTAGGTGAGCACCTTGACGGGGTACTCGTCGGGGACGACCATGACATAGACGCGATGCGCACCGAAGGGGGCGATGGAGCCGCCGACGGGGAAGTCTGCGTCCTTGACGCATTGGGCATTGTCGTTGACGCAGTCGAGTGTGCCATAGCGGACGACCAAGTCGTGCACCATGTCCTCACCAGAAGGGGTGAAGGGTCCCGCCCAGAACGTTACTCCGGCTAGTGTCTCTGCCGGCCCCATGGTGGGCGTTCGTTGTCGTGGTATTTCTGCGGCAGATGCCAAGGGGTGGCTTAGTTCCTGGTTGGGGCCGACGGGAACTGGCGACATTTAGGAATGGGTTAAATCACAAGACACATGACGCCAACTCCCATGAGGTAAAACCCCTAGTCCTGCTCGTATGACTATAGGTGGTCACAATACAATGGGGGCTCCTTGAGGTGTTCGTGAGGAGGAATACGGAGCTCTCGCTACCGGTCTTGCTGCCTAGGTGGGCGCTCGCATCTGGTGTGTTGTGAGTATTCGGGTGCCATTCAGTCCCTCACTCTAGGGGCTGGGGTTCGACTTTATAGGCTACCCGGAGAATTACAATAGTAGGGGGAAAGAAAGGGTGAGCCCCGGCTAACAACCTCTCTAGCTGGCCGTGGGGCCCGCCGGTTGTCGCCTCTTGTCCAATGTGGGGCCCGCTGGCTTGGTTCCATAGCGGCCCGCCGATCGTCAGGGAGTTGGTAGGCGCAGGTTGTGCCACAGGGCCGTGTAACATCCCCAATGCAATACCTTCCCCCTTTTGTATATATTTCCTTGTATGGCAACCTTGTTATGTCTTATTAGAGGTGGAATAAGATTGATCTTGCCATCATTATCTGTTGCATCATGGCATCATGCATAACATCATTCATCTTTGTTTTGTGTTGCACCTTGGTCTTTGTAAGTGCGAGTGCAATGTGTGGACATGTTTTGGTGTTTGAAATGTGATTGGGTGCAAGAAGATCCAACTCAAAACCCTCTTGTTGGAGCATAGCACCTAAAACTCTTTGTTCTTTTATTTTGTGGCAGATTTAAAAGTTTCAGTTTTGCCTTCATAAAAATGTTCCTCCCTTTCTAAAAGATCATCTTATTATTTGTGGAGTGCATCCCCCTCTGGTTTTATTTTATTTCCTTTTGGTTTAAATTTAAATAGAGCCTTATTTTAAATAAAAGGGATTTATATTTGCTTCAGTGAAAATGCCTCACTCATTTTTATAAAATAGTGGCATGATATTAGAAGACCAAAAATATTTTCTTCTTATTAAAACCCTTTCCCTTTTAGCATCTACATATTATTCAAAAGCCCTATTATTTTTATTTTTGAAAAACGTTTTATGCAAAGGGGGAGACTAGCCGGACCAACTGATGTTTGTTTTGGCCCAGAGCCCGGCTCACGACTCCCTCTTCCTCCTCCCGACGTCACCCCCTGTATGAACCATGTAGACACCGCAGATCGCTTCCCTCCCTCAATCAGACGGCCCCTGGCTCGAGTCTCGAGCTTTTTAGCAGCCCACAGCCTCCTCTAACCCTAACTCTCGCTGTTACCCTCCTTCTCTCCCTCCTACCATCATCGGGGCGAGCATCGGACCAACACCACTCCATGGTCCGATGCTGCTCCAGCTCGTCGCCGATGTAGCGTCGCCCCTCTTCTTCCCCGACTGGACTAGGAGCTCGTGGATGACCGTGGGGTTCCGTTCCTGCAAAGATCTAATGCCAAGGTCGACCACCTTGATGTCCACGATGACCAACTCTTCTTCCACCTTCGGCAACCTCTTCTGCAGCACATCGCCGTTGATGCCAGCCGTACCTCTCCATCACCGGAGCCCTTCTCCTCTACACCCTGGGTGAGCGCGCCTCCTCTGCTTTCCCCCTCTTTTTCTGTAGCGTCGCGCCGTGCTAGCCTTGCGTTGCACCGCCGGAGTGCACCGACAAAGCAGAGCTGCAGCTGCTCGCATGCATGCAGGGCCTCGTAGATCTCCCCTGCTCGTGCACGTAGCATAGCATCGTAACTCCACGTAGCCTTCTGAGTGGATCCCACGTAGCCTCGCAGAGCCGCACAGCAGGTGCATGCGATTGCACCCGGAAGGTTCACCGTCGGTGCCTCTCTGCTAAGCATGGAAGGCGCCACCTTTATTCAAATCAGCTAGGGAGGATCCCCTCCTTGGGCAGATCCACCACACCTAGCCCGACTGGTTCGAGCGCCGCACAGTGATAGTGAGGTCTCGGGTTCGAGACCACGCACACCACTTTTATTCTATGTTTTTGCATTTCTGTAGATTATCTAGCACAATATGTATTTGTGGATTTGTTGGTTTGTTCTAGCAGCAACCTATCCTACCGCAGTGGCAGCCGAGCCACCGCAGCGCTAGTAGGTCATGGGTTCGAGTCCCTCGCATGCCCCTTTTTATTTTGGGTTTTCCCTCTGTTGCACTAGCATGCTGTTAGAGCAGCTAGCCGAGCCTAGCCCAGTGGTGCTTGCCTCTGTTATGCTCAGAGAGGTGGTGGGTTCGACCCCCACTTTTCACATTTTATTGTGTGCGCATTTTGTATTTGTTGTTGTAGTGTGCCACTCGGAAGTGGGCCACACGACCCACCTGTCATGCACTAGGAGGCCCTGGTGCCTATGACCCATGGGCCCCGTGTTAAATTATATGTTTTGTGTTTTTATTTTAATTGTGTGTAATTTCCATTTTTGGAATAATTCCATAATAAGAATATGCCGTATTTTGCTTATGCCAAATCTGGCCTGATGTGACATATAAGTGAGTTAAGATTTGTAGTGGTCTTTCTTTTCTCTTTTTGTGTAGTTTTATACATGCAAGTGTATGAGTGTGATATACAAAAATGGGGTAAAAAACCCCAAGGAATCCAATGGTGACATTGGATTTCACATTTGTGCAAGTTCACAAAAATGTCATTTTGTGATGAGGTGGCATTTTGTCAATTTTGTAGGATTAATTCTATGCATGTTATGAAGTTTGTGCCAACATGTTCTAGATATTTATGTTTACTAGGAACTTGTATTTTTTTTAGCATGATACTCTTGTGAATAGGTGGATCCTTTGGTGCTTCCAAGGGATGAAAATGTTGTTGTTTGGGTACCTAGAAATATTTTTAAGTGTTGGAACCATTAATTTCTTCACCTGTTGTGAGCATGGTTTGCATGAATGTGTTGTTCTTTGGTGGTTGCAACGATTGGATGAATTGTAGTGGTTGGTCCCCTCTACAGCTTGGGGCCACAATATTGTTCATAGGACTTGCGTCATAGCTTTATTCTTTGTCAGAAGTTGTTATTCTGTTGAAAATGGCAGCAAGTGAAAATTTGTAAATTTTCACAAATTCTGAGATTTTGCTAGTATTTTTATGCCATATTGATTTGGTGCTAGTAAGTTTTCTTTGAGGTTTTAGCCCAAGCAATGAACTCGTGATTGTTTGCATTAGTGTTCCTCTACAACTCTATTGAATTTCATAACTTAAGGTGGGATGTAGCTACTATAATTCTTGTGAGTAAAGTGGTAAGATGATGTTAGTGGGAAGATTGTGTGCTATATTGTTTTGGGGCTTGTGTAAGCTATGCTTGATGGTTTTGTGTGTTTTTTAGCTCTATACCACCTAGAATTTTATGCTTGTTCGAGTGGAAACCTTGTAATGCCAAGTGGATGTCCATAGCATCAGGTTTATTGTTGTTTTGTCTCCGTAGCCCCGCATATCTTTTTTGTAGTTTCTGAGAGCTATGTAACTCGGTTCGCGACTTTCTTTATATGTTTTTGCTCCGTTTTCTCATGATGCATCCATTCCTGCCATGATCTTGCATGTCTAAATAAGTGAAATTCAGGTTATGTCCAGAATAGTAATAACTCAAGTAATGCATGAAAGGTGAGAAGTATAGAAATGACATGCTTCCTTTCATGCCACACATGCATCATATTGCTTGTAGCATTGTCACTTGATGGTGTTTATTTGCTGTTTATTTCTTTTAGGTAGCATCGGGTGCTGAGAACGAGTTTGAGGATTTTGTTGAGTATGTTCAGGAAGATGAAGAGCAGTTCCAGTCTGAATATCTCACAGGCAAGATGGTCGTGACTCTCACATTGTATCTAACTTACTTATGCCTAGTTGAATCGTTTCCATCATTACATATCGCTGCCTACCACCTGATATTTAAGCCTCCAAACATTTCCATGAAACCTCTAACCCTTCACCTCCTAGCAAATATTGTTTGGCTAAGTTAGTGCTTCCTCAACCATGCTATAGAATTGCTAGTTGCAGGTGCAAGCTGGTCCATGTGATAACATGGAAAAATTGATTATCATCTTATTTAAATGCTACTTAATTAATGCACCTATATACTTGGTAAAAGGCAGAAGGCATGGCCTTTTGTTGGGTGATTTGTTCCGCTATTGCCGCCTTAGTTAAGGCTATCGATGTTTTATTCCATAACTGGGTGCTCCTAACACGTTCGGGGTTGTTATGGGGAACCCTTGGTAAATCGTCTAGTCTAAGGCTTATCTTGCAAGACCCAACTTTGTTGTTAAATTTCCTAATAACTTAATAATTAAAGCATAGGGCATAGCTACCCCGAGGAAACTTAATCAATTTCCCGGGCCAGTGCTCCTCATGAGTGTTGGTCCAAAACGGGCAAACTATGGGGCCACCGCGGGGTAACTCGAGGTTTGGTTTAACTCGTATTGTGACACATCCGCCGTGTCCTGAGAATGATATACACGGCTCCTATAGGGTGCGTCAACACGTCGGGCGGTCTTCGTGGACATGTCTTACCTTAACGATATATCTTGTGCATCGGGATTCGAGAGAGACTTTGGGTTTTTCTTAGAGTTGAGGTTAAGGAATCCGACGAGATCGCAAGTTTCATGACCGACAATTTCTATGTGGCCTATGGTAATTTGTGATGGATTAGTTGGAGCACCCCTCCAGGGTTAAATCTTTCGTAAAGCCGTGTCCGCGGTTATGTGGCAAACATGGAAACTTTGTTAACATCCGGTTCTAGATAACTTGAAATAACATAATTAAAACCTGCCAATTGTGTGTGTAACCGTGACTGTTTCCTTGAGAGTTCCTTCTCTGGTCGAGAACATGGTGGGGTTATGAATGACGTAAGTAGGTGTTCAAGATCACTTAGTGTTTATTCTTAGTTCACGACCATCATGCGTAGACCACTATATATTTAATTCTAGTTCAACGTAAGCTAGCCACCATAAATGCTTAGTGCTGCTGCAAACTCAAACACATACCCCATCTTTACCCAACAACTTAGTTACATTCGATGCCATGGTGATGAGATTGCTGAGTCCTTGTGGCTCACAAATTACTAAAACCTCCCCACAGGTACAGGTAACACAGATGCAGATGCTTACGAGGACACCTAGCTGAAGTGGGAGTTTAATGAGGATAGTGGTTGGATCTACGTGACGTATCCCGATGACTAGAGGTCCTTGGTCGTGATCATGGGCCTAGCGAGGCGGGAACATTACTTTTGTTATTTATCTTGTCCGTAGACGGACCCTCTTTTCTATTTGATTAATGAATGACTATGTGGATCTGTAACTTAGCCTGTGGCGAGTGTAAGCCAAATCTTATTACTCTTCCATCTATTATGTATTGCAAACTGCTTGTGAAATGCTTAGATGCGACTCTTTCCCATTTTGAGGCCTCACGCAAAATAAGGGAAGTGTCGCATCTTAGACGTTACAGGCCGGCTCGCCCGGTCAGCTTCGAGAGTGAGCAAGGGCCCTTTAGCCTCGCCCTGCCCGCGTCATGAGGTCATGTATCCTTGCTGGACCTGTCAACGTGCACTGTAGCCATGTGTGCTCCTTTGCGACGGTCATGTCTTGTCATTGTGTGCCAATATGGGCGGATGGGACGAGCGCTGACCCATCAACTTCTGTTGGGGCCACCCGGATGGGTCCATCATCGCCAGCCGACCAGCACCACGATGGCCAGATGGGCCGCCTGCAGCAAGACGGTGCAAAATTGTCTTAGAGTGGGGTTTCCTCTGCTTTGGTATACCGAGGGGCCATGACCACGTCATGACACCACCCTTGGCTTGTTCCAAGCTTGGGGGAGGTGCCCCGTAATCGTATCGCCATCACCCCCACCATCATTACAATCTATATTCATTTGATCCTTAGTTGATTCATGATTTAGAGAAATAAATTTCAGGTTTCCTTTGCTTAGTATTTTTTCTTTGAGTCCCATCTACCATTGTAATTGAGTATGCAAGATAAATTATAAAGATTAGTTGAGTTTTTGTGGTTTACCCATGGACACCCATCATCATAGCATGTATGTAAAAAGGAGGATATAGATCATAGGCTTATCCCATGAGGAGTAATGACTTCACATAGTAAAGAGTATAAGTGATGAAGATTGTTGAAAATAAAAAACATAGTACTAGTCATGGTTACAATCTAAGCACGACTATGAAGGAGGATAGGAGATTCTCATATAAATATACTATCTTGGACATCTTTTGTGATTGTGAGCCCACATCTAATGTTTTATAATGATCAAATGTTTACGTAGGGCATGGAAGACAACATAATTGTGATGGTATTTCACATTCATGTAGAAGTTATATGGTCTTGGATCTTTAAGATGTGATGCTTGCATTAGAACTTTTGGTAGCCCCAAAACTTTGCACTAAGTAGAGATACTACTTGTGTGTCGGGACCCCGATCCTAAGTCATAAGAACCCAGCTTGAAACACATCACATCACTATGCGGCCTCATGCACGGTAAACTCCACGGCTGCCACCTTACTTTGGTCTAGACCGTTTGCGTCTTTTGGCTCACGTATATGAATGTGTCTCTAGCATTCAAACGTCAAAATAACCCGGGTCGACATGACTAGTTATATACCCAAGTGGTACATCCGTACAGGGACATGCATACATAACCCAACAGAGCAGGTGCCGGTCATCAGCATATGTAGACGAGTCGTAGCAAACTACAAGAACTCCATTACACCGTGTGAGATTTCCCCGAAGGGACAGACACAATAGCAAAGAAGGATACATGCCGATCAATCAATGTGTCTGGAGCAGTAGCAAGCTACCAAAGCTCGGTGGATGCACAAAGAGGCATTTCCCCATAAAGAGTACCACTAAAGGCACACAACTAGGTGTCGAATCCCACACATATAATGCATTTCATAACATACACACAATATGCACGATATGTGTAGATACAATATGGCATCACAACATAACTCTATGACTCAAGCTTTTACTAAAGACTAATAAGCATCGACATAGTATGATATTACAAACAGGGGTCCCGTGACCCGACACTCAAGTCATACAAACATCAAGCGGAAGCATAACATGTCTGGGTACAGACATCTACTAAAAGTGGCTGGAGGAGCCTGAAAAGCTACAACGACCCTATCAAAGGAACCAGACCTCTGTCTGGGATTCCCAAACTATTCCGGTCAACGTAGATCACATCGCGTAGAACCAATAATGAGACTAAACACTTCTCTTTAAAACATAAATAAAGCAACCGTGAGTACAAAGGTACTCAGCAAGACTTATATCAGAACTATCTACATATGCATCAGTACCAATGAAAGGATTGTGGGGTTTGATTGCAGCAAGTCAGCTTGGATTCTTGGCTACCTGTACTACGACTACAAGTTCTTTCTTTGAGGTGGGATAGCTGATACGTCTCCATCGTATCTACTTTTCCAAACTCTTTTGCCCTTGTTTTGGACTCTAATTTGCATGATTTGAATGGAACTGACCTGGACTGACGTTGTTTTCAGCAGAATTGCCTTGGTGTTATTTTTGTGCAAAAATCAAAGTTCTCCAAACGTCCTGAAAATTTACTGGCAGCAATTTTGGAAAATATAAAAAATATTTGCGCCAAGTTCCACCTGAGGGGGTGGGCCAGTGGGCCACAAGCCCTGGCTCCGCCACCACCCCCCTAGTGGCGGTGGGCAGGCTTGTGGCGCCCACACGGCTCTCCCGCCCCCAACCTCCGGTCCATAAGTTCCCTTTCGTCCCAGAAAAAATAGAAAGAGAAGTTTTCATCACGTTTGCGATACGGAGCTCCCACCACCACCTGTTCTTCATCTGGAGGGCAGATCTGGAGTCCATCTTGGGCTCCGGAGAGGGGAAATCGTCGCCATCGTCATCATCAACCTTCTTCCCTCTCCAATTCCATGAAGCTCTACATCGATCATGAGTAATCTATTCGTAGGCTCGCTGGGCGGTGATGAGTAGGATGAGATCTATCATGTAATCGAGTTAGTTTTGATGGGGATTGATCCCTAGTATCCACTATGTTCTGAGATTCATGTTGCTACTACTTTGCCATGCTTAATGCTTGTCACTAGGGCCCGAGTGCCATGATTTCAGATCAGAAATTATTATGTTGTCACCAATATATGTGTGTTTTAGATCCAATCTTGCATGTTGTAGTTACCTACTATGTGTTATGATCTAGCAACCCCGGAGTGATTATAACCAGAACCACTCTCGGTGATGACCATAGTTTTAGGAGTTCATGTGTTCACCAAGTGCTAATGCGTTGGTCCGGTCCTTTATTAAAAGGAGAACCTTAATATCCTGTAGTTTCCTTGTGCACCCCGCTACCACGGGAGGGATGGACAATAGATGTCATGCAAGTTCTTTCCCTAAGCACATATGACGACACAGGAATGCATGCCTACATCACATTGACGAACAGGAGCTAGCCACATATCTCTCCGTGTTATAACTGTTGCATGATGAATATCATCCAAACAAATCACCGGTCCATTGCCTACGAGTTTGTCCTACTACTGTTGTTACTAGTTTTGCTCTGCTGCTGTTACTACTGTTGCTGCTGCTGTTACTTGTTTTACTCTGCTGCTGTTACTACTCTTGATGCTGCTGTTACTTGTCTTGCTCTGATGCTACTGTTGCTACTACTGTCGCTTGCTACTGTTGCTACTTGCTACTGTTGTCACTACTGCTTTTCCTTGCCGCTGCTATTACTCGTTACACTGCTGCTACCTGCTACAATCTTGATCGCTGGTCGTTGACGGGAACTAACAATTTCCGTCAACGAGGCAACTTGGCGCCATTGATACAATCGTTAGAAATAGTCTGCCGTGTCAACAGATCATTTCTGACACCATTGTTATCATACTACTTTGTTGTTACTACTTTGCTTGCAGATACTAATCTTTCAGGTGTCGTTGAATCTGACATATTCAGCTGCTAATACTCGAGAGTATTCTCTCACCTCCTGTCTGGCTAACCAACAAGTTTGGGTCGAATACTCTACCCTCGAAAACAGCTACGATCCCACGCGTTGGTGGGCCGTCAACAACATTCTTCTAGTTTCGATTGCTGGAGAGTGCTAGCAGATTCTTCTGGTGCCGTTGCAAAGGGGAAGAACTGTTGACATCAAGCATTTTTCTGGCGCCGTTGCCAGGGAGGTATTGCTATATTCTCTGAGTTACTTGGGATTTATATCTGCTCATCACTATGAAGAATCTGAAGGATCCGAATACCAAAGTCTTGCCCTCAACTACGAGGGGAGGTAAGGAATTGCCATCTAGCTCTGCACTTGATTCACCTTCAGTTATGAGTAAGTTTGCGACATCACCTCCTGCTAGAAATCTTGATGTGTCGCCTGTGCTTGATGATGCTTATGATGCTACTGCTAGAGATGATATGCTTGATGCTATGCCTGATACTGCTAGAGATGCTATGCTTGATACTGCTAGAGATGTTATGCTTGATACTGCTAGAGATGCTATGCTTGATACTGCTTTGCCTGATGATGCTAGAGATGCTATTTTGCCTGATGATGCTATGCTTGATACTGCTAGAGATACTACTTTGCCTGATGTTCCACTAGGAGTGTTCCTTGATGCTCATATTGCTAGAGTTACTGCCAATGCTCGTGATGCTTCTGATACTCCCGATACTATTGATATAGAACCTGCTTTTGCTCCTGCTAGATCTAGCTCTCCTAGATATGAATTGCCTGATATACCTGAGGGTTACGTTATGGAGGGAGAGAAAGGTGAGGATTTTCTTGTGTGTAAGGATGCCTATGACGCTGAGAAATTAGTTGCCAAGTGGAAGGAAAAATCTCGGGAAGCTAGGATGAAATACAACCCGAAGTTTGCCACTTCACCTATCTTGATCACCGATAAGGATTATGAATTCTCTGTTGATCCTGAGATAATCTCTCTAGTCGAATCTGATCCTTTTCACGGTTATGAGTCTGAGACGGTCGTAGCCCGTCCTGCCAAACTACACGATATAGCCACCCTTTTCACTAATGAGGAGAAGATCCGTCACTACTATATCCTTAAGTTGTTTCCTTTCTCTCTAAAGGTTGACGGTAAAGCCTGGTTCACCTATCTTGCTCCTAGATGTGTGAGTAGTCCCCAGGAGATGGTCTATTACTTCTATGAGAAATATTTCCGTGCCCATAAGAAGCAAGCTGCCTTGCAGGAAATATACATCTTTGCTCAACTCCAAGAAGCGAGTCTTCCACAAGCTTGGGGGAGACTCGTCCAGCTACAGAATGCTTTGCCTGATCACCCTCTTAAGAAGAACGAGATACTTGATATCCTCTATAACGGACTTACCGATGCCTCTAGAGACCACCTAGAGAGTTGTGCTGGTTGTGTTTTTAGGGAACGAACTGTAGAACAAGCTGAGACTCTAGTGAATAACATCTTGATCAACGATAATGCTTGGACTATTCCCGAACCACCTCCTAAGACAACTCTAAGAAAAGAGGTATTCTATTCTTCGGTCCCGAAGATATGCAAGAAGCCAAGAAATCTTTGCAAGAGAAAGGCATTAGATCTGAAGATGTCAAAAATCTACCACCTATCGAAGAGATCCATGGTCTCGATAACCCGATACACGTAGTAGAAGTAAATTCTCTGCGTAGGTTTGATGAGAATGATATTCCTTTTGACAAACCTGCTAGCCTATGCTTTGATGAATTTCACAACGTTGTTGCCAAACAACAGAGTTTCAATGATTATGTTAACATACATTTGGAACGAAGTACTCGTATGCTTAGCCACTTAAGTGCTTGTGTAGGCAGAAATGTCAATGATCTGAAGCATCTGAGTAAACATGCCTCTATGATTACTACTCAGGTAGAACAAGTACTTAAAGCACAGAATGACTTGCTCAATGAATTGAATGAAAACTCTGTCAGAGTCATTACTAGAGGAGGCAAAATGACTCAGGAACCTTTGTATCCTGAAGGTCATCCTAAGAGAATTGATCAAGATTCTCAAGGAATCAATGCTGATACACCCAGTCATCCTAAGGAGAAGAAGAAGGATGATACAAACCTACATGAAGTTCACCAAATACTGACACACCTGAAGAACCAAATGATATTTCTGCGTCTGATGCAGAAACACAATCTGGTGATGAACATGAACCTGGTGACAATATGGACAGTGATGTTCATAATAATGCTCAACCTAGCAATGATGAGGATGTGGAGATTGAACCTACGGTTAATCTTGATAACCCACAACCTAAGAAATAGGACAAGAATGACTTCACTGCTAGGAAGCATGGTAAAGAAAGGGAGCCATGGGTTCAGAGACCTATGCCCTTTCCTCCTAAGCCATCCAAGAAAAAGGATGATGAGGATTTTGAGCGCTTCGTTGAGATGATAAGACCCATCTTTCTGCAGATGCGGTTAACTGATATGCTCAAGATGTCTGTGTATGCCAAGTACATGAAAGATATCGTGACTAATAAACGGAAGATACCAGATCTTGAGATGTCCACCATGCTTGCCAATTACACTTTCAAAGGTGGAACTCCTAAGAAAATTGGTGATCCCGGAGTGCCCACTATACCTTGCTCCATTAAAGGAAACTACGTAAGAACTGCCTTATGTGACTTTGGAGCCGGTGTTAGTGTTATGCCACTCTCTCTTTATCATAGACTTGAGTTGGATACGTTGACACCCACTGAAATTTCTCTACCAATGGCCGACAAATTGACTGCTTTCCCTATCTGCATTTGCAAGGATGTGCCTGTTGTGGTTGCTAACACCACTATCTTAACAGACTTTGTTATCTTGGATATTCCCGAGGACGATGCCATGGCTGTCATCCTCAGAAGACCCTTTTTAAACACCGCGGGGGCTGTTATAGATTGCAACAAAGGCAATGTCACTTTCCACATCAACGGTAATGAGCACATAGTGCACTTTCCGAAGAAACGATATCAAGTACATTGCATCCATGCTATCGAAAAGACTTCATCGATTATTATTGGGAGCTTTGAATGCCCAATTCCTCGTGTTAAGATGAA
Source organism: Hordeum vulgare subsp. vulgare (assembly GCF_904849725.1). Taxonomy (NCBI): domain Eukaryota; kingdom Viridiplantae; phylum Streptophyta; class Magnoliopsida; order Poales; family Poaceae; genus Hordeum; species Hordeum vulgare. The sequence goes on from NC_058521.1 coordinate 372,571,675, forward strand.
GTATGATTTGCTTGTTGGGGAGATAAATATCCCCATTGAAGTGACTTAGTGGCTATTCGAAAATTCTCCGTTCTCTCTTGTGATTCGAGAAGGTTTTGTCATGAGGACTTGATCAACCCCATTCACGGATTTCTTTCGATGACCATGAAACGGATGAATAAAAGAGTCACATACCTATGTTTTAAGCTTTCATTTTCTCTTGCTTAGAAGAAAAATGATAGAATTAGTTTAGTTTGTCCCTGTTTTCTGTTTTAGTGTCCCGGAGAAAAATACCTCGAAAATAAAAGTTCTCCGATGGTCCTGAAAATTTAGTATGATTTTTTCTGGAATTTTTGAAAATTACTGGGCCTGAGAGCTGGTGTGGGGGGCTAACCAGTGGGCCACAAGCCCTGCCACCGCCACCTACCCCCTGGTGGCGGAGTGCAAGCTTGTGGGGCCCACAGGGACCCCCTCTACTCATTCCAGCTCCCAGCCTCTTCTTCCACCACCGTAAATAATTTTTTCGAAGCTCAAACCCGTGTTCTTCCTCATTTGGCTATGATTTTCGATCTCCTTGCTCAAAGAACCATTCTCCGAACCATTTTGGGGAAATTGCTCCTTGGTAAGAGACTCCTCCATTGGTCCAATTAGTTTTTGCTCTAGTGCTTTATCCTTTGCGTATTCTTGCTACCTTGGTGACCCTGTTCTTGAGCTAGAAATGTTGATCTTCGCTGGTCCCAAGTAGTTTTAGCGCGTGATACGGTCTCTAGGCACTAGTAGGAGTAGTTGCTACAAGTTGGGTTGATCCTTGTTCACTTTTCTTTCGAAGTCTCTAAAAATTTCAGAATCTTTCAGAGCTAGAAAAAGGAAAATATGAGGAGGTTCTTGAGAGGATCTTCAAGCCGTAACCCAAAGGAGGATGAGAAGAACCACCCCAAGTACGTAGTCCCTTGAGTCACAGAAGTTCGACCGTGCGAGTGGCCAAGTGATGAATTTTTGCGCGCCGTCCGACTTTATGAAGACTTTTATTACTTGGTGGAGAACGCACGTCTTACTGCATTTGTTGAAGATAAGTGCTCACAATACCTCCTCCTCACCAATATTTTGGTTCAAAGCATCAACTTTTATCCGAGGAAGAATCCTCCCATGGTTGCGTTCATGATCTACGATGACCCTAGTGCATGACGCTGCAGGATTTTTGCAAAGTATGCAAATTTCCTTATGTTGGGGATATCCGTGACCCTCGTCCACGGGACTTCGAGAATTTCATTCATACTATTGTTGTTGGAGAGGAGAGAGGAGTGTCTCGCGCTAGAATTGCTAGCATATATTTTCCTGTGCTTCGGTACTTCTCATTATTCGTGGGAAAATGTTTGATTGGCCGTGGGGAGGCTGGATCACTTAGTTCTCCAGACCTTGCGGTTTTGCACGAAGGCCTTTATAACGATAAGACTTATAGCTTGGGCGCTATAGTAGCTCAACTATTGAACCTGAACCGTTCTAAAGGTGTTGTCTATGGAGGTATCTATGCTAACCGTCTTGCCAGACACTTTGAGATACCCATTAGACTGGGAGAAGAAGGAGAGATGCTAGTAGACGGATGATTTTCTGGATAGAGATGCTAGTAGACGGATGATTTATAACCTGGTATTTAGTCAGGGTACTCAAGAGACTATTACTTTGCCTGCTCCTTCTTTGTTCGATCTTCATGCAGGTAAGTACACTATTATGCCCTTGGACATCTACGCATATTGGGGCTTTGCCCAACCACAGGCGCCCGTGCCCAAGCCGCCAGTCAAGTATCAGACGCCAGTTTATCAGTGGGAGCCAGAGGAGCTCAGACAGCAGTGGCATCCACAGTCTGCTCCAGAGTATCCTCGAGCTGGTTATTTCCCACCTTGGGAGTAGACCAAGCTAGGCCAAAATCCTAAGCTTGGGGGAGTACGTGTTCTCACTGACTTTACATTCATGCTTATGCTTTCACTTTGTTAGCAGATGTTTACACTTTGCCAGTGTATTATCCATGTTGGTTTATTTTGTTTTCTTGTTTTCTTGTTTTGTGTCCTCTTCAGAAAACCCAAAAAGATTTTTTCTTTCTTCTTTTGCTTGTTGGGAGCTTTCCTATGTAAATAGTTTTCTTTTCCTTTGGGTCAAGGTAGAAGATGTTGGTTGCAATGTTTATTGGTTCTTACATGCTTACCTGTTTAGCTTTCAAAGAGACATATTACTTTGTCTTCTCCTTTGTGTTTGCCTGCAGATTCAGCTTAGTCCAATGTGCTTATTCTTGTTCACATCGTTCGATCGTGCAAATGAAAGGCAACAATGATGATATACCATGAAAAGCTGGTATGAACTCTATCTATTTTGTTTTTGTAAATATGACTAGCTTGTCGACCCAGATTTATCTTTGTTGTGAGAGAACCATGTTTGCAATGACAACTTAGAGATCATAGTTTCTGATGACATGCTTATTTAGCTGAGAGCTTATAATGGTTTGTCTTGAATGCCAACATAGGTTTTGAAATGACTATGATGTAGTATGATAGGATGGTATTCTCCTTTGAATGTTTCAAGTGGCTTGACTTGGCGCATGTTCATGCATGTAGTTGAAACAAAATCAACATAGCCTCTATGATGTTCATGTTCATGGTGATTTATATTATGTTCATGCTTGCATTCAATGTTAGTCAAACTCATTTCATCTTGATGACTGTTGTCGCTCTCTAGTTGGTCGCTTCCCAGTCTTTTGCTAGACTTCACTTGTACTAAGCGGAACACTGCTTGTGCATCCACTTCCATAAACACAAAAGTTTTTCCATGAGAGTCCACCATACCTACCTATTTGCGGTATCTACGTGTCGTTCCAAGTAAATTTGCACGTGCCACTCCCTAAACCTTCAAGAAATAATCTGTTTTGCATGCCCGAACCGCTGATGTGGTGACAGAGGGCTATTGGTACCTTCTATGCTAGGAGTGTTATCCTCGACATGTGTTTATTCACTATCATTCACGAGAAAGGGGCCGGTAATTGGAATGCCCAGTTCCACGCTTAAATCGAAAACATTATTGTAAAACAAGACTCCCCCCGGATTGATGTTAGTATGGACGGTACCCGTGGATTCGGCTAGCCATGGAGTGTGATTGATTGGTGGTGGGGAGTTAAAACTTTACTTTTCTGTTTGGGAACCGCCTATAGCATGAGTAGCATGGAAGATATTGAGAACTCTTGGTCATTGCGTTGACAATGAAAGCATGCCACCCAAAATTATTATCTCTGTTTTCAAAGCTTGAGCTCTGGCACCTCTGCGAAGGGTCTGTCTATTTATTTTCCCGTCGAGTCATCCTCCTCTCATATAAGCACCAATTAGAGAGCACCTCTGTCATTTTTATGCTTCGCTTTTGATTGATATTGATATTGACTATGACTATGACTGGATCTTCGTTGCTATGAATTACAATGTTTAGTCAACCCTTGATCTTTGAAAGTGCTCTGCATTTATGTTTTGCGGTCTCAGAAAGAACTAGCGAGATACCACATATTCATATTGCTTCATACTTGTTTTGATTGAAGTGTTGGTATTTGAAACTCATTATTATTTGCTCGGTCGCTGATTATGCCATTGATATTAGCTTACCGTGAGACCTTTGTGTCACTTGCTTATGTGGTTAACTTGTGATCTTGCTGAAATTTTGGTTATGAGTTAGACATAGTTGCAACAACAAGATCAAACAGAGTTTGTCAAAGTTTTTCTTTCTCTCTCAGTTTGTCAACTGAGTTGCATGAGGACAAGAAAGGTTTTAAGCTTGGGGGAGTTGATACGTCTCCATCGTATCTAGTTTTCCAAACTCTTTTGCCCATGTTTTGGACTCTAATTTGCATGATTTGAATGGAACTAACCTGGACTGACGTTGTTTTCAGCAGAATTGCCTTGGTGTTATTTTTTTGCAGAAATCAAAGTTCTCCAAACGTCCTGAAAATTTAGGGGGAGCAATTTTGGAAAATATGAAAAATATCTGCGTGAAGTTCCACCTGAGGGGTTGAGCCAGTGGTCCAGGAGCCCTGGCTCCGCCACCAGCCCCCTGGTGGCGGTGCGTAGGCTTGTGGGGCCCACACGGCTCTGCCGCCCCCAACCTCAGGTCTTTAAGTTCCCTTTCGTCCCAGAAAAAATAGAAAGAGAAGTTTTCGTTGCGTTTGCGATACGGAGCCGCCGCCACCACCTGTTCTTCATCTGGAGGGCAGATCTGGAGTCCGTCTTGGGCTCCGGAGAGGGGAAATCGTCGCCATCGTCATCATCAACCTTGTTCCCTCTCCAATTCCATGAAGGTCTTCGTCGTTCATGAGTAATCTATTCGTAGGCTCACTGGGCGGTGTTGAGTAGGATGAGATCTATCATGTAATCGAGTTAGTTTTGATGGGGATTGATCCCTAGTATCCACTATGTTCTGAGATTGATGTTGGTACTACTTTGCCATGCTTAATGCTTGTCACTAGGGCCCGAGTGGCATGATTTCAGATCTGAAATTATTATGTTGTAACCAATATATGTGTGTTTTAGATCCATTCTTGCAAGTTGTAGTTACCTAATATGTGTTATGATCCGGCAACCCCGGAGTGAAAATAACCGGAACCACTCCCGATGATGACCATAGTTTGAGGAGTTCATGTGTTCACCAAGTGCTAATGCGTTGGTCCGGTTCTTTATTAAAAGGAGAACCTTAATATCCCGTAGTTTCCTTTTGGACCCCGCTGCCACGGGAGGGATGGACAATAGATGTCATGCAAATTCTTTTCCCTAAGCACGTATGACGACACACAGAATGCATGCCTACATCACATTGACGAACGGGAGCTAGCCACATATCTCTCCGTGTTATAACTGTTGCATGATGAATATCATCCAAACAAATCACCGACCCATTGCCTACGAGTTTGTCTTACTGCTGCTGTTACTTGTTTTGCTCTGCTGCTGTTACTACTGTTCTGTTGCTATTACTTGTTTTGCACTGTTGCTGTTACTACTATTGCTGCTGCTGTTACTTGGCTTGCTCTACTGCGACTGTTGCTACTACTTTTGCTTGCTACTGTTTCTACTTGCTACTTCTGTCACTACTGCTTTTCCTTGCCGCTGCTATTATTCGTTACACTGCTGCTACCTGCTACAATCTTGAACGCTGGTCGTTGACGGGAACTGAGAATTTCCGTCAACGAGGCAACTTGGCGCCGTTGATACAATCGTTAGAAATAGTCTGCCGTGTCAACAGATCGTTTCTGACACTGTTCTTATCATACTACTTTGTTGTTACTACTTTGCTTGCAGATACTAATCTTTCAGGTGTGGTTGAATCTGACATATTCAGCTGCTAATACTCGAGAGTATTCTCTCACCTCCTGTCTGGCTAACCAACAAGTTTGGTTCGAATACTCTACCCTCGAAAATTGCTACGATCCCACGCGCTGGTGGGCCGTCAACAACATTCTTCTAGTTTCGATTGTCGGAGAGTGCTAGCAGCATTCTTCTGGTGCTGTTGCAAAGGGGAAGAATTGTTGACATCAATAGCGCACACGAGTCCACATATTCACCAATCAATACACCACCATGGATCCACTCTCGTCTCCCTACGAGAAAGCCATCCATAGCACTCACACTTATCTTGCATATTTTAGAGTATCCATTTCAACTTGTTTATGTACCACGTAATGTTTCCAAGTAGTCCATATCCGAGGGCGCGGCTATTCGAACAGATTAAATCACCCTGCAGGGGTATACTTCTTCACACATGCTCTCACCACTTAACACCATATGCACCACATGCATCTCGACAACCTTCAAGCAGAAGCACTGGCATGGGTGTCGGCCACGACCATTAACCACACAAGACCCTAGTCCAGGTTTATCGCCTATTCGAGACTGAACCCGCAAGGAAGTCCGGCCGAAGTTTCCTTAACAGCCCAAACGATGTGCGCAGGGTTCCCAAGCCCACCATTCAGGTGATACTTGGTACACCATGCCACTGTGTATCTACCGCAGAGAAGCCTACCCCGTCAGGTAGAGCTAAACACGGCCGCCAACACTTTTCCTTCAAACACCAGAAACTAGTTGCAACTCCTAGACAGAGATCTAGGCGATTAATAAGCCGAGAGGGGCACTTAAGCATTCCAATGTGTGGTAGTATCTTGTCTTGGATAACATACACAGAACTCGGTTCTTAAGGACAGTCCCAATGAGACAACCCACCATGTACTCCTACATGGCCTCTCATCGCTACCTTTACCAAATCGGATTCACACCTTTACTCTCACACGGTAGAACATGAACACAACCATTATGATTCATCACCCAGATGGATCAGACCCGACACAACTCTAAGAATAGCAGGCATAGTAAACAAGCATGGATGAGTAAGCACAACAAGGCTCAAGAAGTTGCTACTCATGCTAAGTGGTTTCAACTATTTATTGTGGCAAAATCAGGTCATGCAGAGGAATGGGTTCAACTACCGAGAACATGTAACAGTTAAATCGTGTTTTTCCTAATGCAATAAAAGAGATCAGGAGCGAGAGAGTGGGTTTATATCAGTATGCTCAAGGGGGTTTGCTTTCCTGATGCGTCTGAAGATAGCAATGAGTCTTCATCAATGTCAACAATCACATCGCCAGAACCATCGTCTACCGAGAGGGAACAACACCGGAAAACAAGAAAGAACAATAATTACTTCACGGAAATGCAACACTATGATGCATGGTCATGATATGAAAATGAAATGTAGCATGGCTAATGTAGCTACCATTTCTTAAGTTGAAGCTGGTTTGAATTAGGATTCAAATATCACTTCAAGCAAGGTATTTTTCAGATACCCTTTTAGTTAATTCGACCTGATGCTCAGGCGTAACTTCTTTTATCATGCATTAAGATGGCATATTAACGTAATGAGTTTCCTAGCTCAATGTTTGGTCTTACTCATTGATGTGGAATTCAAATATATACAAAATTCCAACTCCAAACTATTTATTAAATTTACCCTAATCATCATTTTGCCTACTTGGTGATGTTAACTTTCTCAAACATGCATGAAAATGCCATAATCAGATTCCTTGAATTTTTATGATCATTTTTCATATATAAATTATTTTCGTTGGACTTACATATTATTTTCTATGAATTCTTAAAGTTTTGCTATTATTCTGGAATTATTTAAAATCAGAAATTGCATTATTGCGTCACAGTGACGTCAGCCTGATGTCACTAGTCAACAGCACCTGGGTCAGGTCAAACCTCACCAGTGGGGTCCACTGATCAGTGACCCAGGGCTTAATCCTGCGTTAACCCACCCTAATGGGGTTTTGACTCACACGTGCAGCCCTCTGTCAGCGTCTCTGGGGAGGGGGATTAGGCCCTAATGGCCGGCCACATCGACGCCCACCGGAGGGTGGTTGCCGGAGACCAAGCCCGCGGCGGAGGGCTCGCCGGAGTTGGCCTAACCAAGGCTATAGGGGCACCATTTTCGAGCACGGTTAAGGGCTATGCAAAGCTGGCGGAGTAGCCGATCTGGTAGGGGTAGCAGGAGGGTCTATGGTGACCGGAGAAGGCGCCGGCGACGAGCTCTAGCGGCGGCCGGATTTCAGCATCGACGGGGAGGTGCCTCTGGAGGGTTATTCACGCTGGCGAGAGAGGGGAAAGGATCAGGGGCTCACTACGGTTATGTTTTTAGCATCGGGGAGGTCGGAGAGGCCCGGGGCAGACCGAATCGACGGCGGCGGATTACGGTGGTCGGAGGAGGAAACGGCGGCGGTGAGGGCGATGTAGGGGCTCCCGGCTCGATTGACTTGGCGGTGAGGAGCTGCTCTTCAAGGCGGAGCTAAGGAGAAGGTCAGCGAGGCGAGGGGTGGACGGAGGCCACTGTGGCGAGCTCGAACTCGAGATCAGCAATGGCGGCAGAAGAGGAGAGCAGAGGAGAACTAGGGAGAAGAGGAAATGGAGAGAGGAGGAGGAGATAAGGAAGAGTAGGGGGTTTGCTGGCGCGGTGGAGGCGAGGGGAAACGCCACAGTGAAGCAGAAGGTGGCGCGGCCAGCCCCGTGCTCATCTTCCCCTGTGCCTACTGGCAGGAGGAGGAAGATGACAGGGGAGCCCCTCGTGGGTTGGGCCTGCCCGTGGTGCTAGGTAAACTTCCCTATCTTTTTTTATTCTTTCTGTTTGATATTTCTGACATTTATTTTATTATGTTTTGCCTTCAGACCTAAGTCAAAAATATTGAAATCATTTTTAGGGTTTGTTTTGGGTTATTTCCTGGCTCCACAAAAAGATTCATCATTTTTTAAAAGACTAAAAATATTTATAGCAATTTTGTTATCATTTTCAGATGCATTTATGATTAAATTAAAATGACAAAAGAGTTGTTAAAAGGTTTATCACCTCTGGTATGTTGTTTCCAACATTTACCAAAAAGGGTGAACATTTTTTAAGACCATTTGGGTTCATTGAAAATAATCGTTGTTGAACCTATTTGAATTTTATTTGGTGCTAGGGTTTGATCATCCCCGTTTGTAGATCATCCCCATTTCAATTAAGTGGATTTGAATGCATGCATGAATGCTCACTGATGGAACTAAGTACAAGCTATAATCTAGGGCTGTGACATTGTGGATCCATGGATTGAGTAAGATCCTTCTAGTAAGTTGTCATCCGTGCACCAAGGGATATAAAGTTGCTTCTAAATATGTATGATCCTTTATTGCGAGCAAAATAAAATTTGTATGATCTTGTGATGGCAAAGAAAGCGACAGACCGCATAATAAAGTTTGCTATCATAGGGGGCAATATAAATTGACATTCGTTTGCATTAAGAGTTTGCAGAATCAAAAACCTAAAAGTGCATTACAACCTCTGCTTCCCTCTGTGAAGGGCCTATCTTTTATCTTTAAAGTTCACACTTTTGCGTGAGTCACTAATCTTTCTACCTATTAATTCTATAGTGGCAAGCATCACATGTTGAGGAAAGATTCAGATTTATATATCCAAATGAATGTAGATTATCATTATTTATTACTGTTGACATTATCCTTGAGATAAATGAGTTGGGTGGCGAATCATCTAAGAACCTATCTTCCTATGTGTCCTATGAAAACACGGGCTCCAAAAATATGACTTGATTATGAGCAACCATATAAGAACAAATGATAGTTGAGTATGTGAACTTGCCAATAAGAAAGCTCTTACATAGACTCTCATGTGAAATATGTTTAATTATGATTGCCACAATGACTAACAACATAATTTGTGCTTTTGCAACAAAGTTTATGCTTCATACTCCAATATTTGTGAATGGATTGTCACTTATTTCTTAGAAGATATATGATAAAATAGTTGCTGCTATGCTAAAATTCATGATGCTCTCATGTCCATATTATATTTTTATCGACTTTTACCTTTCAAATAATGTGTCCATTATTCTCGAAATCAGCTTTCGCTTGAGGTCAAGCGAGGTCTAAACTTGGGGGAGTTGATACGTCCATTCTGAATCATGAATATTTATTGATATTTGTCTTCTGGACCGAGAAACCGAGAAAAAGGAAGAAAAATCAAGTTGCTCCAAATGACCTGAAATTTCACGGAGAATATTTCTGGAATATATAAGAAATATTCGGCCAAAAATACACTACAAAGGGGCAGCCACGTCGGAACAAGCCAACGGGGCCCGCCCCCGGCAGCGCTCTCCTGGCTTGTGGGGCCCATATTAGTCGTTCAATGCCCCTCTTCTCCTATATGGTGTGTATTACCCTCGAAAAAATTAATACATAACTTTGGAGACAAAGTGCCACTGTCTCGAGGTGGAAACCTAGGCAGAGGCCCTTTTCCTCCCCGACAGAGCGATTCTACCGGAGGAATTCCTCCCAGGGAGGGGGAAATCGAAGACATCGCCATCACCAATGCTTCCTCCTTCATGGGAGGACCAATCTTCATCGACATCTTCACCAGCACCATCTCATCTCCAACCCTAGTTCATCTTGTGTATTCAATCTTTGTCTCAAAACCTCAGATTGGTACTTGTGGGTTGCTAGTTGTGTTAATTACATCTTGTAGTTGATGCTAGTTGGATTACTTGGTGGAAGACAAAATGTTTAGATCCTTAATCATATTTGTTACACCTCTTATGTTGAACATGTTGATGAGGTGTGAGTAGTTACTATTTTTCTTGAGGACATGGGAGAAGTATGGTTACAAGTAATCATATAAAGTTGGCATTCGTTAGATATTTTGATGATGTGTATGTTGCTAATTCCTTTAGTGGTGTCGTGTGAACGTCGAGTACATGACACTTCACCTTGTTACATGGATAAAGGAAGTCATTGTGGAGTAACAAATAGATGATCGGTTGTGAGAGTGAAAGAAGTTTAAACCCCAGTTTATGTGTTACATCATAAGGGGCTGATTTGGATCCACATGTTTCATGCTATGGTTAGATTTATCTTAATTCTTCTTTAGTAGTACTGGATGCTTGTGAGAGGGGTTAATCATAATTGGGTTGTTAGTTGAAGTAAGAACAATACCTTAGCGCCGGTCCACCAACATATCAAATCATCAAAGTAGCGGATGCAAATCAACTTAATATGATGAACAAAACTAGATAGAAATTCCCATAAAAAGGAGCGCTTACTTTTCATAAGAGAACTTTTAGGCCTGTCATTTGATATAAAAAGGATTGTTCTACCTTGCAGCACCTTTGCTACTAATTTTACTTTTCACTAGTTACGAATTACCTTCCTACAAAACTATCTATCACTGTTACTTACCACACTTGCGAGGAATACCTTGCTGAAAACTGCTTATCATTTCCTTCTGCTGCTCATTGGGTTCGACACTCTTACTTATTGAAAGGACTATGATTGATCCCATATACTTGTGGGTCATCACCCTCCGACGCTCAATACGCCCCTCCTCTAAGTGGCAGGACCCGGCATAGATCTCTGCATTCCGTGCAATCGTTGCGGCTTGTGCTACGGCCACGACTTCAGTGAGCTTCTTTGCATGAGTGACCCGGCGGTCCACCTCCTTCTCTAGGAAGTAGATGTAGCATGCAAGGTTTGCGATGCGGAAGCCCGTAGGTGGGCCTTTGGCGGCCTCCAACTCCCATATTCGGTCTACGGTGACGGAGCAGGTGATGACCCTGCCACCTGACGGCGTGGTCATGGCCAAGATGGACGATCGTGTGGTGGAGGTGACGACGGGCACCAGAAGCAGCGGTGGTGGAGTGTGTAGTTGGTGGCGTGCGCACACCCACCTAGGACACCACGTGCACTACACTCTTCGGAGGACTGTCGTGCTGACGTGGTGAAGCCTCCCAGCTAGAGCTATGCTCTGGAGGAGTGCCAGAGTAATGCCGAATAGTCGGTGCCATTGGCGATTGGGGGAGAAGCAAAGTAGACAAGCTACTAGGAGGGAGGGGATGAAGGTAATGTGGAGTTGCCAGTCGAGAGGGTTTATATAGCAAGTTGGCAAGCATTCGATATTTGGGGCTTTTGCCGAGCCGGGTGAGAAGCTAGAGCAGTAGGACGGTTTCGTGCACGGGAACCTGTGCGGTTGTGCGAGATTGGCCAAAACAGTGTCAAAGCATGCACTGGAATCCTTAGGCGGCAACACAGTGACAAGATGTGAGAGAGGAGGATGGGGTGATGCGAAGGCATACGGGTTATAATAATAAAATTTGTGCGATATTAATACAAGCAAACGACACTCCCAACGTAGCATCCGTAATGATTTCATCATCTCTGACAATTGTTTAGTAGCAACCATCTGCCCACAACATGTATAGCTTGTTAGTATGAATCATTTGGGTTAATATTGGTCTTCCCACACAATTCTGATGAATGAATTATTTGTCTGGTATTACATAGAGCTTGTTATTGTAACTTGTTTGGTTTCTAGCTCTGTCAACACAAACAGTTTGTCCGAGCAAACTATATGTCGTACGTCGCACACATATGTATTTTGTTAACCGTTTGTGTAATTTTTCCTAATCGAAAAAGTTAATAAGAACCAAAGTTATGCCCTACATCGCACACGCTAGTCTAATCTCAAACATGACTCTTGGACCAGCCGTTGCACACAGTTTTCTTTATTGGCAACGAAGCTATAACTATAATGTTTGCGATAGCTCGATCACACACAATTTAGGCGAAGGGTCTCTGATTGATGTGTTGTGCTTGGACCTTCCTGCAGTAGTGCACTACTGGAATCTGCTGGTTTGCCGACAGCCAGAGCTGAAGGCAACGACATGTTTAACGGACGGCAAAGGCTTTGTCGTCACTGTGCGGTCGGCAAAGGAGCCGGCCACGATTTTATCGGCAATCACCTTCTTTGCCGTCAGCTGCAAATCGACCGACGGCAACGCCTTTGCCATCAGCTTTTTGGCACGCGCTGTCGGCACAGAGGAATGGCGGCAACGGCGCAAGCCGAGCCCCTTTAGAGGGTTAACGGCAGGCTTTGCCGTCAGCTGGAAGCTGGCGGACGGCAAAGTTATGGTGGGCCATACGTTTTAGGGATGCTAGCAGCACTGACATGTGGGTCCCCTCTTTGCCAACAGCCGGAGCGCAGCTGACGGCAAAGCCGACAACCTGGGTCCCCTCTTCGCCCACAGCCGAAGCATAGCTGACGGCAAAGCCGAAAATCTGGGAAAATTCGGTGTTCTTACAGTTGATAGGTTACACAAGTTGTCGCCATGTGTCCTTCTTTGCCGTCATCCCACCTACGGCATAGACGTTGTCGTCAGTAAGCTGTAGGCAAAGACCCTCTCTGCTTTTTTTATATTTGTTTTCCATTAATTCCCTACATTTGCAAAACATAGATAGAAACAACAATATATATATATATATATATATATATATATATATATATATATATTTGCCCAGGCCCTAAACAGCACCACAAGTTCATCACAAAGTGCCAACAGCACCACAAGTGCATCACAAAGTGCAAACAACACCAATATATGTATTAAAAGTGCAAACAAAATCACAAAGCATTACAAAGCATCACAAGTGCATCCGCAAATACAAGTGCATTACAAAGTTCATCTAAGACTACATGAGTACAGTCCCTGGAGCATCCATCCATATGCCATGTTGCTTTATCAAAATCTGCATAATGAGAAAGAAGTTAGAAGAAGAATACAATAAGAAAGAAGTTAAATTAAGCTAAGCAATTAGAAGAAGAAGTGGAAGAAGAAGAAGAAGAAGAAGAACAAGAACAAGAAGAAGAAGAAGAAGAAGTAGATGGAGAACAAGAACAAGAACAAGAACGCTGGCCATTTGTTCTTCTTATTATATCTTTTTCTCCTCTTTCTTCTTCTCTTATTTCTTCATCTCTTCTTTGTCCTTCTCTTCTGGTTTCTTTTTAAACTTTCTAAACTAATTATGTCATTTTGAGCTCTAATATCAACTAATTATGCTATTTTTTGTGTTATCATGTAATTATGTCATTTTTGAAGTAAGTAAGCTAATTATGTAATTTTTTAGGTAAGTAAGCTAATTATCAACTAGAATTTACTAAGCTCACTAAAACATGGCTAATATCAACTAGAATTTACTAAGCTAACTAAAGCATGGCATAATCTAAGTTGATCTAAACAATAAGAAGAATAAGAAGGAGAGGAATAACTTACCGAATGCCAAGAAACGGAGGAGAAGCATCATCTCCATTGGTCGCTGGGTTGCTAGGGCTCTCACCAGGACAAGTAAAGGGATCGTGGGATTCAACTCCGGAATGATGTTGCAACAAGGCAAGAGTTAAAATATGTGGTTAGCATGGCGACGGAGAATGGTATAAGACCATGCAAGGTTGGTCATTGAAACGGAACTCACCGTTCCCACCGGAGAAGGCATCGGCGGAGGGGGCGGCAAACCTTGCTTCTCACACATAGCCTGCAAATTAGTTTTCGAGGAGTCAAAGAAATAGCCTTGTTGCTTCTCACACATAGCCTTGCTTCTCACACAAATGACTTACCGCAACGAAGTCGTGCATGGCCTTCGCATGGGCATTATTGCGTGCCCTCTCCTCCTCAAGCAACCTCTGCGTATTTTGGTCCCTCTCCTCCAACAAGAGCCTGGTGGCCTCCCTCTCCTTCTCAAGTGCGGCCTGCAACCACTCCTCAAAAGGAATTTTCATCATCCATCCAAGGACAAATGAATGAAAGAAATAATGAAGAAAACTAACCTCGATGGCAAGATCAACTGGCCTCGCGTGTTGCCGTATTATAGGAGCAGAGCTCGTTTGCCTCGCCTTGATCTGAGATAGAGTCTCAGTGATAGGGACGAAGCCATCACACATGGCCAGCGTGCCATGACTCTTACCGCCACCAGAGATCATCAACGCCTCCGGATCGATAGGATTCTGGCTCGGGTCAAAGTCAGGCCCGCGCAGCTGTTTGATCACCTCAGAATAAGACATCATCTTGTTGTAGGCACACAAGCTTGTCTACGCTGACTATGCCTTCGCCGTCTTGTACGAGCCCTTATGGGTCATGCTAAATGCGGTGTATCCCTGAGGCTCGGGCTGGTTATTGTGTTTGGCCTACACGGAAAGACAAAGAATTAGTACAACAAAAATCATGAACGAATGAATTATTGATGAAACAAAACAAGGCACACATACCCATTTTTGGCGTATTGCTTGATGTTGGCATTGCCTTGGTGGTGTGGCACACCAACCAATTGGGCACGACGGTCCTTGGACATAGTGTGGGTGCTCAACCAAGCCTCTGTGCACCACCTGTCCACTATCATCTCCCAACAATCCATCTTATCAGCCAACCATCTCGGGGGCACCTATGAATGTAATTTAATGAAGAGTGAAACTAACTATTATAACTAAATAGAACTAACTAGCCCTAACAAAACTATTAAAGAATTGATCTTTGGAATGTACATACCTCCATGTACTCGGTCTTATCAAGGTAAATCTTTCGACATTCAGTCTTTGTCTTCGGCTCCCCTTGCTTGGCATACCAATCTCGAACAGCCTGAACACGCAGCTCGTGCCTCGTGTTATTCAATAAACTCTTGCACTCTTTCACGAGGTTCTTCTTGGCCGCCTCCTCCATCCCCTCCGCGACCCTAAAGTAACTCTACAATTATGCCATATAGATGCACAGATGAATAGTGAAATGATTTGGAAGGAAATAACAATATATAACATTGTATACTTTTTATTGGCTAAAATAATAGTTACCCAAAAATCAGCCAACACCTTGTCGGCCACGCTCACGTAAACAACACCATTCACATGTGTGTTTTCCGGGAGCAGAGCAGCTTGGTAGTGCTCCCACTTGAGTCCTGGCTCGGGAACCATACCCTCACCGGCAACTGCACTATCCCGGGGAAGTGCTCCCTAAGTAAAGCACCAAGGACGCACTTTGGATTCCGGGTATTCTTGGGGTAATCCCACTCCCTACATAATGATAAGGCAAAGACATTAGCTACTTGGTGAAATATAATGATATAAGGTACACAATATATATCAACTTACTTCTCGCCATCTGGCTCAATGAACGCCCTATGCTGCAACTCCAATCGGTCTGGAATTCGTGTCATACCATGTTGGTAGACCGACTTGCTGGCAGACGGGCTCTGCCTTTCTCCCTCAGCCTTCGCCTCGGCCCCCTCAGCCTCCGCATCAGCCTCCTCCTCAGCCTCGACCTCAGCCTCCGCCTCCGCCTCCGCCTCAGCCCCCTGCATCGGTGTCTGCTCCTGGACGGGAGGATCCCGCACCGGTGACACCCTCGTCTGCAAGGGTGAAGTGGGTGAGACAGAAGTAGCCGAGGGTAGTGGCGATTGGCTCCTATCAGGTAGCCTCCCTCTCCCACGACCACGTCCTTTGCCTCTCTTCTTTCCTCCGCCTCTCCCACAGGGCTCCTCGGCAAAGCTCTACAACAAAGTTCTCTGTAGCTGCCTAGGTGCTATCCTCAACTTATCCCCGCGTGCCATGTCTCACCACCTGGAACGTTAAATAGTTAAATAATTAGTACAAATTCAAGGACAATAATTAAACGAACAATAATAAATACATGAATAATTCAACTAATAATTGAATAATTAAACAAGAATGTTTGGATGCATACAAAGTACTAATAGTCGGGATCATCTGTCTCTTCTCCATGGTCAATTGAAGCAAAATCATCATCAGTATCACACGTGTCGTCATGACTGATATCGTCATTGGGTTCACGGACATCATGTGGAAGGCCTTTTTGTAACCGATCAAGCATTGATACCTCATCCGCATTGGTAACCTCTTCTACATGTGGACATCATGTGGAAGGCCATTTTTTAATTATGGTTAATACATTGGGATGCACGGCATGCACACCTACCATCTACTAGGTAAATTGAGATGGGTCCTAATCCCACCCGAGTATGTGTAGATTTGGTCATTTCCCCATGCTCTGCTCCCAATGCAACGCAAAATTTCGGCAACACCTCCCCGCTATTCTCCTGATACACGTCTCGGCAACTAACCGAGAGTATGTGTACCCGGAGAACAACAAGGAGGCGTTGTCGAAACTCTGCATGGGATCCAGAGCAAAGCGTGGGAACGACCCAATCTACACATACCCGGGCTGTCCATGGATAACGTTGGACAATTCGAAAGAATCACAGTTATAAATATGCAAATGCATGCACGAAGGCCGGAACATAGCAAAATAAAGGGGGTGGAGGAGGAGTTGACAAATGTGCTCACTTTCGAATGCACGGGAGGTCGTCGAAAACCAAACCCTCGCGGAGAAACTACTGCACATTTAAATGCACTCAATCAACACAAATACGCACTCGCAGTAATTAAATAATTACTAACTAAATTAAAAATTTCTCCCCCTTCTTCTTTCTCCTTTTCCTTTTCTTCTACTTCTTACTCTTTTTCTACTCGCGGTAATTAAATAATTGCTAACAAAATAATTCTCCCCCTTCTTCTTTCTCTTTTTCCTTTTCTTCTTCTTGTTCTTCTCTTAATCTCCTTCTAATTGCTAACTAAATAATTGCCTAAGTAATTGCTAACTAAATTTAACTAAAAATCTACCATTAAGTAATTGCTAACTAAATTTAACTAAAAATATACTACTAACAGATCTAACTAACATAGAAAAATGAACTAAAAAAGAAAAAAAAGGGGAGGAGGAGCTCACCGGCGAGTCAGGGCGGGTTGGCGCGGGGCGGCGGTGGGGCGGGGCTGGGCTGGCGCGGTGTGGTCGGGGTGGGCCTGGTGCGGGGCTGGCGCGGGGCGGAGCTAGCGCGGGGCTGCGCGGGGTAGAGGCGGGGCGGGTCAGGGTGGGCCTAGTGCGGGCGACGGCGGCTGGTCGGGGCGGGGCTGGCACGAGGCGGCGCCGACGAGTAAGGGCTGGCGCGGGGCGGGCGCGTGTCGAAGACGGCGGTGGGTCGGGAGAGCATATGGGAGAGACGTGAGAGAGAAGAGGATAGGGTAGTTAGGTCATGTCCTGCACGGGGGGATAACACTGGGCTATGCCGTCAGCTCGCTGTCGGCAAAGACAGCCATTAGTCTTTGCCGTCAGCTCGCTGTCGGTAAAGACAGCTGTTAGGCTTTTCCGTGAGCTGGCTGTCAGCATAGACAGCTCCCGTTAAGCCCTGGTCGGACGTGGGATCGGGAAGCTCCCTATGTCGTCAGCCTCCCTATGTCGTTAGTCTTTTTCTCCAGCTGACGGCTTAGATAAAGCGGACGGCATATATTTTCTATGTCGTCAGCATTGTTTTTGGCTGAGGGCAAAGTCTCTATGTTGTCAGTCTCGTGAAATTGTTGACGGCAAAGCTAAAAGCTGTCGGCAAATTATGTTTTTCCAATACTGGTAGGTATAAGCTACCACTTTCTTGTCTTGCATGAGGACACCACCAAGTCCTTGCAAGGATGCATCACATAAAATTTGAAATTATTTGGAATCATCGAGAGGAATTGGAACTGGAAGCAATGTAAGACTATGGAGTCCATACATTTTTATGCTATTGTGGAGGAGGTTGGATAAAGAGTTAGCCATTTTGGAGAAGTTCTCCGTAATTCTTCTACAATAGCTTGCAACCCCGAGGAAGCTTTGAACTTGCTTGACATTCTAAGGAGGCTCCCACTTGACAATGGCTTCAATCTTTTCAGGATTTATTTTGATACCCTTGTTAGACATTATGTGACCAATATACAACAACTCATTGATCCAAAATTCACACTTTGAGAACTTCACATAGAACCGATGCTATCTTAACTTGTCAAGCACAAGTCGAAGATGTTATGCATGTTCTTCTTCGGTCTCAGAGAAGACTAGAATGTTATCGAGATACACAAAGACGAACACGTTCTTGAAGGGAGAGAAGATGAAATTCATCATGCGAGAGAATGTTGGAGGAGCATTTGCAAGACCAAAGGACATCACCGTGTACTCATAAGAGCTAAATCTTGTCCTAAAGGCAGTATTGGGAATACCTTCTTCATGAATACGGATTTGATGATAGCCCATTTATTGATCGAGATTTGAGAAAACATTGGTCCATTTCAATTGATCAAACAATTCATTGATGTTGGGAAGTGGATACTTGTTCTTGATTGTCCTTTTACTCGATGGACGATAGTCGACACAAAGTCATTCTGTGCCATCCTTCTTATTGACAAATAGAACACCACAACCCCAAGGAAAATAACTTGGCTTGATCAAATCCAGACGTTCTTGTTCATCTAGCTATTTCTTCAATTCCTTCAGATGTTCAGGGCCAGGTGTATAAGTACGCTTGCAAACCGGTTCAATTCCAGGCTAGAGTTAATCACAAACTACACTTCTCATTGAGGAGGCATTCCTGGCAACTCTTCTAGAAAGACATCTTCTAATCACAAACGACGGGGACTTGAGATATAGATGAGATTTCCCCTTTCTCATTGAGAGCAAAGAGCTGAATTCTATCATCGCGGGCAGCAAAAATGACCACGTCTTCAAAAGGATGACTTAATTTGACTTCTTTAGAAGCATAATTAATCTTTACCTTGTGCGCCTCAGGCAAAGTTAATCCAAGAATCACATCAATGTTGGAATTGCCAAGGACAATCGGAGAAGCCAGGAATGCATAGTTGCCCATCTTCATAGAAACATCTGGAACCATCAATCACGAATACATGAATTTTCCTTGAGAAGCGATGGTCACAGGCTTAGACAATTGGTCCATGAACAAACCATGCTTAGCAACGAAAGGTTTTAATATGAATGAATGTGATGCACCAGTTTCAAACAAAACTTTTGCGGGAATAGAGTTAACCAATAGATTCCCCATAAGCACTTCAGAAGAATCCGCTGCTTGAGCTGCATTGACCATGTTCACTCTAGCTGTCTTGCGAATGTGCTTGCCCATTGCATTTCCTGGAGGCCTCACTAGAGGAGGAGGAAGAAAAAACCGTTGAGGACACTTGGGAGTATAGTGACCCTTCTGGCCACAATTGTGACAAGTAACATCTAAGAGCGGATGAGACTAAGCTGGAGGAGGAAGTCTTAACTTGGGCACATGAGGCCTCTACTGGAATCCTGGGTTTGGGTGGGTGGGAAGAGCCACGACAACCGTTCTGCTTCTGCCGAGGAGGAGGAAAAAATGGAGGAGGGTTTGGCACCCAGAACTTCTACTACTTAGGAACAATCTGAGAGGAGGACGAAGAAGGGTGAGAGTATTTGAACCACTTCTTGGAATTCTCAGCCTTGAGTTGTGTTGCTTCATACTTTAGAGCCATGTTGTAAAACTAATCAAACCCAGTGGGCTCCAGAAGAATGAAAGTAAGATGTAAATCTTCCCTGAGGCCACCTTTGAATTGGTAAATTTTGCTCTTCTCATCAGGAACATCTTGCTTGGCATAGCGGACTAGGTTCTTGCACTAGATATTATAATGATAGACACACGAGTTTGTGTGCTTGAGGTTTCTGAACTTCTCACACATTCCCTCGACATCACTTGTCGGGATATGTTTTAAGTCACGCGAAAGTCATCCCATCTGACAAGACGACTAGCTCGGGAATCCTTGTATTGCTGCCACCACTCTGCTGCCTGGCCCTTTAGCTGGAAGGTTGCAAACTTGACATAATCCTCAGGCCTGACATTATTGCACTCGAAATACTTGTTCATGTCGATGATCCAATCATCCCCATCAAAAGGCTGAGCACAATTGGTGAATGACCTGGGTTGATTGGCAAGGAACTGATTCAAAGTTGCGAACTATGACTGATTGTTGAAATTTCCTTGATGGACTTGATACCCTAGATTTATCTATTGCATCATCTGAAGCAGCATGTGAGTATTCGCATTGGTCACGGACAGTAGAGGTTTCCACGCCTTCGGAAGTGGAGGTGGGGTTGATAGAGACTTAGCATCATCGCCATCACGACTCGGGTTTTGACGAGTTCTTGGAGCCATCCTAGAGATGGATATGAATATTAGATTAGTTGAAAAAGATGAATCTGATAAGCTGAATTAAAGGCTCGAAATATTGCAACATGTAGTCTTAGCAATTTGGGTTCAAACTAGAATTAGTAAGAATGCTTCTAAGGATTAATGACAACATCATGAGATTTGAAAGCCACTTGCAATTACACAAGTACTGAACCAAGAGTTGCTTGGAACAAATGTATTACCCATCATACATCTCTTGGAGGAATTTTCTAGGTGACTACTGGAATTCCCACCTGAGAATTTCTGAAACATTTCTTGGCTATTTGTCAGGTTCTGGGTCGAGGAACCTCATCAATGTAATCAGCAGAAAAACCGCAACCGCAACCCTCAACTCATATCCGAGAGGTTTTGCAAACCCACCTACCTCGGACCTTCGAAAAAACCAACGATACTAGACCTGGTAGAGCATCTGAGCTATCTTCACTAGTACTGGGAAAAAGTTACGAAACTATTTGCCACCAAGCAAAGTATTGCATCCTCGTCCTGAGATACTAAGGAAACTGAACGATAACGATGTGTCGAGAACACCCTAGAGATCTACTCCCCGGGTACAATCCAAACGATCGGGAGGCACCAAGTGCAGAGTTCTATCACATCAACACCATAGAGGTTCGAAATTACCCATGTAAATTAAAATTCCTAAGTTTTGATTCCTCACCAAAGCAGAGAACACGAGTAACAAGAATCCTAGTCTCTGAAATAACTAGACTCAAAATAGTTTCCACTAGACTCGACTCGGCCAAGTTCATCATGCAAGGGGCTCCAATGGTCGGTATGGCTCTAATTACCAACTTGTAATGCCCAAGATACGGTACTATCCTTATTTGGGTCGAAGCCTTGATAGGGACAGAAGCGCATCTCGCTGTTTGGCAAGTATAGACATCATTGCAATACATGTAATACAGGAGATGGGTATATGAGTTTCCTTAGAGTCGCCACATGCTAAATTACATATTACATACAATCATCCATTCAAACATTCATTAGTGCAGGGTCCAACTAGAGACGAAATCAAAAGGCAAAAAAATGACGTCTATCTTGCTATGCCCAGGATGACGACCAAAGATCCATCTACTTGTCCGGGCAAGTGACGTCCAAACGCCCGCGCTCCTCGTCTTACTCCCACTGGATCTAGGAAGCATCACCTGTATCAACCTATGTTCTACCTGAACCTGTTGTGTTGTAGTAATCTGTGAGCCACAGGCACTCGGCAATCTCATTGCCCAAGATATTGAGTCTAATCAAGTTATTAGGTGAGGCATGTGAAAAGGTCAATATGGTTGACTAGAGGGGGGTGAATAGGAACTAGCAGTTTTTAGCTCTTCCTTAACAAATTAGGTTTGCCAACAAATAGGTTGTCTAGATAAGCAACTAGGTGGGCAACCTACATGACGCTAGTAACAAAAATAGCAAGCAAGTAATACATAGAAAGTAAAGGTAGGAAGTAACCACAAGTTGAACCGATGAAGACGAGGATGTGTTACCGAAGTTCCTTCCCTTTGAGGGGAAGTACGTCTCCATTGGAACGGTGTGGAGGCACAATGCTCCCCAAGATTCCACTAAGGCCTCCATATTCTCCTTTCGCCCTCACACAATGTGAGATGTCGTGATTCCACTAGTGGTGTACTTGAAGGCAGCGATGAAACCTTTACAAACAAGGTTGTGGCAATCTCCACAACTTAATTGGAGGCTCCCAACAATACCACAAAGCTTCACCATAACGGAATATTGCTTTGAGGTGACCTCAACTGTCTAGAGTGCTCAAACACATAGGAACAACAAGATCCGCAAGTGATTAGAGGGGTGATTCAAATTTCTCTTTGTGGATGTGTAGATCAAGGCCCTCTCTAGAAAACCCTAGAAGATCAACAAGTTATGTTGGCTAGGGAGATAGATCGGGCGAAATGGAGCTTGAGCAATAATTGGGCTTAGGTTGGGCAAAGGTGAGCTTCTTGGGGAAGAAGACCTCCTTTATATAGTGGGGGACAATTCCAACCGTTACCTAGTAACACAGCCCACGCATGAGAAGTATTACCACTTCAGGGAGCGATACTCCTGCCCATAAGAGGTAGTACCACTGCTAGGAGTGGCACTACCGGTGCGGATGCAAAGTAGCAGACGAGGAGCGGAGGCAGTGGAGAAGTAGTTCCGCCAGAGCAGTACTATCGCTTCCAGGAGCAGTGCTACCAATGATAAGGAGTAGTACCGCCTCCTACAGCCTCTCAAGATCCGCTGAGAATCTAGTACGAGAAGACGTTGTCGGATGTGGTGCAGTAGTAATAAGAGGTACTACTGCTCGGAGAGCGTATTACCGCTTAGAACTACTAGCCAGAAACCGCCCCGTCCAACATGAAAAGTGTCAAGACCCCATGGTAGTGGCACAACCAGCAACACTCTCTAGGGGCACTACCGCCCGAGAGTGCTTCTACCTTTGACCAGGGAGGTACTATTGTAGATAAGAGGTAGTAAAGCTGCTGGGAGCGGTACTACGTTAACGTCCAAGATGCGATCCTATCCTTATTTTGGCACGAGGGCCTCGACGGGGATAGAAGTGCATCTCATCGTTTCACAAGAATGGATATATTTACAAGTACATGTAAAGAAGAGACAAGTATATGGAATTGGCTTGCACTCGCCACAAGCTAATCATGATCATCTCAATACAAACATTCATTTAATCACCAGTCAGAAGAGCAGGGTCCGACTATGGATGAAATCAACAATAAAAAACAACGTCCATTCTTGCTATCGTAGTGTGTCTGCCTGGAACCCATCCTATGATCAATGAAGAAGAAGAAGAGAAAGAAACTCCAAATAGAAAAATCATCAGGCTCATGTTAAAGTATCATTTGACTTGTACCTACAACTATTGTTGTAGTAATTGGTGAGCCACACGGACTTAGCAATCTCATTTCCAACGTTATCGAGACTAGCAAAGCTTAATGGGTGAGGTATGGTTAAGTGGTGAGGCCACATCAAGCAGTGAGCATTTATTTGAGTGGCTAACTTACGAGTACAAGAATAAGAGGGGGTGATCTACGCATAAATAGACGTGAACTAATGATGATCAAGAAATGATCCTGAACACCTACTTACGAGTCAAACATAACCCCACTGTGTACTCTCTCGGATACAAAGCTCACGAGAAGAGACAATCACGTTTATGCACACAGTTGGCATATTTTAATTAATTTTACTTCAAGTTTTCTATGATCAGGTGTTAAACAAAGTTTCCAAGTTTCCAAATAACCATGGGCATGGCTTTCTGAAAGACATTAACCCTGCAGGCGTGCTCCAACTAGTCCATCACAAACTATCACAAGCTGCCCTGGAGAGAAAACCTCACAGCAAGACTGCAGGGGTAGCCCGAGGTATTATCGATATCCCAGTGCACATGACGTTGCAGGGGTAGCCCGAGGTATTATCGATATCCCAGTGCACATGACGTTCAAAAAGGTTAAAACAAATCCAGCAAGACTGCCCGATAGGCCAGATCCCAATAGGAGTCGCGCGTATCTCTTTCTCAAGGCACTACCGGATGGGAAAGCCTTCGAGTAAAACCAAGCATCGAGTTTCCCCTCGTTGGCCCTGCATTCTGCCCGTTTGGGACCAACACCATCAGCACTATCCCCCTATATATATTATGTTGAATTAATCCTCGGCTTCATGACGCCCTATGCTTTAATAATGGTCTTCAGTACTATTATGTTGAGCAAATATAGTACCAATGTTGGGCCTTGCTAGAAGAGTTTTATCCCAAAATGAAAATCAAGGGGGACCCCATAACACCCCAAACAAGTTAGGAACGTTCAGTATGGAACATAACACCGGTACATAAGTAACTAGGGCGGAAAAGATGGAACAAAACACCGAGCTAGAAGTCAAAGCCATCAACCTTTTACCAAGTATATAAGTGCATTAAATTAAATTAAATAAATATTTTGATATAAAAAGGAATGCTTGTTTTCACATGGAAGCATCTGCACCCACAACTAACAATGCTATACGAAGGCTGAGCAAGTGGTAACATAGCCAAACAAAGGTAGCTGGGATGTGGAGGGGTTAGAGGATTTTTATGGAAATATTGGGATGCTTGACATAACAGGTGGTAGGCAGCGAGACATAGCAATAGAAACAAGAGAACTAGCATAGCAATGATAGTAGTGGTATCTCGGGAAATGATAATCTTGCCTGAGATCCTGCTTGGAAGAAGAACGAATCCTTGAAGTAGACGAACCAACGTAGTCGAATGAATCCTCATACTCCGAAGCCGTCCGAAACTATACCGTGAACAGACAATCTGAAACTAACAATCAACACACGATAATCGCCACAACATATGCATGACATGATGCAGAAACACATATGATGCATGTCCAATTTAATATGCAAGGCATGACAATCACAACACACAAATACTACACATTAAGTGAAGTACAATAGGCAACGAGTTGCATATTGACGAAACTCCATATTTGAATTACTTTTTTTTGACCGGCTACTGTAGGGAAAACCCCCCACAACCTTTTTTCTTTTATTCCCATATATTTGAATTACTTAGTTCACCCTCATTTATTTACACGACAATTTAAATGTTGTTTATCATGGAAAGAGGTAAAGCATTGTTGGGACACCGATCCTAAGCCATATGAATCTAGCATGTAACACATCATATCACTTTGCGGCCTCACGCACGGTAATCCCCACGGCTTCCACCTTACCTTGGTCGGGAGGCATAGGTATATAAATATGTCACTAGCAATCATATGTCAAAGAACCAGGGTCGACATGACTAGTTATAGACCCAAGTGGTGCAACTATATAGGAACATGCATACATAACCTAGCAATGCAGGTGTCAGTCTTCAACATGTATAGTTGAGTCGTAGCAAGCTACATAGAATCCATTACATCGCATGACATTTCCTCTAAGGGACAGACATAGTAGCAAAAAAAGATACATTTCGACCAGTAGCAAGCTAAGAAAGCTCAGTTGAAGCACAAAGAAGCATTTTCCTGTAGAGCAATTTACCAAAGGCACGCAACTAGGTGTCGAATCCCACACATATAATTGCATTTCAAACATACACACAATATTCACGATATGTGTAGATACAACATGGCATCACAACATAACTCTACAACACGTGATTTATTTAGAAGGCTCCGAGGAGCCAACATAGTATAATGTTACAATCAGGGGGGTCACATGACCCAACATTCAGTACATACAAACAACAAGCGGAAGTTACATGTCTTGGTATATACATCTACTAAAAAGGGTTGGAAGAGCCTGAAAAGCTACAACGGCCCTACCAAAGGAGCTAGACCACTATCTTGGTTCCCAAGCTAATCCATCAGTGTCAACACCAAGAGGAAAACGTAAAGAGAGCAACGTCTATCTCTGCAAAAACGTAAATAAGGAACAGTCAGTATGAAGGTACTCTGCATCAAAACTAACTACTTATGCATCACGTTTCAATGAATGGGTTTGTGGGGTTTACTTCAAAAATTCCAGCTTCGACCTTTGGCTAATCTAGACTACGACAATGTATCATTCATCTCTCGTCTCCCTATGAGAAAGCACACACGAGTCCAACTAGCTAGTCACCATACAATACACCACTACGGATCTTCTCTCGCCTTCCTACGAGAAGGCGATCCATAGCACTCACACTTACTTTGCACATTTTAGAGTACCCATTAAAGTTATCTATGAACCTTGAAAGTCTCCAAGTAGTCCATATCCGAGGATGCGGCTATTCAAATAGATAGTTTACACTGTAGGGGTGTACTTCGTCACACATGCTCCCACCACTTATCGCCATGTGCACGTAAAACACGCACCTCGACAACCTTAAATCGGAAACCCGATGAGGGAGTCGGCCACGAACGTTAACCTACAACAACTCTAGCCCAAGGCAGTCGCCTATCTGAGTTGGATACAACAATCAATAATCCAGTCGTGTTTCATGATTCAGACTCTGAAGTTGTGTACCAGGCCTCAAGTTGGTCCCGGTTGGGCCGTTCATCCACTTCGTAGGCCCGACCACATCCTATGAATGTTTCAAACTACTGTGACTCCTGGGCAGAGAACGGGGTAGGCTAATATGCCGAGAGGGATCAAGTTATCGGAACCGAATGTGCAGTAGTAGCTAGTCTTGTAACACCAACACAAGATCTCAGGACCTAAGAGTGGCATCAATGAGACAACCCACAATGTAATCCTACATGACCTCTCATCGCTATCTTAACCAAAATGGGTTCACATGCTCAAATCTCATCAGTAGGACATGTTCATTCCAACTCATCGCCTAGATCGTTAGACCAACTTAACTCTAAGCATAGCAAGCATAACAGGGTAATGGAACAACATGGGTCAAGTATCTACCAGGTATGATAGGTTTCTTAGTTTAGCTATTTACCGTGACAATGACAAATCATGCAAAGGAATGGGTTCATCTATCGGGAACACAAGTAAATGTTGAGTCATCTTTCCTAATGCATAGAAATGAGAACAAGAGCGAGAGAGACGGATTGTATCGACATGTTCAAGGGGGAGTTGCTTGCATGTTGATTAAAATAACTCAGCTATTCTTCGATGTCGTCGATAACTATGTCTTGCAAGTCTATTGACAAAGTGAAACACATAACAATTTAAGCACGACAATTTCTTCACAATGAGGCATGAGCATCACATGTTAAGATGTTGCTGGTTTGAGCTAAAACCTCTAGTCATAGTTAAATGGGGTTCATTTGATCAATATAGGTCCAATTCAACTCCACATGTAAAACATTTAAATTCCTTTAATTGAATTGTACTAACCAGCAACTTTAGCTTGTTCAAACATGCATGAAAATGGTACCATCATATTCCATGAATTTTTCTGAAATGTTTTCATTCATAAATTGTTTCATTTGGAGCTATGGTTTAATTTCTATGAATTTTTGTAGTTTATACTAATTTCTAGAATTTCTTGAATTATTTTTATTCTAGAAAATTATTAACTGCGTCAGGTTGACGTCATCATGAGGTAAACAGGTCAACACACCCGGTCCAGGTCAAACCTGAGACGCGCGACCCATGACATTCTCACACAGACTAACCAAGATAACTAACTTAAACTAATTTAAGCAGAGGGAATAACTAGTGAGGTGGGGTATAGTGTTAGTGTCATGGCTTAATTAAGTGGGTGGTTATCCCCTAATTAACCACCTGACCAGCTCGGCCCGCATGGCAGCGAGTCAGGCCTGGGGGCTCGTTGTCAGTGGCCTGTGGCCACGGCGGAATCCACCCTAGAGCCACGGGGACAACGGAGAAGAGCACCTGGGCACTCCTCGCTCTCAAGCGCATCTAATGGAGGGGTCAGGGCGGCGCGAGGTCACCGGAGCCCAAGAGAAGCTAGCCTGTGGCGGCACCCGGAGCACGGCGCTTGCGGGGTAGCAGCTACGCGGTACGAGCGGCGAGGTAGGCAAGGAGCGGAGGAAGGCGCCCTCACA
Organism: Hordeum vulgare subsp. vulgare; assembly: GCF_904849725.1. NCBI lineage: Eukaryota > Viridiplantae > Streptophyta > Magnoliopsida > Poales > Poaceae > Hordeum > Hordeum vulgare. Next base: position 372,599,621 of record NC_058521.1, read on the forward strand.
GTGATGCGGATGGCGACATCGGCGAGGTCGGGGACGGCCCAAGCAGGGCAAATCAAGGGCGGCGTCCTTCGGTGCTCGGCAGTGGAAACAACGATGGTGGCGATGCTGCGTGGCCTCCGGTACCGATTCCTTCAACAAAGAGAAAGAGGTGATCGACGAGACAGCTATGGGCACAGCAGGGGGCTCGACAGTGCTAGTTGCCGCGATGGTGGTGAACGGCGGTGATTAGCGTGCTCGGGTCCATGCATGAGAGAGAGATAGGGACAGATCATGACGAGAGTGAATTAGGAGGGGGAATGGATACATACAGCATTCATGTGGTCATCTGGAGTGTCGCACTGGCCAGGGTGGTCCAGGCACGCAGGCAAGAGGTGGAGGCCTCGGGCACGCGTGTGCTGCCAAGCCTCGTCCTCATGGGGAGAGGTGGACGATGACTAGCAAGGTGGGCTAGGCCGGCCGCCTCCTCGGCCTGGGAAGCCACCTAAGCTTTCTGCCTTTCTTTTTATTTTGGTTTATAATAATAGAAATGCATTTCCTAAAACCCTGAGAAAATATATGTGGGCAGATGGACTTATCGAAAGGCACACAATTATTCTTAGTGTTTGTTGACATATATTTAATATATATAAAATATATATCCAATGAAAATAGGGTGCAATTTAATTCAAATACCCAATATAAAATGTTTCTATGATCCCAAAATATTGGTTGACATTTTCACCTCATGCCAATATTTTATTAGAATACTAGGGACATTTTCTTGGATATCTTTGAAACAATTTGTATACTGCTTATATGAAAAATATTGAATTTTGAAGTTTAATCATTCCTCATTTCAGTTTTAAAAATAAAATAAAAATGCATGCATGAATGCATTACCAAGCATAGTAAAACTAGGGCTGTGACAACTCACCCCCACTAAATTATCTTAGCATTCCCCGGTTGCTTCATCCTCAGAATGATGATACCATTGAACCTTGAGAAACTTGATGTTGCAACATCGAGTGTTGCGCTCGGTTTCATCGAGAATACGAACAGGATCTTCTCGATATGAAAGTCATCTTGGAGATCAAGTGTTTCATGGTCCACTTTGCGGATAGGATCCTTGAAGCAATGCCTGAGTTGAGAAACTTGGAAGAAATCATGAACTTTGCAAATTTGCGGGGGTAGTTCCAATTGGTAGGGAATCTCTCCTCGTTTAGCGAGAATGCAAAAAGGACCAATGTAACGAGGAGCCCATTTTCCTTTTATACCGAAGCAATGGGTAGCCTTCAAAGGTGAAACTGGAAGATATGCTTTTTCGTCTACTTCAAAACTTACTTCCTTATGATGGCGGTCATATTGGCTCTTTGGACAAGGTTGGGCAGTTTTGAAATTTTCAGGAATGACGCGAACTTGTTGTTCTGCCTCCTAGATCATATTTGGTCCAAAGAATTGTCTTTCACCGGTTTCTGGCCAGTTTAATGGCGTTCGACATCTTCGTCCATACAGAACTTCGAAAGGAGCTCTGCCAGACTTAACTGGAAGCTGTTGTTATAAGAAAATTCGGTGAATGGAAGACACTTCTCCCAATTTATTTGGAATGAGATAACACAGGCTCTGGGCATATCTTCAAGAATTTCACTGACTCTTTCTACTTGACCACTTGGCTGAGGGAGATAATCGGCGCTAAAGGAGAGATGGGTTCCCATAGCATTATGTAAACTTTCCAAAAATCGAGAGGTGAAAAGACTTCAACAGTTTGAATTGATTTCTAAAGGAGCACCATAAAGAGAAACTATTCGAGAAACATGTAGGTCTGCTAACTGACTAGCAGTTACACTTTCTCGAACTAGAAGGAAATGAACAACTTTGGAAAGGCGATCGATGACCACGAAGATGTTATCATTCCTTTTCTTAGTCTGTGGAAAGTCGGTGATGAAATCCATACTGACCTTGTCCCATTTCCACTCGAGAATAGCCAAGGGTTGAAGAGTGCCAACACCCCTTTGATGCACTACCTTAACTCGACGACAAACATTATAGTTAGCAATGAATTGAGTGATTTCTCTCTTCATTCGGGTCCACTAAAACCTCTGGCGTAGGTCTTGATATATTTTAGTACTACCGGGATGAATCATGAGAGGAGATTCATGAAATTCTTTAAGGATCAACTCTCGCATATGTTGCTTCTTGGGAACCACAAGGCGATTCTCAAAGAATACAACACCTTGACCATCTACACAGAAGGGACAATCAACTCTTTTGGAAAGATTGCTCTTGTTCCGGGAAATTCCAGTATCATGCTTCTGCGCTTCTGTGATCTGATCCTCAAGAGTCGGTTTCGCCACCAAGGTAGAAAGGAATCCTTGTGGAACAATGTGAAGATTAAGCATACGAAATTCCTCATGGAGAAGAGGTTAAATTTGTAGCAACATGAGGTTGTTATAATAGGATTTACAACATAGTTCATCATCCATGACATTGGCTTTGCCTGGGTTGTAAGATATTCCTTAATTGTAATGCATAATCAACTTGACCGAATGTATTTGCATGAGATTCAAATCCGGTTGGGTGAATATAAACTTCAGACTCTCGTGATCAGTGTATATTTCACAACGATTACCCAGAAGGTAATGTCGTTAGGTTAAAAGTTCATGAACTATAGCGACAAGTTACAAATCATGTGTTTGATAATTCTCCTCATGTGGACGCAATTTTCGAGAAGCGTAGGCAATCACATGATGATCTTGCATAAGAATGCAACCTAGTCCTTGACGCGAGGCATCACAGTAGATAATAAAGTCCTTGGTGAAATCCAGGGGCACAAGTACCGGGGTAGTAGTGAGTCATCTATTCAGCTCCTGAAAACTTTCCTAACACAATGGGGTCCACTCGAACTTCTTATATTCCTTGAGGAGTTTAGTTAGAGTTTTGGAAACTTTGGAGAAGTTCCCAACAAAACAACGACAATAGCTCGCTATGCCGAGGAAACTCCTAACTTGCTTCACCGATTCAGGTGGAGTCGAATCAAGAACAGCATGAACTCTCTCGGGATTGACAACAATACCTTTCACAGAGATTTCGTGGCCTAGATAGGTCACTTGTGGCAAGCAAAATTCACAGTTGGAGAATTTTGCGTACAGGTGGTGCTCTCAAAGTTTTGTCAATACCAGCCTAAGATGCTCAACATGTTCTTCTTCATTCTTCGAGTAAATCAGGATATCATCAAGGTAAACCACGATGAATTTATCCAAATACTCCATGAAGATCGAATTAATTAAGCGGGAGAAGGAGGCTGAGGCATTGGTTAGACCGAAGGACATGACGGTCTACTCATATTGGCCATAACGAGTGTCAAAATCCGTCTTAGGAATGTCCATGTTCCTGGTTTTGATTTGATGATAACCTAATCTCAAATTCATCTTGGAAAATAATGCATATCCAGTGAGGTGATCATACACATCGTTGATCCTAGGGAGCGGATATTTGTTCTTTATCGTGACCAGTTTAATCGGTCAATAATCTACAACCATCTGATATCTACCATCCTACTTCTTGACAAAGACGACATGACAAGCCCATGAAGAAGAACTAGGACAAATGAAACCTTTCTTCAAAGATACATCGAGTTGGATTTTTAGCTGAACTAGCTCTAGAGGGGACATCTCATAGGGTCTTCTAGAAATTGGAGCGGTTCCTAGAATAAGTTCTATGACAAACTCTACTTTTGTGTCAGGTGGAACACCTCGCATTTCTTCTAGAAAGAGATCCAGGAAGTCATGGACTACTGGGATGTTTTCAAGGTCTAGAAGAGAATTGGAATTGAGAGAGAAAATCCGGCCTTCTGGAATATTGGTTTGGACATTGACTATGTGACTAGAATTGTGGGTAAGCTGAACAGACCTAGTGAAACAATCAATTTTGGCATGATGAGCTATCATAAAGTCCATCCCCAAAATGATATTTATGGCCCAAGATTTGAGAGCTATCAAAGAAGCAAGGGACACCAAACCGTCAAAAAGGATTTGATTTCCATGGCTCACTCTAGAAATTTGCCATCTAGAACCTGGAGTTTGAATTTCCCAAGGAGTGGGCATAATATAGAAGGATATATCATGCGATAGGGCCATACCTTTCAGAAATGAAAGAGTGGGATGCTCCAGAGTCAAATAGAACTGAAGCGGGATGAGAATTGACAACAAACATCTTAAGCATGACGTCAACATCATCTTGAGCTCCTTATGTAGATACATGGTGCACACATCCACGAATTAGAGCAACTAACCTTTCATTAGGCCTCTTGGTTGGTGGCTTGCAACGAACAACACCCATTCCTGAAGGGGGTTGAACATAACCACGTAGAGGACAATCCCTTCAATAAAGTCCTGGCTGGCTACATTTGAAGCATGCTCCATAAATGGGACATGGATCTTGGTTGAACACTTGGTTGATGAGGTTCCTCTGGGGAAGACTTGGTTTCGACAAACGAGGCATCACATAGGATGGCCTCGGTGCATATCTTGGAGGAAGAGCAACATTCGGTATCCATATCATATGCTTCTGGGATAGAGAGATTGAATAAGATCCAACATCATGGTTGTGCTTGCAAGATTCCTTGTAGGTCATCCTGCATGTTTCTGCTTGGATGGCTTTGTTCACAATAACCTGGAAACTGATGAACTCATGCAAACTGATATCATGATGAAGCTTTGGTTTATGACCTTTCCTGAACCTAGCTTGCTTCATAGCATTTGTGGAAATTCTTCAGGGGCGTAACGGGGAAGGCATCCAAAGTCACGACTGTGAGCATCCACATCCATCTTTTATTGAGACAAATTGCAAAACACCTCTTGCTTTCGATCTATCAGGGCATGTGGAATATTATGCTAAAAAAACCTCAAATAAATCCTCTCATGAATTAACTTGTCCTGCTGGACGCACGGTCTCGAAGTTCTCCCACCATAGGCTAGCAGAACCTTCAAGGTGATATGTGGCATAGGTAACCTTGTATCCTTCAGCCACGTTTGTATAATGCAGCATGTTGTTGATACTTTGGAGGAAATCATCTACATCTAGTGTCTCAATGGAGTGGTGGGAGGTGTGCGGACTCAATTTGATGAAGTCTCTGATGGATACTAGCTCACTACGCTAATGGTTTGTATTTTGCTCGATGTGCTCCAACAGACGGTTGGTGGCACGCTTGTTCCTCTCAATTTCTAGCAGAACTTCCGCCAACAATGGCGGGTCGGGAGGAACTTCTTCATCCCTACCACCTCCATGGTTCTGACCACAACGAGCAGAACTCCAGTTTACTCGCGACATCCTGAATGACACAACCAGGGTTCAGAAAAATGGAAGAACACTGAAACTCTATCGAAGCCTAGGATAACTCGGACAACATAGCGGTTGTACCGACATGAAACGTGAGGCAACCTGCAAGAGATTTGAGCAGCATAACAACTCAACATCATAGGTTCAAGGTGCAGCGAGAAAATAGGCATCACTTCTCATGACTCTGGTGATAACAGGATTGACACACAAGGGCCATCCTATAAGTCTATGGATCCAATACTCGTGTTTCATAGAAGATAACAGGGTGACTCAGAATAGAGTGACTCGAGGAAAGGATTAAATAGAATCAATGTTCCCTTCCACAAACGATTCCCTTACATAAATAAAGCATTTCTAGACTCAACATCGATCAGTTTGGCTTGGTAATCCTATAGACAATCAAGCTCTGATACCAACGTTATCAAGACCCCGATCCTAAGCCATCTGAATCCATCATGTAACACATCATATCACTTTGCGGCCTCACGCACGCTAATCCCCGCAGCTGCCACCTTACCTTGGCCGAGACCGTTTGCACCGTTTGGCTCGCGTATGTGAATATGTCGCTAGCAATCATATGTCATAGAACCTGGGTCGACATGACTAGTTATAGACCCAAGTGGCGCAACCATACAGTAACACGCATACACAACCCAGCAATGCAGGTATAGGTCATCAACGTGTATAGACGAGTCATAGCAAGCTACATGGACTCCATTACACCGCATGACATTTCCCTAAAGGGACACACACAGCAGCAAAGAAGGATACACAATACTCAATCAATGTGTTTGGAGGAGTATCAAGATACCAAGGCTCACTTGGAAGCACAAAAAGGCATTTTCCTGTAGAGCAGGCTACCATAGGCACACAGCTAGGTGTCGAATCCCACACATACCAATGCATTTCAAACATACACACAATATGCACGATATTTGTAGGTACAACATGGCATCACAACATTACTCTACAACACATCATTTATTTAGAAGGCTCCCACGAGCCAACATAGTATAATGTTACAAGAAGGGGGGTCACATGACCAACATCCAGAGCATAAAAACAACAAGAAAAAGTTACATGTTTGGGCACAGACATCCACTAAAACGGTTGGAAAAGTCTGAAAAGCTACAACGACCCTACCAAAGGAGTGAGACCAGTATCTGGATTGCCAAGCTAATCTGTTAATGTCAACACCAAAAGGAAAATGTAAAGAGAGCAATATTTATCTCTGCAAATACATAAATAATAAATAGTGAATACAAAGGTGCACTACAAGTCTTACATCAGAATTAACTACTTATGCATGATGTATCAATGAACGAGTTTGTGGGGTTTACTGTAGAAATAACATCTTTGACCTTTGGCTAATCTATACTAAGACAATGTATCATTCCTCACTCGTCTCCCAATGAGAGAGTGGACACGAGTCCATCTAGCTAGTCGCCATACAATACATCACTATAGATCCTCTCTCGTCTTCCTACAAGAAAGCCATCCATAGCACTCACACTTAACTTGCACATTTTAGAGTATGCATTAAAGTTATCTAGGAACCATGCAAGTCTCCATGTAGTCCATATCCCAGGACCCTGTAGAGGTGTACTTCATGACACATGCTCCCGCCACTTATCTCCATGTGCACGTAAAATAGGCACCTTTGCGACCTTCAAGCGGAATACTAGCGAGGGAGTCGGCCCCGGACGTTAACCTATAACGACTCTAGCCCAAGGCAGTCACCTATCTGAGTTGGTTACTGATACGTCCATTTTGCATCATGCTTTCATGTTGATAGTTACTGCTTTTTGGGCTGTTATATTACTTGTGGTACCATATTTATGCCTTCTCTCTCTTATTTTGCAAGGTTTATTTGAAAAGGGAGAATTCAGGCAGCTGGAATTCTGGACTGGAAAAGGAGCAAATCCTAGTCCACTATTCTGCACATCTCCAAATGCCCTAAAAAGTTATGTGGATTTTTTTGGGATTATATAAAAAATACTGGGCGAAAGAACTACAAGAGGGGGGCTGCCAGGGCGCCACAAGCCCTGACACCGCCACCCCCTGGTGGCGAAGTGGGGGCTTGTGGGCTCCGTGACGGCCCACTAGCCCCCCTCTTTTGCTATATGAAGCGTCTTGGTCCAAAAAAAATCAGAAGGGAGCTTTTTCGTGGTTTCGCCGCCGCCATGAGGCGGAACTTGAGCAGATCCAATCTAGAGCTCCGGGAGGACGATCATGCCGGGGAAACATCCCTCCCGGAGGGGGAAATCGTCTCCATCGTCATCACCAACACTCCTCTTGTCGGAGGGGAGGCATCTTCGTCAACATCTTCATCAGCACCATCTTCTCTCCAATCCCTAGTTCATCTCTTGTAATCAATCTCCGTCTCACGACTCCGATTGGTACTTGTAAGGTTGCTAGTAGTGTTGATTAGTCTTTGTAGTTGATGCTAGTTGGATTACTTGGTGGAAGAGTTTATGTTCAGATCCTTGATGCTATTCATTACACCTCTGATCATGATTATGATTATGCTTTGTGAGTAGTTACTTTTGTTCCTGAGGACATGGGATAAGTCATGTCAATAATAGTCATGTGAATTTGATAATCGTTCGGTATTTTGATATGTTGTATGTTGTCTTTTCCTCTAGTGGTGTTATGTGAACGTCGACTACATAACACTTCACCATATTTGCGCCTAGAGGAAGGCATTGGGAAGTAGTAAGTAGATGATTGGTTGCTGGAGTGACAGAAGCATAAACCCCAGTCTATGTGTTGCTTCGTGAGGGGCTGATTTGGATCCACTAGTTTAATGCTATGGTTAGACTTTGTCTTAATTCTTCTTTTGATTTGCGAGAGAGGTTAATCATAAGTGGTATGCTTGTCCAAGTAAGGGCAGTACCCAAGCGCCGGTCCACCCACATATCAAACTATCAAAGTAACGAACGCGAATCATATGAACATGATGAAACTAGCATGACAGAAATCCCCGTGTGTCCTCGGGAGCGTTTTTCCTCCTATAAGACTTTGTTCAGGCTTGTCCCTTGCTATAAAAGGGATTGGGCCACTTGCTGCACCGTTTCTACTACTTGTTACTTGTTACTTTTTTCTTGCTACGTTTCACCTCACTACACAATCACTTGTTACCGCTACTTTCAGTGCTTGCAGTTATTACCTTGCTGAAATCCGTTTATCAGAGCCTTCTGCTCCTCGTTGGGTTCGACACTCTTACTTATTGAAAGGACTACGATTGATCCCCTATACTTGTGGGTCATCAAGACTCTTTTTTGGCGCCGTTGCCGGGGAGTGAAGCGCCTTTGGTAAGTGGAAATTGGTAAGGAAATATTTATATACTGTGCTGAAATTTATTGTCACTTGTCACTATGGAAACTATTCCTTTGAGGAGTTTGTTCGGGGTATCTTCACCACGAACGGAAGCACTAGGAGTTGTTCCTCGACCTGAGGTACCTACTGAAAATATCTTTTATGAAATTCCTTCGGGTATGCTTGAGAAACTGTTGGCTAATCCTTTTACAGGAGATGGATCTTCACATCTAGATTTGCATCTAATCTATGTAGATGAAGTTTGTGGTTTATTTAAGCTTGTAGGTTTGCCCGAGGATGAGGTAAAGAATAAAGTCTTTCCTTTATTTTTGAAGGATAAGGCGTTGACATGGTATAGGCTATGTGATGATACTGGATCATGGGGCTACAATCGGTTGAAATTGGAATTTCATCAAAAGTTCTATCCTATGCATTTAGTACATGGTGATCGGAACTTTATTTATAACTTTTGGCCTCGTGATAGGGAAAGCATAGCTCAAGCTTGGGGGAGGCTTAAATAAATGCTATATTCAAGCCCCAATCATGAGCTCTCGAGAGAAAACATCACTCAAAACTTTTATGCTCGGCTTTCTCATGAAGATCGTACCATGCTTGACACTTCTTGTATCGGTTCTTTTATGAAGAAGGATATTGATCGCAAGTGGAATTTATTGGAGAGAATCAAAGCAACTCTGAAGATTGGGAGCTGGAGGAAGGTAAGGAGTCAGGTATGAATTTCCAGTTTGATTGCGTTAAATCTTTTGTTGAGACAAACACTTCTAGAGATTTTAGCGCTAAGTATGGACTTGACTCTGAGATAGTAGCTTCTCTATGTGAATCTTTTGCTGCTCATGTTGATCTTCCCAAAGAGAAGTGGTTTAAATATCATCCTCCTTTAGAAAGCAACATAGCCAAAACCAATCTAGTTGAGGAGAAAGTCATTGCTTTTAGTGATCCTGTAGTTCCTTGTGCTTACACTGAGAAACCACCATACCCTGCTAGGATAAAAGATTATTCTAAAGCTCCAACTGTGATACGTAGGGGTTACATTAGACCACTTGCACCCCCTGAAGAGATTAGAGTTGAACCTAGTGTTGCTATTATCAAAGATCTCTTAGCCAAAGACATAGATGGGCATGTTATCAAATTCTGTGAGGACTCCGCTAGAATTGCTAAACCTCACGCGAAAGACAAGCACGGACATGTAGTTGTCCTACCCGTTGTTTCTGTTAAGATAGGAGATCACTGTTACCATGGTTTATGTGATATGGGAGCTAGTGTTAGTGCAATACCCCGTTCTCTATATGATGAAATCAAAGATGAGATTGCACGTGCTGACTTAGAACCCATTGATTTCACTATTACGCTAGCTAATAGAGACACTATCTGCCCTCTGGGAATTGTGAGAGACGTAGAAGTCCTATGTGGTAAGACGAAGTAACCTACTGATTTCCTCGTCCTTGGTACTGCACCAGATAGATTTTGTCCCATCATATTCGATAGACCCTTCGTCAACACTGTCAATGCTCACATTGATTGCATTAAGCAGACTGTCACAGTAAGTTTCGAGGGTGTGTCCCATGAATTTAACTTCTCCAAGTTTGGAAGACAACCCCATGAAAGAGAGTCGTCTGGTAGAGATGAAATTATTGCTCTTGCCTCTATTGACGTACCTCCTACGGATCCTTTAGAGCAATACCTTCTTGAGCATGAAAATGATATGCATATGGAGGAGAGAGATGAGATAGATAAAATTGTCTAAGAACAATATCCTATTCTCAAGAATAATTTGCTTGTTGAACTGCTTGGGGATCCTCCCCCACCAAAGGGTGATCATGTGTTTGAGCTTAAACAGTTGCCTGCTACTCTTAAGTATGCCTATCTTGATGAGAAGGAGATATATCCTGTCATTATTAGTGCTCTCGTCTCGGAGCACGAAGAGAAGAAGTTACTAAGGACTCTGAGGAGGCACCGCGCTGCTATGAGATATACTCTTGATGATCTTAAGGGTATTAGTCCTACTCTATGTCAGCACAAGATTAAAATCGATCCTGACTTTAAACCAGTTGCTGATATCAGAGGAGATTAAATCCTAAGATGAAAGAGGTCGTTAGAAAATAAATATTAAAGCTTCTCGAAGTAGGAATCATTTATCCGGTTGCTCAGAGTGATTGGGCAAGTCTAGTACATTGCGTACCTAAGAAGGGAGGTATCACCGTCGTTCCTAATGATAAGGATGAACTAATCCCACAAAGGATTATTACTGGCTATAGGATGGTGATAGACTTCCGGAAACTGAACAAGGCAACCAGGTAAGATCATTATCCTTTGCCATTTATCGACCAAATGCTAGAAAGGCTATCAAAGCACACACACTTCTGCTTTCTAGTCGGTTATTCAGGTTTCTCGCAAATACCTGTTGCACAATCTGATCAAGAGAAATCCACTTTTACCTGCGCTTTCGGTACCTTTTCCTATAGACGTATGCCTTTTGGCTTATGCAATGCACCTGCCACCTTCCAAAGATGTATGATGGCTATATTCTCTGACTTTTGTGAAAAGATCATCGAGGTTTTCATGGATGACTTCCCCGTTTACGGGTCTTCCCTTGATGATTGCCTCAGCAACCTTGATCGAGTCTTACAGAGATGCGAAGAAACCAACCTCGTCTTGAATTGGGAGAAGTGCCACTTTATGGTTAATGAAGGTATCGTCTTAGGACACAAAATCTCTGAAAGAGTCATTGAAGTTGATAAGGCTAAGGTTGATGCAATTGAGAAAATGCCTTGACCCACGGATATCAGAGGTATACGAAGTTTCCTAGGTCATGTTGGTTTCTATAGAAGGTTCATTAAAGACTTCTCTAATATTTCTAGGCCTCTTACCAACCTCTTGCAGAAGGATGTTCCTTTTGTTTCTGATGAGGATTGTGAGGAAGCCTTCGAAATACTTAAGAAGGCTTTGATAACCGCACCTATTGTTCAACCACCTGACTGGAACTTGCCCTTTGAAATCATGTCCGACGCTAGTGATTATTCTATTGGTGCTATTCTAGGACAAAGAGTTGACGAGAAGTTGAATGTCATTCACTACGCTAGTAAAACTCTAGACAGTGCCCAAAGAAACTATGCCACTACGGAGAAGGAATTTTTAGCAGTCGTGTTTGCATGTGAAAAGTTCATATCTTATATACTCCCTCCATTCCTAAATATAAGTCTTTTTAGTGATTACACTATGGGACTACATACGGAGCAAAATGAGTGAATCTACACTCTAAACTATGTCTATATACATCCGTATATGGTCTCCTAGTCAAATCTCTAAAAAGACTTATATTTAGAGATGGAGGAAGTAGTTGACTCTAAAGTCACTATTCACTCTGATCATGCTGCTATTAAGTACCTTATGGAGAAGAAGGACGCTAAGCCTAGGCTGATTAGATGGGTTCTCCTGCTACAGGAATTTGATTTGCACGTCGTTGACCGAAAGGGTGCTGGCAACCCTGTAGCAGATAACTTGTCTAGGCTAGAGAGTATCCTTGATGACCCACTACCTATTGATGATAGCTTTCCTGATGAGCAATTTAATGTCATCCACACTTCACATAGTGCACCATGGTATGCAGATTATGCAAACTATATCGTAGCCAAATACATACCACCCAGTTTCACCTATCAGCAAAAGAAGAAATTCTTGTTTGATTTGAGACACTACTTTTGGGATGATACTCACCTTTATAAGGATGGAGTAGATGGTGTTATTAGACATTGTGTGCCGGAACATGAACAGGGACAGATCCTGTAGAAGTGTCATTCCGAAGCCTACGGAGGACACCACGGTGGAAATAGAACTGCCCATAAGGTATTGCAATCAGGTTTCTATTGGCCCGCTCTCTTCAAGGATGCCCGTAAGTTTGTCTTGTCTTGTGACAAATGCCAAAGAATAGGGAACATCAGTAAGCGTCAGGAAATGCCTATGAACTATTCACTTGTCATTGAACCATTTGATGTCTGGGGCTTTGATTATATGGGACCCTTCCCGAGTTCCAATGGGTACACTCACATCTTAGTTGTTGTGGATTATGTTACTAAGTGGGTAGAAGCTATCCCCACTAAAATTTTTGATCACCACACCTCTATTAAGATGCTTAAAGAAGTCATATTCCCAAGATTTGGAGTCCCTAGATACTTGATGACTGATGGCGGTTCACACTTCATTCATGGTGTTTTCCGCAAGATGCTAGCTAAGTATGATGTCAACCATAGAGTTGCATCTCCTTATCATCCTCAGTCTAGTGGTCAAGTGGAGTTGAGTAATAGGGAGATCAAGTTGATCCTACAAAAGACCGTCAATATATCTCGAAAGAACTGGTCTAGCATACTTCACGATGCACTATGGGCTTTTAGGACTGCTTATAAGAATCCCATGGGCATGTCACCGTATAAAATGGTTTATGGTAAGGCCTATCGTTTACCTCTTGAGCTGGAACACAAAGCTTATTGGGCAATCAAAGAGCTCAACTTTGATTTCAAACTTGCCTGTGAGAAGCGGTTGTTTGATATCAGCTCGTTAGATAAATGGAGAGCCCGGGCATATGAGAATGCCAGGTTGTTCACGGAAAAGGTCAAGAGATGGCACGACAAACGAATACAAAAATGAGAGTTCAACGTAGGTGATTATGTCCTGCTATTCAATTCTCGTTTGAGATTCTTTGCAGGCAAGCTTCTCTCTAAATGGGAAGGTCCCTATGTTATCAAGAAAGTATATCGTTCCGGCGCCATCAAAATCAATTACACGAAGGAAATTTTCCTAGAGTGGTAAATGGGCAAAGAATCAAGCATTACATCTCTAGTACTGCCAAAAATGTTGAGACCAATATCATCAATGTCATAACTCCAGAGGAGTACATAAGGGATGTTTATCAGCCTGTTTCAGACCTGAAAACGAAGATGTATCTGTTTCGGTAAGAAATTGGACTCCGATGCTTTTCCAATAGGAAATTTCTTCCTCTTTGGAACTTTTGGAAAATTAGAAAAATAAAAAGCAGACCGGAGAGCGAACGAGGCGGCCACAAGCCCTGCCACCGCCCCCTACCCCCTGGTGGCGGAGGGCAAGCTTGTGGGCACCTCGTGTGCCTCCCGGACTCCGTTTTCTTGCGGAGGACTCCTTCTGGCCCAGAAAAAATCAATATATACTCGCCCGAAGGTTTTGATCTCCGTAACACACAGTTTTCCTCTGTTTTCGTTTCAAGCTTGTTGTCTGCCGCAGATTTAGGTCAAGATGTCTTCTCAAGATTCACAAGAAGAGATATATGTGGATGATGATCTTGCTAACTCTAGGATTAATGGGGACTTGGAACCATATGGCTGGACCACTGATGAGGAAGAAGACTATGAGCCCAAGGGGAAGGAACAAATGAGTTCCGATGAAGAGGAGGCTCCTCTACCTCAACCTGCAAACACCCATGTGGAGTTCAAGAAGTTAAGCCTCCCCAACTCCAGGAAGAAGCCTAAGACCTTGTTTATCCCTTCTCGTTTCTTGCAGGAGAGTAAGCAGGAACTTTGCCATAGAGTGTTGAAGCTTGAGGAGGAAAATGACGATCTGAGGGAGCAAAACTTTTTGCTCAAGTGGAAATTAGACAAGCTCAAGACTACTCCAACAACTCCACCACCATCACCACCGAAGGAAGACAACTAAGCATTATTATGGGCAATCCCCTTGGCTTCTGCCAAGCTTGGGGGAGTTTCCCTGGTATCGTATCACCTTTATATATTTTGCTTTTACCTTTGTTTTAGTTCTTTCCTTTTCAGTTTTTATTTCTTATCTTAGAGGAATAAGTCTTTAGTTTTTAGTTTGAGTCTTTTGCAATTGTCTCTCCCCCGATGTATTCGAGCTTACGAGTTGTATAATAAAGAGTGTCTTTGTCAAGGGCTTTGCTTTCTGCCATGATCAAAGGTATGAAAAGAATGATAGCATGAAAGATCATGAGATGATCTTATGGAAAGTGATAACTTCACGTATGACACGTATGATGATTGAAACTTGTTGAGAATAAGTCAACATAGACCTCAGTCATTGTTGCAATTAATAAGAAGTAATAAGGAAAGAGAGGTTAACATATAAATATATCATCTTAGACACTTTTTACAATTGTGAGCACTCACCAAACTATTACATGCCTAGGAGTAGATGTTGGACAAGGAAGACAACATAATGAATTGTGTTTGCTTGGTTCCAAACAATGTTATATGATTAGAGATCCCTTAGCATGTGACGATTGCTTCCACCTCTTATTAGCCAAAACTCCCGCACCAAGTAGAGATACTACTTGTGCATCCATAAACCTCCAACCAGTTTTGCCATGAGAGTCCACCATACCTACCTATG
Organism: Hordeum vulgare subsp. vulgare; assembly: GCF_904849725.1. Lineage (NCBI taxonomy): Eukaryota > Viridiplantae > Streptophyta > Magnoliopsida > Poales > Poaceae > Hordeum > Hordeum vulgare. The sequence goes on from NC_058521.1 coordinate 372,614,639, forward strand.
GATTGAATAAGATCCTTCAAGTAAGTTGTCATCGGTAAAAGCAATAAAAATTGCTCTCTAATATGCATGATTTATTAGTGTGTGGAAAATAAACTTTGTACGAACCTGTGATGAGGAAGACATAAAAGCGACAGACTGCCTAATAAAGTTCTTTATCACAGGAGGCAATATAAAGTGACGTTCCTCCACACTAAGAGGACACGCATTCAAACCTCAAAAGCGCATGACAACCTCTCCTTCCCTCTGCGAAGGGCCTATCTTGTACCTTTACTTTTTGCCCTTGTAAGAGTCATGGTGATCATCACCAATTCCCTATTTTTGCCTTTGTCTTGGCTACCGTCACATGCTTGGGAAAGATCTATATTCATATATCAACTTGGAGTTGAGTACTTATGCTTTATTGTTGTTGACTTTACCTTTGAGGTAAATGGTTGGGAGGCAAAACTATAAGCCCCTATCTTCCTCTTTGTCCAGCTGAAACTTTGACAACATGAGAACCACGTGAGTTGTAACAATTGTGGAAAACAAAAGAGATGATTGAGTATGTGGGTTTGCCTTACAAACTCTTATTTGACTCTTTCTGATGTTGTGATAAATTGCAATTGCTTCAATGACTATGGTTTATTGTTAGTTACTTCTCGGTAAGGTTTTTGCTTCATGCTTTGCTTTCTGAAGGAATTGTTACTTTCCCATAAAAATCTTTATGATGTATTGTTGTCCTATGTGTGATCATGATGCCCTCATGTCCGTATTATGTTTTATCGACACCTTCGTCCCTCAACATGTGGACATGTTTATGGAACTTGGTTTTCGCTTGAGGACAAGCGAGGTCTAAGCTTGGGGGAGTTGATACGTCCATTTTGCATCATGCTTTCATGTTGATATTTTATTGCTTTTTGGGCTGTTATATTACTTGGGGTACCATATTTATGCCTTTTCTCTCTTATTTTGCAAGGTTTATTTGAAGAGGGAGAATTCAGGCAGCTGGAATTCTGGACTGGAAAAGGAGCAAATCCTAGTCCACTATTCTGCACATCTCCAAATGCCCTGAAAAGTTATGTGGAGTTTTCTGGGATTATTTAAAAAATATTGGGCAAAAGAACTACCAGAGGGGGTTGCTAGGCCGCCACAAGCCCTCACACCGCCACGCCCCCCTGGTGGCCGAGTGGGGGCTTGTGGGCTCCCTGACAGCCTACTAGCCCCCCTGTTTTGCTATATGAAGTGTCTTGGTCCAGAAAAAATCAGAAGGGAGCTTTTTCGTGGTTTCGCCGCCGCCACGAGGCGGAACTTTTGCAGATCCAATCTAGAGCTCCGGCAGGATGATCCTGCCGGGGAAACTTCCCTCCCGGAGGGGGAAATCGTCGCCATCGTCATCACCAACACTCCTTTCGTCGGAGGGGAGGCATCTTCATCAACATATTCATCAGCACCATCTCCTCTCCAATCCCTAGTTCATCTCTTGTAATCAACATCCATCTCACGACTCCCATTGGTACTTGTAAGGTTGCTAGTAGTGTTGATTACTCTTTGTAGTTGATGCTAGTTGGATTACTTGGTGGAAGAGTTTATGTTCAGATCCTTGATGCTATTCATTACACCTCTAATCATGATTATGGTTTTGCTTTGTGAGTAGTTACTTTTGTTCCTGAGGACATGGGATAAGTCATGTTAATAATAGTCATGTGAATTTGATATTCGTTCGGTATTTTGATATGGTGTATGTTGTCTTTTCCTCTAGTGGTGTTATGGGAACGTCGACTACATAACACTTCACCATATTTGGGCCTAGAGGAAGGCATTGGGAAGTAGTAAGTAGATGATGAGTTGCTGGAGTGACAAAAGCTTAAACCCCATATAAGGGCAGTACCCAGGCGCCGGTCCACCCACATATCAAACTATCAAAGTAACAAACGTGAATCATATGAACATGATGAAACTAGCATGACAGAAATCCCCCTGTGTCCTCGGGAGCGTTTTTCCTCCTAGAAGACTTTGTTCAGGCTTGACCCTTGCTACAAAAGGGATTGGGCCACTTGCTGCACCGTTGCTACTACTTATTACTTGTTAATTTTTGCTTTCTACGTTTCACCTCGCTACACAATCACTTGTTACTGCTACTTTCAGTGCTTGCAGTTATTACCTTGCTGAAATCCGTTTATCAGAGAATTCTGCTCCTCGTTGGGTTCGACACTCTTACTTATCGAAAGCACTACGATTGATCCCCTATACTTGTGGGTCATTAGTTACCACCATCGATAATCCGGCTATGTTGCATGATTCAGACATAGAAGTTGTGTACAAGGCCCCAAGCCGGTCCCGATTGGGCCATTCATCCACTTCGTAGGCCCAGCCACATCATATGAACGTTTCAAACTATTATGACTCCTAGGTACAGAGCAGGGTAGTCATAAAGGCCAAGAGGGGTTGAGTTACTGGAACCCAATGTGTGGTAGTAGTTAGTCTCGGAACACCAACACAAGATCTCATGTCCTAAGTACGACATCAATGAGACAACCGACCATGTACTCTTGCATGCCCTCAAATCGCTACCTTTACCAAAACAGGTTCACAAGCTTAACCTCACTAGTAGGACATGTTCATTACAACTCATCACACAAATGGTCAAATCAACTCAACTCTAAGCATAGTAAGCATAACATGATATTGTCACAACATGGCTGAAGCATCTACTAGGAATGCTACGTTGGTTGGTTTAGCTATCTACTGTGACAATGACAGGTCTTGCAAAGGAATGGGTTGATCTACCAGGAACACAAGTAATAGTTGAATCGTCTTGTCCTAATGCATCAAAATGAGAACAAGAGCGAGACTGTGGGATTGTATCGACATGTTCAAGGGGGGTTGATTGCGTGTTAATCAGAAGAACTCAGTTGTTCTTCGGTGTCGTTGATAACTACGTCTCGCAAGTCTATCGACAAAGTCAAATAGAGAATAATGTAAGCACTACAAATGCTTCACAATGAGGCATGAGCATGACATGTTAACATGTTGCTGCTTTGAGCTAAAACCACTCGTCACACTTAAATGGAGTTCATTTGATCAATATAGGTCCAATTCAACTTCACATGTAAAGAATTTAAATGTGTTTAATTGAATTGTACTAACCAGCAACTTTAGGATGTTCAAACATGCAAGAAAATGGTACCGTCGGATTCCTTAAATTTTTCTGATAATGTTTCGTATATAAAATATTTTATTTTGATCTATGGGTCAATTTCTATGAATTTTTTAAGTTTATACTAATTTCTGGAATTTCCTGAATTCTTTTTATTCCGGAAAAATATTAAAATGCGTCAGGCTGACATCATGATGATGTCAGCAAGTCAACAGATCTGGTCCAGGTCAAACCTGACACGTAGGACGCATATGTCATTCTCACAGAGACTAACGGACATAATTAAATTAAACTAATTTAAGTAGAGGGTTTAACTAGTGAGGTGGGGTCCAGTGTTAGTGTTATGACTTAATTAAGTGGGTGGTTATCCCCTAATTAACCACCTGACCACGGCGGAATCCGTCCTAGAGCCACTAGGACAATGGAGAAGAGCACCGAGGCACTCCTCGCGCACGTGCACATCGAGCGGAGCGTTCAGGATGGGGCGGGGTCGCCGGAGCCCGACTGGAGCAAGCCCGTGGCGGCGACCGGATCACAGCGCTTGCGGGGCGGGGGCTACTTGGTGCGAACGGTGAGCGAGGCAAGAGGGAGAGGAAGGCGGCCTCATAGAGGTGCGGATCGCGACGACGGCAAGGTCGAGGACGGCCCGAGCGGAGCGAATCGAGGGCAGAGTCCTTTGGTGTCGGTGGAGGAAATGATGGCGATGGCGATGTTGCGTGGCCTCCGGTCCCGGTTCCTTCAACGGAGAGAAACAGGTGCTCGTCTATGGAGTTATGGTCACAATAGGGGGCTCGGCGGGCATAGTGGCCGTGGTGGTTGCGAATGGAAACGACCGGTGCGCTCGGGTCCATGCGCGTCAGAGAGAGACAGGGAGAGATGAGGACGAGAGTGAATGTGGAGGGGAATGGACTTAGACGGCATCGACGAGGTCATCCGGAGTGTCGCACTGGCTAGAGGCGGTCCATGTAGGTAGGTAGGAGGTGGAGGCCTAGGGCACGCGCATCCTCACACCCCTCATCCTCCTGGCAAGAGGTGGACGATGACTGGCGAGGTCAGCTAGGTCGGCTACCTCTTGGGCCTAGTAAGCGAGGTAGGCTTTCTTTCATTATTTTTATTTTGTTCTCTTTTCTATTTTCTACATTTTTTTTGGTCTATAATAATATAAAACCATTTTCATAAAAGCCTGAGAAAAATATATGTGGGCACATGGACTTATCCAAAGGCACACAATTATTCTCAGTGTTTGTTGACATCTATTTAATATATATTAAAAGTATATCTAATGCAAATAGGGTTTAATCGAATTCAAATACCCAATATAAAATGTTTGTGTGATCCCAAAATATTGGTTACATTTTCACCTCATGTCAATATTTTATTAGAATACCAGGGACATTTTCTTCGATCTTTTTGAAGCAATTTTTATACTACTGATATGAAAAAAATGAATTCTGAGGGTTGATCATTCCTCATTTAATTATTATTAAAATGAAATATAAACGCAGGCATGAATGCATTAGCAAGCATAGTTAAACTAGGGCTATGACAAGCATGAATACTACATCATATAGGCATTTTAAATGAGGTCGGAAACGATTTATAGTATTTACGAAATGACCCAATATGTTAATTTCTAAATTATTCTAGATCTGGCCTATACACATTTTATATTTATTAAACAACAAAACAAAGTGGACCATGTGATTCTACATGTCATTCTAGTCGATTTACATATATAGATCATCTAAAACGGAGTTACGATCTACAAGATATGAGCAACACAAGATAATATGCCATGAGTGAAAAATGTATGCAATTAACAGCAACAAGCATTTTAAACATGGATGCAACAAGATATTATGGAACTACATGAGATTCTAGGCAAGTTTAAATGAGGCGGGAACAACGAATAACAATTTCGGAAAGTCCCGGTATGAAAATTAAGATTACGGTACTATTCTGCCTATAACGCAATTTTATAGTTGTTAAACAGCAAAAAAATGCCACCATGTTATTATAAACATTTTTCTGGTCAAGTTACATATATGAAACATTTTAATCAGAGCTTCGGTTATTTAGTTATGGAATAAATCATTTTAACATGACATCTACGCAAATTAAATGCAAACAACAAGTTAAATATTTTTATCAAGGAAGAAAGTTTGTTATTGTGAATCTACACGAAATTCTACACATTTTGCATGTTTAAATCATTTTAACCCGATGCACGATTATTTAGTTATTAGAATTTAAAAAACATGCATTTTCTGTAATTATGCAATATCGTGGAAATTAGACAAATTGTTCTGCAAAAAAATGTCACATGGGCCGAAACTATGTGGCCCAATAGTGCATGGGTCCACGCGCTGGATACTATATGACGCTCATGGCCATTTGTTTGCAGAGAAGGGGCATGGGCTAGAGGAGCTCACTAGCGGGCCTTGCGGTTGCGCCTTGGCGGGATGAGGCCGACTCACGAGGAAGGAATGCCATGGCTAGGCCTTAGGGGCGCTGCCAACGCAAGCACTGCGTGCGAGCGAGACAAGTGAATGGCGGCTTTGTCTCCTTGATCCAGATGAAGTGGCAGCGGTGGTGCGCTCCGGTGAACCAAGCGATGTTGCGACACCATCAATGTGGCGGGGAACGACATCGTGTGGCGGAGATCCATCGGATCTTGCGGCTCCTGGCCGGATCCGGGCGGAGACAGGGTGGCACGGCAGCGGGGAACTTCATTGGCAGGCTGGAGATGCAGTAGTTTCGAGGCAGGCCGCCACAGCCCGGGCGGCGTGGCGCTGGCGTAGGGGCGGCGACGCGAGGTCTAGCACGGGGTCGAGCTCGACTCCCTTGGCGAAGGTTGCAGGCGGTGGCTTGCTCTAGGGTGCACCATGGCTACGTGAGGGGACCCCGATTCAAAAGTCGTGATCACTTAATGCACGTGTACAGTGACCCCAGAGATCAATGCTCACTGAATGTACAGAAGCTAGATTACAAGATTCTTACATCCATACATACCATGTGATACAAATAGATACCATTAAGGTCAAATCTTACATAGATAGTGCCTCGAAGGCCGACACACCAAACATAACTAGCAGCGGAATTGTTGAACGAAAGCGTGAACACATGCAATCTGCCTTAACCTACAGGCATTCTGATTGGGAAGCATCCTAGTTCGTATGTTCTTCACCAATGAGTTCTTCTTCATATTCCTGCTCTTCCATGCCTATCCAATTATATAACCAGTGCCAAGCCATACAACTCCTTGTTCATCCACTAAGCTCAACCTTGTTTGGTCCCAACCCATACAACTCCTTGTTCTTGAGCTCAACCTTGTTTGGTCTCAAACCATACAACTCCTTGTTCATCCACTGGGAATCTTGGGGCCTTGCGTTCCTTGATCTTCTTCTTGATGCCTTCGATGCTCTCGTGTCCCTTCTGTGCTTCCTTGATATCATCCATCAGCGTAGGCTTTGCTTCGAGGTTGCTCAGAAATCCTGGTGCGACTAGCTCCAACCCAAAGCTTTCAAGTTCCTCGTGCAATGCAGGTATCCTTTACTTGATCATAGCATTCAAGTAACAAGCCTTTCTGCTCAAGGCATCAACTACCACATTGGCTTTCCTAGGGTAGTATTGAACACTGAGGTCGTAGTCCTCGATTAACTCTGACCATCTTCATTGCCTCATGTTCAATTCCTTTTGAGTGAAATTATATTTCAAACTCTTGTGGTCTATGTATATCTCACGTCTCTTCTCGATAGGATAATGTCGCCATGTCTTCAAGGCATGAACCAGTACCGCCAACTCAAGATTATGAGTGGTGTAGTTCTCTTCATGAGGGCATAGCTGTCTGGACAAATATGCCACGACTTTGTGTTCTTGCATCAAGACACCACCAAGCCCGATCCTTGATGCATCACAATATATCACAAACTCCGTGTGGAATATCAGGAGTGGCCAAAACTGGGGCCATTGTCAATCTCTTCTTGAGCTCCTGGAAACTTTCCTCGCACTTTGGCGTCCATTTGAACTGCTTGTCCTTCTTTAAGAGCTGAGTTATTGGTTGAGTGATGCTTGAGAACCCTTCAACAAACTTGCATTAGTATTCCATGAGTCCGAGGAAGCTTCTGGCTTCCTTCACATTGGTCGGAGATTTCCATTTAATCATGGCTTCAGTCTTGGCAAGATCCACTGACAATCCATCTGTCATCAACACATGACCCAAGAATCCAACTTCATGGAACTAGAATTCACACTTGATGAATTTGGCATAAAGTTGGTGCTCTTGAAGCATACCCAGGACAATCCTCAAGTGTTGCTCATGTTCTTCTTCATACTTGGAGAAAACGAGTATGTCGATGATGAAGACAATGACAAACTTGTCCAAATACTCCATCAAGACGTTGTTCATGAGGTACATGAAGTAGATTGGGGCATTGGTTAACCCAAATGACATGACCGTGTACTCACACAAGCCATATTTGGTCACAAATGTCTGTTGGGGAACGTTGCATGGGAAACAAAAAAATTCCTACGCACATGACGACCTATCATGGTGATGTCCATCTACGAGAGGATATTTGGATCTACGTACCCTTGTAGATCGCACAGCAGGAAGCATTAAGAAACACGGTTGATGTAGTGGAACATCTTCATGTCCCTCGATCCGCCCCACGAACCATCCCACGAACCGTTCCGTGATCCGTCCCACGATCCGTTCCGATCTAGCGCCGAACGGACGGCACCTCCGCGTTCAGCACACATACAGCTCAACGATGATTTCGGCCTTCTTGATCCAGCAAGCAAGACGGAGAAGTAGATGAGTTCTCCGGTAGCGTGATAGCGCTCCGATGGTGGTCATGATCTACTCCTGCAGGGCTCCGCCTCAGCTCCGCAGAAATCCGATCTAGAGGTAGAACTATGTGGTCTAGGGTTGAGTTGCACGTGGAAAAAGTTGTCTCAAATCAGCCCTAAATCACCACTATATATAGGAGGGAGGGGGAGGAGGCTTGCCTTGAGGGCCAAGCCCTCAAGGCTGCACCGGCCAGCAGGAGAGGAGGAACCCTACTCCAATTAGGATTGGAAAGTGGAGTCCTTCTCTTCGTTCCCACCTCCCCTTTTTTCCTCTTTGCTTTTTCTTCTCTTGCCGTCAAGGCCTTCTTGGGCTGTCCCACCAGCCCACTAAGGGCTGGTGCGCCACCCTAAAGCCATTGGGCTCCCATTGGGTGGGTTGCCCCCTCCCGGTGAACTTCCGGAACCCATTCGTCACTCACGGTACAATGTTGGTAATGCCCGAAAATCTTCTGGTAACCAAATTAAACAATCCTATATATCAATCGTTGTTTCCGGACCATTCCGGAAACCCTCGTGACGTTCGTGATCTCATCCGGGACTCTGAACAACATTCGGTAACCACACATATAAGTCAACTATACTAAAACATCATCGAACCTTAAGTGTGCAGACCCTGCGGGTTCGATAACTATGTAAACATGCCCCGAGGTACTCCTCGGTTAATATCCAATAGCGGGACCTGGATGCCCGTAATGGATCCTACATATTGTCCGAAGATCTTATCGGTTGAACCTCAGTGTCAAGGATTCATATAATCCTGTATGTCATTCCCTTTGTCCTTTGGTATGTTACTTGCCCGAGATTTTATCGTCGGTATCCGCATACCTATTTCACTCTCGTTACCATCAAGTCTCTTTACTCGTCCTGTAATACAATATCACGTGACTTAAACTTAGTCACATTGCTTGCAAGGCTTATGTGTGATGTTGTATTACCGAGTGGGCCTCGAGATACCTCTCTATCACACGGAGTGACAAATCCCAGTTTCGATCCATACTAACTCAACGGACACCTTCGGAGATACCTGTAGAGCACCTTTATAGTCACCAAATTACGTTGTGACGTTTGATGCACACAAGTTATTCCTCCGGTGCCAGTGAGTTATATGATCTCATGGTCATAGGAACAAATATTTTACACGTAGAAACCAATAGCAATAAAACGACATGATCAATATCCTACGTTCATAGTTTGGGTCTAGTCCATCACATGATTCTCGTAATGATGTGATCCAGTTATCAAGTGACAACACTTGCACATAGCCAGAAAACCTTGACTATCCTTGAGCAACTGGCTAGCCACCTAGAGGCTTGCTAAGGACATTGTTTTGTCTATGTATCCACACATGTATCTATGTTTTCATTCAATACAATTATAGCATGGATAATAAACGATTATCTTTAAACAGGAAATATAATAATAACTATTTATCATTTCCTCTAGGGCATATTTCCAACAGTCTCCCACTTGCACTAGAGTCAATAATCTAGTCCTCACATCGCCATGCGATTTACATTGTAATAAATCGAACACCCATAAATTTCTGGTGTTGATCATGTTTTGCCCGTGGAAGAGGTTTAGTCAGCGGGTCTGCTACATTCAGATCTGTATGCACTTTGCAAATATTAACGTCCTCTCCTTCGACGTAGTAGCGGATGAGGTTGAAGCGTCATTTGATGTGTCTGGTCTTCTCGTGAAACCTTGGTTCCTTTGCTAAGGCAATGGCACCAATTTTGTCACATAACAGAGTTAACGGTTTTAGTGCGCTCGGCACAACTCCAAGATCTGTCATGAACTGCTTCATCCAGACACCCTCCTTTGGTGCCTCTGAGGCAGCCATGTACTCTGCTTCACATGTAGAATCTGCTACGATGCTCTTCTTGGAACTGCACCAGCTTACTGCACCCCCATTAGGAATAAATACGTATCCGGTTTGCGACTTAGAGTCATCCGGATCGGTGTCAAAACTTGCGTCGACGTAACCTTTTACGACGAGCTCTTTGTCACCTCCATAAACGAGAAACATTTCCTTAGTCCTTTTCAGGTACTTCAGAATATTCTTGACCGTCGTCAAGTGATCCACTCCTTGATTACTCTGAAACCTGCCTGCCATACTTATGGCCAAGCTGACGTCTGGTCTAGCGCACAGCATTGCATACATGATAGAACCTACGGCTGTAGCGTAGGGGGCGGAACTCATTTGTTCTCTATCTTCCGCACTTGCTGGGCATTGAGTCTTACTCAACTTTATACCTTGTAATACTGACAAGAACCCTTTCTTGGACTGATCCATTTTGAACTTCTTCAAAACATTATCATGGTATGAACTTTGTGGAAGTCCTATCACGTGTCTCGATCTATCCCTATACATCTTAATGCCTAGAATGTAAGCAGCTTCTCCTAGGTCCTTCATAGAGAAACTTTTATTCAAGTAATCCTTTATGCTCTCCAAAAGCTCCACGTTGTTTCCAATCAGCAATATGTCATCCACATATAATATTAGAAACGCCACAGAGCTCCCACTCACTTTCTTGTAAATACAAGATTCTCCAACCACTTGTATAAACCCAAATGCCTTGATCACCTCATCAAAGCATTTATTCCAACTCCGAGATGCTTGAACCAGTCCATATATGGATCACTGGAGCTTGCACACTTTGTTAGCATTCTTTGGATCAACAAAACCTTCGGGTTGCATCATATACAACTCTTCCTTAAGAAAACTGTTAAGGAACGCCGTTTTGACATCCATCTGCCAGATTTCATAATCGTAAAAGGCAACTATTGCTAACATGATTCGAACGGACTTAAGCATCACTACCGTTGAGAATGTCTCATCGTAGTCAACTCCTTGAACTTGTGAAAAACCCTTTGCCACAAGTCGAGCTTTATGAACGGTCACATTACCGTATGCGTTCGTCTTCTTCTTAAAGATCCATTTTTTCTGAATAGCCTTGCGGCCTTCAGGTAGTACTTCCGAAGTCCACACCTTGTTCTCGTACATGGATCCTATCTCGGACTTCATGGCCTCCAGCCATTTGTTGGAATCTGGGCCCACCATCACTTCTTCGTAATTCGCAAGTTAATTGTTGTCTAACAACATAATTGATAAGACAGGCTTACCGTACAACTCAGGAGAAGTACGTGATCTTGTCGACCTACGAGGTCCGATAGGAACTTGATCCGAAGTTTCATGATCATCATCATCAACTTCCTCCTCAACCGGCGTCGAAACGACAGGGGCTTCCACTTGCCCTACGCCACCATCTAGAGGGATTAGAGGTTCGACAACCTCATCAAGTTCTATCTTCCTCCCACTCAATTCGTTCGAGAGAAACTCCTTCTCAAAAAAGCTCCATTTTTAGCAACAAACACTTTGGCCTCGGATTTGAGATAGAAGGTATACCCAACTGTCTCTTTTGGGTAACCTATGAAGACGCACTTTTCCGCTTTGGGTTCTAGCTTTTCAGGCTCAAACTTTTTGACATAAGCATCACATCCCCAAACTTTAAGAAACGACAATTTTGGTATTTTGCCATACCACGGTTCGTATGGTGTCGTATCAACGTATTTTGATGGTTCCCTATTTAAAGTGAATGCAACTATCTCTAATGCATAACCCCAAAACGATAACAGCAAATCGGTAAGAGATATCATATAGATCACACCATCTCCAATAAAGTACGATTACGACGTTCAGACACACCATTACCCTCTGGTTTTCCAGGCGGTGTCAACTGTGAAACAATTCCACATAGTCTTAAGTGAGCACCAAACTCGAAACTCAGATATTCACCCCCATGATCAGATCGTAGGAACTTGATCTTCTAGTTATGATGATTTTCAACTTCACTCTGAAATTGCTTGAACTTCTCAAACGTTTCAGACTTGTGCTTCATCAAGTAGACATAACCATACCTACACAAATCATGAGTGTGTTGGAATTATGCCCTAGAGGCAATAATAAATGTATAGTTATTATTATAATTCCTGTATCAAGATAATAGTTTATTATCCATGCTATAATTGTATTGAATGAAGACTCATTTACATGTGTGGATACATAGACAAAACACCGTCCCTAGCATGCCTCTAGTTGGCTAGCCAGTTGATCGATGATAGCCAGTGTCTTCTGATTATGAACAAGGTGTTGTTGCTTGATAACTGGATCACGTCATTGGGAGAATCACGTGATGGACTAGACCCAAACTAATAGACGTAGCATGTTGATCGTGTCATTTTGTTGCTACAGTTTTCTGCGTGTCAAGTATTTATTCCTATGACCATGAGATCATATAGCTCACTGACACCGGAGGAATGCTTTGTGTGTATCAAACGTCGCAACGTAACTGGGTGGCTATAAAGATGCTCTACAGGTATCTCCGAAGGTGTTAGTTGAGTTAGTATGGATCAAGACTGGGATTTGTCACTCCGTGTGACGGAGAGGTATCTCGGGGCCCACTCGGTAATACAACATCACACACAAGCCTTGCAAGCAATGTAACTTAGTGTAAGTTGCGGGATCTTGTATTACGGAACGAGTAAAGAGACTTGCCGGTAAACGAGATTGAAATAGGTATGCGGATACTGACGATCGAATCTCGGGCAAGTAACATACCGAAGGACAAAGGGAATGACATACGGGATTATACGAATCCTTGGCACTGAGGTTCAAACGATAAGATCTTCGTAGAATATGTAGGGTCCAATATGGGCATCCAGGTCCCCCTATTGGATATTGACCGAGGAGCCTCTGGGGTCATGTCTACATAGTTCTCGAACCCGCAGGGTCTGCACACTTAAGGTTCGACGTTGTTTTATGCGTATTTGAGTTATATGGTTGGTTACCGAATGTTGTTCGGAGTCCCGGATGAGATCACCGACGTCACGAGGGTTTCCGGAATGGTCCGGAAACGAAGATTGATATATAGGATGACCTCATTTGATTACCGGAAGGTTTTCGGAGTTACCGGGAATGTACCGGGAATGACGAATGGGTTCCGGGAGTTCACCGGGGGGGCAACCCACCCCGGGGAAGCCCATAGGCTTTGGGGAGACACACCAGCCCTTAGTGGGCTGGTGGGACAGCCCCAAGGGGGCCTATGCGCCAAGAGAAAGAAATCAAAGGAAAAGAAAAAAAAAGAGGGAAGAAGTGGGAAGGGAGGGGGACTCCTCCCACCAAACCAAGTCCAACTCGGTTTGGGGGGGGAGTCCTCCCCCCCCCCTTGGCTCGGCCGACCCCTTGGGAGTCCCTTGGACCCCAAGGCAAGGTCCCCCTCCCTCCTCCTATATATATGGGGCTTTTAGGGCAGATTTGAGACGACTTTCTCACGGCTGCCCGACCACATACCTCCATAGTTTTTCCTCTAGATCGCGTTTCTGCGGAGCTCGGGCGGAGCCCTGCTGAGACGAGATCATCACCAACCTCCGGAGCGCCGTCACGCTGCCGGAGAACTCTTCTACCTCTCCGTCTCTCTTGCTGGATCAAGAAGGCCGAGATCATCGTCGAGCTGTACGTGTGCTGAATGCGGAGGTGCCGTCCGTTCGGTACTAGATCGTGGGACTGATCGCGGGATTGTTCGCAGGGCGGATCGAGGGACATGAGGACGTTCCACTACATCAACCGCGTTCTCTAACGCTTCTGCTGTAGAATCTCCAAGGGTACGTAGATCACTCATCCCCTCTCGTAGATGGACATCACCATGATAGGTCTTCGTGCGCGTAGGAAAATTTTTGTTTCCCATGCGACGTTCCCCAACAGTGGCATCATGAGCTAGGTTCATGCGTAGATGTCTTCTCGAGTAGAACACAAAAGGTTTTGTGGGCAGTGATGTGCGTTTTGCTGCCCTCCTTAGTCTTTTCTTGATTCCGCGGTATTGTTGGACTGAAGCGGCTTGGACCGACATTACTCGTACGCTTACGAGAGACTGGTTTCATCGTTACGAGTAACCCCCTTTGCTCAAAGATGACTGGAAAGTGTCGGTTTCTCCAACTTTAGTTTAATCGGATTTGACCGAGGAGGTCCTTGGATGAGGTTAAATAGCATCTCATATATCTCCGTTGTGGTGTTTGCGTAAGTAAGATGCGATCCTACTAGATACCCTTGGTCACCACGTAAAACTTGCAGCAACAAAATTAGAGGACGTCTAACTTGTTTTTGCAGGGTATGATTGTGATGTGATATGGCCAATGATGTGATGTGATATATTGGATGTATGAGATGATCATGTTGTAATAGAAATATCGACTTGCACGTCGATGGTACGGCAACCGGCAGGAGCCATAGGGTTGTCTTTATACTAACATATGTGCTTGCAGATGCGTTTACTATTTTGCTAGGATGTAGCTATAGTAGTAATAGCATAAGTAGCACGACAACCACGATGGCAACACGTTGATGGATGATCATGGTGTGGCGCCGGTGACAAGAAGATCGTGCCGGTGCTTTGGTGATGGAGATCAAGAAGCACGTGATGATGGCCATATCATGTCACTTATGAATTGCATGTGATGTTAATCCTTTTATGCACCTTATTTTGCTTAGAACGACGGTAGCATTATGAGGTGATCTCTCACTAAAATTTCAAGACGAAATTGTGTTCTCCCCGACTGTGCACCATTGCTACAGTTCGTCATTTCGAGACACCACGTGATGATCGGGTGTGATAGACTCAACGTTCACATACAACGGGTGCAAAACAGTTGCGCACGCGGAACACTCGGGTTAAGCTTGACGAGCCTAGCATGTGTAGACATGGCCTCGGAACACATGAGACCGAAAGGTCGATCATGAATCATATAGTTGATATGATTAGCATAGGGATGCTTACCACTGAAACTATACTCAACTCACGTGATGATCGGACTTGGGATAGTGTAAGTGGATCATGAACCACTCAAATGACTAGAGAGATGTACTTTTTGAGTGGGAGTTTAGCATATAATTTGATTAAGTTGAACTCTAATTATCTTGAACATAGTCTAAGTCCACTTTGAATATATTTGTGTTGTAGATCATGGCTCACGCAAGTGTCATCCTGAATTTTAATACGTTCCTAGAGAAAGCTAAGTTGAAAGATGATGGAAGCAACTTTGTAGACTGGGCTCATAATCTTAGGCTAATCTTACAAGCTGGAAAGAAGGATTATGTCCTTAATGCTGCGCTAGGAGATGAACCACCCGCTACGGCTGATCAGGATGTTAAGAACGCTTGGTTAGCACGTAAGGAGGACTACTCAATAGTTCAATGTGCAGTCATGTATGGCTTAGAACCGGGACTTCAACGTCGCTTTGAGCGTCATGGAGCATTTGAGATGTTCCAGGAGTTGAAGTTTATCTTTCAGAAGAACGCCCGGATCGAGAGGTATGAGACCTCCGATAAATTCTATGCTTGCAAGATGGAGGAAAACTCGTCTGTCAGTGAACATGTGCTCAAAATGTCTGGGTACTCAAACCGTCTAGCTAAACTGGGGATTGAACTCCCGCAAGAAGCTATCACTGACAGAATCCTTCAATCACTGCCGCCAAGCTATAAAGGCTTTGTGTTGAACTACAACATGCAAGGGATGAACAAGTCTCCCGGCGAGTTGTTTGCGATGCTGAAAGTCGCAGAGTCTGAACTCCGTAAAGAGCATCAAGTGTTGATGGTGAGCAAGACCACTAGTTTCAAGAGAAACGGCAAAGGCAAGAAGGGCAATTCGAAGAAGAGCGGCAAGCCTGTTGCCAATCCGCCGAAGAAACCCAAGGCTGGACCTAAGCCTAAAACAGAGTGCTTCTATTGCAAGGGTATGGGTATCTGGAAGCGCAATTACCCCAAGTATCTGGCAGATAAGAAGGCGGGCAAAGAAAAATCAGGTATATTTGATATACATGTTATTGATGTGTACTTAGCCGTCTCTCGTAGTAGTGCCTGGGTATTTGATACCGGTTCTGTTGCTCACATTTGCAACTCGAAGCAGGAACTGCGGAATAGACGAAGGCTGGCGAAAGACG
This sequence comes from Hordeum vulgare subsp. vulgare, assembly GCF_904849725.1. Taxonomy (NCBI): domain Eukaryota; kingdom Viridiplantae; phylum Streptophyta; class Magnoliopsida; order Poales; family Poaceae; genus Hordeum; species Hordeum vulgare. Next base: position 372,630,618 of record NC_058521.1, read on the forward strand.
AAGTGACGATGCGCGTAGGAAACGGTTCCAAGGTTGATGCAATCGCCGTCGGCACAGTGTCACTTCAACTACCATCGGGATTAGTAATGAACTTAAATCATTGTTATTTAGTGCCTGCGTTGAGCATGAACATTATATCTAGATCTTGTTTATTGCGAGACGGTTACTCTTTTAAGTCTGAGAATAATGGTTGTTCTATTTCTATGAGTAACATCTTTTATGGTCATGCACCGAATGTGAGAGGATTGTTCATATTGAATCTTGATAGCGATACACATATACATAACATTGAGACCAAAAGAGTTAGGGTAAACAATGATAGCGCCATATTTTGTCGCACTGCCGCCTGGGTCATATTGGTGTAAAGCGCATGAAGAAACTCCATGCTGATGGACTTTTGGAGTCACTTGACATTGATTCACTTGACACGTGCGAACCATGCCTCATGGGCAAGATGACTAAGACTCCGTTCTCCGGAACAATGGAGCGTGCAAGTGACTTGTTGGAAATCATACATACCGATGTGTGTGGTCCAATGAGCGTAGAGGCACGCGGCGGATATCGTTATTTCCTCACCTTCACTGACGATTTAAGTAGATATGGTTATGTCTACTTGATGAAGCACAAGTCTGAAACATTTGAAAAGTTCAACCAATTTCAGAGTGAAGTGGAAAATCATCGTAACAAGAAGATCAAGTTCCTACGGTCTGATCGTGGGGGTGAATATCTGAGTTTCGAGTTTGGTACTCACTTAAGACAATGTGGAATTGTTTCGCAGTTAACACCGCCTGGAACACCACAGTGTAATGGTGTGTCCGAACGTCGTAATCGTACTTTGTTAGAGATGGTGCGATTTATGATGTCTCTTACTGATTTGCCATTATCGTTTTGGGGTTATGCATTAGAAACAGCTGCATTCACTTTAAATAGGGCACCATCGAAATTCATTGAGACGACACCATACGAACTGTGGTATGGCAAAAGGCCAAAGTTGTCATTTCTTAAAGTTTGGGGATGTGATGCTTATGTCAAAAAGCTTCAGCCTGAAAAGCTGGAACCCAAAGCGGAAAAGTGCGTCTTCATAGGTTACCCAAAAGAGACAGTTGGGTACACCTTCTATCTCAAAACCGAGGGCAAAGTGTTTGTTGCTAAGAACGGAACTTTTCTCGAGAAGGAGTTTCTCTCGAGAGAATTGAGTGGGAGGAAGATAGAACTTGACGAGGTTGTCGAACCTCTCATCCCTCTAAATGGTGGCGCAGGGCAAGGGGAAACCTCTGTCGTTGCGACGCCGGTTGAGGAGGAAGTTAATGATGATGATCATGAAACTCCAGTTCAAGTTTCTGTTGAACCACGCAGGTCGACGAGATCACGCGCTGCTCCAGAGTGGTACGGTAATCCCGTCTTGTCAATCATGTTGTTAGACAACAATGAACCTGCAAATTATGAAGAAGCAATGGTGGGCCCAGATTCCAACAAATGGCTAGAAGCCATGAAATCCGAGATAGGATCCATGTATGAGAATAAAGTGTGGACTTTGGAGATACTACCTGAGGGCCGCAAGGCTATTCAGAACAAATGGATCTTTAAGAAGAAGACGGACGCTGACGGTAATGTGACCGTTTATAAAGCTCGACTTGTGGCAAAGGGTTTTTCATAAGTTCCAGGAGTTGACTACGATGAGACCTTCTCACCCGTAGCGATGCTTAAGTCCGTCAGAATCATGTTAGCAATAGCTGCATTTTTCGATTATGAAATTTGGCAGATGGATGTCAAAACGGCGTTCCTTAACGGTTTCCTTAAGGAAGAGTTGTATATGATGCAACCCGAAGGTTTTGTCGATCCTAAAAATGCTGACAAGGTGTGCAAGCTCCAGCGATCCATTTATGGACTGGTGCAAGCATCTCGGAGTTGGAACAAACGCTTTGATGAGGTGATCAAAGCATTTGGGTTTATACAAGTGGTTGGAGAATCTTGTATTTACAAGAAAGTGAGTGGGAGCTCTGTGGCGTTTCTAATATTATATGTGGATGACATATTACTGATTGGAAACAACGTAGAGCTTTTGGAGAGCATAAAAGGTTACTTGAATAAAAGTTTCTCTATGAAGGACCTAGGAGAAGCTGCTTACATTCTAGGCATTAAGATCTACAGGGATAGATCAAAACGCCTGATAGGACTTTCACAAAGCACATACCTTCATAAAGTTTTGAAGAGGTTCAAAATGGAACAGTCCAAGAAAGGGTTCTTGCCAGTGTTACAAGGTACGAGATTGAGTAAGACTCAGTTCCCAGCAACTGATGAAGATAGAGAGCATATGCGCTCCGTCCCCTATGCTTCAGCCATAGGCTCTATCATGTATGCAATGCTGTGCACTAGACCGGATGTTAGCCTGGCCATAAGTATGGCAGGTAGGTTCCAGAGTAATCCAGCAGTGGATCACTGGACAGCGGTCAAGAATATCCTGAAGTACCTGAAAAGGACTAAGGAGATGTTTCTCGTGTATGGAGGTGACGAAGAGCTCGCCGTAAAAGGTTACGTCGATCCAAGCTTTGACACAGATCCGGACGACTCTAAGTCGCAAACCGGATACGTATTTATTCTTAATGGGGGTGCAGTAAGCTGGTGCAGTTCCAAGCAAAGCGTCGTAGCAGATTCTACATGTGAAGCGGAGTACATGGCTGCCTCGGAGGCGGCTAAGGAGGGTGTCTAGATGAAGCAGTTCATGACGGATCTTGGAGTAGTGCCAAGTGCACTGGATCCAATAACCTTGTTCTGTGACAACACTGGTGCCATTGCCTTAGCAAAGGAACCAAGGTTTCACAAGAAGACCAGACACATCAAACGACGCTTCAACCTCATCCGCGACTACGTCGAGGAGGAGGACGTAAATATATGCAAGGTGCACACGGATCTGAATGTAGCAAACCCGCTGACTAAACCTCTTCCACGGCCAAAACATGATCGACACCAGAACTGTATGGGTGTTAGATTTATTACAATGTAATTCACATGGTGATGTGAAGGCTAGATTATTGACTCTAGTGCAAGTGGGAGACTGTTGGAATTATGCCCTAGAGGCAATAATAAATGTATAGTTATTATTATAATTCCTGTATCAAGATAATAGTTTATTATCCATGCTATAATTGTATTGAATGAAGACTCATTTACATGTGTGGATACATAGACAAAACACCGTCCCTAGCATGCCTCTAGTTGGCTAGCCAGTTGATCGATGATAGCCAGTGTCTTCTGATTATGAACAAGGTCTTGTTGCTTGATAACTGGATCACGTCATTGGGAGAATCACGTGATGGACTAGACCCAAACTAATAGACGTAGCATGTTGATCGTGTCATTTTGTTGCTACTGTTTTCTGCGTGTCAAGTATTTATTCCTATGACCATGAGATCATATAACTCACTGACACCGGAGGAATGCTTTGTGTGTATCAAACGTCGCAACGTAACTGGGTGGCTATAAAGATGCTCTACAGGTATCTCCGAAGGTGTTAGTTGAGTTAGTATGGATCAAGACTGGGATTTGTCACTCCGTGTGACGGAGAGGTATCTCGGGGCCCACTCGGTAATACAACATCACACACAAGCCTTGCAAGCAATGTAACTTAGTGTAAGTTGCGGGATCTTGTATTACGGAACGAGTAAAGAGACTTGCCGGTAAACGAGATTGAAATAGGTATGCGGATACTGACGATCGAATCTCGGGCAAGTAACATACCGAAGGACAAAGGGAATGACATACGGGATTATACGAATCCTTGGCACTGAGGTTCAAACGATAAGATCTTCGTAGAATATGTAGGATCCAATATGGGCATCCAGGTCCCGCTATTGGATATTGACCGAGGAGCCTCTCGGGTCATGTCTACATAGTTCTCGAACCCGCGGGGTCTGCACACTTAAGGTTCGACGTTATTTTATGCGTATTTGAGTTATATGGTTGGTTACCGAATGTTGTTCGGAGTCCCGGATGAGATCACGGACGTCACGAGGGTTTCCGGAATGGTCTGGAAACGAAGATTGATATATAGGATGACCTCATTTGATTACCGGAAGGTTTTCGGAGTTACCGGGAATGTACCGGGAATGACGAATGGGGGCCTATGCGCCAAGAGAAAGAAATCAAAGGAAAAGAAAAAAAAAGAGGGAAGAAGTGGGAAGGGAGGGGGACTCCTCCCACCAAACCAAGTCCAACTCGGTTTGGGGGGGGAGTCCTCCCCCCCTTGGCTCGGCCGACCCCTTGGGAGTCCCTTGGACCCCAAGGCAAGGTCCCCCTCCCTCCTCCTATATATATGGGGCTTTTAGGGCAGATTTGAGACGACTTTCTCACGGCTGCCCGACCACATACCTCCATAGTTTTTCCTCTAGATCGCGTTTCTGCGGAGCTCGGGCGGAGCCCTGCTGAGACGAGATCATCACCAACCTCCGGAGCACCGTCACGCTGCCGGAGAACTCTTCTACCTCTCCGTCTCTCTTGCTGGATCAAGAAGGCCGAGATCATCGTCGAGCTGTACGTGTGCTGAACGCGGAGGTGCCGTCCGTTCGGTACTTGATCGTGGGACTGATCGCGGGATTGTTCGCGAGGCGGATCGAGGAACGTGAGGACGTTCCACTACATCAACCGCGTTCTCTAACGCTTCTGCTGTACGATCTACAAGGGTACGTAGATCACTCATCCCCTCTCGTAGATGGACATCACCATGATAGGTCTTCGTGCGCGTAGGAAAATTTTTGTTTCCCATGCGACGTTCCCCAACAGAGTGAAGGTGAGAAAATAACGATATCCGCCGCGTGCCTCCACACCCGTCGGACCGCATACATCGGTATGTATGATTTCCAACAAGTCACTTCCACTCTCCATTGTTCCGGAGGACGGATTCTTAGTCATCTTTCCCATGAGGCATGGTTCGCACGTGTCAAGTGAATCAAAGTCAAGTGACTCCAAAAGTCCATCGGAATGGAGTTTCTTCATGCGCTTTACACTAATATGACCTAAGCGGCAGTGCCACAAAAACATGGCGCTATCATTGTTAACTCTAACTCTTTTTATCTCAATGTTATGTATATGTGTATCATCACCATCAAGATTCCATATGAACAATCCTCTCACATTGAGTGCATGACCATAAAAGATATTACTCATAGAAATAGAACAACCATTATTCTCTGACTTAAACAAGTAACCGTCTCGCAATAAACAAGATCCAGATATAATGTTCATGCTTAACGCATGCACTAAATAACAATTATTTAAGTTCATAACTAATCCTGATGGTAACTGAAGTGAAACTGTGCCGACGGCGATTGCATCAACCTTGGAACCATTTCCCACATGCATCGTCACTTCATCCTTGGCCAGCCTTTGCTTATTCCGCAGTTCCTATTTCGAGTTGCAAATATGAGCAACAGAACCGGTATCGTATACACAGGCACTACTATGAGAGCTAGTTAAGTACACATAAATAACATGTATATCGAATATACCTGATTTTTCCTTGGCCGCCTTCTTATCACCCAAATACTTGGGGTAGTTGCGCTTCCAGTGACCCAGACCCTTGCAATAATAACACTACGTTTCAGGCTTAGGTCCAGCTTTGGGTTTCTTCATCGGATTGGCAACAGGCTTGCCTCTCTTCTTGGAATTACCCTTATTTCCTTTGTCGTTTCTCTTGAAACTAGTGGTCTTATTCATCATCAACACTTGACGCTCTTTACGGAGTTCTGACTCTGCGACTTTCAGCATCACGAATAACTCGCCGGGTGACTTGTTCATCCCTTGCATGTTATAGTTCAACACAAAGCTCTTGTAGCTTGGTGGCAGTGATTGAAGAATTTTGTCAGTGATAGCCTCTTGCGGGAGTTCAATCCCCAGCTCAGCTAGACGGTTTGAGTACCTAGACATTTTGAGCACATGTTCACTGACAGACGAATTCTCCTCCATCTTGCAAGCATAGAATTTGTCGGAGGTCTCATACCTCTCGATCCGGGCGTTATTCTGAAAGATAAAATTCAACTCCTGGAACATCTCAAACGCTCCATGACGCTCAAAGCAACGTTGAAGTCCTGGCTCTAAGCCATACAAGACTGCACATTGAACTACTAAGAAGTCCTCCTTACGTGTTAACCAAGCGTTCTTAACATCTTGGTCAGCCGTAGCGGGTGGTTCATCTCCTAGCGCAGCATTAAGGACATAATCCTTCTTCCCAGCTTGCAGGAGCAACTTAAGATTACGAGCCCAGTCTACAAAGTTGCTTCCATCATCTTTCAACTTAGCTTTCTCTAGGAACGTATTAAAATTCAGGGTGATTGTCGCATGAGCCTTTGATCTACAACACAAATATTTCAAAGTGGACTTAGACTATGTTCAACATAATTAGAGTTCAACTAGTAAAATTACTTGCTAAACTCCCACTCAAAAAGTACATCTCTCTAGTCATTTGAGTGGTACATGATCCAAATTCACTAACTCAATTCCGATCATCACGTGAGTTGAGAATATTTTCAGTGGTAAGCATCTCTATGCTAATCATATAAACTATACGATTCGTGCTCGACCTTTCGGTCTCATGTGTTCCGAGGCCATGTCTGCACATGTTAGGCTCGTCAAGCTTAACCCGAGTGTTCCGTGTGTGCAAATGTTTTGCACCCGTTGTATGTGAACGTTGAGTCTATCACACCCGATCATCGCGTGGTGTCCCGAAACGACGAACTGTAGCAACGGTGCATAGTCGGGGAGAACACAATTTTGTCTTGAAATTTTAGTGAGAGATCACCTCATAATTCTACCGTCGTTTAAGTAAAATAAGGTGCATAAAAGGATTAACATCACATGCAATTCATAAATGACATGATATGGCCATCATCTTGTGCTTCTTGATCTCCATCACCAAAGCACCAAAATGATCTTCTTGTCACCGGCACCACACCATGATCTCCATAATCGTGTCGCCATCGAGGTTGTCGTCCTACATATGCTATTACTACTAAAGCTATGTCCTAGCAATATAGTAAATGCATCTGCAAACACAAACGTTAGTTTAAAGACAACCCTATGGCTCCTGCCTGTTGCCGTACCATCGACGTGCAAGTCGATATTAACTATTACAACATGATCATCTCATACATCCAATATATCACATCACGTCATTGGCCATATCATATCATAGGCATACCCTGCAAAAACAAGTCAGACGTCCTCTAACTTGTTGTTGCATGTTTTAGGTGGCTGCTATGGTTATCTAGTATGATCGCATCTTACTTACGCAAAAACCACAACAGAGATGTGCACATTGCTATTTAACCTTTCCAAGGACCGCCTCGGTCAAAACCAATTCAACTAAAGTTGAAGAAACCGACACCCGCTAGTCATCTTTATGCAACTAGGTTGAATGTCAATCGATGAAACCAGTCTTTCGTAAGCATACGAATAATGTCGGTCCGGGCCGCTTCAATCCAACAATACCGCCGACTCGAGAAAATACTAAGGAAGGCAGCAAATCGAACATCACCGTCCACAAAACCCTTTGTGTTCTACTTGAGATAACATTTACGCGTGATCCTAGCTCATGATGCCACTGTTGGGGAACATTGCATGGGAAACAAAAAATTTCCTACGCACACGAAGACCTATCATGGTGATGTCCATCTACGAGAGTACATTTGGATCTACGTACCCTTGTAGATCGCACAGCAGGAAGCATTAAGAAACGCGGTTGATGTAGTGGAGCGTCTTCATGTCCCTCGATTTGCCCCACGAACCGTCCCGCGATCGGTCCCACGATCCGTTCCAATCTAGCGTTGAACGGATCGCACCTCCGCGTTCAGCACACGTACAGCTCGATGATGATCTCGGCCTTCTTGATCTAGCAAACAAGACGGAGAAGTAGATGAGTTTTTCGGCAGCGTGACGGCGCTCCGGTGGTGGTGATGATCTACTCCTGGAGGGCTCCCCTCGAGCTCCGCAGAAATCCGATCTAGAGGTAGAACTATGTGGTCTACGGTTGTGTTGCACGTGGCAAAAGTTGTCTCAATTCAGCCCTAAATCACCACTATATATAGGAGTGAGGGGGAGGAGGCTTGCGTTGAGGGCCAAGCCCTCAAGGGTGCGCCGTCCAGGAGGAGAGGAGGAATCCTACTCCAATTAGGATTGGAAAGTGGAGTCCTTCTCTTCCTTCCCACCTCCCTTTTTTCTCTTTGGTTTTTCTTCTCTTGGCGCCTAGGCCTTCTTGGGCTGTCCCACTAGCCCACTAAGGGTTGGTGCGCCACCCTAAATCCATTGGGCTCCCTCTGAGTGGGTTGCCCCCCTCCCGGTGAACTTTCGGAACCCATTCGTCGCTCCCGGTACAATGCCGGTAATATCCGAAAACCTTCCGGTAACCAAATGAAACCAACCGATATATGTATCTTCATTTCCGGACTATTCCGGAAACCCTCGTGACGTCCGTGATCTCATACGGGACTCCGAACAACATTCGGTAACCACACATATAACTCAACTATACTAAAACATCATCGAACCTCAAGTGTGCAGACCCTGCGGGTTCGAGAACTATGTAGAGATGCCCCGAGGTACTCCTCGGTCAATATCAAATAGCGGGACCTGGATGACCATATTGGATCCTACATATTCCCCGAAGATCTTATCGGTTGAACCTCAGTGTCAAGGATTCATATAATCCCGTATGTCATTCCCTTTGTCCTTTGGTATGTTACTTGCCCGAGATTTGATCGTCGGTATCCGCATACCTTTTTCAATCTCGTTACTGGCAAGTCTCTTTACTCGTTCCATAATACAATATCTCGTGACTTACACTTAGTCACATTTCTTGCAAGGCTTGTGTGTGATGTTGTATTACTGAGTGGGCCCCGAGATACCTCTCCGTCACACGGAGATCCATACTAACTCAACGGACACCTTCGGAGATACCTGTAGAGCACCTTTATAGACACCCAGTTACGTTGTGACGTTTGATGCACACAAGGTATTCCTCCAGTGCCAGTGAGTTATATGATCTCATGGTCATAGGAACAAGTACTTGACACGCAGAAAACATTAGTAATAAAACGACAAGATCAATATGCTACGTTCAAAGTTTGGATCTAGTCCATCACATGATTCTCCTAATGATGTGATCCAGTTATCAAGTGACAGCACTTGCACATAGCCAGAAAACCTGGACTATCCTTGATCAACTGGCTAGCCACCTAGTGGCTTGCTAGGGACATTGTTTTGTCTATGTATCCACACATGTATCTATGTTTTCATTCAATACAATTATAGCATGGATAATAAACGAATATTTTTAAATAGGAAATATAATAATAAATATTTATCATTGCCTCTAGGGCATATTTCCAACAATGTCATCTTCGGAATATCCTTGGGTCTGATCTTCAACTGGTAGTACCCAGACTTGAGATCGATCTTGGAGAACACATTGGCACCATTCAACTAATCGAACGGGTCTTAAATATTGTGGAGTGGGTACGTGTTCTTTATTGTGACTTCAACGAGGGAACAGTAACTGATGCAAAGTGAGGTAGTTTCGTCTCTCTTTGACATAAATAAAATAGGTGATCCCCAAGGAGAGGCATTAGGGTGAATAAATCCTTTTCTAAGCATCTCTACTAGTTACTTCTCCAATTCAGCCAACTCTTTGAATCCCATTTTATAAGGCTTCTTATAGATGGGTCCTGCTCCAGGCATTAGCTCAATGATGAACTCTATGTCGTGGTCAGGAGGCATTCTGAGCATCTCATCATGGAAGGCATTCGAGTATTCACATACAACTAGCACTTGGACCTGCGCAATTCCCGAGCGGCAATTAACGTGAGGTTCCTGAGCGGAGGTAGGGTTGGGAACATAGTTGACTTTAACTCCTTGGCTATTGGTCATGGTACCAATCCTCTTGGCATAGTCCAACAAGCTTTGGTGCTTGGTCAACCAATTCATGCCAAGGATAACGTCCAAGACTAGCGAATCCAAAACTATGAGGTCTGCTTGGAAGTCTACCCCGTTGATGTTTATCCCAACTCCTTTACACCCTATCTTGTTCTTTAATACTACACCCAGGGTTTGTACCATCATATGACTACCCCGATGTGTGGGCTTCATACAAATCTCTAGTGCAAACTTTTGGGTAACAAAAGAATGTGAAGCACCAAAATCAAACATAACTGTTGTTGGGGTTGAGTTGACAAGGAATGTACCCAGTATGACATGCGGGTCTTCTTGGGCTTCTTCAGCGGTAACGTGATTCACACGAGCTTTTCCATTGTTGGGAAGGTTACGGGGTAATAGGTTCCTGGGTGGTGCTCCATGGTCTTGTCCTTGGTTTGTCGCATTGGGGCCTGGTGCATCTGGATTCTTGTGGAGCACTGCTTCGAGATGTGTCCTAGATGACCACACCCAAAGCATGTTACCTGCCTGAAGTTGTAGGTCTTGCCAACAGTGTTTTTATATGGTTTGTTGTACACCGGCCTGGGATTGGCATACTGCTGAGGCTGGTATCTTGGACGAGGTGTAGGAGTCCTGGCCTGCTCAGGCTGGTAGTTTGGCTTTGCAGGGGCTGTTTGCCAGGGGTGAGTATTCTGCTTGTTGGAACTACCATTGTTGATCAGCTTGCACGTCTATGTGTGTTCCATGACACGACTCTTGTCTTCAAGCATAAGGGCCTTCTTCACCAGCTCGAAGAAGGTCCAACAGTCGCAGACAACGAGTTGATGTTGCAGTGCTTGCTGGAGTCCTTCCATGAAGCGCTTTATCTTAGATGCCTTGGTGCTGGCATCATCAGGTACATATCTTGACAGGAGGTTGAACTTCTACAGGTACTCCTTGACAGAGCTACTTCCTTGCTTTAGTGCTCAAAATTCCCGCTTCTTGATAGCCATAAACCCAGAACGAATACAGGCAGTGTAGAATCCTTTCTTGAAATCCGCCGAGGTGATCACACGGTCGCCTTGCATTACCTCCGTGGCAGTGATAGGCATCGAGAACCGTCTCCCGGTGCTCATTGCAATTGACCAATGAAAGGAGGTCCTCGATGGTGTGGATCCAGTCATCAGCATCCAAAGGTTTAGCAATCTCAGTGAAGATCGGGGGCGAACTCTTCATGAACTCTGACAGAGTGGAACGACCACTGTTGTTCCCGCCTTGTTGCTGGTTGTTCATTAGAACTTGAGCCATCTGCTCGATAGCGATAGTGTTGCTCGGCGTTCCTCCCGGAGAACTTGGAGAAACTGAGCTATGGTCAGGTTCTCCGATGGAGGCGGTGGTAGGGGAATCTCTCCTTGTGGCTTCTCCTGGTGATCTCGAGCTTGAGCAGACCCATTGGCCTCCAGCTGCTGGCTAGAGTTGTCGGCGCTGGGGTTGCCAAAATTTCTGGTGCTGGTCGGAGTCACCATCCTATTTGGAACAACCAAGTCAAACAACTCGAATAGATGAAGGAAAAAAGTAACAAGAGGAAAACGCGCCTAAGGTGGTTGGTATAGTGCAAGTGTGACAATTAAAGGTCGAAATACCCAACACATAACATTAAGATAAGATAGGCGATGTAGTCACTTACATGTTGCCTTAGGCATTAGCACGACTTGCATCGAAACACAAACAGTAAAACAAACATCAAACACACATGGTTTCATATGAACCATTACACGGACTCAACTTTGCATGAGGGATACAAGACTTATCCTATCCTAGGGATTCTCGGAATCAAGTGGCGGAGTGCTCGGTCTCGTACTCATGCTCCCCTGGGTCTTCCTCCTAGTCATCATCCATACGAGCATCCTCTCCCATCGAGGGGGTCGAAGGACGAGGATATCCATCCCGACGATCCTTCGCCGGTGGACCAGTGAAGAGCGCACGATACTCCTTCGCATTCATGTGATGATGACGTGTGGGTACGTCTCTAGCTGGGGGTACTCCTCCTCTGTAAGCGATAGTTGGTCGTCCCTCGGGGGCTCCATCCTTCTTGATCTTGTCTGGCTTCACCTTGTCTAGTCGGAGTAGCTCGTGAGTGTGGCGAAGTTCCTTATGGAGCTTCATGGATTCCTTAATCAGGTTGTGAGCTAGACTGTCAGTGGAGAGGCTGAAGTAGGTCTGGAATCTGAGTGGTGTTCCGTCCTCCGGGGATGGGATCAACGTCCAACTCTTGCCAATATCATCTTTCAGATGATGTCTCTAAGGTCGATGAGTAGCTTCCGTGCAGCTGTTACGGCTGCCATGATGAGTGTTTTCATCTGTGGTCCCTCAAAGTATTAGCTTGTCGGGGAGTCATTTGCCTTCATGACCACATCAACATGGTACTCCTTCATGGTGGCATCGACCCAATGCTCATGGTGGAGGAGTACGAGTGGTCACGGGAATTGGCACTTCTCCAGGCTATCCTCTAGGAGTAGGGGAAAGCCGGATGCTAGGAGGTCTTCGAGTATGACAACCATCAACAAGGTTTAAGGGGAGGGTGCTGGTAATGCTTTTGAAATAGAGTGGAAGAGGTAAGAAGTGTGGAAACTCCTAAGTATAGGTACTAGTTATAGTTTCTGAAAGGGGTTTATCCTATCTCACTTTCATGTTAACTAAGGCTTCATACAGTCACAATGGCTCTCATATGTAACAACCTGCTTTTCGCTCCTGTTTTTTTCCTTTGCGAGATTTCACCCCCCCCCCCCCGTATTTTTTCTCGGTGTTATCGGATTTGTTTAGCTCCTGGGTATATGAAGATGGTCATCTATCCTTGCCTTCCTATCCAACCTGAGATTTTTTCCAGTCCAACCTTGCCACCTAGGATCTATTCTCAGGGTTTTGCCGTCAAAACCCTACCATCCGAGTTGTCGGAAGGGAAACCCTAATCCTTCTAGTTACAAAGGAACCCCAATTTCCTTTGCCCCGTTGACTCCCAAACATTTCCCAGTGATCATCCTTCATCTTTAAACCTTGGATATGCAAAAATATTGCCAAGTCATTTGCAATATTTTTCATTTATAATTAATTCCTTTTGCTTCGAGTTAAAGGAATTAAATCCAGGAAAATATCTGTCCATCTCCAAAGTTCATGAAAACTTGTGGAGATATTCTTTGTGATCATATTGAGCTCCCATAAAATATTGGCCATTATTAAATGGCGAAAAGTTGCCTTTTCCTATTTCAAGCCAATATTGCATTTTGGGAACTTTCTAAAGGAACTACCATTTTAATATTCAGGAAATATCCAAAATAAATTGTGGAGCTTCTCCTATCCATATATTCTCCATTTCCATCAATATCCCAAGTTTCATAGTTCAAATTTTGAGCACAACATCCCTTTTCAAATGATGTCCAGCTTTCCTGTTTGCAAAGTAAGTGCCTTATTCCTTGATATCCTTGAGCTGAAATTTTTCATGGTGGTTCACATTGGTAAATCACTCATGGAAACCAAAAACCAGCTCAATCCATCTATCCTTGCATCCACAGCAATTTTCCCAAGTTTTTGTCCATTTGGAACCTCTCTGAAGGAAGAACCATGTAGGCATGCCCAAATGAACTGAAACTTTTACAGTGGCTTCATATATTAAAATAATTTCTCTCCACCAAATTTGAGACAAATCCATGTAGACATCTTATCCCAGCAAATTCATCTTTGTTTCTGTCGAGTTTGTCATGGTGTGAAAGAAATGCTAGCTAGATTGGTTCATTTGACTTGAAACTGTGCCAAGGAACTCATCTTAGCAAACCATTGCCACACACCAAAAATAAGCCACGTTCACTTAGCCAATGTTTCTGAAATCACTTCAAACACCTTCTGACATAGTTGCTTCTAGAGACCTCAACCCTATTCTACTAAACCCGAGAGAAAACCAAGTGCGTGAACCGTCCCTTGGGTGTCAGGTCGACGCCAGAGAAAAAGTTTGGTAGCAAGACAAGCGCCAGGACGGCCAGAGCGCGTGGTGACGGCGTGGACAACAAGCAGAAACTGTGCTCTATGCCTCCACCGCGTCTATCAGGCCACCTCCAGCCAACCCCGGCTTGTCTGAGCGTGTCCAATGGTTCCGTAGCGTCTACCTGGCCCCTCTCACGTAGCTTCCCCCTCCATTCTCATCTCCAGCACGCCCCGACAAGCCTCGCCGGAGCTCTGTTTGCCCGTGACCCCGAGTCGTCACCTATCTCCCTTGTATCCTTCCTCCCGAACTGTCACCTCTCCCTACCTCTCATCAGGTCGGCCACTCGCCGACGCCCGCAAACCGCCAGCCACGCCCCCCAAGCTCTAGTGCGCAGATAAGCTCGCCGTCATGGCCGAGCTTATCCGGCGAGCTCGTCGGACTATATATAGCCATCCCCGAGTTCTCCCGACCTCACCAACCTCCTCATCTCCCTCTGAGCTCCCCTGTGGACCAGCCAATTGAGTCCCGATGCCCTTCTTCACCGCCCTATGCCACCATGTCCGCCGCCTTCTACCTCCACCTCGACTGGCCGCCTTAGTGCGCCCCTCCTACGCCTCGACCACCCACGGGCGAGGGAAGGAGCCGCGAGCCCATCCCCATAGCTAGCGGAGCCCTCCGTGCCTTGCCTTGCCGGCATCTGCGATGGCTGGCCGCCCGTGTTGCCCTGTCGGGAGGTAGAAGAAGCAGGCGAGGAGGAGAGAGAGATGAGGTGGGGCCCGCGCGTTAGCCAGAGAGAGAGAGAGAGAGAGAGAGAGAGAGAGAGTCAACCTGCCACCTGGGTTAGTGGACGCGTAAAGCCACATATGCGCTTTCGTTTTTGGAAAGTGTATTTCTAGAGAAGGCGCTTTTTGTTATCCAGCCAGGGACCTGTTTGTAGAACTTTCTTTTACACATTGGTCCCTGAACTTCATTTGGCCATATCTTTACACCCGTGACTCCGATTCCGGTAAAACCAACGCCCACGTCTTCGTCTCATCGAGGCCTTCACGTTGGTGTCATTTTCATTATGTGTTCACATTCTGAAAATGACCATGTTGCCCTTGCCCTTCTATCAGCCTTCTTCGAGAGAGAATAGTTCCCGTTGATCCTTTCCGCGGACTCTCCACACTTCTTCCCGGAGTACTCTTTGACCCCATGCAAGCTGACCATCTTATATATGCCCTCAAGCTTTTCTCTATGTTGTTCTTGCATATTTAAATTAAAATGCTTAGGTCCGTGTGCATAGTAATGTTTTCTATGAGATGTTGACGAACCCTTGCTCGCACCTTCTTCAATGAAGGCACCATGCCTGAGTCTGAGCTGCTTTCGGTCGTCTGGGATGGATGCCGACTTTATATTTCTCTTGTCAGCAGTTGGCCAGTGTTTTGAGCTGCTTCTCTGCCGTCGCGGGCAGCTGCTGCATTTATTTCCATGGCAGTGGCCCTATGCTCTGAGTTGTTCCTCGACCATCTTAGGGAACTGCTACATTCTTCTTATCGACACCCCCTCATGCTCTAACCTTCTTTTCAGCCGTCTTGAGCCGGGGTTGAGTTATTCCGGTAATGTCCCAAATATGTGTTGTAAAGACCATTCTGGTGGCTACCGGTTTATTTGCCAGTTTTATGCAAGGGTTCCGAGGTTCTTAATTTATAGCTAGAACTTGTAAAGTAATAACCTTCCATTTACATCCTCTCTTATTAATGACTCATGGTGATATGGAGATAGGTTGTTGTGTTTCTACCGTTGCTATTTCATACATAGTTATCATCATGATAAGTTATTGTTGGTGAACAACCATGCTTGATAAATATGTTGTTAAAACCAAATCTAGTCGGTTGATCTAGAGTCACCTGTCTAGGCTTATCTGTGCAACAACATTTGCCGGTATGGGAGGGCCGTGACTTGGGATGATCGCATGCTCTTCCACCGGTACCAATAGATAGGGAAGGATATGCGCGCGCTGCCTTCGCCCTGTAGGCGGCGATAACCTTGTGAGCCAGTTGATTGTTTTGTGCCGGCATCCCCGTTTGGGACAGTTTAGTTTGGACACAATGGTGGCAGGTGTCATGAGGACACAGGGTCACCCAGGGCAGGACTCCGGGGGAGGATGAATGTCGGTGGTACGATGGAAGAGTCACGGGCCAGACAAGTTTCGTTGGAGCAACACTACTCCACCCGAATGGGATCACGAGGTCAGTGCTCCATGGTGTGGGTAAAGTGTGCAACCTCTGTAGAGTGTAAAATCTATTTGAATAGCCGCATCCATGGTATTGGACAGCCCAACCAGACCTCATTAGGTGGTCAACCGTATCAGTGAAATAATGATGGAAGAACTCGTCTTGTGCAGACATCGGAAGATGTTAGGTATATGACATGTTAGCCATCGGATGGCTATGAGATGAGTGGTCGAATAACCACATGACTTGGATTGCATTTGGATCACATTCAGATTGGATCTGAGAATATTCGGAGTATAGTTTATTTACTTAATATGCTTTACCTTATCGTATTAACATTAGTAGTTATCTTGCTAGATAATCCTAATATATCATGATATTTAATCCTACTATATAGGTAAGCTATGCCGTGATAATTAATATTCCTCTAATAACAAATGCATGCTTGAATGCCAGACTGCTTTGCTTAGTGTATATGTTAGTTGGTTTGCTTGCGAGTACATTTAAAAGTACTCAGCGGATTTTAACATGGCCAGGTTCACATAAGGATCCGCCGTCCGTCACCGAGGAACCAGAGCATTCGCGGGCTAGAAAAGTAACCTAGTCAAATCCGTGTGGATTGGAGCCGCACCAAGACCATGCTGCCTTAGATAGAGCTTTTCCGCTGCCATCACCCTTGTAGTATATTATGTAAGACTCTGATATTCATTAATAGAAATGCATGTGTTCATGATACTTGTTGTAAACGTGCATGCCAGAGTGATTTCCTAGGATGGTATGCGCGGCGACCGTCTGGCTACAGTGGTAATCAGGCGGAGCGCCACAACGAATGGTATCAGAGCAGCCAGGCTGACTATAGGTTACCCTAGCCATACTTCATTGTCTTGTGTTCAGTACAAAGCCCAGATGGATTTCAACCATCTTTGCCACGTGGCACGGCTACTATTGATCATAAGGCAACCCCATATGTCTTCGGCTCCATCACACCCCAACTCTCGTGGCCCTTGCCCCCGGTGTGAAATACTTGTACCCGGCAATGACCCGTGAGCCCTAAAACCCCTAGGTAAACCAGATATCCTTACCCTACTTGTTGCCATGGCATTCCTTTCTCACTCTAGTTTCCTTTGGGAAACGCTTATAAATTCTATCTCTCCTCGAGAACCTTAGGAACGTTGACTAAGCCATTTTGGCTATGGTCCTGCGTTGAGTGTGATGCTCTCTAGGGAAGTAGCAGAAGCTTGAGACCAGTGCTACCAGGAGCATTGTATGGTTTCACTTCAAAATCCGTAGAGGTACATCGAGTGCGCTATAATAGTTATACTAGTGGATACTTGGCCATGTGTGTAAGGTCTGCAACACTTGAGCTTTATTTTCTTTTCGTTTTTTCATGGTTCTTGTTTCTTCGGTCGATTCTGTTTTTTCCGCTCCGACTGGATCCATGTGCAAGAGTTGCCTAAGAAGATTAGCATACAACTTGGATAATACCCAATAATCCAGATTCAGCAAGAGTTAAGCCAAGCCAACTGCCTGGTATTCAGAACAGCAGCACCGGATATGTCAGGAATGAAGAATGAGTCAAACTCAGAATATATGTGCAACATACAAGGTCAGAATATACCTAAGAGAGTTTGCCTCAGAACAAATCATGCCTAAGGAACAGGCAGATGAGCTACCAAGAATGAACATCAGTAGGGACAAATTATTCCATCCGCGATACAAGGAGTATTTCAGTCAGTTGGGTGAACCCTGACTTTTCTTTCAATGGAGCCAAGAATCATTTATTCCCCACCAAGGACATATTTCAAGAATGTGAATGAGCCAAAAGTAGCAACCAAACTCCGGCACGTTGGTACAAATTTCAAAGCATACTCTGAAGTTCACCGATGCAAATACAAAATTTTCTGGACATTGTGGACAAGGTTTGCAAGGAATATAGATAAGTTTGCGGTCGCGAGAATCAATGAGAACTTCACATGCTTGGAAGCTCAGTTGAACCGAATGGAACTATCTGTCAACTGCTTATTATCAGCAACACCTGGATGGAATGCAAAGGGTATTCTGAATTGGTTAACGACATGAGGTATGCGTCAGTCATGCAACCTTTAAAACAACGATGATCAGACCACCAGAAGGACACACGGTGTGTGTGACCAATGGAATATCCTCAGTCAAGGTATGGCCTATACCAAGTGTGACTCCTCTATGGATAAAATTATGGATACTTTGGAAGGAAGGCGGGATCAGCCATAGATCCGACAACGCACCCAAGGCATATGGCAACCCAGCCTTCCCCCGTACGCCACTCGGTGAGAGATCTTTATGGGATACGACACTACCATCTTCCACAGCGTGCTACCGCGGAAGATTTCCGACATAAGGAACCCGACCTTCAACAGTAAGGCACATGAAGGAAAACTTTTGGGGTATGATACCCAGCCTTATTCACCACGGTACTCTAGTAGAAGCTTCGAGCATGAGGAATTCAGTCTTCGCCATCGTGTCTACAATAAGTGTGTCAGAAGCAAGAACTAGTCTGGACACACATTCACCTCAGATCCCAGTGGTTACGAAAGGATTTATCCTGCACCTGCATATGTGGTGAGCATGCAGTCCAGTGGTTCAGTTCATGCGAGCCACTCGTACACGGGAATGACTGTGTTAGAGAAACATCGGCCCCATTGTTAAAAGAAGAATATGAGCACATCAACCCCTACGTGATATGCAAGAGTAAGTTGTGAGAACAAGCTAACACATAGGGAAAGCAATCAAGGAATAGTGTTAGCAGGACATGAAAAGTACATCAAAGGAACCTTCAAGAACCAAAGAAGTTGTGGACAAACAACCTCCGTGACGGTCAACAAGATACAGCTTCACAGACAGGGTGGTATTACCAACTCTTGACAGGCTCTTGCATATGCGGCCACAACAATGCACTACTTCCGGATACAAGTGAGTTTACCACACTCATCATGAATACGGGTCGTCAACCAAGGTTGGGGGCTATGCTCCAAAGGATACATCGGATGATAGCGATACTATGATGACCTCAGTGGTCACAGCAAGGATTACAGAGGTTATATATATGAACAGAGCCATCTCTACGAGCGGTAGAGTTTGAAACAAGGCATTCAGATAGAATGGCTCAAAGCACGTGAGCACCAACAGCTCAGAAACATCATGACATCAATAAGATATTACTGTCTATGATTATTGTGTGATCATGCCTGCCACTTCAGTTGAGGATATAGTAGCAATTGCTCGGTCATGTTGATTCCTTGAGTCATGAATCACCTACGGGCAAAGTTAGGATGCATAATCCTGAAGGAAAGATCAGAACACAACCCACAGCCAGACTGAGCATTCTGACACAGCAAAAAGAAAGCCACTCCCACTCACTCAAGGCCATATGAGCCCGTATGTCTGGTACCAGGAAACGATGCATTACCCGTAACAGTCATGATACGAAGCACCACAATAAAACCCAAAGCAGATACTTCCAGGCCATGGAAACCAAGCCGTTTGTTGGTAGTACCCGCTACCCCACCCCACAACACCAATATAAGAATATAGGGTACACCTGATAGGAAAGAGAAGGATTCAAGGAACTTGTGTGCACAGACAACACATGGTCCGTCAGAAGAGGCAGTTAAAGGGTCAGTGAACCAACGAAGACAAGAACGCTGATGGAACCAAATCGCACACAGGTAAGTCACCCTTACCCGGGAGGTAAGCCTCGAAATCTCGAGGACAAGATTTTCTTAAGGGGGTAGGTTTGTAACAACCTACTTTTCGCTCCTGTTTTTTTCCTTTGCGGGATTTGACCCCCGTCTTTTTTCTCGATGTTATCGAATTTCTTTAGCTCCTAGGTATATGAAGATGGTAATCTATCCTTGCCTTCCTATCCAACCAGAGATTTTCTTCAGTCCAACCTTGCCACCTAGGATCTATTCTCAGGGTTTTACCATCAAAACCCTACCTTCCGAGTTGCCGGAAGGGAAACCCTAATCCTTCCAGTTACAAAGGAACCCCAATTTCCTTTACCATGTTGACTCCCAAACTTTTCCCAGTGATCATCCTTCATCTTTAAACCCTGGATATGCAAAAATATTGCCAAGTCATTTGCAATATTTTTCATTTATAATTAATTCCTTTTTTTGCTAGTTGAAGGAATTAAATCTAGGAAAATATCTATCCATCTCCAAAGTTCATGAAAACTTGTGGAGATATTCTTTGTGATCATATTGAGCTCCCAAAAAATATTGGCCATTATTAAATGGGGAAAAATGCCTTTTCCTATTTAAAGCCAATACTGCATTTTCGGCACTTTCTAAAGGAACTACCATTTTGGTAGCCAGGAAAAATCCCAAATAAATTGTGGACCTTCTCTTATCCATATTTTTCCATTTCCATTAATATCCCAAGTTTCATAGTTCAAATTTTGAGCATAACATCCCTATTCAAATTCTGTCCAGCTTTCCTGTTTGCAAAGGAAGTGCATGATTGCTTGATCTCCTTGAGCTGAAATTTTTCATGGTGGTTAACATTGGTAAATCACTCATGGAAACCAAAAACCAGCTCAATCTATCTATCCTTGCATCTAGAGCAATTTTCTCAAGTTTCTGTCCATTTGGAACCTTTGTGAAGGTAGTACCATGTAGGCATTCCCAAATGAGCTGAAACTTTTACATAGCTTCATATATTCAAATAACTTCTCTCCGCCAAATTTGAGACAAATCCATGTAGCCATCGTATCCCACCAAATTCATCTTTGTTTCTGTCTAGTTTGTCATGGAGTGAAGGAAATGCTAGCTAGGTTGGTTCCTTTGGCTTGAAACATTGCCAAGGAACTCATCTTAGCAAACCATTGCCACACACAAAAAATCAGCCACTTTCACTTAGCCAATGTTTCTGAAATCATTTCAAACACCTTCTGACAGAGTTGCTTCTAGAGCCTGCAATCCTATTCTAGGAAACTCGAGAGAAAACCAAGTGCCTGAACCATCCTTTGGGTGTTAGGTCGATGCCAGAGACAAAGTTGGGCAGGAAGAAAAAGCGCCAGGACGGCCAAAGCGCTTGGTGACCGCGTGGATAGCAAGCAGAAACTGTGCTCTGCACCTCCACCGCGTCTATCAGGCCACCTACAGCCAGCCCAGGCTTGTCCGAGCGTGTCCAACGGTTCCGTAGCATCCACCTGGTACCTCTACCATAGCTTCCCCCTCCGTTCTCATCTCCAGCATGCCCCGACAAGCCTCGCCGGAGCTCTGTTTGCCCGTGACCCCGAGCCATAACCTCTCTCCCTTGTCTCCTTCCTCCCGAACTGTCGCCTCTCCCTACCTCTCGTCTCGGCCGGTAGCCGACGCCTGCAAACTGCCAGCCATGCTCCCCAAGCTCCAGTGCGCGGATAAGCTCACTTCCGTGGCCGAGCTTATCCAGCGAGCTCGTCGGGCTATATATAGCCATCCCCGAGTTCTCCTGACCTCACTAACCTCCTCCTCTCCCTCTAAGCTCCCCTCTGGGTTAGCCAATTTAGTCCCGGCGCCATTCTTCATGGCCCTATGTCGCCATGGCCGCCGCCTTCTGCCTCTTCCTCGACTGGCCGCCTCAGTGCGCCCCCGCCTCCGCCTCGACCACCGATAGGTGGGGGAAGGAGCCGCGATCCCATCCCCATAGCTGGCCGAGCCCGCCGTGCCTTGCCTCGCCGGCATTTGCCATGGTCGGTCGCCCCTGTTTCCTTGTCGGGAGGTAGAAGAAGCATGCCAGGAGGAGAGAGAGATGAGGCGAGGCCCGTGCATTAGCCATAGAGAGAGAGAGTCAACCCGCCAGCTGGATTAGTGGACGCGTCAAGCCAGATATGCGCTTTCCTTTTTGGAAAGCGTATTTCCAAAGAAGGCGCTTTCTGTTATCCAGTAGGGACCTATTTGTAGAAGTTTCTTTTACACATTGGTCCCTGAACTTCATCTGGCCATATCTTTACACCCGTGACTCTGATTCCGGTAAAACCAACGCCCACATCTTCGTCTCATCGAGCCCTTCATGTTGGTATCATTTTAATTATGTGTTCACATTCTAAAATGACCATGTTGCCCTTGCCCTTCTATCAGCCTTCTTCGAGAGAGAATAGTTCCCGATGATCCTTTCTGTGGACTCTCCGCACTTCTTCCCGGAGTATTCTTCGACCCGAGGCAAGCCGACCATCTGATATATGCCCTCAAGCTTTGATCTATGTTGTTCTTTTATATTTAAATTAAAATGCTTAGGTCCATGTGCATAGTAGTGTGCTGTATGAGATGCTGACGAACCCTTGCTCTCACCTTGTCCAATGACGGGACCACACATGAGTCTGAGCTGCTTTTGGCCGTCCAGGGTGGATACCGACTTTATATTTCTCTTGTCAGCAGTTGGCCCATGTTGTGAGCTGCTTTTCGGCCATAGCGGGCAGGTCCTGAATTTCTTTCCATGGCAGTGACCCTACGCTCTTAGTTGTTCCTCGGCCATCTTAGGGAACTGCTACATTCTTCTTATCTACATCGCCTCATGCTCTGAGCTGCTTTCGAGCCGTCTTGAGTCGCAGTTGAGTTATTCCGGTAATGTCCCAAATCTGTGTTGTAAAGACCGTTCTGGTGGCTACCAGTTTATTTGTCGGTTTTATGCAAGGGTCCCATGGGTCATAATTTATAGCTAGAACTTGTAAAGTAATAACTTGCCATTTACATCCTGTCCTATTAATGACTCATGGTGATATGGAGATAGGTTGTTGTGTTTCTACCGTTGCTATTTCATACATAGTTATCATCATGATAAGTTATTGTTGATGAACAACCATGCTTGATAAATATGTTGTTAAAACCAAATCCGGTTGATCTAGAGTCACCTGTCCGAGCTTATCCGTGAGCCACATTTGCAAGTATGGGACGACCGTGACTTGGGCTGATCGCGTGCTCTTCCACCGATACCACCAGACAGGGAAGGTTATGCGTGTGCGCTACCTTGGCCGGGTAGGCGGCGATAACCTTATGAGCCAGTTGATTGTTTTTTGTCGACGTCCCTGTTTGGGACAGCTTAGTTTGGCCACAACGGTGGCAGGTGTCATGAGGACACATGGCCAACCAGGGCAGGACTCCGAGGGAGGATGAATGTCGGTGGTACGATGGAAGAGTGACGGGCCAGACAAGTTTCGTTGGAGCAACACCGGTCCACCCGAATGGGATCATGACGTCAGTGTTCCATTGTGTGGGTAAAGTGTGCAACTTTGCAGAGTGTAAAATCTATTCGAATAGTCGTGTTCACGGTATTGGACAGCCCGTCCAGACCTTGGTAGGTGGTCAACCGCATTAGTGAAATAATGATGGAAGAACTCGTCTTGTGCAGACATCGGAAGATGTCAGGTATATGATATGTTATCCATTGGATGGCTATGAGATGAGTGGTCGGATAGCCACATGAGTTGGATTGGATTTGGATCACATTCAGATTGGATCTGAGAATACTCGGAGTATAATTTATTTACTTAATATGCTTTAGCTTATCGTATTTACTTTAGTAGTTATCTTGCTAGATAATTCTAATATATCATGATATTTAATCCTGCTAGGTAGGTAAGCTATGCCAATGAGTACTTTGAATG
The DNA here is from genome assembly GCF_904849725.1 of Hordeum vulgare subsp. vulgare. Taxonomy (NCBI): domain Eukaryota; kingdom Viridiplantae; phylum Streptophyta; class Magnoliopsida; order Poales; family Poaceae; genus Hordeum; species Hordeum vulgare. Next base: position 372,654,331 of record NC_058521.1, read on the forward strand.
TACTCGCAAGCAACCCATGTGTGGAACAAGGCAATAAAAATGCATGATATAATAGTAATAGGTAAATTGCGAAAAGCAGATTTTCACGTGCAATCACACGATCATTTTCTTGTGAGGGCATGGCACATGAGGTAACCGATGTCCATACGAACAGGCTACATATATCAATATCAACTAAGGGTTGAACATCCCATGTCCACCCATCATGCCAAGTCGTCTGACATAGCCCATGAATCATACTGCCATCTTTCTCACACGGTCATCTTTCTCACACCCACGCACACCAAGTTTGTGAATACTTCTAGAGATAGTCTAAGCAAGTCCACCAAACTGTGTGTGACCGTGGACACGGCTATTCGAATAGTTTTAAACTCTGGAGAGGTTTGCACGTTGTACCCACGAGACTCAGGGAACTTCCGTGTCATCGATGACTCGGGGTATATTACATACCCGAGGTAAGCACATGAACAATGCATTTCCACTGGCGATGCTGAACAAAGAGTCCACTAGATTGGTACACATACCTCATGATGCACATCATATGAGCCTCACTCTAGATCGTAGCATCCACGAAGGGACCAACGGAGTTCCTGATGTCTATAAAAATAGCCCATGGTCACCCTACCTGGCATGACCCCATCTCTAGAGTGTGACTCGGCTCTCCAGCCAATAGTAATGTGGGATCTATCCTAGCATCGACCAAACTAATTAACAAAACCCCGTCCTATAAAGGGGTATTATGATCGCACATGTAAGGTTGGGATGATCAACACATCTTAAATCTAATCCATTTCCGAAAACCACACACACTCACTTGCCTCAATACACCACTTCTTTCTCAAGTGGTTACCGAGCTCAACACCATCTCCCATGGGCATTAGTGGCACCCGAAGGAGTTTTCAAAAAGTCTTTGAAATCATTTCCTTTCCGCCACCATGCATATTCCCATCCCAATTTCCGTATCATCTACATAGAAACCTAACTACTTCTCACCCTCACAACCCTCATAGGAAGGCAGGGTCATGCACAGTGCAGGTATCAACAAGAAAACATTGGAGACAACCCACCGAGGTGGTCACTGATTCAATATGCTTCAAATGCAATGAATAAAGTGCCATATGGCATGCACAAAAGGGTTTCATAGTGATGTCATAGGGCTGCTTGCCTGTCTCAACAAAGTCTCTGGTGTCTTCAATGTCTTTTGGTCCAACTACTCCATCAACAACGCAATCTATGGTCACAATCATAACGGGAATAATAAGACCACATGACAAAAACAGGAAAAATAACACACTCAAAAAATGTTAACCTATTTTTGTAAAATACTAGGGTGAGTATTAGTACTATAAAATTACTAGGTTTTATTTTTTAAGTGCAAAGAGTTGTGAAAACCATTTTAATAGAAGGTAAAAAATGCTTTAAACAAGGTTTTAAAATTAAACAGTGTGTAAAACCTTAAAAAATGCACAAGTGGAATATTCAAATAGGTTGTAATATTACAAAGTTTTAGAAATTTGAATCATTAAATTTGGAAAAATATTTTTATCTACAGGAATTATTTGAAATAATGTCAGAAAAAGAAAAAGAAAAGGCACTATGCCATTGGGCTAGAGCGAGCCAGCTGAGCTAAGCCCAGCCAGCCAAACTGGCTAAGGCGAGTCGTCACGCGTGTGCGTGCCTGGGTTCAAACCCGATAGGCAGGCCCGTGGTGCCAGCGAGAGAGAGGGTGTCAAAGAGACGGGAGCCGCGAGAGAGGCTAATGACCGGGCCCCACTGGCAGGTCATCGCCAACCTTTGTCCAGAGAAGGAGCGGTGCTCACCAATTGCGGAGGACGACACGGTGAGCACTGGTGAGCAAGGGAATGGAATCGGGCTGCTGCCGTTGATCAGGTGGTGGGGAGATGGACGCTGGGGAGGCCTAGTTTACCAGCGACGAGGTCTTGCAGCGGAGGAGCTTCACGAGGTGGTTGCCATCAACGAACCTGACTACAAAATGCAACGGGGAGAGAGGGGAAGTCTTTACAGAGGCAACAGGGATCCGATGGAGAGGAAAGGAGGGTGGGGGAGCGGCCATACCTCGAGATCGATGGTTGCCCAACGCCGAGGAGCTCCGGTCGATCCCGAGCATAGGGGACTCGAGCGGAATAATGGGTGGCTTTGTGGCTTGATTGGGAGGAGATAGGGTCCGAAGGGTAGGAGGGGCCTCGAGGTGGCCTCTTTATAGGTGCGCAGTGGAGGCAGTGCACTGGGTGCACGGGGGAGCTCGGGGAGGATGGGCGTGTGATGTCAAACCTCTAGAGTACCTCGGCTTTCCTGTAGCGTGCTCTAGAGCACACATATGGCCGGCATGATGATTCCACTAACGTGCTCTGGCGCGGTCACTAGTGCCCTTTTGCAGCAGGGGGAATAACTAAGGGGATGAGGCGTTGGATGTTCTAGATTCTAGCCAGGAGAGAGAGAGAAGATAGAGAGGGGAGAAAAGATGTTGTCCAAAGAGGCAAATTGGGGTTTTCACCCCTGAAATCATGCACCTCGACGCTGGGGTGGCTACTGGGGGTGCTTTGGATCTCCAAGCAGCTGTTGTAAAAATTTGAGAGCAAGTGGACCAAGTTAAGTGGTGAATTTAGCTTCTATGGAGAATCACCAGAAGGTGTTTGATGGGGTTTTCGGCAAGTTAACCTTGTCCAATTGTTGTGAGACTTAACAGGATGGAGTTATGGGTAAAATCAAGAGGAGATACCAAACTTGAGCTCATTTGAGAAAAGTTGGTAATGCAATCTTGAAAAACCCTAGAAATGGACACAACGAGATTTCTGAAGGCTAAGCTAGGCTAATATATTCCCACAAATGCACAACTTGGTGAAGCGTCTTTATTTGGGGTCTAGATCACTCCTGCAAAGTTTGAGATCACTCCTGTAATGTAAAGTTTCTCAAATTTGGTTCTGTACACAAAGGGTTTTGGGGTATTTTGGTGAACCAACTGAACTTGGATTGGGATAAATTTTGCAGGATCACCACATATATCATGTGTGACTTGTTAGAATTTTCTTAGAATTTACTGAGAATACTTTATATGGAAAAAATTTCAAAAGCTTAAAATAGACAAAAAAGGGTTCTGGGGGGTTTTGACCAATATTTTGAACATGACCATATATGGGAAATATATGCCCACAGAGTTTCCCTAAATTTTCTCAAATATTTTTGAAGAAAATATTATTTCCATTGAAATACCATTTCTGGTCTCAAAAAAATTATTTAAATAAAATAGGAAATAACTATTAAAATAATTCTTTCATTGTTTTGGGAAGTCTTTTTGATAATAGGATTCAAAAAAAATCTTTGGGGTAAAACATCTCTCCTCTATTGAGGACTTGTAGTACAAATCTTAACTCACACGTTTTTTAAAGCTTAAAATTAATAAATGCCTTTTAGTTGAAATGATAACTTATAAAATTTATTTCTGGTCCCATACACATGGCATGATCATTAGGAAAATATTTTGATCAAGCAGATGAGTTGTTGAGGGAAGAATATTTTTGTGATCTAAAACACAATCAACCACACAAGCATGTGGCATCGAGATCAAACATCACAAGCATGCAAAAAGTTTTAATTGGTTCTAAATTTATAAAAACATAATGTGGCAATGTGGTACAAACATAGGGTGTGACAATGCGGTCGGACGTTGTGGCTGCGGAAGCGGATGAGGTTGGGCAGACATTGTCCGGCTGGTGGTGGACAATGTCCGGTGGCGCGCCGGGATGAAAATCTGACCATAGATTATGATTTTTTGGGTGAAAATGGAAGCTAGGAGTGGATTTATAGATTGGAGGAGTGTGGGGCTGGAAGGTGGGGTTTTAGGGGGGTGGTTGCATAGTTAGCAAGGGGTAAATCCTAGTTGACTGAGAGGATCTCTCCACAAGGTGGTTTATATATAGGGAATTGACTATGGTGGGATGGACCTCGTCCGTCCGATCGCGATTCAAAGGCCACGAATGGAGGGAGGGGCTACATGGGTCTAGTGGGTTGTGCAGATGGGCTTGAGCCCAGAAGAGAGGGAGGTTTGTGGCCGACGACATGGTTTTTGAAAACCATGAAAATGTGTGATATTTAAACCGATGACGGTACCTCTATAGTTGTCTCTTGGGGTATAAATCAACCTCCGAATGCGACTGAATTTGGGAGGCAGTCTACCTACATTAAAATAAGACTGCATGCCAACTTTGGATCCAATTAGAGAAATTTGTATACACACTTTTGAAACCAATATTTTTAACAATGCCCCGGGCGCGTGCATGTCTGGCTGGTCTCAAAACGGCCAACGACAAAGATGGAGAGAACCGGCAACTAACAATGGGTGCAAGTTTTGAAAAAAAAAAGATGAAAACAGACTGCTGATGCAATGCCCATGATGCGATGATAAATGCGACAACCAAACAAATCACACGGCCATAATGGAATAAAAGTTAACTACAAGAGCGTCGGTTCTGGGGGTGTTACACTACCATTGGGATCTGTCTAGGCTAGAGATAAGGCAAGGCTGGAGCTTAAGTGAGGTCGGAAAGAAACGTCGGTGCGAAGAAATGTGTAGGTGATAATTCCACCCAAACCATTCCGATGAGGACCCCCTCTTAATAGTACAGTTTTCCTTTGAATCAAGTCCACCGAAAGTGAAACGCAAGAAAGAAAACCGTCTTCACTCTAATCCACCGAGGTGCATGAATTGTCCTGTGCCATATGATGAAATACTTGAAAGTCTTTGTGCACAAGATTAGTGTGCAAATGCATTTTCATCAATCAGCAAAACCACTAGGGTAGAAATATTCCCTTACAATCTCCCCTTTTTTGTTGGATTGATGACAATACGGGATTTGTACAAAGAATATAAAAAGATAGAAAGCAAACCCCCTAACATCTACAAAATATAGATGGGCTCCCCCTAGATGTGTGCATTATTTTTTAGTATGCTTTTCAAATGCAAAGTGCACACACTAGGATCAAACACTACCCTTATATTTTATAGATAGGCACTACTTGCATTAAGACAATAGGAAACAAATATAGATGCAAGAAGTGATATGTTTGAACTCATACTAGGATACAAGATAAGCATATCACATACTAATAAATAAGGATAATCAAAGGTAGCATATGTCTCACACCATATGATGCGGTCTCACATGAGTCTCACACGCATAAGACTAGCAAAGCAATTATAGAAGAGTTCACGAGCGAATAAAATCCAAGCAATGAAAAACACACTCATGGCTTGCAAAGCCCTAAACTCTCTCCCCATTTGGCATCGAGACACCATAAGGGCACAGAGAACTAAGAAGACCCAAGATGGCAGAAACTTCAGTGACCATCTCCAATAATCTCCGGACTCTGGGCTGTGATGAACTGTACTCGATGGAACTGAGGAACCGGGTTGCTCCACATCGAAATCCCATGGGCAGTTGCGAGACATCTAGGTTTCCTCATCAGTGAGCTTGTCCTCCAAAGCACTCTGAATCTCCATGCTAGAATGTCTAGCTATAGCCTTGTGAGGGCTAATTGCCGCCTTCTCTGCAACTTGATCCCGGTACTGAACATGTGCCTACAAACAAAACAACTTCTTCATCTTCTCATTGGAATTCTTAGCCAAGGATGGCTCAGCAGGAGGGCATGCGACACTGGGAGCAGCGCCACACTCGGCCATGTAGTCCTCATCATACTCTTCATATTCATCCTCTAGGAGATCCATCTCAGCAACAGTGTGAGTGGCCCACTTGTCCTTCTACCTGAGTTGTACAACCTTATGTGGGACCAAATCACCACATTCAAACAGGACTCAAGGAAATGTCTTCGCCCAGGTGGTCTCAATCAAGTGCATCAAGTAAGGCACATAAATAGGACAACTACACTCTCAAACAGCACAAAGGAGCTCAGACCACATCACATGCAAGACATCCAAAACCACCACATTGACCTAGTGCCGATGAAACTGACACTATACACTACTGCAGGGTGGTCCAAATGTGACACAATAATCAATGACCCTTAGACGAAACTATGTGTGAACCAAGATCACAAACGGTATAGTTAAAGCTCCATATCCAATGGCACACATCCATCAAATATGAGTCCAAAAAGAGTTGTGTGTGCGATCTACGACAAACAATTGACCCATACGAACTCTTTGTGATTAGCTAAAATAACACAAAGGTTACAAAGATCGAGATGTGTGCGATAGAGGGCATGTTCACTACCATAAACTGTGTGCGATGATATAGAAGAACACAAATGATTCGTCGTTACAAGATGTGGGCGATATACAACAAACATGTGAGTAATCGGAATCGTGTGCGAGCATCAGAAATAACAAAGATGATTGGTGCCAATAACCTGAGTGTGTTGTGGGGAAATGCTTGCTAGTATACAATTGTCATCAATTGATGAAACCATTCCTGATGGGTTTTGTAGTTTAGTCCGTGTGTACTGTGATTAGCTCTGTGTGCACAACATATGTACTGTTGATGATGTCCAGGCTTGTCGGAGGCTCTTGTGGTTCAGCTTCGACCCGCCTCCGCTTGTTTGCCTCCTTGTCCTCCATCGAAAAAGGAAGCAATCCTCGACGGCGACCAAATGGGAAGGTGGAGAATTAATGGAGAACTTGGGAGCTAGCCAGGATATGGGTGGAGGTCAAAGGGCTCGATTCCCGGTGATCAAGCTATGCATGCGCGCACACTTCTCACACGCATCCCTGTGAGCCTCCGCGGCGGACTCCTTGCACGCGTCCCTTCTAATCAAACTTGAACCCACAATACCTCCTAGACAATACAATAAGGGGGGCGTGTGGCGGTACATAATGGATAGTGCAACGCAAACATTTTTAATTATTAATAATCGCATTTGTGAACTTACCATTTCTTCCTCCCCTGTCATGCCTTGTCACCGCATTGCTGCTTGAGGAATCCAGTGCACACTTCGGCACTGCATAAACGTTTCTTTTGTCCATTTTCTCGCACAATTGCGCATGTTCCAGCGCAAGCTTCCAAATTAGTTTCTCGCCACAAGAAAATGAGCATAAGAGCCAGCGCGCAACACACGTGGATGCACACCTAGTGTAGCCTAGTCCATCTACCAAAAATTACAACTCGACCAAGCATCGACCTTCAGCCTGACCTTTCTTATCGTGAGCATCCAATTGCGGTTCTCGAGGCGACTGAGCGCAAGACCCGCAACAAGACCATCAAATTTCTCAAAGTGCAGTGGTCACACCATTCCGATAAAGAGGCTACTTGGGAACGCGAGGATCACCTCCGTTCCAAATTTCCCGATTTCTTTCAGTCTTAGATCTCGAGGGCGAGATCTTCTTTGTAGTGTGGGAGAGTTTGTAATGCCCCAAGTGTGTAATTGCCATATTTGGAACCTATCTCATGTGGGTCCACCTTGTCATGGATATGAGAGTCCTTTTGCATGTGTGATTTCATGTGGCTCTTATTGTCTCCCTTGTTTGCATGCATGAGGTTTCATTCTATGTCATGTTGTGATTGCATGTGATCTTGCTAGGTGTGATTTCATGTGTTGATGCACATGTGATGATGTGGTGTGAAGTAGTGGAGTGTGGTGCTTGGCATTATTTTTCAAACCCCGTTGTTAGTTTCAAACCTTTTCTCTCTTTTATTCCCAAGTTCGAAATTTCCACTTGCTCTTTACCTGGTTTTAAAATGTCCTCTATTTAGTAAATATTGTGGGTATTATGTTGTGCAAGATTTGGTGTTTTGTTAGGTGTTCTAAAGGTGCAAAATAAACACAAAACAACAACTATAATACTGTTTTGTATTTATTTGGATTGCCTCAAAAATTACTTTAGTATTTTATTCAAATAGCTTATTTATTTTTAGGTCCAGGGGCATTTTTGTTTTTATTTTATCTTCATTAGTTTGCCCTGTGAGCCTTTTCCTTCTCTGTTTTTATTTCAATCAGTTAATAGATCAGAGAGGGGTTTTCCTTCTTATCTGGCGCCTAAGTGGGCTTCCTCCCGCTCTGGTGGCCCAACTTCTCCCTTTCTCCTGTGCAGTAGCCCACCGTGCGTCCCTCATCTTCCACCTGACGACGTCAGTGTGTATGACTCCCCTCCTCCACCGATTCTCCATGGCCTTGATCATATGGCTCAAGCGCCTCCCCCGAGGTAATATAAGACGCAGGGAACCCTCCTCCTTCCCTAGGTTTCCCTCTCCTTCCTCAAGTGCGCCGCCACCTTCCTCCTTCTCTCTTTCCCCCTCCTGGTAAGCCTGTGTAGGAGTTAGCAGAGAGAGAGAGATAGTAGCCCCGCCGCCGTGTACCCCGTCGTCTCCATCGAGCAGCGCCGACGGTCATGTCCAGGGGCACGGGGGATGGTGCCCGTGCCCCATTTTTGTCCTCGGTGAGGTCGAGGAGCGTCCTCACCGTCGACTAGGAGCTCGTCTTCTCCGCGGACCCGGAGCCCCTTCGTTCTGCTTCGGTTCTGCATCAAGGAGCGTCTTCGTCGCCGATCTTCTTCCTCTCCATCGCCCTCTCCTCCGATCGGTACCTTCTCTTCCTTCCCCAAGGTGAGCCGACCTTCCTCCCCTCTCCCACGAGCAGATCCGGCAAGAGTAGTAGCGGTGCGCCCCTATCCCGAGCAGCAGTGTAGTAGCTGTGCGTGTAGTTGTTGAAGCGGTGGTGCAGGTGCGGTGCAGTAGCAGTAGCTTGTTATAGTGGCGTGTAGAGGAGGCATAGCAGGCGCAGCAGTAGCAGGGGGTAGGTCTCCTTGGCGCATCAGCAGCAGCAACGGCAAAGCAAGCCTGGCAACCTCCCTGTCGCCGGTGCATCTCGGTGACAAGTTTCTTACCTAGATTCCGTCCTTTCCTTTGTTAGGAAACGTTCCGTAGCACAGTGGTGTGCACCAGTGGTTGCACTTGAGAGGTTGCGGGTCCGATCCCAGGGGAAGCCTCCCCCTTTTTGTTGGTTTATTTCAGCACAGTAGCATTTGCAGCAGCAGAGCAGTTTAACATGCTTAACTATCCTTCCCTATCGAGCTAGTGCATGGTAGCAGAGTGGTTTGGGCCTGTGGCTTGAACCAGGAGGTCTGGGGTTCGATCCCTGACCAGCCCTTTTGTTATTTCTTTTTCTTTCTTTCTCATTTTTTTGTTTCCTTGCTATTTTTTGTGCTACTTCTTGTGCCTATATTATGAGCATTAATAGGAGTGCATCTATTTTACTTTCCTGCAATGCATTAGTGGTGTGGTTCTTACATGTGTGAGGTGTAGGTGTGTGTGTTGTGCACATACATGGTGTTGATGCTTGTGTGTGTATGTTGATGCTTTGAGTAGATTGTGTATGTTGTTTTATGCTTGCACGGTTGCAAGATTAGTGTTTTGTGTGTGTGCTGCACTAGTTTTCTTGTGCTATGTTTCTTTTCAGATTTAGTGGAGTTTGTGTATGTGTGTGTGTGGTTTCCCCCTCACCACATATTTGTGTGTGGTATAAGTGTTGCACTAGTGATGCTTGATTAGCATGTGTAGATTCTTATGTGGGTGCACCTTGTGGGTGACATGACACCAAGGGTGTTCCTTTGTGGTGCATGTGAGTGTGTGCACCATCACATGCCCATATGTGAAGGTGTGCATACTCTCTTGGTAGTATAGGAGTTAAATTATTAGTTGTGCTTGTTGCTAGAGATGATGTGGTGATGTGCAAAGCACATAGACATGAGGTCTACTCCTCATGTAACCCCCTTGATGTTGTGATCATGTGTACATGCTTGTGTAGGTAGCTCTAGTGTTTTTGCACATGTGATGTAGCACTATTCACTATATAGGAATCTATGTTGTTTTTCCTTCCTAGTTTGTGATCACTTGTTCCAAGCAAGTGCATAGATTTTATATATGTTTTTGGGGTAGAATCTCCCAAGGAATCCAGTGGTGAACTTAGTTTTTCCATTGGAACATTTTCTGGAGATGACATATTTCATTTTTCTTCTATGTTTAGAGCTTAGTTCCATGAGTTGTGGTGAGCCTTTGTGATTGTTTCTTGGTTGTGGTAGTAGAGGGTGACCCCCTCTACCTCATGTTGGTTTCACCTCATGATTAGGATTACATATGTGCAAGTTATGCCCACTCAAAGTAGGCATGTGGCTGAAATTCCAGATTAGTGAAAATCGGAGATTTTCACTAAGTCTGAGAATCTGTTTATATTTTCTTCTCCTGTTGATGAGGTTGTGCATGTCAATGTGTTGTGATCTAGCCTTAGCTTTTAACTAGAAAGTTCGACCTGATATGTTTGTCTAGCTCCCAGTAAAATTTCATGTCATTTGGAGTCCTGTAGATATTGTTTTGGCTGCTGTCAAAATGCTTCAGAGCAAAGACAGAATGTGAGAATCTGGAATTTTCACTATGTCCGTGAAAACTGATGTTTTTGGGCAAGTTTGCAGCCTTGTAACTTTCTGTGTTTAATTACTTTTAGTGTGATTCTTGCTTGTGCTTGTAGTATTCTTGGATAGCTACACCCACATATATTGTTTGTCATGTTTGGGTGGTTGTAGGTGCTTTGCATGTAGCTCACAAATTGCTATGATGAAGTTTATGGCAGATTGTGTAGTTTTATCATTTTGATGTTTGTGAGTGCTTAGTTGATGATGTGGTGTTCTGATTTGCTCCACCCCATTCGTGATGGTTTGATTTATGTCTTGGCAACCTGGAAATGCCAGAGCTGTGCCATTTGAGTGTGTGGTGATGATTTTGACACGTAGGGCTTCATATCTTGTTTCGTTGATTCTCGTTGATCCGTAGCTCCGATTGTAATGTTCTTTATATGCTTTTGCACCGTTTTCTTGAGGCGCATCTGATCATGTCATTCTCTTGCATGTAAAAATATCTTAGGATGCAGTTCTGTCCAGGAACATGTATTTACTCCTTATGCTTGTGTTAGTAATAGAAATAGTGATCCATACTCATATTCATCTCATGCATCATCTGCTTGTTGCATCCTGAGGTGCTGTTGTTCATTGGATTTTATTATTATGTTGGGTAGCACCGGGATCGGACAACGAGTACGTGGATTCAGGAGAGTACGTGCAGGACGAACAAGAACCATTCCAAGCTGAGGACATCACAGGCAAGATGATATGACCTTGATTCCATCTCTAGACTTGTCATGCTAGATTACGTTTCCTTGTCATATGCTCGCTGCCTATCACTGAAATATTTGCCTCTTGTTATGCCATGAAACCAAACACTTACCCCTTCCTAGCAAACTTGAATGGCTAAGTAGGCTTTGCTCAGCTACTAATGTTAGCGTTGCTAGATGCAGATGCTTTGCCTCATGTGATAACATGAGCTTGATATCATTATCTTAATTCTGTTATTTAATTAATGCACCTATATACTTGGTAAATAACGGAAGGCCTAGCCTTTTGTCGGGTGCTTTGTTCCGTTATTGCCGCCATAGTTACCGGCTACCGGTGTTTGATTCCATATTGATTGCTCCTAACACGTTCGGGGTTGTTATGGGGACCCCCTCGATAAATCGCGTAGTGTTAAGACTTGTCCGGCAGAACCCAACATTGGTGTTAATTTGCTAATCACTTAATAATAATCTTCATAGGGAATAGCTACCCCGAGGAATTTAATCAACAACCCGGGCCAGTGCTCCTCATGAGTGTTGGTCCAAACTGGGCAGACTATGGGGCCACCATACGGCAACCTGAGGTTTGGTATACCTGTAGTGTGACTCATCCGGCGTGTCCTGAGACTGAGATACGCGGCTCTTATCAGGGTCGTCGACACGTCGGGAGGTCCTGCTAGTCTTGTCTTACCTTAGCGGTATATCTTGCGTATAGGAATCCCGATGAAGCTTTGGTTCTCCCCAGAGTTGAGATTTTCCTCTAATGAATCCGACGAGATCACGAGATTCGTGATAGAGGATTACTTTGCGGCCTGTGTAAGTTTGTGATGGACTAGTTGGAGCACCCCTGCAGGGTTTAATCTTTCAGAAAGGCGTGCCCGTGGTTATGTGGCAACTTGGAATATTTGGTTAACATCTGGTAATAGATAACTTAAACATAAGCTAATCAAATTGCCAACTGAGTGCGTAACCGTGACTGTCCCCTCGAACATCTCTCTTCGATCGGGAACACGGTGGGGTTATGAATGACGTATGTAGGTGTTCAGAATCACTTAGTGATCAAGTATTCTCGACCGCTAGTATAGACCACCTTCATACATGTTCTACGTAAGTTAGCCACCATATCAAGCTTAGGATGCTGCAACCTTAAACACTCCACCTATCCAACCTAATAACTTGACTAGTTCTGGCACCAAGGTCTTAGATTGTTGAGTCCCCGTGGCTCACAGATTCCTTCACAACACCAACAGGTTCAGGTACCCCAGAGACAGGTGATCTCGACTGCACGCAACTGGCGTGGCAGTACGACGAGGAGACCGACCGCCTGTACGTGAACTATCCAGAAGATTGAGGCGTGGTCGTGATCGTGGGCCAGCAGGCAGGGTAGCTTAGCCATTTCCGTTGTTTTGTAGTCCGTAGCCGAACTACTTTGATTGTATGTGTGATGTACTCTGATATATTTATGAGAAGGCAATTGAACCCCTGATTGTCTATCTGTTATTATCATGTATGTGATGTGATACCTTGTTTCCGAGACGCTTAGATGCGCTCCTTTCCAATTCGGGGCCTCGATCCCCAGATGGGAAAGGACCGCATCTTAGTCGTTACAATTGCTCTTTCATAACAAGATTCAGCAAAGCAGCATTGATTTCATATGATTCCGCACTAGTGGCGAGAGCAATCGAAGTACTAATAAAATCATTATTAGCAATCGAAGTACTAATCAAATCGAAATCACAAAGTTTGGTGTTTTCAGTCATGATGACTTCAGCAAGCAAACAAGCACACAAGCGAACAGAAAGCAAGCGAGAGAAAAGGGCGAACGAAAAGGGCAAATGAAAAAGGCAAATATTTTTGTAATTTTTTGTTTTTCAGAAGAGGGGGAGAGGAAAACGAGAGGCAAAAAAGTAAATGCAAGATATGAGTTTGCGACACTTACTTGGATGAGTTCTTGACTTGATCCTCCCCGGCAACGACGCCAGAAATCCTTCTGCTGCCTCTTGAGCTTGCGTTGGTTTTTCCCTTGAAGAGGAAAGTGTGTCGCCGCACAGGAGCAGCAAGTATTTCCCTCATTTTGAGAACCTAGGTATCAATCCAGTAGGATAATCGAGCCAAGTATCCAGAGTACCTGCGCAAACACAAACGAGCTTGCACCCAACGCTATAAAGGGGTTGTCAATCCCTTGAAGATTGATTGGAAAGTGAGATCTAAAGGTGGAAAGTGCAACGAAGTAAAAGTGTAAGGCTAAAAAAATGGTGTGAAGTAGACTCGGGGGCCTCGTGTTCACTAGAGGCTTCTCTCAAAATAGCAAATATTACGGTGGGTGAACAAATTACTGTCGAGCAATTGATAGAACCGCGCAAAGTCATGACGATATCTAAGGCAATGATCATACATATAGGCATCACGTCCCAGACAAGTAGACCGATACTTTCTGCATCTACTACTATTACTACACACATCGACCGCTATCCAGCATGCATCTAGTGTATTGAGCTCATGACGAACAGAGTAACGCCTTAAGCAAGATGACATGATGTAGAGGGATAAACTCAAACCAATGATGTAAACCCCATCTTTTTACCCTTGATGGCAACAACACGATGCGTGCCTCACTTCCCCTTCTGTCACCGGGTGAGGTCACCGCACGGTATGAACCCTAAACCAAGCACTTCTCCCATTGCAAGAATCATAGATCAAGTTGGCCAAACAAAACCCACAACTCGAAGAGAATTACAAGGATATGAAATCATGCATATAAGAGATCGGAAGAAACTCAAATAAGATTCATAGATAATCTGATCATAAATCCACAATTTATCGGATCTCGACAAACACACCGCAAAGAAGATTACATCGGATAGATCTCCATGAAGATCATGGAGAACTTTGTATTTAAGATCCAAGAGAGAGAAGAAGCCATCTAGCTACTAGCTATGGACCCGAAGGTCTATGGTGAACTACTCACGCATCATCGAAGAGGCCATGGTGTTGATGAAGAAGCCCTCAGTATCCGAATTCCCCCTCCGGCAGGGCACCAGAACGTGCCCCAGATGGGATCTTGCGGAGACAGAAGCTTGCGACGGCGGAAAAGTATTTTCATGGATCTCTCTCGTAGTTTTGGATTTTCACGAATTTATAGGTGGAAGAGGTAGGGAAGACAAGCCACAGGGGGCCCACAAGCCTGCTAGGCGCGGCCCCCCTGGCCGCGCCTAGGGGGCTTGTGGAGTCCCTTGGTGGCCTGTGCCTTGGTTCTCACGTGCCGTGCGTATCTTCTGTTCCGGAAAAAATCTTTTCGGAAGTTTTATTCCGTTTGGACACCGCTTAAAATCCTCCTCTGAAAAGGGTCAAAAACACGGAAAAAACAGGAACTGACACTTGGCACTGAGTTAATAAGTTAGTCCCAAAAAAGATATGAAAGCCATACAAAACATCCAAAGTTTGACAAGATAATAGCATGGAACCATCAAAAATTATAGATACCTTGGAGACGTATCAGTAATGCATGTGTACCTTTTGTGTTACTACCACCTTACTATACTATAATAAGATTGCAAAAAATAAAAAATAAATACTTTGTGTGGCTCAGATATGAAGAAAAAATTCCATGTCATCTTGGTGCCATGTATTTCACATCATTTTCTATTATCTTGAATTTCAAAACCTATATTATCTAATATGATTTTTCGATTACAGAAGCAAGTGTAGTACTTTAACCACGACATCTTGGCCCTATGTGAGGAATTCATGTAGATTTTCATGTAATTTAGAGAATTGTTATTATTATTTATTGAATTTAGAGACCTAGATTCTCAATTCTTTTGTCCAAGCCGTTACTCATGATATTTTAAAATCCTTCAAATTTATTGCATAAGGCATATATACCAAAGAAAATGGTGCATCATCACACAAGGCATTTCTAGAAACTATCTTAATGTATAAAAATGCCAATTGAACCTCGAAATTTTAGGATGTTGGTCGTATTTGTGCATTGTAATGATGAAAAAAACTTGGCTGAATGAGGCACCGATTTGCAGTTTATCATCACACAAGGCCCCAAGTTACCTCCCGGAACCACGAACCTAGGTGTGGTTCTCTCGTTTGTGAGAGGCATCTTTGAAAGATTATCTTGAACAAGACGTTACTTTAAATATGACGTCTTGGCCCCATGTCACGAAATCATGCAGATTTTCATGTACTTCAGAGCATTTCTTTACTCTTTTTAATTTAAAACCTAGATTCTCAATACTTGAGTCCAAACCATTACTCAATATGTTGGGAAATCCTTCGAAATATTGCACGCGGCATATATACAGAAGAAAGTAACGCATAAATATGATTTTTCCAGCAGTTTTTGCTTCATCTTGCATGTTCTTGTGTTTCAATTCTGAACTATTGGCATTAAATTTCTAAAAACTAACTTAATGAATGAAGATATGTCAATAGAACGCCAATTTTTTTTCAAGTATTAGGATGTAGGTCGTATTCGTGCATTGTAACGATGAAAGAAAAGCTAGGCTGAATGAGGCAGTCATTGGCGGTCATCATCACACAAGGCCCCACGTTCCCTCGAGGAACCATGAGCCTTGGTGTGATGCCTGGTTTGAGAGACGCATGTGTCAAAGCTTATTTTGGACAAGCCGTTACTTTGACCAGGACATCTTGGCCACATATCGGGAAATCATGCAGATTTTCATGTACTTCGGAGCAGTTTTTAACTTCTTGAATTTTAAAGACCTAGATTCTCAATGTTGTGCCCATATATGTACGGAAGAAGGTAGTACATAAATATGGTTTTTCCAACAGTTTTTACTTCATCTTGCATGTTCGTGTGTTTCACTTTTGAATTATGGCCGTTAAATTTCTAGAAACTAAAATGTCCAAATTTCAGGATGTTGGCCGTATTCGCGCATTGTAACGATGAAAGAAAAGCTAGGCCGAATGTCGCAGCGCCTAGCGTTTTTTCATCAAACAAGGCTCAATGTTCCCTCTCGGAACAATGACTTCATGTGATGCTTCGGTTTGTGAGATTCATGTATCAAAGCTTATCTCGAACAAAACATTACTTTAACCACGACATCTTGGCCCCATGTCGGTAAATCATGCATATTTTCATGTATTTCAGAACATATTTTAAATTTTTTGAAATAAAAACCCTAGATTCTCAATGCTTGTATCCAAACCGTTACTCAAGATGTTTGGAACTACTTCAAATTTATTGCACGTGGCATACATACACAAGCAAGTAGTGCATATATATGATTTTTCTAGCAGTTTTTGCTCCAACTTGCATGTTCATGTGTTTTAGTTTTGAATTATGGCCATTAAATTTCTCAAAACTAACTCAATGTATAAAAATGCCAATTGAACCCCGAATATTTCCAAATTTTAGGATCTTGTCTGTGCATTGTCACAATAGGGATCCTTTTTTCTTACAACTAAAGCAATATATGTGACCGTTGTACCCCAAAATAGTTTTACAATTCAATACCAAAAGTGAACTGAATATACACGGTTCTATTTGACAACCATTTGCGATGAAAATTCATGGATCTTTTTATGGCTCACGAAGAAAGCTTCCTCGGATTCGTCTATCTCAAATTCCATTCACCCTTGATTCCCATTCCCGAACAAACACTTTCCACAAAGAATGACTGGAACAGCCCGGAACAAACACTCTAGAAGATTCCCCTTTTATTCCATCGTCGTCATGTGATTTCTTTTGTTTTTTGCATTCATCATCACATCATGCGCATCATTCGCATTGCATCGTTACTCCATTACCGCCAGTTTCCAAAACTTGCATCCGCTATTAGTTGCCGGTTCTCTCTGTTTTGTCGCTCACCGTTTCGAGATCAACCACACACGCCCGCGCCCGCGACATCATTTAAATATTGTTTTTAAAAGTGTTTATAAAAAATTCTCCAATTGGGTTCGGAGTTGGTTTGCGGTCTTATTTTAATGTAGGTAGGCCGTCTGCCAAATTTCGTTGCAATCGGAGTTTGTTTGTTTTCCGAACCGTTAAATATATAGCAGCACTATAGCCGGTTAAATTCCCAGATGTTTTGGTGTTTAAAAATCTTTCTCGCGGGTCACAACCTTCCCTTTCATCCCCACATAGCCTATCTACACACCCGAGTAGACCCTCCTAGCCCCTTCCTCTGTTCGTGGTCGTTGGATCGTGATCGGATGAACGAGGTCAAACCCACCAATGTTCATTTCCTATATAAACACACCCCATGAAAAAAGCCTCTCACGTCACTAGGGTTTCCCCTAGCCAAAATTACAACCAACCCCCTCCAAAACTCTACGTGCTAGCTCGACCCCCTATCTCCCCCTAAATCCTACCCCAGGTCCAAATCTAGACCATGGGATCTTCATCCAATGAATCATATTTGCCCATAACCCCACCAACCGGACACGTCCGGCAACCGCAGAGCCCTGCAGCCGTGCCGGATCCCGCAGCCGGAGCCTCCTGCGTCGCCGCTAGCCCGCAGTCGACCGCTGCGTCACGCCCACGCCGATTGGTCGCCGGAGCGCCGCCGCGGGAGGAACCTAGCCGGACCCCCATGCCAGAGAATCGCGGCCGCCTCTTCCTCTCATCCTCCTTCCTTTTCTCCTCTAACCTCGTACACTCTCTTCCCTCCATGCCCGCATGTGCGCCATGGATGGCCTCTCGTAGCTCCAGTTTGTCACGCCGTCTGGATTCCTAGCCGGATACGTGCCGAACAGTCTCGGATTAGCCCGACCTGGCCATCTTCGACCTCACCAAATATGCCCGTCCGCCGCCGCGGGCAACCGCGCTAGCTCCGGCATCCTGCGGCGGTCGAACGGGGATGAGTCCGAGCGCTGCTTCCCTCCCATGTGGGCCGCGCCCAGCCGCCAGCAGCCCAGGCTAGCCGGCCTCCTCCAGCGCCCGGACCAGGACGGCTCAGTAGCCAGGCCTATCCGCGGCCTCGTCCAGCGCCTCAGCCTCGCCACCGCTATGGTGATGCCACCCCCTCCACGTATTTGACGCCCATGCACTGTCTAGTTAACCAGCACCCACCTCGGTTTTGGCCCAGTAGCAGATTTCGGCCCGCATGCGGGTTTTTTCATGTAGCGAATTTATCCAATTCTAGGACATTTAAATTATAGTAAAATACCATTTTTTAAATGCTCATAAATGTTAACTATGCGTCGGATGAAAAAAAATTATGTATGTAAAATGTTTAGAATATCATGTAGTTTAACAATTTCGACCTTTCTCACATGTTAAAAATATTTAAAAATGTTGTTCTGCATTTTTTGTGCGATACCATATTAAAATGATTTAATTCATATCTAAATAACCGTGCACCGAATTAAAATGATTTCAACATGTAAATTGCTTAGAAATTTATGTAGTTTCACAATATGCAACTTTTAACCATGTTAAAAATATTTAACTTGATGTTTGCATTTAATTTGCATTAGTACCATATTAAAACGGTTTAAGTTGGTAGTTATTTAACCGTAGCTCCGATTAAAATGTTTCCTATATGTAACTTTTTTAGAAATCTACATAGAAGAACATGGTGGTATTTATTTTCCGGTTTGACAACTCTAATATTGTGTTTTAGGAAGATGTGTAGCAAATTCAAAATTACATATGGGGACTTACCAAAATTGTTATTTGTTGTTCCGGTCTGATTTAAACTTGTGTACAATATCTTGTAGCTTCATAATGTCTTGTTGCATCCGTGATTTAACATGTTGTGGCTGTCATTTGCATGCATTCCAGCATATTATCTCACATCTTGTAAATCGTAGCTCCGTTTTAAATGTTCTCAATAGGTAAACCGACTAGAATGATGTGTAGAATCACATGCTCAACTTTATTTTGTTGTTTTATAAATATAAAATATGTTTAGATCAGATCTGGCCAGATTTTGAAATTAACATATGGGGTCATTTCGGCGATGCTATATGATATTTCCGACCTTATTTAAAATGCCTATATAGTGTAGTTATTTATGGTTCACCTCTTGACATGTCTAACAACATTTAATATTGATGTGTACCTAATGGGAGTGAACTAAGTAATTCAAATTGGAGTTTGGTTAATATGCAACTCGTTGCATATTGAGCTTCATTTAATGTGTAGTAATAATTGTTGTGCTTTGACGTGTCGTGCATAATAATTGGACATGCATCATATATTTTATGCATCATGTAATGCATATGTGTGGTGTTATCATGTGTTGATTTTTGTTCCAGATTGTTTCTTCTCGATAGAGTTCCGAACCGCTTCGGAGTGCGAGGATTTGTTCAACTACATGGTTCGTCTGCTTCACGGATTCGTTCTTCTTCCAAGCTGGATCACAGGCAAGATGACCATTTCCCTAGATATCATTACTATCATTTCCATGCTAGTTGTCTCGTTTCTTTCA
This sequence comes from Hordeum vulgare subsp. vulgare, assembly GCF_904849725.1. NCBI lineage: Eukaryota > Viridiplantae > Streptophyta > Magnoliopsida > Poales > Poaceae > Hordeum > Hordeum vulgare. The sequence goes on from NC_058521.1 coordinate 372,673,869, forward strand.
CTATGTCTTGCTACCTACCACTTAAATGTCGGCCTCCCAACAATGCCATGAAAGGCCTCTAACCCTTCCACAACCCAACAAATCCCCGTTTGGCTATGTTACCACGTGCTCAGCCTTTTGATAGCATTGCTAGTTGGAGGTGCAGTTCCTTCCATGTGAAAACATGGTTCCTTGTTATATCACCATATTATTGCTATTTAATTTAATGCACCTATATACCTGGTAAAAGGCGGAAGGCTTGGCCTTTTGGCTAGGTGTTTTGTTTCACTTTTGCTACCTTAGTTTTGACTACCGGTGTTATGTTTCATAATTGAGAACCCTAACATGCTTGGGGTTGTTATGTGGACCCCCTAGATTTTTGTTTTGGTATAAAACTTCTTGCAAGGCCCAACATTGGTAATATATTTGCCCAATATAATAATACTAAAAAACATATGGCGTCATGAACCTCGGGAGTAATTCAACATAATACAGGGGGGCAGTGCTGATGGTGTTGGTCCCAAACAAAGCCACTTGCAGGGCCACCTGGGCAGCTCGGGGATTTCTATCCATCGACCATACGTATTGCTCATCAGTCGTGTCTTGAGAATGAGATATGCGGCTCCTATCGGGATTGTCGACACGTCGAGTGGCCTTGCTGGATTTGTTTTACCTTTCTCAAACATCTTGTGTGAGGGATTCCAAGGATACTTTGGGCTATCTCGGGGTTGAGGTTTTCCACCAGGAATCCGAGGAGATCACGGGTTTTCCGCGGTCGAGGTTTCCAACGCGGTGTCTGGTAGTTTGTGATGGAGTAGTTGGAGTATCCGTGCCGGGTTAAATCTTTCGGAAAGCCGTGTCCACGGTTATGTGGAGAACTTGGAAACTTTGTTTAACATCAGGTTCTAGATAACTTGAAGTATACTTAATTAATACTTGCCAACTTTGTGCGTAAACTTGATTGTCTCTGCTCATGAGTTCCGCATCCAGAAGAGGACACGGTGGGGTTATGTCTCACGTAAGTAGGTGTTTATGATCACTTCATGGTCATTATTAGTTAATGTCCATTATGTGTAGATCATCCCCCCTTTTATTCTTGTACTCGTAAGTTAGCTACTCAAATAAATGCTTAGTTGCTTGTTGTAGCCTCATCACTTAACCATACCTCACCCATTAAGATTTGCTAGTCTTGATACCTTTGGAAATAAGATTGTTGAGTCCCTCTGGCTCATAGATTACTACAACAACAGTTGCAAGTACTGGTAAAGTGATACTTTGAAGTAAGCGCGATGATTGTGCTATTTGGATTTTCTTCTTCTTCTTCATAGATCTAGGATGGGTTCAAGGCCGAAAGCCTAGGATAGCAAGGATGGAAGTTGTTCTTATATCGTTTATTTTCGTCCTTATTCAGATCCTGCTCTTCTGTATGGTGATCGAATATATTTTCGTATTGTGTTTTCCATGTTGTAGCTTGTGGCGAGTGTAAGCCAATTGCATATACTCATCTCTTTTGTACATGTACTTGTAACGATATCCATTCTTGCAAAATGACGAGATGCGCTTCTATCCCCGTCGAGGCGCTCGAGCCAAAATAAGGATAGAACTGCATCTTGGGCATTACAATGAAGTCATGGGAATGCTTTGCAAGGGTGCGTACAACTAGCCCCTCGGCCCCGAGAATTGGCGCCTCTGCCAAGAACGCAGCCGCCTCGGCCAAGAGCATAGCCACATTCACCTTGAGCGTAGCTGCATCCACCGTCAGGGCCTCTTCGGTGGCTGAATGGGCATCCGTAGGCGTAGATATGGTAGTTGCAACTGCTGTGATGGTGGGTGCATATGCCAAGAGTGCTCGAGCAGCGTACAGTGCCGCGGAGATCGCCCTGGCCCAGGTCGATGCCATACATGCCAATATTGAGAACGCACATGCCAAGATACCCCAGGATTCCTCGTAATGCAGTAAGCACCACACGTCCAAAGAGGCGGATGCTATGAATGCCGAGATGCATGCTGACCATGCGGCAGTGGAGGCCATGGAGCCCCTTTCCCATGAGATCTCCAAGCGAGAGCTGGAGATGCGGGAGCCGTCCAAGAGCGATGAGAGCTTGGACGAGTTGCGCCTGGATCAGGAGGAGGTCAAGAAGCGCCTATCCAATGAAGATTCGATAGCGTAATACCAACACGAGCTCTAGCGAATCCACTACTACAAGTACAACAACGATGAGGGCAACGGTGATAGAAAGGACGCCGTCGTGGTCAAATTCAGCCTAGGGGACGCGGAGTCCAGCTCCAGTGGAATCTCGCCCAGACAAGTCGTCGACATCTCATCAAACACTTATGAGACATAGGGCGCCGACTTGTTGGTGTCTTTGTTAAAATTATGTGCAGTACTAATAGCCTTTGTTTAGAGAGTCGGTGTTTTGTTAGAACTATGTCTAGTTCAAGCAGCTTGATTAATTAGTGAACTTGCTCGGTTTAGTAACTCCAAGCTATATTTACGCTAATTTGTATACCAGAGTTAGCACTTTGTGTTAAATTATGCAATGACGTGGTTGTGCACTATAACCAGGGAATATGTGGGGAGGGGCGAAATTTTGTATGTTCTATATCATCGCACATGCTAAAAGCAGAGGAACTGTGTCTGATGAATCTTTGTGCACCAAGTTTCCCTACACCTTAGTGAAAAATTTCGCCGACCATCGAAATATCTGCCTCTCCCCCAAGGGACACATTTCCCATGTTACCCCCCCCCCCGGCGCCACCGCCACATATTTTGCTCTAGCATCCGACCACTGCGGATACGCCATGATCTCCTCGAATGACCCCTCAAGTGGTATCTCCGATGACAAATCTCTCACTAGCCAAGTATTTGTTTGTCTTTTCTTTCTCTTGTAGCTACCTAGGACAATCACTTCCCAAGAACGGAGTGGGGTAGCTGAAGACCTGCTTGTTCATGGTCAACATCAATTTCCATCCGTGAAGTTACGAGCTTTTGAATCTTAGTACAGTGGGAGGAAGTTTCTGTGACTTGCAAAGAAGGTTAACCTAACTCTCATTGATATAAATCATTTGCTATATTAGGTGTGATTCACACACATCGTGTGCTTTTTTGATTCTGGATATGATTAAGACACTGTCATAGTTCTACGTTTGTGAGTGCCATTTTCATTGACACCAGTAGTAATATATTATAAATTTGTTCGGATCACATGGTAGGAATATCAAAACATGACTATAAAACATAGCATTTAGGGACTTAGTGCAAAAACTGTTTTCACAAACTGTTTTAACTTCAAGGCATATTAACAGCAAGAAAACTACATGCTACAAGACTTATCATGGCATGAAAATTTAGGGCACGAAAGTAGACATGATGCCCTTCATTTCATTCAACATGGGAAAGGTCTAACTATGCATAGAAACATGGCTAGTTTCAACACAACATGACAATCTGAAATAAACAGATCCTCCGACTTAGTGAGAATAACAGGGTGCAAGAGCAACATTTATTAAATATTGGCATGTTTGACAGCAGGATGTACATAACTGTCAATATTAATTTGATCTCATTCAAACACTATTGATGTGCATCTTGTACTACAAAGACTGTTGAATTTATATTTATCTTCCTGGTAAGATTGGCAATTTGTCATTACACATGATAGAAAAATAGAGGAGGGATAAGAAATAGAGCATCCTACTACAAAGACTATTCGAGTAGAACCATGGCATGGCTGACGAAGACCACATCCTACTACAAAGACTCTTCAAGCAGAACCATGGCATGGATGATGAAGACCGCATCCTACTACAAAGACTCTTCGAGCAGAACCATGACATGGTGGATGAAGACCCATGTGAAGCACGCAAGTACAAGCATGGCCAACCATTTCTTGTTGGTGAATACTATGAGTAGTGCAGTTCCACTTGTCGCAAGTTACACAAATATTGCATGGACAGGATGTCAAAAGGAGAAGGTACTAACATTCTGCAAGTGCACTATGACAGTGGGCATTTCAATCACCATGGAGGTACCATCAATGTGGAATTCGAGGACCTTCATATGTTCTTCAACTTTGATCAGCTCGCTTCCACTCTTGTAAAATGCTTGATGTTGTAAGTACTTCACAAACTCTGACCAACTTCTCCATACAAGGTTGTGAATGAATAAAAAAGCTAATTGTATTGTATTCCTCTGAGGGGATTGACGACGCAGAGAACAAGAAAGGTGCATGCGTATTTAATAGATCATGATTTAGCAAGAAACATTTTGATCATAATGTTACACGCAAGTATTCCATTTATCATGTCACCAAGATCTTTTTCGACTTATAGATAGGAGAATTCTTCATGTGGTGATATCATGAATGGTAAGTTCAATATACAACCACAAATACATTGATCGTCTTTCAGTTTTCAATAAAGTTTGTAAGTTCAATGTTGTCTTAAACTGTAGCCATCACTACATTTTGGTGGTCGTTGTACAAAAATGCAGCATAGTTTACTACCTGGATTCTCTCAGACAGTCAAATAAGCCTCGGGATCTAAATGTTCTTCGGGATTGCATGGATAGGTATTGAATTCTTTGATGTTAGTATATTGTGTTCATATCTGGTTCAAGAATTGAGTATGTGAAAATCCATCTTCATTTGTAGTGTATTGTCAAGGTAGATAATTATAGGTAGGGTGTCGGTTCGACCGCCAACTACTTGTGCATCACCTGATCATTTCTCGAGTAAGACAAAGAATTCCGTTATTTTTAGAAAATGCTAGTCAGATGTTCAAGTTTCTAAGTAAATATTTTTTTGTTTCTCTCCAAAGAAAAAAATAAACAAATTACACCGGTGAGGTTGTTCCTAACATGGCAAATATATGAGTAATATTGTACAAAAAAATGTAATGTCCTCAACAACAACAAGGGACCAGGCTATGTGGATACTACGTTTGCGCACACATGATGAACCTATGCAGGCATGTTGAATGTGGTGCGAATGGTGACAAAGTACAACCAGTAAGTCTTTATCATAACTATTATCTTCTACTCCACACGTATGTCACATTCTGATCTAAATATCATCCAAATGATATTTGGACCCATGACTTCTGAACTGCTCGCAACAGATGAATTGTTGTCTATTAGGAAATTTATCAGCACCTTGTTTGTGAAACAGTATATCAAGCCCACTGAAGACATCCAAGATTTCAACATTCATATCCCAGAATAATAACTATGATTCATAGTGTTATCAGCTAATCATATACGCATGGATGCATTGTTTTCCATGTGATCATGTCTTCGTATTTCATACAATATGATTACGTACTACTTATGTCCATACATATGTTGAATTTAACTAGCATTTTATCAATTGCATATTGTCTTGAATTGCGATGAATGTTCTCCCTATGGACACTGTTTGTTCAAGTGCATATTGTGGTAAATCATGATGAATGTTCTTTATGTAGTGACTAGAACTGTTGGCTGCTTGCCCTTCTGCATGGGAGGTTGGTGACTGCAACTGTCTTCTTCTCACGAGCGGTACCGCTTTGCGCTCTCACGACTGCGGTTCACCCTACGTTCCCGATGAGCATAGTTGCCACCACCTGAGATGCAAAAAATCTAAGCGAAGGGAAAAACAAGTGTAAAAGATATGTGTCACTCAAAAGAAACCAAAAAGAAAGAGAAGACTTCAGGTGGAGTGAGAAAACATGTGCATATGCGAGCACAAGTGGTAGTACCACACACCAGGGTGGTTGTACCGCCCATAAGAGGTAGCACCGCTCATCAGAGTCGTAGTATCGCTCATGGCGATGGCCACGAGGTCAGCCAGTACAGTCGGTCAGTGCCGGTACTATGGCTGATTCGAAATGCACATATTTGCTAACAGAACGTCAAATATACGCCGAGCTGCCTTTATCGGATTTTGGGATGTGCAAAACTAGAAAGATTTGAACTCAGGGGCGTGTACGAAGTTCTCTCCCGGCCTAACCTCGCCTAGCTCACTACTCAATGGAAAGCACAAGGAATTCACTCAATGGTGAGGAAGACATAGAAAACGGTCGTTTACCCAGGTTTGGGCCGTTGAGAAGCGTAATACCCTACTCCTGCTTTGGTTGATTCCCTCTCTTGCAGGTGGGTGCATGAACTAGTACATTATTCTTGAGGGCCTTCGAAGGCTTGGTGGCTTTGTACGGAGCTAGTGGGTGAATGAATGAATCGGGTGTCCCCTCTACAAAGCAACCTACCCTCTATATGTAGTGGCGGCCTGGGTCCTCTTCCCTTATCGTTTCAGCGGGAAGGGATCCCACAACGGCCAATTTCGAAGGGGGACAGGGGAACATGCTTCCCATGTCAAAAAGTGGTCTTCGCCTACAAAGTGGCTTCCAACACTGTAGGGGTGGGTTCAGGGATGACGTCCACCCTGTCGGCGGGCAACCATGGTCTTGTTGCACCAGAATAGAAATCTTTTGGAGATGCCTTGGGAACCTCTAGTACGTCTTTGCCTCCTTTGCACTAAATGGGAAACTGCGCCACCCCGTTGTATGCTGCTCCCTTGTCCTTCCCTTGCGTCATCCTTGACTGTTGAGGCCGGGCCTCGCCTCGGAACATCCGCCGCTCCGGAGGGGTCCTAGGGAGGTCCTCTGCGGGTCTTGATGTCGTTCCTCCTCGTGAGGCTTGGCCCCTCACGAGGGCATTTCCTTGAGTGACGTCACGCCCGTTAGTTTGCTTGATGAAGTGGGCCAGCCCTAGGCCATGGGCAGGCAGGTCTGGGTACCCCCATTCCCAGAACGTCGATAGTAGCCCCCGGGCCCAAGGCGCGCCTGGGCTGATTTCTTGGCGAAGCCTTGAGGGCGACCCGAAGCGTCGTGGGCCCTAGTTGCCTATGGGCCAGGCGACACACGTGTCCAGCGACTGTGTAGTGATGCTCTCGCTCCTTGAGGCGTCCAAGGTGCGCCAGGCCATGATGGCACGATCTCCAAGAACCGCGTAGACCATCATTGTTCCCATTGAGTGGCGTTGGTGCAGCCTGACCACATCCAATGGCCCGCGCTCACGTGACCGCTCGGCAGACAGGTGAAGCGACATGAGCGGAAGCGCTCCCGTCGGCCCACCTCACGACCCACGTGGGGCGCGCGACACTCGCGCCCCACGATGGTTGGTGGCCGTGGTCCGCCTATAAATCTGCCCCACCCCGGTCAAGGGGGGCACCGCAATCTTGAGCTTCCTCTCTGCTTCCCTTCGCTCCATTGAGAAAACCTCCTCTCATCTCCGTTTTCCTGTCTTCCATGGCGTCTCCTGGAGGCGAACTTAGCAGGGGGAAGTGCGCAGCTACGTCCGCGCCCCCGTCCACCTCCGGGAGCAGCGGTGGATGGCCCTCGGGGCGTTCACGTGTCCGTCACCGCTGGGCTCTACGCCTCTTTTCCTGATTGTCCCGTGAGTTGCTTGGTGGTTGATCTCTCCTCTTCTCCAGCTTGCCCTACGCCAGGAAACCCAAGATCGGTGAGCTTTAGGAGTAGGTCGAGCGGCTACGGGCCCGGCTTCAGAGCGCCGAGGCCGCCCTCCAGGCTGCCTGCGAGGTCAAAGCACAGGCTAAGGCTGAGCTGGCGTCGCTGCAGTAGCAGGCCCAGGAGGCGACCGACCCCGTCCAGGCCGTCCAGGACGAGGCGTCGTATGCCCGGACGATAGCGTCCGAGCGGGCCAAATAGTTCGAGGGCATCGCCGGGCGGGCGGCCGACGCGATGCGCCGATTTGTAGGGGATGCCCCGACGCTGCCAAATGTGAGGAGCGACGGGGGCTATCTTGCCTTCTTCCAGAAGGTAGTGGAGGCGCTGGAGGCCGGCGTCTCCCGCGTGGAGGAGGACAACGCGTACGGCGCGCGCGAGCTTCTCGGCCTTGCCTTGACGACCGTCTTCTCGAACCCGCGTCGCCTCGTCCCTGTCCCACCCTCTTTTCACTACCACTTTTTGTGTAATTCAAAAAATCTGAGTTTACTAAAACTTTTTCAAACTAATGTTGTGAGTTCCATGGTCGTCATTGTATGCTTGTATGCTTGATCATGTGATGATAAAAACCACATTTCTCAAGATCAAATTATTTTCAAAACCATTTTCTTACTTCTGGTTAAAGTAAAAAACCCTGCTTCGAGTTGCACTACATGCCCTTTATGGCAAGGAGTGTTCTCACCAAAAGTTGGTGATATGATTCTAGCACCATTTTAGTGCACCAAAACCACAAAATAATTATTTTGTGAATTACTTTTCTAATTTACTTGCATGTCAATTTCTGAGGCCAGAAATGGTATTCCTATATGGAAAAATACTTTTCTGTCTTAGACAAATCTGATTAAATTTGGAGATGATCAGAAGGACATATATTTCCCATACATAAGATTTTTAACCCCTATTTATATTAATATTATTTGAGTAAAACCCTAAAAACCATTTATGTCTGTTTTGACCTTTTGAAACATCTCCGAAGGAAATATTCTCAATAAAATCCTAGAAAATTCCATTGGTATTCGTAAGCCATATTTGGTGTCCACATAAAGTTTCACCTTGATCCAAGGTGATTAAGGACACCAAATAACTGCAAAACCCCTTCTGTCCACATTAGAGTTAGAGCAACTCTACATAGCAAAGTTTGTCCTATGGAGTTGAAACTTTGGAGGAGTGCCTAATACCTCAAATGAGGGTTCTACGCCAAAAATGGGATTTGTGGGACTTAATTTGCCCACACTCTCTTTGGAAGGAACAGCTGTGGTCAAATGGTGAAGTTTTCAAGTTTACAAAGCTAAACTTGTCCAATGGAGCTCAAACTTGGTGAAACCCCATGTTTTAGCACCAAACCCAATCTTGTTACGTTGCAGAACCAGTGGTGGGGTGCAACCACCCCAAACCACTGTTGAGCACCTTCTGATAGATGGGTAAAAGCCCCTCTAACCTTAGCTAAACCCCAACCCTTTTCCGCAAACTATCAGATTAGGTGGCCAATATCAATGCACAACCCCAGTCAACTGGCCCCTCTTTGGTTCAAAGTACAAATGACAAAATCCCCATTCTAAGCTTCAGCTCAAGGCTGACAACACCTGTTTCTCTTGTCTCCCTTGACCAGCCGAAGCTCCCACGGGACTTCAACGGCTAGCCACATCCCAGCCAGTGCCCAGGACATGCTAGACACGTCCAAAGCATCCCAGAGCGCGCCAGCATGTCGTGGCATGCCAAAACTGCGCTCTGGGCGCGCTACAGAGAACACGAAGGTGGGGGTGATGCTCTCGGCTAGTTCCAACCTCCCCCGAGGTATCCAACCTCTTCCCCGACAACCCCTCTGCATCAGGCGACCATCAGGTCCCCTCCTCTTGCACGCTAAGAGGTGGTGCGACGCGTGCCCGCGCGTAACAGAACCGGACAGGGATGCGCAGCCATGGATGCTCATCTCCCTTCTCTCTCCCTTTCCTCCAGTATGTTCTGGCAGTCCAAAACCACATCCTTAGACCGTGGTTTCAACCCCAGCTCCTCTCTGCACCCCCATGTGCGCCACAGTGAGTCACCGGCGCTCCCAAATCGGCTCACCGTCATAGGCCTATATATAGCCCCCCTCGCTCCTACACCCCTCAGACAGCATCCCAGCAACCTCAAGCACCTCCCTAGCCTCCTGAGCAAGCCAGCAGAGCCCCAGTGCTCGAGATCGACCGAGGCCCCTCGGCCTCGGAGCTCCGGTCGATCTCCGGTTACATGTTGGCTCTTACCTCCCTCTGCCCCCCAAACCACTCCCCGTGACACCACGGATCTTTCCCCCATCTTTCCCACACTAATCCGTGCCCCCTAGCTACCCCCTCCACCTTCGCCCGAAACTCTTCCGCTGCGGCTTCCTCGACGCCGGTGAACCCGAACCTCTCCGCCATTGTCTCGACCACCATCAGGTAGGAGACGACGAGATGGACACATTTCTGTCTTTGTTCGTGCCCGAGGATGTCGGTAGCCACGCCGGCGTACTCCTCCTCGTCTCTGCCAAAGGTAGGAGACGACACCGACAGGTGTGCCCCACATGTCGGTGGCCCATCTCTCTCTCCCTCGCTGCCCGCGGCCACTGACCGCAGGGGCCCGCGCGTCAAGTTCAAACCTGACGGCGCGCGTCCTTGGGAAGGCTAGCTGGCTGGCCTTTGTATCGGCCCAGTCCCAGGCCAAGCCAGGCCAAGGGTCGTAGCCCTTTTTCTTTTATTTAAAAACTTGATTTTCAAAGATTTTTATAAAAAGATTTAACCAGTGTAAAAAAATGATTTTTCCACTTTTATTCTTCTAAAAATGTGTAGTATTTAATAGAACCATTGGTTGGATTTTTACAGCAACCATTATGTTTTACAATAATAAAAAGGATTAATTTGGAATAGTTTTGCTTGTGTTCAGTTGATTTAAAAAATATTCCTTCATTAGAAACATAAGTAAATATTTTTGAAATAACAACCTAGATTTATCAAAAATAACCAATATTTTTGAAATGACTTTATGATTTGTTTGAGAGTGAGCTACTTATTATTTTATATTTATATGACGATAGAAAACCCATGTGACGAAGGAGTCGGAGCAGAAGACCTCGAAGACCCCGGATACCTAGCTGACCAAGGCGAGCAGCCCTTTGACCATGACTGAGCATATGTTATATTGCATGCTAGTGTAGCAAGTATTTCCGGTGCATCTGATCATAAGTGCCGGTAAATCATTGAAGTGATGTTACCGATGGCTCCTCCGGAGCACATGCATTGAGCTTGATCCTACCACCTATGAGGGTCTTGCTAATATCATGTTGACAAGTAAAGTTAGAGTAATATTAGCATGAGCATGTTGTTGGTATAAATCAAAGATTTATGAAAACCCCGTCGGGTGCCACTAATGCCCGAGGGTGATGATGAGTTAGGTGGCCACTTTTGGTGAAGTGGTGCCTCGGGTATTTGTATGAGTATGGTTTCGGAAATGGGAATAGATTTATGATGTGTTGACCGTCCCAACCTTACATGTATGACCATGTTACCCCTTATGGGACGGGGCTTTGTTGATTACTCTAGTCGGTACTAGCAAAGAGCCACATTACTAGTGGCGGGAGTGATGTGTGGTCACTCTCGTGATGGGGTCGTGCCAGGTAGGGCGACTATGCCGTTTTTACGTGTTCCAGGCACACCGTTGGTCCCCGCATGGTTGATACTGTCCAACGACGGTGCTCGTAAGACGTAGAACATGTAGGCTGGGTACCAATCGAGTGGACCTCTTTGTCTAGTACCGTTAGGAGAAAGGCATTGATCGGGTACTTACCTCGGGTATGTTATATACCGCGAGTCGTGGATGACACGGAAGTTTCCCGGATCTCGTTGGTCTAGCGTACTACCTCTGCAGAGTGTAAAACTATTCGAATAGCCGTGTAATCGGTCAAGGACAGTTGGGTAATCCTGCTTAAACTACGTCCAGACATTTCCGCATAAACCAAGTGTGTGTGTGTGTATGTGTTAAATGTTGTTTATATGAAAGATTTGATATGACCAAGTTTGGTGACTTGGCATATAGGTTGAACCCGGTTGGTTCAGCCCGTGGCAGATATATTGATATTTGTAACTTGTTCTTCAAAAGTAGTTTTACTTATGATGCATATCTATGATCATGTTTATTTACCACCAAGAAGATATCCACCAAAGAAGCATGTTATTGTTATCCTTCACTTGCACTGTTCATATCATGGGTTGTTTGCGAGTACATTCAAAAGTGCTCATTGGCTTGCCACTGGTTATATTATTGACCAGACATGGAAGGACCGGAGTTTGGAGATGAGTACATCGTCGAAGACGCCCTTGCGAACTAGGAGGCTTCCTAGTCAGAATGCATGTTGGTGTAGGCTGATGGCATGGGCACCCGCTGAGCCCTAAGATTTCCACTACTAGTTGTATCAGTGTGATTTGGCCTTACATGACCTACCTTGTGAACTTGACCATTCAGTCACGTGATGTAATAATTCGGTACTTAGATGTCAGACTCTTAATATTTAGTATATGTGTGTTCGGTGAGCATTGATCTCTGGGATCACTGAGCACGTTCATTCGGCGACCTCGACTCATAAGTTTGGGTCCTGAGAGAGCTATTATCAGAGCCATCCTAAATATAGGAAGCCTTAGGTAGCATGGACGATAGCCAAGACGACTAGTGCACTTAGACCTTAACCTGAGATTCTGCACCCACGAGAAACTTCCTAATGTTCTCCCCTACATCTTGTAGATGGCTGCCGTACCTGAGATGCTTCTGGAGACGGGATTTCCCCTACTTTTGGGTGATAGCCTCGAGAAGTGCCAAGTACACCGCACGCCCATCTTCGTCTACCACGAGCACTAGGTCAACGCTGACACCAAGGAGTATCACGCGGATGTGATAGTGAAGGCTAATGACTCCCTGACTAGTTGGTTCTTTGAAGGACCACAGATGGAGGATCTGATGCTGGCAATGGAGATAGGCGCATGAGAGGCGCTCGTGCGTGTCCGCGATATCATTCCGACTCGTCACCTACCTTTTGTTAAGGATGGGATAGACGAGAGTTGGACACTCAACCCATCTTCCGAGGACGAGACGCCACTAAGGTTCCAGACCTACTTCAGCCTCTCCTTTGACACTTTGACGCACATTTTGATCAAGGAGTCAACAAAGACTCGCCAAGAACTGCATCAAGTCAAGGATCTACTCCGCATGGAAAAGATGAAGAACCACAAGGTGAAGAAGGAAGGAGCGCCTGAAGGACGATAAGGCGGTGCTTTCCGAGGAGGAATACCACCGCTTCAGGACACTCCTATTCAGAGTCGCCGCCTGACCGCGGAAGAGTACACTAAACTCTTCGCTGCCTCACCAACCAAGAGACGCCGTGATGTACTGCTTCCTTCTCCCACCCCTTTGAAGGAGGGAAGTGCTGATGAAGATGAAGATGAATACGAAGATCCTGCAGAACCCGCCTATGAGACCGAGCAGTCCGCCACTTAGGATTACGACGTAGGCAATTAGGAGTTCCTCCATGGACATAGGAGTTCATGTATCGGTTCGTGTGAACCATAAGTGTTCTGTAAGCATGATTGGATGCAAGTCGCATTCTGCCTTAGGCAGCTTGTGAGCGACTACATCACTTGTTTTAATCTAATGCATTAGCTTTTCCAAAAACCTTTGGCTTAAAAATTTCACACTAGCATAGCACGAGACCCCCCTTTTTACTACAACATCATCCCTTATGATTCGGCCAGTTCGGCAAATTGACCTGTCTACTCCCCTGACAGGATGGTGATTGCAACTCGCACCAGCACCTTCGGCAACCCCGGCTCTGCCTCTTCAGGTCAGCAGCAGGGAACCTGTTGGGGATATTACATGCGGTGTAACCCGCCCTAATCGGGCTGGGTCACTAAAGGGGCGGCTCATGTTTCCGAAGATATAAGCCTTAGTCCAGGAGGCCCAGGAGCCAGATGGCGGTTGAGGAGCTGTGAGGAGGATTTGCTGCCAAGGAGATTTCCACTCTTGGAAAGCACGACGACTTAGAGATAGGAAAAGCTATGATCTATAGCATAGTCAGGACTCTTGTAAATCCTAGGGCCTCAACCTATATATAAAGGCGAGTCCCTCGGGAAGATAAGTTCAGGTTAGAAATCATCGAGAGCTAGGTCAGGCGAGTTACGCCCTCCTTGTAATCGAAACCATCATCAATCTACACAAAGCAGGACGTAGGCTTTTACCTCCACACGAGTGGTCGAACCTGGGTAAATATGAGTCTCGCTTTCGCTCACACCCTTTGAGTTACCACCAAGGTGCGATGGCTCCATCCTTAAGTCCTTTCACGAGGACATCTCCGTGACAAAATCACGACAGTTGGCGCCCACCGTGGGGCCAGTGCACGGTGGAGTTGAGTTCTCAAAGGGAGCCCTACCAGGGTTAGAAAGCTATGCGGTCGGCATCATGATGAAGACCCACCGTGGAAGGTACTACATCGACAACTCGCTGTGGGGGCCAGAACCCGATTGAGTCGAATCTAGATACAGAGCCCCCTTCGGTAAGATCAACATCTTCATCGGCATGATTGGAACACCCGTGCCTGAGCCGGACACCTCCACCGACATCGTCGAACCGGGCAGGTGCGTCCTCCCCATCACATGACAGGACCAGAGACGCCACATTTTTGTCGGTTTTACGCACGAAGCCAGCGCACAAGACGAACCGGCAATCCAGGAGGTCACCCCCATCAATTTTGACGGCGAGTCATCCATGGGAGAGACAGATTCAATTCATCCTCTTCACGACGGACAACTCGGAGGGCTGTCACTGGCAATGGACCCCGAGATTCTTGAAAGATCCCGTCAACAAATCGTCATCTGTATGGCAGGGGTGGCACAACCTCACCAAAACCCGACCGGCAACAATGAGACCGGCGAGACGTCGAAAACCCCGGCTCAAGCCATGGCGGACTTAATGGCGGAGGTCACCAGGCTCATGACAACCGCTGTGATGCCAGAGAATCAGGAATTGATCAATGTCGAGCTGGCGAAGCTGCAGGAGGCGATGGCCAAGGCCCAGCGAGACGTGGAAGCGGAAGCCGCCAGGATGGAGACGCAGCAGGCCATGATCACTGTGGAGACGGAACAACTGAACTTCGAAGGCTGGCGGCTCAAGAGACAACAGCGTGCGTCTGATGCCATTCACCAAAGGAGGCATCAAGGACGCCTCCCGACCGACTTACATCCAACTCGCCTCTTCAACACCCCGTGCACTCCTGGGGCGGGACCTGGTCGACCTTTGCAAGCCGCTCCAGGGGGAGGTCCGGTCCAACCACCTAACCCGCCATCGCCTCACCCAATGGATGCCCACGCAACTCGCTTCCAAACACCACGAGGCCACTTCTCAAATCTCGTGGATAATGTGCTGGCGGCAACCCGCCACCTGGAGTCCCTCCCCATCTACGGAAACTCCCGGGCCGAGGTTGAAGAAAGAAACGCCATCGAGGTGCTGAAGACAGCAGTGGTCCAGCATGCGCAGTACTCACACAGCCTTGGCCGGTTACACTCCACGCCCTAGGCGAGTCACACCAGGAGTCGCCACGAGGACCAACCCGCAGTGACCAGCGGGCAACAATGTTTTCCTCAGACCAACCCGCTCGGGATGCCCGATACGCGAGCCCAAGACATTATGGACGCAGCGCGAGCCGTGCGTCAGATGGAGACGGTAGCCGCGGCGGGTCAGGGTTATTCGGGTTATACCCACACACCTCCCGCACCGCTCGATACCGGAGGCAAGCACGTTGGGGTGTCGTGTCTCATGCCCGCTCTATGCAATGAGCGGATGCCTAAGGATTTCAAAGGACCAAGGAAGGTACCCAATTACACACCGGATCTCGAACCAGGGTCATGGATTGAGAGCTACGAGCTTGCAATGGACATGCTCGACGTAAATGAGGCGGTTTGCGCCAAGTATTTCACTATGATACTTGAAGGAACGATGCGTGCGTGGTTGAAAAACTTGCCGCCTAACTCCATCAACACTTGCGCAAAGTTGAAGGAGCGCTTGATCAAAAATTTCAGAGGGACTTGCAAATGCCCGATGACCATCGTCGACCTACAACACTGCGTCCAGCGGCCGGATGAATCGGCCCATCACTGGACTCGGCGAGTCGCAGAAGTTACTCATTCATCAGATGGCATCTCGGCGGCTCACGCAGTGTTGATTCTGGAGAAAAACTGCCATTACGAGCCTCTGGTGCTGAAGCTGGGGTGACTCAAGCATAAAGTGCAGGACATGGGCGAGTTGATGGATACCCTCACCAGATATGCCGAGTCGGATGACACCAAGGATCCTGGAGAGGACGATGACAAGGCTAGCACCGCCAGGAGGGGCGAGTCGTCGAAGGGGCACTCTCAGTTTCAAGGACGGGGTAACCACCACCATGGCGGGCAAGGTAAAAAGAGACAACAGGAATGTCCCACATATTTCGTTGCTAACACCAATACCGGCAACGGAAACCTGCGCCAGAAGAAGCGGGGTTTCAGTGGGAAGAAGCCCTTGCCCACATCATGCTAGGGCTGAGGGGCCAGCGACCCACTCTTGGGAGGATTGCTACGTGTTGCAGGAATTCCGAGCTGAGGAACTCAAGAAAGGCCAAGGAGGTGATCAGGGCCAGCGAGAGGAACAGTTCGGCGCGCCCGGGTCACGCCAGAGCTCGTTCGGCGATTTTCCTAACCCGGGTCCACAGGGCGGGTCACAGCCCAACAGCGGACAGTACCAAGTTCACAACCAACAACAGTATAACCCGCCAAGAGTGTTTCAGCAACCACCCCCGCAAGAGGATCTCCAGCGACAGGATGACCGTAGCGGTTTCCAGAATAACCCTAAGCAGCTGAACAACGGGCAGTATCATGTGTTCACCACCAGCACCTGCAAACGGGATCAGAAGGTGAAACATAGAACTTTCAGCGTGGCTGAGCCGGCACTCCCCAGGTACCTTCCTTGGTCTGAACAGCCCATAACCTGGAGTAGGGAGGATCACCCGCCCTGAGTTGATAACCCTGGCGACTTGGCTTTGGTCGTGGCTCCCCAAGTCGGAGGATACACCCTTTCCAAAGTCCTTATGGATGGAGGCAGCAGCATTAACATCCTATACTTTGATACCTTTCAAAGGATGAATCTCTTGGAGAAAGACTTGATGCCATCGTCCACGGTTTTCCACGGCATTGTTCTGGGTAAGTCGGCGTATCCAATTGGGCGGATTAAACTTAATGTGGCTTTTGGCACAGAGTCCAATTACAGGAGCGAGTCTCTCATGTTTGAGGTGGTGAAAATCAAGAGCCAGTACCAGGCGTTGTTTGGAAGGCCGGCTTACGCTCGATTCATGGCCCGCCCATGCTATATCTATCTCAAACTCAAGATGCCTGGTCCTAAGGGACCTATTACGATCAGCGGAGACAGGAAGATAGCCCAAGAGTGCAAAGAGGGAGACGCATCTTATGTCGAGACGGCTTGCGCGCCCGAGGAGCTCAAGTTTCACCAAGCCAATGTTGATCCAGCGGACATGATGCCACTCAAGAGGCTAACAATCGACTCTGAGCCGCCCCTCCAGTTTAAACCAACGGATGATACCAAGGTTATAGACTGCACGCCTGGCGACTCAACCAAGTAGTTCACTATTAGGACGGGTCCGGATCACAAATAGGAAAGCGCGCTCATCGAATTCATCCGTGAGAATGGGAAATCTTCGCGTGGAAACCTTTTGACATGCCAGGTGTACCGAGATAATTCGCTGAGCACCATATTAATACTGACCCCAAAGTAAAGCCAGTTCTGCAGTACCTTCGCAGGTTTAATGAGGAACGACGTAAGGAGATCGGAGAGGAAGTCGCTCGGCTTTTGGCCGCCGGGTTCATCATCGAGGTTTTCCATCCTGAATGGTTGGCTAACCTGGTCCTGGTGCTAAAAAAGAACGGCACTTTCCTCATATGCATCGACTACACCGACCTCAACAGAGCTTGTCCGAAGGATCCCTTCGCCTTTCCCCGCATTGATCAAATCATCGACTCAATGGCGGGTTGCGAGCATTTGTGTTTCTTGGATGCCTATTCAGGATACCACCAGATCAAGATGGCGGTGGCAGACCAGGAGAAAACATCCTTCATAACCCCCTTTAGAGCCTTCTATTACGTGTCTATGCCGTTCGGGCTCAAGAGTGCGGGGGCGACTTATCAGCGTTGCATCCAAAATTGTTTGCATAACCAGATCGGACGTAATGTCCACGCTTATGTGGACGACATCGTAGTCAGATCTCAGAAGAAAGAGTCACTCTTGGAGGATCTCAAGGATACTTTTGACAATTTGCGCATATACCAGATGAGGCTTAACCCCACCAACTGCGTTTTTGGTGTTCCTGCAGGAAAGTTATTGGGTTTTCTGGTGTTAGAATGCAACATTGAAGCTAACCCGCACAAAATTGAAGCGATTACTTTGCTAGGAAAGCCGGCCAATATTAACCAAGTCCAGCACATGGCGGGTCGTATTGCGGTTCTAAGTCATTTTATAATTCTCCTTGGGGAGAAGGCCATCCCTCTTTATTAGCTGTTCAAGAAAACTGATCAATTCGTATGGACGGACGAAGCCAATGAAGCCTTTGAAGCCTTGAAGCAACAATTGGCTAAGCCGCCAGTGCTGGCGGCTCCGACGGACAAGGAGCCTATGCCTTTGTACATCACGGACAATTCTAAAGCCGTGAGTGTGGCAGTGGTTGTCGAGCGGAAGGAAGAAAGAAAGAAATACCCGGTTCAGCGACCAGTATATTTTATCAGTGAAGTCCTGGCCCTCTCCGAACAACGTACACGCATTGGCAGAAGCTGGTCTTTGGGGTGTTTATGGCGAGTCGAAAGCTGAAGCACTACTTCCAAGAGCATCCCATCACAGTAGTCAGTTCTGCCCCCCCCATGGTGACATTATACAAAATCGAGAAGCAACCGGACGGATTGCTAAGTGGGCCATTGAGTTGGGGCCTCATCACGTGCGATATACTCCCTGTACGGCCATTAAGTCTCAAGCACTAGTGGATTTCATCAACGACTGGACCGAGTTACAAATTCCAGAGGGTAGGCCCGATCACACATATTGGACCATCTATTTCGACGGATCCAGGCAGTTGGAAGGCTCGGGGGCTAGTGTGGTGATAACCTCACCTCAGGGTGACAAATTTTCCTATGTCCTCCGGCTCATGTTTCCATGTACCAACAACGCAGCAGAATATGAAGCCTTGCTCCATGGGTAGCGACTCGCCAAAGAGATGAATCTCACGTGAGTCAGATGTTTGGGCGAATCAAATCTGGTGGCACAACATGTTTCTAGCACCTGGGATTCTAGAGATCCCTTGATGGCGGCTTACAGGCAAGCTGTGTCGGATGTAGCGGATCACTTTCATGGTTATCAAGTGGATCACATCGATCGGCAACTCAATGAAGCATCATATGCTCTTTCCCCTCTTGGTTCTCAGCGTAAGTTGGTTCCTCCCAATGTCTTTTTGGATGTATTACATAACCCTTCGGTGAGGTGACCTTCAGAGGAAGATTTGGCGGTGCCGAACCCCGAGTCTCAACTTGTGGTGGCTCTTTGTGCCACCCCGGATTGGGCGATTGCCTACATGGCATATCTCACACGAGGCGAGTTTCCCGCGGATGAGTTATTGGCTCGCTAAATCATCCGTCGGTGCAAATCCATGGTCATACACAACGGCGAGTTGCACAAGCGAAGCACTTCAGGGGTATTTCAAAGGTTTGTCTCTTCTGAGGAAGGATGTATGATCCTCAATGAAATTCATGCATGCGACTGTGGTCATCATGCCGGGTCACACTCCTTGGTTTCTAAAGCCTTTAGACATGGGTTTTATTGGTTGACGGCTCATGCAGACGCGGAAGAGATAGTTCGTCGATGTGATGGTTGCCAGAAATTTGGACGTCAGATGCACGTGCCGACTCAGGAGTTGCGGATGATCCAATCACCTGGCCGTTTGTAGTTTGGGGGCTGTACAGGGTTGGTCCTTTCAAGATGTCATCCAATAAAAAGACTCACCTATTGGTGGCGGTTGACAAGTTTACTAAGTGGGTTGAGGCAGAACCCGTTAGTAGCTGTGATGCCGATACGGCTGTCAAATTCTTGAAAAAATTGATTTTCCGGTTTGGGTACCCTCATAGTATCATTACTGACAATGGTACTAATCAATCAAAGGGCGCAATGCAAGAGTTTGTGGTGAAGAGCATATCCAGCTTGACGTTTCTGCAGTTGCACATCCCCAGTCTAATGGGCAGGCAGAAAGGGCGAATCAGGAAATACTGGAAGGAATCAAGCCCCGGCTTATGGTACCTTTGGAGGGTACTCCAGGATGTTGGGTGGAAGAGTTACCCTCAGTATTATGGAGCATCAGGACCACCCCCAACCGCTCCACGGGTTTTACTCCTTTCTTTCTGGTCTACGGGGCAGAGGCGGTGTTGCTAAGTGACATCAGACATGATTCACCACGAGTCGCCGCCTATGTGGAACAGGACAACGAGTTGGCACGACAAGATTCGTTGGATGCTTTGGAGGAAGAGCGAGACGTGGCTGCGTCGCGATCGGCGATCTATCAACATGACTTGTGATGCTACCACATCCGCCGTGTCAAGAGCCGGACTTTTCAAGAGGGCAACTTAGTGCTCCGGTTGATTCAGGATCACACTGGTATGCATAAGTTATGACCTCCATGGGAAGGACCGTTTGTCATCAGCAAGAATCTTCGGAACGGCTCGTACTACTTGGTGGATCTTCGCCCAGATCGGCCAACTACAAAGGTTGAGACAACTCGCCCATGGAATATAGCCCACCTGTGGCCTTACTACACCTAGAGCCTTGGGCTCCTTCTTTTTACAAATCCCGGAATTTGTAATCTTTTATTTATAAAGAAATAAAGCCGGCACCCACGAACTTCGGGGTCATTTGCCGTTTCAGCTTCTGGAAAGCATAAGTCTTTATTGTTCTATGAGTCGTCCAATCATGGACGCTATCAGTACCAAAGAGCATAAGTCGCCATGCTCCACTGATTTCAAACCTGGTTATTGATACGTCTCCAACGTATCTATAATTTTTGATGGTTCCATGCTATTATCTTGTCAACTTTGGATGTTTTATATGCATGAATATGCTATTTTATATATTTTTTGGGACTAACCTATTAACTCATTGCCAAGTGCCAGTTTCTGTTTTTTCCGTGTTTTTGACCCTTTTTTCAGGCAGAGTCCAAATGGAATGAGACTTTACGATGATTTTTTGGGACCAAAAGTGACCCCCGAAGCTTTGGAAGAAGTCCAGAAGAGCCACGAGGGAGTCACAAGCCCATGGGGCGTGGCCTACCCCCGTGGTCGCACAGTGCGGGCTTGTGACCTCCTCGTGGGCCCAACTAACACAATCCCGCCACCATAAATTCCTATAAATTCAGAAACCCCCAGAAAGAAACCTATATTGGGAGTTCCGCCACCGCAAGCCTATGTAGCCACCAAAAACCAATCTGGAGCTTGTTCCGGCACCCTGCCGGAGGGGGAATCCATCTTCGGTGGCCATCTTCATCATCCCGGCGATCTCCATGACGAGGAGGGAGTAGTTCTCCCTCGGGGCTGAGGGTATGTACGAGTAGCTATGTGTTTGATCTCTCTCTCGTGTTCTTGAGATGTCTTGATCTCGATGTACCGTGGGCTTTGATACTATAGTTGGATCTTATGATGTTCTTCCCCCTCTCCCTTCTTGTAATGAATTGAGTTTCCCCTTTGAAGTTGTCTTATCGGATTGAGTCTTTGAGAACACTTGATGTATGTCTTGCACGTGTCTATCGGCTGTGATCAACTTGCGGGTTTGTGACAATTGGGAACCTATGCATATGGGTTGGCACACGTGGATTCATGTGAGTACTTGATGTATGTTTTAGTGATCAAGTTGCGGGTTCGTGACATTGGGAACCTATGCATAGGGGTTGGCACGTGTTTTGACTCTCCGGTAGAAACTTTGGGGCACTCTTTCAAGTTCTATGTGTTGGTTGAATAGATGATTCTGAGATTGTGTGATGCATATCGTATAATCATGCCCACGGATACTTGAGGTGACAATGGAGTATCTAGGTGACATTAGGGTCCTAGTTGATATGTATCTTAAGGTGTTATTCTAGTATGAACTCTATGATGGATCGATCAGAAAGAATAACTTTGTGGTGGTTTCGTACCCGACAATAATCTCTTCGTTTGTTCTCCGCTATTAGTGACTTTGGAGTGACTCTTTGTTGCATGTTGAGGGCTAGTTATATGATCCAATTATGTTATCATTGTTGAGAGAACTTCCACTAGTGAAAGTACGAACCCTAGGCCTTGTTTCCACACATTGCAATACCGTTCGTGCTCACTTTTGTTACTTGTTACCTTGCTGTTTTTGTAATTTCAGATTACAAAAACCTATATCTACCATCCATATTGCACTTGTTTCACCATCTCTTCACCGAACTAGTGCACCTATACAACTTACCATTGTATTGGGTGTGTTGGGGACACAAGAGACTCTTTGTTATTTGGTTGCAGGGTTGCTTGAGAGAGACCATCTTCATCCTACGCCTCCCGCAGAATGATAAACCTTAGGTCACCCACTTGAGGGCAAATTGCTACTGTTCTACAAACCTCTGCACTTGGAAGCCCAACAACGTCTACAAGGAGAAGGTTGCGTAGTAGACATCAAGCATTTTTCTGGCGCCTTTGTCGGGGAGGCTAGGTAAGCGGCATTAACATCCCATCAACGAAGCATTTTTCTGGTGCCGTTGCCGGGGAGGTTAGCGCTTGAAAGTATATCTTTAGATCTTGCAATCGAATCTTTTTGTTTCTTGTTCTTTCGCTAGAAAACTACAAAAAATGGAATTGAGGATGCCTCATATGCTCCATCTTTTCAATGTCTTTCGTGAGCATGATGGGAAGGAAAATTGTGCTCAAGTGCTGAAAGAAGAATTACATAGAATGCTTGGCATAGAATATGTGAAGGATGAGCATGATTGTAATGTCCTTAGCATGAATTCTTTGAATACCCATGATGCTAATGATATGCAAAGCCACAAGCTTGGGGATGCTATATTTGATGAAGATGATCTTTTTAGTTCTTCCACTTTGAATGATCAAAATCATTTTGATGAAAGCATGCCCCCTATCTATGATGATTATTGTGAGGATACTTATGCTTTGAAGAAGAGGGATGATAAAACTTGTCATACTTTCGAAAACCCCTTTGCTAAACCTTGTTTTTTCATTGTGGACACAATTTGTAGTGCTCAAGTCTTTTACGATACTCCCACTATTATTCTTGAGAATCGATTTCCTTATGTGGAGAGTAGTAAAATTTCTATGCTTGTAGATCATGAAAAGAATGCTTTAGGTGCTGGTTGTATTGTTGAATTCATTCATGATGCTACTGAAAATTACTATGAGAGAGGATCATATGCTTCTACTTATTGCAATAGTATCAAGCTTCCTCTCCATGTGTTGAAATTTTTGAAGCTATGCTTGTTTTGCCTTCCTATGCTAGTTGATTCTTGCTCCAATAAATTGTTTGATCACAAAATCCCTATGCATAGGAATTGGGTTAGACTTAAATGTGCTAGCCATATGCTCCATGATGCTCTCGTTGTGTTTCAATCCTTACCTTTTATGTGAGCATCATTGAAATCAATGCCTAGCGAAGGGCGTTAAACGATAGCGCTTGTTGGGAGGCAACCCAATGAATTTATTTTTGCTTTTTTATTTCTGTTTTTCTTTTTCCACACCATCATAATTCTGTTGTGATTGTGTTTTTTGTGTTTCTTTTAGCGTTTGTGCCAAGTAAAGCCTTTATGATAGCTTGGGTGATAGTTGTTTGATCATGCTAGAAAAAGACATAAACTTTCTGCTCATGAAATGATTTTTCATATTTATTCAGAAAGAGCTTTTGAGTTTATTCGTTTTTCTTCTGGTAGATATGCTTTTTTCCCAGGCCGTCGTAAATTTTCAGATTTTTTAAGTTACCAGAAGTACACGAAGTATACAGATTTCTATAGACTGGTCTGTTTTTGACAAATTCTGCTTTTGTTGAGTTGGTTGCTTGTTTTGATGAAACTATGGTTAGTATCAGGGGGTACTAGCCATGGAAAAGTGAGAATATAGTAGCCCATCATCAATATAGACAGAATTCAAGTTTTCTACAGTACCAAAAGAAGTGGTAGTTTGTTTTCTTGTACTAATGTTATCACAAGTTTCTGTTTTAGTTTTGTGTTGTGAAGTTTTCAAGTTTTGGGTGATGTTCTCATGGACAAAGAGATAAGGAGTGGAAAGAGCTCAAGCTTGGGAATTCCCAAGGCATCCCAAGACAAATTCAAGGACACCAAAAAGCCTAAGCTTGGGGATGCCCTGGGAAGGCATCCCTTCTTTCGTCTTCAATCCATCGGTAAAATTACTTGGAGCTATATTTTTATTCACCACATGATATGTATTTTGCTTGGAGCGTCTTGTATCTTAGGAGTCTTTTCGTTTTGTTGTGTCACAATAATCCTTGCTGCACATCTTTTTGAGAGAGAGAGACATGCACTCATCGTGATTCTGCTAGAATGCTCATTGTGCTTCACTTATATCTTTTGAGCTAGATACTTTTGCTCTTGTGCTTCACTTATATCTTTAGAGCATGGCGGTGCGTGATTTGGTAGTTGTCTTATGCTATGAAAGTAGTCCCAAATGTTATAGGTACCCAAAGAGGATACAAAAACCTCCATCTTCATGTGCATTGAATAGAAAGAGAAGTTTTGATTCCTCTCAATTAGTTTTGAGACGTGGATTCGGTAATATTAAGAGTTATGTTAGTAGGGTGTTGTGAATCTAGAAATACTTGTGTTGAAGTTGGTCATTCCCGTAGCATGCACGTATGGTGAACCGCTATGTTAGGAAGTCGGAGCATAATTGATCTATTGATTGTCATCCTTTGTGTTGAGGTCGGGATCGCGCAATGGTTAACACCTACCAACCCTTCCCCTCGGAGTATGTGTTTAGCACTTTGTTTCGATTAATAATAAAAACTTCCGCAATAAGTATGTGAGTTCTTCATGACTAATGTGAGCCCATGGTATATATGCACTTTCACCTTCCACCATTGGTAGCCTCTCTAGTGCCGCGCAATTCTCGCTGGTGCACAAACCCACCAAATTCCTTCCTCAAAACAGCCACCATACCTACCTACTATGGCATTTTCATAGCCATTCTGAGATATATTGCCATGCAAGTCCCACCGTTCCATCTCATAACTTGTGCCGTCACTCTCATATTTCCATTGCATGATCGTAAGATAGCTAGCGAGATGTTTCAACATCATACGCCATGCTAGATCGTTGCACATCCCGGTACACTGCCGGAGGCATTTCCTATGGAGTCATCATCATTGTGATCTTTGAGCTGTGAGTAAATAAAAGTGTGATGATCATCATTATGAGAGCATTGTCCCATGTGCGGAAATAAAAAAAATAAAAAAAGAGGCCAAAGAGCCCAAAAAATAGAACAGAAAAGAAAAGAAAAAGGCCTAAGAGCCCAAATGAAAAAAGAGAAAAAGAGAGAAGGGACAATGCTACTATCTTTTTCCACACTTGTGCTTCATAATAAGCACCATGTTCTTCATGATTGAGAGCCTCTCGTTTTTTCACCACCATATACACTAGTGGGAATCTTCATTATATAACTTGGCTTGTATATTCCAATGATGGGCTTCCTCAAAATTTCCCTAGGTCTTCGTGAGCAAACAAGTTGGATGCACACCCACTAGTTTTCCTTTTGAGCTTTCACATACTTATAGCTCTAGTGCATCCTTTGTATGGAAATCCCTACTCATTCACATTGATATCTATTAATGGGCATCTCCATAGCCTTTTGATACATCGAGTCAATGTGTCCATCTCCTCCTTTTTGTCTCACAACCACCACCACACTCTATTCCACCTATAGTGTTATATCCATGGCTCGCGCTCATGTATTGCGTGATAGTTATAAAAAGTTTGAGAAATTAAGAGTGCAAAGACAATTACTTGGCCAATTCCGGGGTTGTGCATGATTTAAATTAGTTGTGTGGGGATGATGGACCATAGCAAGACTATATGATTTTGTAGGGATAACTTTGATTGGCCTTGTTATTTTGAAAGTTCATGATTACCTTGCTAGTTTGCTTGAAGTATTACTGTTTTCATGTCAATAGCAAACTATTGTTTCGAATCTTACGGATCTGAACATTCATGTCACGTGAAAGAAGTTTCAAAGGACAACTATGCTAGGTAGCATTGCACATCAAAAATTCGGTCTTTATCACTTTCCTACTCGAGGACGAGCAGGAGTTAATCTTGGGGATGCTTGATATGTCTCCAACGTATCTATAATTTTTGATGGTTCCATGCTATTATCTTGTAAACTTTGGATGTTTTATATGCATGAATATGCTATTTTATATCTCTTTTGGGACTAACCTATTAACTCGGTGCCAAGTGCTAGTTTCTGTTTTTTCCGTGTTTTTGACCCTTTTTCAGGCGGAGTCCAAATAGAATGAAACTTTACGATGATTGTTTTTGGTCCAAAAGAGACCCGAGAAGCTTTGGAATAAGTCTAGAAGAGCCACGAGGGAGTCACAAGCCCATGGGGCGCGGCCTACCCCCCCTGGTCGCACCGTGCGGGCTTGTGACCTCCTCGTGGGCCCAACTGACGCAATTCCACCGCCATAAATTCCTATAAATTCAGAAACCCCCAGAAAGAAACCTCGATCGGGAGTTCCACCACCGCAAGCCTCTGTAGCCACCAAAAACCAATCTAGAGCCTGTTCCGGCACACTGCCGGAGGGGGAATCTATCTCCGGTGGCCATCTTCATCATCCCGGCAATCTCCATGACGAGGAGGGAGTAGTTCTCCCTCGGGGCTGAGGGTATGTACTAGTAGCTATGTGTTTAATCTCTCTCTCTCGTGTTCTTGAGATGTGTTGATCTCGATGTACCGTGGGCTTTGCTACTATAGTTGGATCTTATGATGTTCTTCCCCCTCTCCCTTCTTGTAATGAATTGTGTTTCCCCTTTGAAGTTATCTTATCGGATTGAGTCTTTGAGAACACTTGATGTATGTCTTGCACGTGTCTATCTGCTGTGATCAACTTGCGGGTTTGTGACAATTGGCAACCTATGCATATGGGTTGGCACACATGGATTCATGTGAGTACTTGATGTATGTTTTGGTCATCAACTTACGGGTTCGTGACATTGGGAACCTATGCATAGGGGTTGGCACACGTTTTGACTCTCCGGTAGAAACTTTGGGGCACTCTTTGAAGTTCTAGGTGTTGGTTGAATATATGATTCTGAGATTGTGTGATGCATATCGTATAATCATGACCACGGATACTTGAGGTGACAATGGAGTATCTAGGTGACATTAGGGTCTTGGTTGATATGTATCTTAAGGTGTTATTCTAGTATGAACTCTATGATGGATCGATCAGAAAGAATAACTTTGTGGTGGTTTCATACCCGACAATAATCTCTTCGTTTGTTCTCCGCTATTAGTGAATTTGGAGTGACTCTTTTTTGCATGTTGAGGGCTAGTTATATGATCCAATTATGTTATCATTGTTGAGAGAACTTCCACTAGTGAAAGTACGAACCCTAGGCCTTGTTTCCACGCATTGCAATACCGTTCGTGCTCACTTTTGTTACTTGTTACCTTGCTATTTTTGTAATTTCAGATTACAAAAACCTATGTCTACCATCCATATTGCACTTGTTTCACCATCTCTTCCCCGAACTAGTGCACCTATACAACTTACCATTGTATTGGTTGTGTCGGGGACACAAGAGACTCTTTGTTATTTGGTTGCAGGGTTGCTTGAGAGAGACCATCTTCATCCTACGCCTCCCGCGGATTGATAAACCTTAGGTCACCCACTTGAGGGAAAATTGCTACTGTTCTACAAACCTCTGCACTTGGAGGCCCAACAACGTCTACAAGGAGAAGGTTGCGTAGTAGACATCAGTTACTGATAAGCCAAATAGGACCAAAAGTTGCCATGTTGCACGGTTCAAACATGGGCGCCTTATATGGTTTTGAGAATAAAGCCGGCTTACTTGGGGGCTACCAGTTCCCAAGTCATTTTGCCGTAAGAGCGTAAAACGCTTCTGTAATCCTATGTCTGGATTTTCCCTAATCATAGTCACTTGGGGGCTTCCACTCACTGAGTTCAGCCTGAATACCCTCTTGGCTAGCGAAAAATTACCGCATTACAAATGGCAATAGTGGACTATGTGTTGGACGAGTCGCCATATGGACCCATGTACTCTTGGCGAGTCAATCCGCTCATTGGACCATGAACTCGCCTTGGTTAAAACATGAAAGGAATCGTCCAGAGCCACACATGGAGAATAGAGAAACCATTGGTTCACTGAACTTGCTTCACTGAAGCTTGACTCGCGCCTGATCAGCCGGTCTAAAAACTTGGGGGCTAATGCACAAGCCTTCCTCGGGTAGCACTAGAGTTTTGCAAACTCGTCCTATCCTGTCGTAGCTCATCGAGCCGACGAACTTTTACGACTATCTTCGTGGCACTGCCACAAGGATCCGTAAAACTTTATATATGACTCGTCGTGACTCACTGAGTCGGCTCCTTGCTTATAACTCGCCATGACTTATTGTGTCAGCCTATGGCATTTTTCCCTTGATAAACAGGTTGAAGAAGCTCTCTCTTGTTGACATATGACACTTCTTAAACTATTAAGTACCAAGATTGGTAAAAGCAACGCATGATTCGCATAAAGGATAAACTATGCAGCAATGTCAAGCAAAAGGCATGGGCGGAAAACTATTTTCCTACGATCCCAACAAACAATTACATGGCTCACACGGCCAAGTCGGGCATCATCTCCCGATCAAGAAGAGATCAGATTGTTTTTCAAAGCAATGATTACATCCTGAGAAGACTCAAGTTGCCTCTGGGTCACCTTGCCTCGAGCTTTCTCCACCTTCAATTTGTAAGTCGCCCAGCTTCCAATTACACTTGGACAAGGCGACGAACTCATCTTCATCGTTAAGAAAGGTAGATAGATCTGCTTCAAAGTCGAAGGGATTCTTGGGACGACAGGAGTCAGGCTGGTAATTTCATGCGATGGAGGAGTCACCTTCTTGTTACTATCATCATACGCAGCTTGGTATTTGTTTAAATCCAAGCCGACTCCTAGTTGAGTCGCTCCAAAGCGGGACTCTTTGATTACTCGGTGGTAGTCTTCTTCGGTGAACTCCGATCCGTCGTCTTTCAGTTCAGGATAGCCAGCAGTTACCTCCTCTGGCTTCAGCTCGGGAGCATAGGCTAGGCACCGACTTAGGGTATTCAGGGCTCCCTTCCAGGTGGTTGATCTCTTCAGCTCCTCCACTTGAGGAGGCAACGTAGACAAGTAGCCAAGCATGCTCTTGATGGACTTAACTGGCTCTTTGTTGCCCATCATTGCTTTTATCGTCAGCATGCTCCCCGTATACAGCTGCTCGGTGAAAGTATGCATCGCCTTTAGTTTCAGCATGCAGTCATCTTGGAGATTGGCGGCTCGCGGACCTACAAAGGATAAATCCGTGTTTGTTAGTCTTGGCAAACTAGACTAATTTTTTTTATGAAGGGAATTGATCCTTACCAAAAATGGATTGAGTCATGTTGGAGATGTGTTTTTTCAAACCGGAGAGCTCTTGTTGGGCGGCTTCTAGTTTCTCCTCGGCTTGCTCAGCCCGCTTCAGGATGACGGCTTGGTCAGCTTTGGCTTTATTTTCAAGCTTCTGGTGATCAGCCTTCATTTTTACTATTTCAGCCAGGACCACCTAATAGTCCTTCTCAAACTCAGACCGAGCATTCTGCTGTTCGGCTAGATTTTTCCTTAAATCAGCTAGGGATGACTCGGCCTGGGTCACAAATTCCTGCAAAACTAAATTTGGAGAGACAAGTCTCAAAACTATTGCAAGCAATATTCCTGACACTTGGGGGCTAATGTATGATTCTATTCGAAGTCATACAAAATACAAGACCGACTCATCTTTCAAAAGATGACGCGCCCTTGGGGGCTACAGGTTGAAGTTTTTCTCTAAATACAAGACCTGTCTCATCTTTCAAAAGATGACCCGACCCTTGGGGGCTACAGGTTGATGTTTTTATCTAAATACAAGTCCCGGCTCATCTTTCAAAAACATGACCCAGCCCTTGGGGGCTACAGGTTGAAGTTTTTCTTTAACTACAAGAACCGACTCATCTTTCAAAAGATGACCCGACCCTTGGGGGCTATGAACAGATATGTGTTTACCAGATATTGCAACAAAAATTATGTTATCAGGCAAGACTAGTCTACTGGAAGGCTAATGGGCGTTAGAATACGTAATAAAGGACGCACCTCATGTTTTACTCTCATCATGTGGATCAAGATTTTATTCATTGCATAACTCGTCTCCAGGCGACTTGCGAAGCTAGAGCAGAGTTGGTCAAATTTGAGCTTCTCATAATGGAGAAGCTTCAACTTACTAACATCTTGTTCTGTGGAAGGATGGGATTCCTTTGAGACGTGTTCAGATAACACCGCCGCTGCAAGTTTGGAGTAGCCAGTACCAGTGATAATGACAACATCTGGATCCTCAGTCGCACTAGGAGAGCTCGACGGGTTAACATTGTTAGTGGTTTCCTTTAAGGAGCTTGGAGAGTCGTCCCGGACGTCAGGGATGTCATCCACAAGAACATCATCAGCCGCCACTTGGTCCTCGTCAAGCTCCGGGGCAGAGGTGCTGGTGACTAACGCCTCAGTCATCTTAGGAGCGAAATACAAGTCGTCCGTTTTTCTCTTCTTTGCTTGTGCTATGAGATAAAGACATCAAAGTTAGAGGAAATATCATTATTGGGAAGAGAAGGGGTTAATAGAAGAACTCACCCCTGTAAACGAATCATTGGCGGAAGAGCTGACATCACTGAGTCGCCAGATGAACGAGGAGAAACCTGAAAGAATAAAAGTTCAAGGAGTGAAGGAGTTGTGAATAGCATTTTTTACAAGGAAGAGAGTCTGTTTAACAAGAGCATACCTCGCTCGTGCGCTTCCGACCGGTTGTCTTTTCAGGCAACCCGGAAACTATGTCGCGAGAGCGGCTCCGGGTTTTACGTTTGGGAGTATATTTTGCCTTCTTCAAAAGGAAATCAGGGTCCATATAAGCATTTGGGTGAGACATGGGAACTTACCCACAAATATGCCTGGCTGGCCTAGGTGAAGAGGAAGTTGAGTCGGAAGAAATATAAATTACCTCAACCGCGTCATCTTGGCTCTCATAGGCATCACCCTACGCATAAAGGAACAGAATATAAGCATGAGTCGGAACATAATGATGATAAGTAAAGGGGAAGTATTTACCTATGACTGTTCTTCGCTGGCTTGTGACTCGCCGGCGACGGATGAATCCTTGACGGCGGCTTTTCCCTTGCTTGTTTTCTTCTTCTTCTTCGGTGGCGGTTTGGTTGTTTTTTGGGTAGTCACCTTTGGCCCCCTTCGCCAAAAGGGATCACCTTTCTGGTGGATAGAATACAATTTCAAACTCGGAACATTGGCACATATATTTAAAAGGTAAAGGGAGGCGGTTTAGATTGTTACCGGTGGAGCCGGGTTGGAACGACAGAAGGGCTTGAGCCCGATCTTGGCACAGTCTTCCACAGACATGCCGGTTAACTTCTTGATTATCCCAACAATGTCCTTCTCTGAGAGTTTTTTATGATGGAAGAATGGTGGATGGTTCACGCTACCATCGTATTCGCACATCAGACCATTCCGGGAACTTAGTGGAAGAATGTTCCATTCCACCCAGCAACGGAAAAGGTCAACCCCGGTGAGCCCGTTATTGGTCAAAGACCGCAACTCGGAGAAGATAGGGATGAATTCCCATTCTTCTTCTTCTGTAAGCTTCTCGGGCAGCTTAAAGTCCATGGGCAGACGATCTTCTCTTTAACCCAGAAGTGGGTTCTCACCAGGAGGAGAAGTGTCACGACAGTAAAACCAAGACCCGACCCAGCCTTTGGGATGGCTGGGCAGAAGGACAGGTGGAAACCCACGTTCACGGCGCCGCTGGATGTTGACTCCTCCGAGTTCCAGATTGGGCCCTGAAAGGATCGATATGGTTGACTAGAGGGGGGGTGAATAGGCAACGACCACTTTTTAATTAATCTTAGCAAGTTAGGGTAAACAACATACGGGTTCACAAATATAACAACAATGGGGTGAACCGTAATGAAGCTAACAACGAGAGCTACTAAGACAAGTAAGAGAAAGACAACAACATAGGCATACACGAAGTAAAGGTTAGAGATAACCACAAGTGGAACCAATGAAGACGAGGATGTGTTACCGGAGTTCCTTCCCTTTGGCAGGAAGTACGTCTCCATTGGAGCGGTGTGGAGGCACAATGCTCCCCAATAAGCCACTAAGGCCACCGCATTCTCCTCACGCCCTCGCACGATGCAAGGTACCATGATTCCACTATAGGTGCCCTTGAAGGCGGCGACCGAACCTTTACAAACAAGGTTGGGGCAAACTCCACACAAAGCTTTGAGGCTCCCAACAAGACCACGAAGCTTCACCACAATGGAATGTGGCTTCGAGGTGACCTCAACCGTCTAGGATGCTCAAACACCCAAGAGTAACAAGATCTGCAAGGGATTGGTGGGGGAATCAACTTTTATCTTGGTGGAAGTGTGGATCTAGGCCTTCTCAACCAATCCCTAAAGAATCAACAAGTTTGATTGGCTAGGGAGATAGATCGAGCACTTTTGAGCTTAGGGAGCAACAATGGAGCTTGGGAGGGTAAGAGATAGGGTTCCACAGCTAGAAGAACCCTTTATATAGTGGGGGGGGAATCCAACCATTTTCCCACTCACAGCCCGTGCCTAGCGGTACTACCGCTGGATGCAGCGGTACTACCGCTGGCTGCAACGGTACTACCGCTGGGCCCCTGGTAGTGCATAAGCACTACCACCGCCAAGAAAGTCTTCGCAAAAAGGTCCGTCCACGTACAACCGCTAGGCAGGCGGTACTAAGCTCCTGGAGCGGTACTACCGCTCACCACGGGCGGTACTACCGTTGGCTGCAGCGGTACTACCGCTAGCACTCCAGCAGTACTACCGCTAGGGCTAGCGGTACTACCCCTAGGGCCAGCGGTACTACCGCTGGGGGACCATTTGCAAAGAAGAAAGAAACACCAAGGCGGGAGCCACTCCAAAGTTGCCGGCAAGGGGGAAAAGAGGTGAAGTGTGCGAGTGCAAGATTGATTCCACCCAAACCTTTCCACTACGGTTCCCCTCTTAATAGTACGGCTTTCCTATGACTCAAATAAAGAGAATCGTAGAGAAAACCGTGCTTCTGTTCCACAAAAGAGGGGGTGAGTCGTCTTGTGCCGTTGACGTGTGTTATCTGATATCTTAACACACACGGTTAGTCCTTTGCGGTACTGTCATCAATCACCAAAATTACTTAGGCATAAACTATGCCCCAACAATCTCCCCCTTTTTGGTGGATTGATGACAATACCGGATTTGCACAAAGAATAATATGAGAACAAAAAGATAGAGATATATGAAAATAAGGAGCATATGACTCACAACATATGATGGAAATAAAACTCACACAAGTTCATTTCTCACGTCACACAAAGCAAAGATAGCAAAATAGAAGCAAACCAAGTTCGAAGCAAAACACGAAAGATAAGCAAAGCTAAGCAAAGTTCAACTCTCAAAGAAAATCCAGCTCCTAGACTCTCTCCCCCTTTGGCACAAGACACCAAAAAGGGGCACACCTAACGCCACAGGTGGTCACTCCTCATCCTCATCATCGCCAGACTCGTCCGTAGCATCCGGATCATCCTGCTCCTCTTCATTGTCCTCCTCCTGCTCTGCACCAGACCACTGGTAACCTTGAGCCCGCATCCATGCAGACTCTGGAGTGATGTCGTCCCCTGATCCGCTGGAGATGTCAACGTCAAGTGTCCTCAGGACACACTTGTGCCTCTGACGGCTCTCCTTCTGATCCACGTGCGTCTGATACTGGCCCTTAGCGTGCATACAGAAGAGAGTCTTCATCTTATCCTGCAGTTTCATGGCCCAAGATGGCATGGCAGAAGAGCGGGACTGAGAAGCGGTTCCTCTGTCAGCAGCAGTCTCTGTGTCAGTGTCCATGTGCTGAGATGAAGTTGATGGGTTGGCCCATTTGTCCTTGACACGAAGCTTGGCAGGATCATGCACAAAGTAGTCAGTCTAAATGTATAACTCCTCCTGCGGATAGGTGTCTTGCCACTTCTGACGGATATAAGCAAACAAGTAGGGCCCGTAGATGGGAACCTTGCGCATCATGATGCAGTTCCAGAGCTCAGTGAACATCACATCAGAAATATCAAGAGGGGCAGACTCCTTAGTCATAGCCTCCTCACAGAGCAGTAGCATCTCAGCCAGAGAGCCATGTACCTCGTCGAAGTTGCCAATGCGAGGAAAGAGGGTGTTGCGGAAGATCCAATGCATGATGTCCAGATGCCTGGGGAGGAAACCTTTCTTCACCTAGAGTTGTTGCAACTGGTCCTTGGCGGAGGCCCTATCAGTGGGAGCTGCAGCATGAGGACGCGACCCAAGTGGAGTGTCAGCTCCCTGAAAATAAACCTTGAGGAACGCCATGAATTCACGCCAGGACCCTGTCATCTTCTAAGTCTGAGTCATCCAAACCAGGGAGCGCTCGTCGTCAGGCGAGAAGTGAACCGTGACATAGAACTGGGCAACAACATTGGGATTAAAGTCTGTCTTGAAGGAGATGATCTCCTTAATGCCCAGCTTGTCAATCAGAGAGAGAGCGTCACCAAAATAATCCAGGTTCCGCTGAAGGTGAGCCAGGTCAATCCACTGAACGGGAAAAAAACTCTTCTTGAAATGGTTGATGATATCACGGTAGATCCTGCAGTGATCCTTTGCCCAAACATGCTCGACATTCTTGATCACATCCCTCTCTTGGAGATAGTGGTTTTGGTTGCGGTACCGCAGAAAATCCTTAGGGGGCATGGTGCGAACGTTGACCCCCTTGTCCTTGTGAGCGGTCTTCTTGAAGGCCTGCTTTTTGGGTTGCAGGCCTGAAGTGGCGGAGCCCTCTGGAGCCTCTGGGTTGCGATAGTGCTTTGACTGTGTGTCCTGTGGGGGGTTTGAGCAGCGAGCACCACCTGTGACACAAAACAACCACCGAAAAAGAGCGACAAAAGGAGTCAAGGCAATGAGCAAGAAAAAACAGAAAAGTAAACACTCATTGCCAAGCAAATGAAAAGAATACACAGAGAATCCTCCTGGCGGTAGTACCGCTACCCCTGGCGGTAGTACCGCTGGGGTCCTGGCGGTAGTACCGCTACCCTTGGCGGTAGTACCGCTGGGGTCCGAGCGGTAGTACCGCTACCCGTGGCGGTAGTACCGCTGGGGTTTGATTTTCAGATCTGAATATGCAGAGAGCCCATAGAGATGGCTACATGGATTTTACAAGGGCCATGGGCTATGTGTTACCACTAAAAACTCCACCACAGCCCGAACCACATGAGGATCACAAGTACCATCTAAATAAGGACATGCCTAGTCAAGAGAATGCAAGTTTTAGATCTAATTCAAACATAGTCAAAGTGCTTGATCTAAAACATGTAAATCCTAGGGCATGGCAATATAAAAGCAAAGATTCATAGGACCTACACTCCCCTCGAATACCTCCTTCATGCCATCCAAGAACAAAGCACAATATCAAAGACATGGATCCAAACCACCAATGCTCCTAACCCTAGAACAAGAACATCAACCAAGAGAAGAAGGGGAGGAGCTTTACCGGGGTCCATGGCACTTGGAGGAGGAAGGAGAAGTGGAGCAAACCCTCCAACTCAACGGAGAGAAGGAGCTCCACGGATAGAGATCCAAATAGGGGGAGTTCGAGGTTGGGGAGGGAGGAGCCGCGAGGAAGAAGAAAGAGGCAGGAAAAAATGGGCCCCCCCTCCTTTATATAGCCCAAGGGGTACGGGCCAGCGGTAGTCCCGTTGAGGTCCTGGCGGTAGTACCGCTACCTGGCGGTAGTACCGCTGGCTGCAGCGGTAGTACCGCTGGGGTCCTGGCGGTAGTACCGCTCCCCCTGGCGATAGTACCGCTCCCCCTGAGACAACCCTAAAAATGTCCTAGTTAGGTCGTGGTAGATTGGGGTCCTGGCGGTAGTACCGCTACCCCTGGCGGTAGTACCGCTACCCCTGGCGGTACTACCGCTGGGGTCCTGGCGGTAGTACCGCCACCCCTGGCGGTAGTACCGCTGCAAATGTCACAACGGGACCTAGGAGAAGAGAAGAACATGGGAAAATGACAAGTTAGTGAAAAAGAAGATAGCACCAGCAAGATATACTGAGTTGTCATTTTATATCCTTTCTTCTATATTAGAGAAAGGTGGGGGGCGGTGGCCGAGGCCACCTATGTTTGAGACAAAGGTATGACACCGCGAAGAATTATCCTTGGGTTCATGACCAACGCTCGTCTTTTAAGCACAAGTGCCATTCGACAATGGCTAAAGTGAAAGTCTAGTCGATTTATGCATAATGGGGGGAGGAAGAGTTCATTGAGAGAACAACACTCCCCCTATGTCCATGCCTACATCTAGAATGAGATAGAGTGCATAGTAAGGTGCAACGTGCCTAGCTTCAATCCATATTACTTGAATCAATGATATTTAGCTCATGCCTTAACTCCCGGAACCTTGCTTCATCTAGGGGCTTAGTGAGGATATCTGCAAGTTGCTCTTCACTGTGGATGAAGTGGACCTCAATATCACCTAGCTTGATATGTTCACGAATGAAGTGATGGCGAATATCAATATGCTTGGTTTTGCTATGTTGCACTGGGTTGAGGGAAATCTTGATAGCACTTTGATTGTCACATAGAAGAGGCACTTTGTCACAAGTGACATCGTAATCCTTTAAAGTTTGCCTCATCCCTAGCAATTGTGCACAACAACTTGCAGCTGCCACATACTCAGCTTCGGTGGATGATAGGGAGACACAATTCTGCTTCTTTGATGACCAACTTACCAGTGAGCGACCAAGGAATTGGCATCCTCCAGAAGTTGCTTCCTCTCCACACAATCTCCTGCCCAATCTAAGTCAGAATAGCCAACTAGGTTGAAGTTTGCTCCTTTGGGATACCATAGGCCAAAGTTTGGGGTATGAGCCAAATATCGAAAGATTCGCTTAACAACCATATAATGACTTTCTTTTGGTGCGGATTGAAACCATGCACATATCCCTACACTCAACATAATATCTGGTCTAGATGCACGGAGGTAAAGGAGGGATACAACCATGGAGCGATATAACTTTTGATCCACTGCTTTACCATTGGGATCACTGTCAAGCTTCCATCTTGTTGGCATGGGGAACTTGACCGGTTTGACATCTTCAAGCTCGAACCGTTTGAGCATGTCTTGAGTGTACTTGGCTTGTTTGATGAAGGTCCCTTCTAGGCCTTGCTTAATCTCGAACCCGAGGAAGAACTTCAACTCTCCCATCATGGACATCTCAAATTTCTCAGTCATTAGTGCGGCAAATTCTTCATTGAAGGAAATGTTAGGAGAGCCAAAGATAATATCATCAACATATAGTTGGCATATGAACAAATCCCCTTTAACCCTCTTAGTAAAAAGAGT
Organism: Hordeum vulgare subsp. vulgare; assembly: GCF_904849725.1. Lineage (NCBI taxonomy): Eukaryota > Viridiplantae > Streptophyta > Magnoliopsida > Poales > Poaceae > Hordeum > Hordeum vulgare. The sequence goes on from NC_058521.1 coordinate 372,711,142, forward strand.
GGGATATATGTTCCCAATTTCAAACCCACGATCTTGTAACAACTCAGTAAGATACTCATACCACGCACATGGGGCTTGTTTAAGGCCATAGAGTGCCTTATTAAGTTTGTACACATGATTGGGGAGCTTGGGATGTTCGAATCCCGGGGGTTGTTTGACATAGACCAACTCATTTAAAGGACCATTAAGAAAGGCACTTTTCACATCCATTTGTTGTAACTTGAAGTTATGATGAGAAGCAAATGCAAGCAACATGCGAATAAATTCTAGACGAGCAACAGGGGCAAAGGTTTCACCGTAGTCGATACCCTCGACTTGGGAGTAGCCTTGAGCCACCAATCTTGCCTTGTTTCGAATCACAATCCCATTGGCATCTTGCTTGTTCTTGAATATCCATTTGGTCCCGATGACATTATGTTCCTCCGTTGGCCTTGGCATTAGATCCCAGACTTGGTTGCGCTCGAAGTTGTTAAGTTCTTCATGCATGGCCATAAGCCAATCCTCATCATCGAGCGCTTCCTGTACCTGTTGAGGTTCACAATACGAAACAAACGCGTGATGCTCACAATAATTCCAAATCTGTTGACGGGTGGATACTCCCCTTTTTAAACTGCCAAGTACATTCTTCATAAGATGTGACTTGACTCTTAGCTTGTTCGCAATCTTGGCTGCTCGACGCTCCAAGAGTTCTTCATTGGATAACTGGGGAGCATCGACTTGTTTACTTTGCTTGCCCTTGCGTCTTGAGCCTCCCTTGGCACCGGCTATTTGTGCTGCAGAAGGGAATTGTGAGACAGTATCCTGATCATCTTGACTTTCGACTTGAGCAGGTTCACTTGTTTGTTCTTGTATTTGTGGTTGCTCTTGATCTAGATCTTGTGCTTCTACTTAGTCTGGATCTCATGGTTGCACTTTATCTTGATCATGACCAGGTTCGGAGCCTTGGGTGAGTGCTTTAATATCATGGGACACATCATCATTGTTGGGCAATTTATCTTGACCTTGAGCTTGTTCATTTTGTTGAGAGTCTTCTCTTTGTTCATCGGAAGCGTGTGGGGCTTGTGGAGGTGATGGCTCCATTCGAGTAGAGCATTGTCCTTCTCCTTCGGCCACAAGGGGTTCCTCAATGGGGAGTATTTGACCAATCCCCATTCTTCTTATGGCTTGGGGAGGAATTTCATCACCTACATCACAAAGACCACTTTGCTCCACTTGGGAGCCATTATTTTCATCAAACTCCACGTTACACGTCTCCTCAATGAGTCCGGTGGATTTGTTGAGGACACGGTAAGATTGAGAGTTTGTAGCATAACCAACAAAGATGCCTTCATGTGCTCTAGAATCAAATTTAGCTAAACGTGCACCTTTCTTGAGAAGGAAACACTTACAACCGAATACCCGGAAGTACTTGAGATTGGGTTTGTTTCCAGTTAGAATCTCATATGGAGTCGTGTTCAAGCCTTTGCGGATATAGAGCCGATTGGACGCATGACATGCTGTGTTGATGGCCTCTGCCCAAAAGTTATATGGAGATTTGAATTCCGCCATCATTGTTCTTGCAGCGTCTATCAAGGTCCGGTTCTTCCTTTCTGCCATGCTGTTTTGTTGAGGGGTATATGATGCTGAATATTGATGTTTTATTCCCTCATCACCTAGAAACTCATCCAAGGTGTAGTTCTTGAACTCGGTGCCGTTGTCACTTCTAATCATCAAGATCTTTGCTTCATGTTGACGTTGAGCTTCATTAGCAAAGTTGATGACAGTTTGTTAAGTTTCACTCTTCCTTTTGAAGAAATATACCCAGGTGTATCTTGAGTAGTCGTCAACAATCACCAAGCAGTACTTTCTGCCTCCAAGACTATCAAATGATGGAGGGCCAAACAGATCCATATCGAGGAGCTCCAATGGCCTCTTAGTGTAGATGAGAGTCGTTGGACGATGATCAGTTTCATGAATCTTTCCTTCAATGCAGGCACTTCAGACACGATCTTTAGCAAAACTCACATTTGTTAGTCCACGAATATGGTCCCCTGTTAGAAGACTTTGCAAAGCTCTCATATTGACATGAGCTAAACGGCGATGCCAAAGCCAGCCCACATCAACTTTAGCCATTAAACATGTCGCGGTCTTAGTGGGTCGCTTTGAGAAGTTCACCACATAGAGACCATTTTCGACATATCCAACATAGGCTACTTTAAGAGTCTCGCTCCACAGGAGGACCACAGTATCAAGATTAAAGAATGTGGAAAAACACATAATTGCGAGTTGACGAACCGAAAGTAAATTGTAGGCAAGTGACTCAACAAGCATGACCTTCTCAATAGATAACTCTTGAGAGACGACCACCTTACCAAATCCCAATACCTTTGACGAGGATGCATCGGCGAATTGGACATGGGTGGGCATAGAGGGAGAAGGATGCACATCCACCACTAAGTCCTTGCTTCCGGTCATATGATTTGTTGCTCCACTATCGAGCAACCATGACACCCCACTGGAAGCAAACTCCTGCAATAGATCAAGGCTTGGTTTTAGGTACCCATTTTTTAATGGGTCCTTTCATGTTAGAGAAAAGGGTCTTAGGAACCCAGATAGCCCATTCAATGTACTCATCGTAGGAACCAACAAATCTGGCATAAACATGCCCATCACTAGCACGACATAAGACATAAGAAGAATTGAGTTTGTCGGCTGTGTTAGTAGGAATGGTTTTGCCCTTCTTGAGGTTTCCATAGTCCACCTTGTTCCTGTTCACCTTCTGAGTCCCCTCACGCTCTTTGACAAAGATGTTCATGAGGGTAGTAGATCGTTTGTTCCTGTTCCTCCTTTTACCTTTTGACTTGGAGGTAAGTCCAAGTCCCTCCTTTCCTACAACACCTTTTTGAGTGCTCAAGAGATCGTTCAGGCTCTTCTCACCTTGTATGCATGCCACAAGGCCCTTCTCAAGTTTCTCCTTTAACTTGGCATTTTCCTCCACAAGATGTACATGCTCACAACAGGGATTAGTTGCACAAGCATTATCTATTAACACAAAGGGAGGACAAGTAGAGATCTCCTTGGTAAGCTTTGCTTGGAGTTGATCATGAGACTCTTTCAAAGAGAAATGAACACCTTTCAAGACCTTGTGGGCCTTGTCAAGTGTGTCAAACTCCACTTTGAGTCTATCATGGCCAACCCCAAGAGCATACTTTTCAGACTTAAGCATACGAGTAAGAACAACATCTTGATCTAGTTTCTTTTGCATTTTAGCGCAGTCATCGTTATATGACTCCTCAAGAGCCAAACGAAGAGTGCGCTCCTTTTCTAGAGCAATAGATAATTCAGCAATTTCATCGGCATAGTCATGACTATGTCCCTAAAGCTCGGAGATGGTCTCCTCATGAGACTCAATGAGGTCATTGGCCTCACCCAGTTGTTCCAAGAGAGCAACAAATTGCTTCTTGGATTCTCCCTTAATAGTGCACAGAAACTTGTCAAGATCATGCTCATTAAGTTCCCCAACATCACTGTCATCAACACAATTTAACAATGAAGGAGCAGTAGCGATGTTGGTCTTAATGATGGGAGTTACCTCATTGATACCTTTTGCCATGAGGCACTTGGTGATGTGGTTCTCGTTGGGGGCGTTGAAGAGAGACACCTTCTGGGGAGAGGTAGTGGAAATAGCAACAGTTGCCGTTGCCACTGTATCACCATCATCGGAAGGGTACTCTTCAAGGGCCACCATCCCTTTTGGGTGGGGTTTCTTCACAAAGTTGTTCTTGATTGGAAATGATTTGTTTTTGTCTTTGCGAATGAGATTGCCCCCGTTGTCTTCCCTTTTCTCATAGGGACATTCGGCCACGAAGTGGCTCACGTTACCACAGTTATAACATGTCCTCACTCGTTGCTTGGGTTTGAATCCACTCGAGTTGTTCTTGGTGAAGGTAGGTGTTGAGTTCCTCTTATTGCCCCAGTATTGCCTTGACACAAGAGCCATGTGCTCATGATACGCATACTTTGTGTCTTCAAGGCAGCGCTCCTCTTCCTCATCCTCTTCTTCTTATTCAAACATTGCCTTTGCTTTTAACGCAAGGTTGGGTGAAGTTGTCTTTGAGCGAACACGATCAAGTGCATTGTCGGCTGTTTCGTTCATGATTGACATTGCAATAAATTCATCCAACACCTCACTGGAAGACAAGGAGTGGAAGTCTGGCCGCTGATGAATGACAGATGACATGGCTTTGTTGAAAGGCATGATGGCTTTGAGAAACTTGCGCTTGACCCATGTATCATCCACATCCTTGCTCCCATGATCCTTGAGTGCCACAGCAATAGCAGTCACCCTCCGATAGAGATCACGAGGGTCCTCGTCTTCCTTCATCACAAACTCATCGGCCTTATCAAGTATCACTTCATAGTTGGATCGTTGAATGCTTGAGCTTCCCTTGTACAACACCATAATATGCTCCCAACAATCCTTGGCCAAAGTGAAGGGACGCAAGTGAGGAAGATCTTCAGGTGGCACTGCGGACTGGAGAATAAACAAGGCAGAGTGATTGTATTGATTGTCTGCATCTTCTCTTGGAGTGAGGTTGCTTGGATCATGGGGATATTCTCCACAAGTTTGTTGAGCTGTGATTCAAATGAGACTTAATAGAAAATATCCAGTTAGCAAAGTCACATTTCACAAGCTTAGGAGGAGGACCAACAGGATTAAGACGCGGTGTGGGAACGGATCCTCCATAGACCATGGGGGGTGGAACTGAGGCATATGTTCCAGTCCCATCCTTTTCGTGAGATGAGGAAGGTCGCATACCTTTAGCCGCTTCCTTAGAGGAATTGACCTCCGAATCGGTGATGGTGGGTTTAACCACTAACGCCGGTTCGGGTGGACTTTTGAATCCCTCAATTAACTCTTTAAGCATGGTCTTGACTTCGTTCATCAAGGACGTCTTGAGGGCGGCCATAGCCGTATTCAAGTCGGCCCTTATGACCGAAGTCAAGTCCATGGCCTCGGGTTGCCCATGGTTAATTCCCTCTTCGCCTTCCATACTCTTCGGGTGGTGAAACCCTTAATAAAGAGACGTGGCTCTGATACCAATTGAAAGGATCGATATGGTTGACTAGACGGGGGGGTGAATAGGCAACGACCACAATTAATCTTAGCAAGTTAGGGTAAACAACATACGGGTTCACAAATATAACAACAATGGGGTGAACCGTAATGAAGCTAACAACGAGAGCTACTATGACAAGTAAGAGAAAGACAACAACATAGGCATACACAAAGTAAAGGTTAGAGATAACCACAAGTGGAACCAATGAAGACGAGGATGTGTTACCAGAGTTCCTTCCCTTTGACTGGAAGTACGTCTCCGTTGGAGCGGTGTGGAGGCACAATTCTCCCCAATAAGCCACTAAGGCCACCGTATTCTCCTCACTCCCTCGCACGATGCAAGGTACCGTGATTCCACTATAGGTGCCCTTGAAGGCGGCGACCGAACCTTTACAAACAAGGTTGGGGCAAACTCCACACAAAGCTTGGAGGCTCCCAACAAGACCACGAAGCTTCACCACAATGGAATGTGGCTTCGAGGTGACCTCAACCGTCTAGGATGCTCAAACACCCAAGAGTAACAAGATCCGCAAGGGATTGGTGGGGGAATCAACTTTTCTCTTGGTGGAAGTGTGGATATAGGCCTTCTCAACCAATCCCTAAAGAATCAACAAGTTTGATTGGCTAGGGAGATAGATCGAGCACTTTTGAGCTTAGGGAGCAACAATGGAGCTTGGGAGGGTAAGAGATAGGGTTCCACAGCTAGAAGAACCCTTTATATAGTGGGGGGGGGGAAATCCAACCGTTTTCCCACTCACAGCCCATGCCAAGCGGTACTACCGCTGGATGCAGCGGTACTACCGCTTGCACTCCAACGGTACTACCCCTAGCTGCAGAGGTACTACCGCTGGGCCCCTGGTAGTGCATAAGCACTACCACCACCAAGAAAGTCTTTGCAAAAAGGTCCGTCCATGTACAACCGCTAGGCAGGCGGTACTAAGCTCCTGGAGCGGTACTACCGCTGACCAGCGGCGGTACTATCGCTGGCTGCAGCGGTACTACCGCTAGCACTCCAGCGGTACTACCGCTAGGGCCAGCGGTACTACCGCTGGGGGACCATTTGCAAAGAAGAAAGAAACACCAAGGCGGGAGCCAGTCCAAAGTTGCCGGCAAGGGGGAAAAGAGGTGAAGTGTGCGAGTGCAAGATTGATTCCACCCAAACCTTTCCACTACGGTCCCCCTCTTAATAGTACGGCTTTCCTATGACTCAAATAAAGAGAATCGTAGAGAACACCGTGCTTCTGTTCCACGAAAGAGGGGGCGAGTCGTCTTGTGCCGTTGACGTGTGTTATCTGAAATCTTAACACACACGGTTAGTCCTTTGCGGTACTGTCATCAATAACCAAAGTTACTTAGGCATAAGCTATGCCCCAACAGGCCCGTTGGAAAATTTGGTCTGGCGATTCAGATAGAAGATGTTCCAAAATAATTGAACTGTGGGCTCTCTTTGCAGGTATACCTCGCAAAATACTTGAAACTGGTAGAGATTACTGATGGAGTTGGGTCCTAGGTCCTGAGGATGAACATTAAGGAAATGCAGAGTGTCTCTGAAGAACTTTGACCCAGGAGGTTTAAAGCCTCGTTAAAGATGATCAGTGAAAATAACTACTTCCCCTTCGGCAGGGTTGGGGATCACCTCGCCTGGGGCGGTTCGCCAACCAATAACTTCCTTACTGTCGAGATGACCCGACTCGACAAATTTCTCAACAAGAGCGTCATCGATCTTGGTTGGTAGCCAATCGCATTTCGAGATGCTGACCATGACTACAAACAGAGGAAACAAGGCGGCTCGGTGAGGACCATGAAATGTGGTAACTCGCCAGTTGGAGATGTACGATGTGTCTGTGAAGACCTAATGACTTGCCATTTGGTGACTAAAAACCTGGATATGAGGGCATTCTAACTAGCCAGCTGAGCGATTTATGGTATGTCCACGAATGTGTTATGACTCACCCCTCTACCGACGAAAGGCGTAGATATGGTGATATTCTGACTCGCCGCGGTGGAAGAAGGTGAGCGGCGACTCTCAAAGGATTTTTTTTCCTTAGGGATATTCCCGGGAGAAGGATAAACATGTTTTTAAAGGTGAGCAGTGAATTACGGATCTACGGGTGGATCGAATTAAAAAGATAATACTTGGCGAAATTGCAAAGGCTATGAACGCAAGAATGCGGCAGGGATGTCATCTGGATCTATGAAGTAAAACCTCAAATGGTCGAGAGATGTGATGAAACTACCGTGGTTTGCTATTACAAAGGACCTACTGCAAACATATTAAGCGGATCCAGAGTAAAGAGGGGTGTTCGTTCTATTCCGGAGTTAACCTAGAGGAACATGGTGTCCTCGATCTAACCCTAATGGAGAAAGGCGTTTACCTGAGAGAGGAGGGCGACGCCGAAGATGGATGCAGAAAGCTTCGCGCCTTCGATTGGCCAGGAGATGTCCAGGTTGCAGCGGCTGGCGACGGAGCTTCGGGAAACGACAAGAAGGCCGAGGCGCTGGCGCAAGGAAGATGAAGGATGGTGAGGAAGCCGAAGTGGGGGTAGGTGACGGTGCCCCCACTCCCCGTGGGGTTATTTAAAGGATCGGAGCTGGAATCGAGGCGGCAGGCGCGGGAATAGAGGCGACAAACCGAAAATTTGCAATGATGACGCGTGGATTTTCGGGATAACTAAATGGCCGTGTGAAAGATCCGTTGGGTGGCTGCGTCATTAAGTCCCTAAATTGAAGGGATAAGGTGATGTCATCGAACACTGCTTGGCGGCTCAAACAAGTCATGATGGATGGCAGCTTGTCATTTCGTCAAAAGATAGGAGTGATACGAGTCGCCCCAAAATGAGTGGAAGTTTATTGACGTGAATAAATTCAAGAAAATCTCGGGCCTAATGTTGGGGATATTACCTACGGTGTAACCCGCCCTAATTGTGCCGGGTCACTACAGGGGCGGCTCATGTTTCCGAAGATACAAGCCTTGGCCCAGGAGGCCCTAGGAGCCAGATGGCAGTTCAGGAGCTGTGAGGAGGATGCGTTGCCAAGGAGATTTCCAGTCTTGGAAAGCACGATGACTTAGAGATAGGAAAAGCTACGATCGGTAGCATAGTCAGGACTCTTGTAAATCCTAGGGCCTCAACATGTATATAAAGGCGAGTCCGTGGGGAAGATAAGGCCAGGTTAGAAATCATCGAGAGCTAGGTCAGGCGAGTTACGCCCTCCTTGTAATCGAAACCATCATCAATCTACACAAAGCAGGACGTAGGCTTTTACCTCCACACGAGGGGCCGAACCTGGGCAAATATGAGTCTCGCTTTCGCTCACCCCCTTTGAGTCTCCACCAAGGTGCGATGGCTTCATCCTTAAGTCCTTTCACGAGGACACGTACCGTGACAAAACCACGACAGAACCGTTGGGGAAGCTCAAGCTAGAGATCACCACGAGCAGCAAGATGTTGTTCCACCGCCGCCACCTCCTCCTGAAAGCTTGACTATGGCTCAATTCCTTCAAGCTCTCCGAGAGGTACGTCAGGCCAATAATGCCGCTATTCAGCAGCTGGCTCAAGTCTTGGTGAACAACCCGCCGCAAAACGGGAATGGCAATGGTCGCTCTACTCTCTCTGAGTTCATGCGAACTATGCCACCCATATTCACGGAGACGACTGAACCATTGGATGTCGCTGACTGGATCCATACTATCAGAGACCTCCTCGCGCTGGTCAAATGCACTGATGATCGTGAGAAAGTCCTCTATGCTTCTCACTGTCTCGGAGCCACAACCACAGCTTGGTGGGATGGATTTCAGATCATGCGAGCAGGGCAAGTCATCAGCTGGGCTATGTTCAAAGAGGGATTCCGCGCTGCTCACATTCCTCCTGGAATGACTACCATTAAGAAGCGGGAATTACGAGCCTTAAGGAAAGGCAGTGGATTTGTCAAGGACTATTTGCAGAAGTTCAACCTCCTGTCAAGATATACACCAGAAGATGTCAACACTGAGGCCGCCAAAGTGGAACGCTTTATGGAAGGACTGCAACAGTCACTCCAGTATCAGCTGGTTTGTATGTGAATGCAGGACCTTCAGCGATCTGGTTAATGAGGCCCTTATGTTGGAGGATAGGCGTCGTGCAATGTACGACACCTGTAAGCGCAAGGTGATGGGTAGTGGAGGACCTAGTAACCCGAAGCCACACCCATGGCAGTCAGCTCCAGCAAGACCCAATTATCAACAACAGCAGTACAAGTATCCAACATTTTGCGAGAACTACTAGCCTCAGCAGCAAGTCGACACCAAACCAGCAATCAACCCACTGAACAATAGTGGAGTCAAGACCAACCTTCCAGCACAAGTTACCTATTTTGGATGTTGACAGACTAGGCACTATTCGAGGCAGTGTCCCAACAAGAAGCCCGACGTACCGCGCCCCAATGCGCCAAACCAAGGCCAAGGAGCTCCATGCAGGAACCATGCTCCCCGCAACCAGCAGTATCACACTAGGGGGCAGATCAATCATATCTCCATAGAAGAGGCACAACAAGACCCGAACTGCATTCTAGGTACGTTCCTCGTCAACTCCACCCCGGCAACAATATTGTTTGATTGTGGTGCTTCACATTCTTTTGTTACGCAAAGATTTGCAGAAAAATGTGGTTTAAAGCCTACTATGCTTAACAGACAAATGGCAATACAAACCCCGGGAGCAGTATTAAGGACCAACCTAGGCTGTAGGAAAGTTGGGATTGTTATCAATGGGATAATGTTCTCAGCAGACCTCATTGTCATTAAGTCGCAAGGCCTAGAAGTAATTCTCGGAATGGATTGGTTGGCCAAACATCAAAGCATCTTGCACTGTGCCAACAGGGCTATTACCATGACAAGCGACCAAGGGGTCAAAGTCAAGTATGTCTCGGAGCCAGTAACCACTTGAGTACCGTAGGTTAACAGCCTGTCAGAAGAAGAGCTCGATCGAGTGCCAATAGTCTGTGAGTACCCGGACATCTTTCCTGATGAGCTACCAGGGATGCCTCCTGATAGAGACATCGAGTTCATCATTGAGCTCGTGCCCGGATCAAGGACTATCTATAAGAAGCCTTATAGGATGGGATCCGAAGAACTAGAGGAGCTGAAGAAGCAGCTGGATGAGCAACTCAGGAAAGGGTTCATTCGTCCGAGTGCGTCACCTTGGGGATCACCCATTCTGTTCGTGTACAAGAAGGATGGAACCATCAGACTCTGCGTCGATTACCGTTCTCTCAATGAGGTCACGGTCAAGAACAAGTATCCACTTCCCAAGATTGAAGACCTGTTTGACCAGTTAAATGGAGCTAAGGTATTCTCCAAGATCGATCTCTAATCTAGATATTACCAACTGAAGATCTGACCTGAGGACATACCCAAGACTGCGTTCGTGACCCGATATGGTCTATATAAATGCACTGTCATGTCTTTTGGGTTGACTAATGCCCCAGCTTACTTCATGTACCTCATGAACAAGGTCTTCATGGAATACCTGGACAAGTTTGTCGTCGTATTTATTGATGACATATTAATCTTTTCCAAGTCCGAATAAGAACATGAGGAACACTTGAGGTTAGTGTTGGAAAAGCTTCGAGAGCACCAACTATATGACAAGTTAAGCAAATGCCAATTCTGGCTGAACGAAGTTAGATTCTTGGGTCATACCATGACAGCAAGTGGATTGGCAGTCGATCCCTCCAAGATTACTACGGTAACCAACTGGGAGTCGCCAATTGATGTGAAGGAAGTCACGAGCTTCCTCGTGCTCGCCAGATACTACCGCAAGTTTGTAGAAGGATTCTCCCGCATCGCTCGGCCCATGACTCATCTCTTGAAGAAAGGCAAGAAGTTCGAATGGACGCCGGAGTGTGAAGCAAGCTTCCAGGAGTTGAAGAAGAGGTTAACTACCACCCCTGTATTGGACGCTCCAGATATCAACAAGGAGTTTGTGATATAATGTGATGCCTCTAGGACCTGGCTCGGTGGAGTTCTAATGCAAGACGGCAGAGTCGTGGCGTATCTGTCACGACAATTACGTCCGCATGAGGAGAATTATGCCACCCATGATCTCGAGTTAGCAGCCGTAGTGCATGCTCTAAAGACATGGCGACATTACCTTCTGGGTAAGCGTTGTGAAATATATACTGACCACAAAAGTCTGAAGTATATCTTCACTCAGAAGGAATTGAATATGAGGCAACTAAGATGGTTGGAGCTAATCAAAGATTACGACCTAAGCATTCAATATCACCCCTCTAAGGCCAATGTGGTGGCTGATGCCTTAAGCAGGAAGACCATCACCTTGATCGTCATGCTCAAGGAAAGGCTACCCGCCTTATATGAAGAAAGGGAGAACTTCGGGTTGGAGCTAGTGGAATCAGGATTCCTAGCTAACCTAAAAGTCAAACCAACGCTGGCTGATGATATCAAGGAGGCCCAGAAGGGGCACAAGAGCATTGAAGGCATCAAGAAGAAGATTCAAGAAGGCAAGGCCCTAGAATTCTTAGTGGATGAACAAGGAGTAGTGTGGTTTGGGAAACGTTTATGCGTACCCAAGAAGGCAGAACTCAAGGATTTGATCATGCAGGAAGCACATGATGCACCCTACTCTATTCACCCCGGTGGTACCAAAATGTATCAAGATCTCCGAGAAAATTCTGGTGGCATGGCATGAAGCGGGAAATATCGTCTTATGTTGCCAAATGCGATGTGTGTCAGCGGGTCAAGGCTGAGCATCAGCGACCTGCTGGACTTCTACAACCACTCCAAGTGCCAGAATGGAAGTGGCACAAAGTAGGCATGGATTTTGTTACCGGCTTACCAAGGTTTAGTAGACGCCATGACTCTATATGAGTCATTGTCGACCACCTGACCAAGGAAGCTCATTTCATTCCGGTCAGCACCACGTATGGGGGCGACAAGTTGGCTAGTCTCTATATTGAGCGCACTGTGAGCCTTCACGGAGTTCCCAAGGAGATTGTATCTGACCGAGGCACGCATTTCACCTCAAGATTCTGGAAGAAGTTCCAAGAAGCCCTCGGAACCAAACTCTCTTTCAGCACCACTTTCCACCCGCAAATGTGCGAACAAACCGAGAGAGTAAACCAGATACTCGAAGATATGCTCCGCGCTTGTGTCTTGGCACATGGAGCCAAATGCGAAGACTGTCTGTCGTTCGCTGAGTTCTCATACAACAACAGCTACCAGTCCAGTCTCGAGATGGCCCATTTGAAGTGTTGTACGGACGAAAGTCCCGCACCCTGCTCAACTGGTCCGAAACCGGTGAAGGATTGATTTTCGGGCCGGAAGTTTTGGAAGAGGCAGAAGAGAAGGTGTAGCTTGTCCGAGAAAACCAAAGAGCAGCCAAGTCGCGGCATAAGAGCCATGCGGACTCTCACCGCAGGGAATTGGAGTTTAACCTTGAAGACCAGGGGTACCTCCGTGTCACACCTCTCAAGGGAACCAAGTATTTCCATGTTAAAGGGAGACTTCCTCAAAGTTTCATTGGACCTTTTAAGATCACGGCAAGGCGTGGAAAAGTTGCTTACGAGTTGGAGCTACCTCCAGAACTTTCGGGTGTACACAAAGTCTTCCACGTGTCACAACTTCGGAAGTGTCTTCAAGTGCCAAACTGTTCCGATCTTCACAAGGACATTGACCATCAGGTCATCGACCTTCATCGAGATCTCACTTACCACGAGAAGCCGATCCGCATCCTAGATGAAGCAGAGCGTTGCACCAGAAGCCGCACCATCAAGTATCTTAAGGTTGAGTGGAGCAACCACACCGAAGCAGAAGCAATATGGGAGCGTGAAGACTATCTCCGATCTGAGTTTCCATACCTTTTTAGCACCTAGCTTAGGAATCTCGGGGACGAGATTCTAGTAAGGGGAATAGGTCTATCACACCCTGTTTTCACTACCACTTTTTCTGTAATTCAAAAAATCTGAGTTTATTAAAAAAAATCAAACTAGTGTTGTGAGTGCCATGATTGTCATTGTATGCTTGTATGCTTGATCATGTGATGATAAAAACCACATTTCTCAAGATCAATTTATTTTCAAAACCCTTTTCTTACTTCTGGTTAAAGTAAAAACCCTGCTTTGAGTTGCACTACATGCCCTTGATGGCAAGGAGTGTTCTCACCCAAAGCTGGTGATCTGATTCTAGCACCATTTTAGTGCACCAAAACCACAAAATAATTATTTTGTGAATTACTTTTCTAATTTACTTGCATGTCCATTTCTGAGGTAAGAAATGGTATTCCTATATAGAAAAATACTTTCCTGCCTTAGAAAAATCTGATTAAATTTGGAGATGATCAGAAGGACATATATTTTCCATACATAAGATTTTTAACCCCTATTTATATGAATATTATTTGAGTAAACCCTGCAAACCATTCATGTCTGTTTTGAGATTTTGAAATATTTCCAAAGGAAATATTCTCAATAAAATCGTAGAAAATTCCAGTGGTATCCCTAAGCCATATTTGGTGTCCACATAAAGTTTCACCTTGATCCAAGGTGATTAAGGACACCAAATAACTGTAAAACCCCTTCTATCCAGATTGGAATTAGAGCAACTCTACATAGCAAAGTTTGTCCAATGGAGTTCAAACTTTGCACGAGTGCCTAATACTTCCAATGAGGGTTCCACACAAAAAATGGGATTTGTGGGACTTATTTTGCCCACACTCTCTTTGGAAGGAACATATGTGGTCAAATGGTGAAGTTTTCAAGTTTACAAAGCTAAACTTGTCCAAAGGAGATCAAACTTGGTGAAACCGCATGTTTTACACTACTGGAATGTGCTGGTTTGCCGACAGCCAGAGCTGATGGCAACGGACAGCTTAACGGACGACAAAGGCTTTGCCGTCAATGTGCGGTCGGCAAAGGAGCTGGCCACGATTTTATGGTAATCACCTTCTTTGCCGTCAGCTGAAAATCGACCGATGGCAAAGCCTTTTCCATCAGCTTTGTGGCACGGGCTGACGGCACAGAGCAATGGCGGCAACAGCGCAGGCCGAACCCCGTTAGAAGGTTAATGGCACGCTTTGCCCACAGCCGGAGCAAAGCTGACGGCAAAGCCGAAAACCTGGGTCCCCTGGGTCCCCTCTTTGCCCACAGTCGGAGCAATGCTAATGGCAAAGCTGAAAACCTGGGTCCCCTGGGTCCCCTCTTTGCCCACAGCCGAAGCACAGCTAACGGCAAAGCCAAAAATCTGGGAAAATTTGGTATTCCCATAGTTGCCAGGTTACACAGGCTGTTGCCACATGTCCTTCTTTCCCGTCAGTCCACCGATGGAAAAGGCTTTACCGTCAGTAAGCTGTAGGCAAAGACCCTCTCTGCTTTTTTTCATATTTGTTTTATGTTAATTCCCTGCATTTGCAAAGCATAGATACAAACAGCAATATATATATATATTTTCTGAGGCCCTAAACAACACCACAAGTGCATCACAAAGTGCAAACAACACCACACAAGTGCATCCCAAAGTGCAAACATCACCAATATATGTAATTAAAGTGCAAACAAGATCGCAAAGTATTACAAAGCATCACAAGTGCATCCGCAAATACAAGTGCATTACAAAGTTCATCTAAGACTACATGAGTACAGTCACTGGAGCATCCATCCATATGGCATGCTGCTTTATCAAAATCTGCATAATGAGAAATAAGTTAGAAGAAGAATACAATAAGAAATAAGTTGTCTAAATTAAGCTAAGCAATTAGGAGAAGAAGTGGAAGAAGAAGAATAAGAAGAACAAGAAGAAGAACAAGAACAAGAACAAGAAGAATAATAAGAAGAAGATGATGGAGAAAAACAAATAAGAGAAGAAGGAAGAATAAGAAGATTTGTTCTTCTTATTATATCTTTTTCTCCTCTTTCTTATTCTCTTATTTCTTCATCTCTTCTTTGTTCTTCTCTTCTGGTTTCTTTTAAAACTTTCTAAACTAATTATGTCATTTTTGAGCTCTAATATCAACTAATTATGCTATTTTTTGTGTTATCAAGTAATTATGTCATTTTTGAAGTAAGTAAGCTAATTATGTAATTTTTTAGGTAAGTAAGCTAATTATCAACTAGAATTTACTAAGCTAACTAAAGCATGGCTAATATCAACTAGAATTTACTAAGCTAACTAAAGCATGGCATAATCTAAGTTGATCTAAACAAGAAGAAGAATAGGAAGGAGAGGAATAACTTCCGAATGCCAAGAAACGGAGGAGAAGCACCATCTCCGTTGGTCGCTGGGTTGCTAGGGCTCTCACCAGGAGAAGTAAAGGGATCGTGGGATTCAACTCTGGAATGATGCTGCAACAAGGCAAGAGTTAAAATATGTGGTTAGCACGGCGACAGACAATGGTATAAGACCGTGCAAGGTTGGTCATTGAAAGGGAACTCACCGTTCCCACCGGAGAAGGCATCGGCGGAGGGGGCGGCAAACCTTGCTTCTGACACATAGCCTACAAATTAGTTTTCGAGGAGCCAAAGAAATAGCTTTCTTGCTTCTCACACATAGCCTTGCTTCTCACACAACTGACTTACCGCAACGAAGTCGTGCATGGCCTTCGCATGGGCATTATTGTGTGCCCTCTCCTCCTCAAGCAACCTCTGCGTATTTCGGTCCCTCTCCTCCAACAAGAGCCCGGTGGACTCCCTCTCCTTCATAAGTGCGGCCTGCAACCACTCCTCAAAACGAATTTTCATCATCCATCAAGGGACAAATGAACGAAAGAAATAATGAAGAAAACTAACCTCGATGGCAAGGTCAACTGGCCTCGCGCGTTGCCGTATTACAGGAGCGAAGCTCATTTGCCTCACCTTGATTTGAGATAGTCTCAGTGATAGGGACGAAGCCATCACACATGGCCAGCGTGCCATCACTCTTACCGCCACCAGAGATCATTAACGCCTCCGGATCGATAGGATTCTGGCTTGGGTCAAAGTCAGGCCCGCACAGCTGTTTGACCACTTCAGAATAAGACGTCATCTTCTTGTACGCGGACAGGCTTATGTACGCCGATGGCCCGTCCCCCTCAGAATATGCCTTTGTCGTCTTGTACGAGCCCTTATGGGCCATGCTAAACGCGGCGTATCCCTGAGGCTCGGGCTGGTTATTTTGTTTGGCCTACACGAAAAGACAAAGAATTGGCACACATACCCATTTTTTGGCGTATTGCTTGATGTTGGCATTGCCTTGGTGGTGTGTCACACCAACCAATTGGGCACGACGACCCTCGGCCATAGTGTGGGTGCTCAACCAAGCCTGTGTGACCACCTGTCCACTATCATCTCCCAACAATCCATCTTATCGGCCAACCATCTCGGGGGCACCTATGAATGTAAGTTAATGAAGAATGAAACTAAGTATTATAACTAAATAGACCTAACTAGCCCTAACAAAACTATTAAAGAATTGATCTTTGGAATGTACATACCTCCATGTACTCAGTCTTATCAAGGTAAATCTTTCGACAATAAGTCTTTGTCTTCGGCTCCCCTTGCTTGGCGTACCAATCTCGAACAACCCAAACACGCAGCTCGTGCCTCGTGTTATTCAATAAACTCCTACACTCTTTCACGAGGTTCTTCTTGGCCGCCTCCTCCGTCCCCTCATCGACCCTAAAGTAACTCTGCAATTATGCCATATAGATGCACAGATGAATAGTGAAATGATTTGGAAGGAAATAACAATATATAACATTGTATACATTTTATTGGGTAAAATAATAGTTACCCAAAAATCAGCCAACCCCTTGTCGGCCACGCTCACGCAAACAACACCATTCACATGTGTGTTTCCCGGGAGCAGAGCGGCTTGGTAGTGCTCCCACTTGAGTCCTCGCTCGGGAACCATACTCTCACCGGGCAACTGCACTATCCCGGGGAAGTGCGCCCTAAGTAAAGCACCAAGGAGGCAGTTTGGATTCCGAGTATTCTTCGGGTAATCCCACCCCCTACATAATGATAAGGCAAAGACATTAGCTACTTGGTGAAATATAATGATATAAGGTAAACATTATATATCAACTTACTTCTCGCCATCTCGCTTAATGAACGCCCTGTGCTGCAACTCCAATCGGTCTGGAACTCGTGTCATACCACTTTGGTAGACCGACTTGCTGGCAGCCCCCTCAGCCTCCGCCTCAGCGCCCTCTGCATCAGCCTCCTCCTCAGCCTCCGCTTCCGCCTCCGCATCAGCCTCCGCCTCCGCCTTAGCCCCCTGCATCGGTGTCTACTCCTGGACGGGAGGATCCCGCACCGGTGACACCCTCGTCTGCAAGGGTGAAGTGGCTGAGACAGAAGTAGCCGAGGGTGGTGGCGACTGGCTCCTATCAGGCAGCCTCCCTCTCCCACGACCACGTCCTCTGCCTCTCTTCTTTCCTCGGCCTCTCCCACGGGGCTCCTCAGCAAAGCTCTACAACAAAGTTCTCTGTAGCTGCCCAGGTGCTATCCTCAACTTATCCCCGCCTGCCATGTCTCACCACATGTAACGATAAATAGTTAAATAATTAGTACAAATTCAAGGACAATAATTAAACGAACAATAATAAATACATGAATAATTGAACTGATAATTGAATAATTAAACAACAATGTTTGGATGCATACAAAGTACTAATAATGGATCATCTGTCTCTTCTCCATTGTCAATTGAAGCAAAATCATCATCAGTATCACACGTGTCGTCATGACTGATATCGTCATCGGGTTCAGGGACATCATGTGGAAGGCCTTTTTGTAACCGATCAAGCATTGATAGCTCATCCGCATTGGTAACCTCTTCTACTTCCACTTCTTCCTCATCATCACGTGATTCTTGTTCCTCCGTGTTCAGGGTGGACGTAGAGCAGATTCGGGTACGACGTCTCACGCCACGTGATTCTTGGAATAATTCTCCATCATATGTTATTGGGTCAATTTGAGGTTCATAATCGTCTTCATTTGGGGGAGGTGGTCTAAGATGTGACGGCACATCGAACACGACATACCAACCTTCCAGGTTCTTAACACTTTGACGACAGTATGGCAGATAGGAAACTTGGGTGGCTTGTTGAGCCACAATATAGACATCGGCACCGCTTAACTGCCTGTCTTGTCAAATTTCGACAATCCCAAGATGTTCATGAGTCCGTCTTGTCTTAGTAGGATCGAAGCAATGACATTTGAACACAACAACGTTCAGAGGATTTTCACCATAATAATGAAGTTCGTAGACTTCTTCAAGTCTTCCATAATACTCGACACCTCCCTCGCCTATAGCAGAGACACCGGAATTGTTTGTTTTTCGACCGGGCATTGAAAGCTCTTTGCTCAGTACGAAAGTGATACCCGTTGATGTCGTACTTCTGAAATGTACGGACCTTAAAGTCAAAACCATTAGCTATTTGTCTAAGTTCATCGTCGAGTTGCTCATCTGAATTAGCCTAGAAGTTAATATAAGACGGAATTTGGTGCGTTACTCATGAGTAATAGCAACAAAGGAAATCACCTATTATATATAAGGGAGGTAGCGTTTTTTTGAACCAAGAGATGAAACCGGGATAGCCGCCTCCTGTCTTTTCAAGAAGTTCATACTCGAGAATGGATTCTTTTTCGATTGCAACACCATTCGAGAATTGCTCGACGTATCGACTGTATCAATTAATAATAGTTGTTAGACACAAAACTTGTTAAAAGTTGCGAAACAATGTACAGAGCACTTACTCGATGTATGGCCGAACTTCTGTTAAGTTGTTCAATATATACATCGTTAGTGTGCGCCACTCATCGATGCACAACAACTTAGGTTTTCCCGCACCAGAAGGTGTGAGCTTCCCTTTGAAGAGGCTGAGATTGGATTCACGTCGTTTGGGGTCGCCCAGATTGTACCGAGGCTTTGGATTATGCAAGCTATGCATAGTGCCATCATAGTGTGCTATTACGAAGTTTGCCGCCTCCTCGGTAATGAACACCTCGGCCATCGATGCTTCAATTCTACGTTTATTTTTACATTTTCCTCGAAGTGTCTTCTGCATTCTTTCAGTTGCGTAGCACCAATGATTTTGCACAGGGACACCCAATCTTGCCTCGGTTGGGAGATGCAAAATCATGTGTTGCATCGGATTAAAGAAGCCCGATGGAAAAATATTCTCTAACTTGCAGAGCAACTCAGGCGCTAACTCTTCCATGTCATCTATCAAGGCACGCAACAACTCTTTAGCACAAAGAACACGGAAGAAATAGCTCAACTCGGCCAATACTAGACATTTAGCCTCGCGGATATAGCCGCGCAACATCATCGGCATTATCCGCTCAAGTCATATGTGCCAATCATGACTCTTGAGCCCAAATTTTTTCATTTTTTCAATGCTCGCTCCCCTCGCTAGATTCGCAGCATACCCATCGGGGAACAACAACTTTTTTTGCACCCACAAGAGGATTTCCCTTATTGCTCCCTTCTCAAGATTGTACCAGACAGGTGATTTGGACCAATTTTTTGTTCCTTTCGGTTCCCGCATGTTTAGTGATGGCCTATCACACAGAGTCTCCTGGTCAACTCTAGCATTTGTATTTCTTTGCCCTTATCAGTGCCGAAAAATGTGCCAAGAAGGGCCTCGGTGATATTCTTTTCAGTGTGCATCATGTCAATGTTGTGTGGAAGTAAGAGGTCTTCGAAGTAGGGGAGATCCCAGATGCATGGCCTGTGGGTCCAGGCGTGTTCCTCATTATAACCCAAGAAATACCCTGGACGGTTTGGATCAGGCTCCGTAGATTTTAACTGTTCATTAATTTGTGCCCCCGTCAACGCAGGTGGCGCCGAGTGTTTGACAACTTTACCTTTCATGAAATTGTTCTTGTCTTTTCTGAATGGATGGTCCATAGGCAAAAACTGTCTATGCAAGTCAAAGCAGGAATACTTCCCACCCGCCGGCAACCAATGAAACTTAAGAGCTGCCTTGCATTGTGCGCATGGGAACCTTCCATGCATACACCAGGCAACGAAAATCGCAAATGCCGGCAGATCATGCAATGAGTATTGGTACCAAACATACATTTGAAAGTTCTCTTTCTTAGCCGCATCGTACGTGTTGACCCCATTCACCCAAGCTTCTTTCAAGTCATCCATCAGCGGTTCCATGCACACACTCATATTCTTCCCCGGGTAGTTTGGCCCTGGAACTATCAACGTCAGAAAGATGTGCTTTCTTTGCATAATGGAAGATTGTGGAAGATTGAGGGGAATGACAAATACAGGCCAGCAACTATATTGGGTAGCCGTCATACCAAAAGGTTGAACCCATCGAGGCTGATGGCGATTCGATAATTCCTTGGTTCTTTAACTTTTTCCTTATGTATACTATCGAATGCCTTCCATGCGTCACCATCTGAAGGGTGTAGCAACATCGGAACTCCGTGTTCATCTAATTCTTTCCTAATTCCATGTTTGTGCCATGTCATCTGTTTTGCTGTTTCTTCGAGCATGTAAAGTCGTTGAAGTCTTGGTAGGATCGGCAGATACCGTAGGACACTCACGGGGATTTTGCTCTGCTTCTTCTCACCTTCACCGTTTCTACCTCAACATATCTGGAGGACTTGCAAAATGGACAATATGTTTCATCCGCATACTCTTTCCAAAATAAGGCACATCCTTTCTCACAAGCATGTATCTGCTCATACGAAATCTTGAGTGCACTAAGGATTTTGTCTGACTCATATAGGTTTGAAGGCATAATATGACCTTCGGGTAGAAAGCGCCCAAATAGGGTCATCACTGAGTCAAACAGGTTTCTTCCAATGTTGAATTGGGCTTTCAGAGCCATTACTTGTGCGATGGCATCTAGCTGAGAAATATTAGTGTGCTCGTGAAGAGGACGTTTTGAAGACTCCAACATGGCATAGAAGGCTTTCGCGGATTCCTCCATCTCTTCGTCCTTGTTCCGAGCATCATCAAAGTCATTCACCATGTCTTCAATCCCTGTACCATAATCATCGGTGCACCGACGCAACACCTCGTCTCTCTTACATTGGGCCGACTCACCATGAAATGTCCACAAGGTATAGCCGGGAGTAAAACCACGCATCTGCCGGTGTTTACCCATTACATCCTTTGTGTGTCGCGAATAATTCTTGCACTTAGTGCAGGGGCACCATGTTTTTGGCTGGCCTTTAGAAAATGTCGTTTCCACGAATTCATAGGTTTTGCTCAACCATTCATCGGTCATATCTCTCTGACTATGGTGACCGGTGTACATCCATTCACGATCAGTCATTCTAGCAAGCTAGCTATATAGTGTCCACATATAAACAATATAAATTATCAGTTCATCAAGTATGTTAAATTAATTATGGCCATTTTTTAATCATGGTTAATACATTGGGATGCATGGCATGCACACCTACCAGCTACTAGGTAAAGATGGGTCCTAATCCCACCCGAGTATGTGTAGATTGGGTCATTTCCCCATGCTCTGCTCCTGATCCAACGCAAAATTTCGGTAGCACCTCCCCGCTGTTCTCCTGATACACGTCTCGGCAACTAACCAAGAGGATGTGTACCCGGAGAACAACGAGGAGGAGCTGTCGAAACTCTGCATGGGATCTGGAGCAAAGCGTGGGAAACGACCCAATCTACACATACCCGGGATGTCCATGGATAACGTTGGACAATTCGAAAGAATCACCGTTATAAATATGCAAATGCATGCATATTTATAATAGGAACCCTTTCAAACAGGAGACACATATTGGTTACGTAACAACTTTGCATTTTAATACTAAAAATACCTGGCTAGATAATGTCATCAGCATGAAGGCCGGAACAAAGCAAAATAAAGGGGGTGAAGGAGGAGTTAACAAATGTGCTCACTTTCGAATGCACGGGAGGTCGTCAAAAACCAAACCCTCGCGGAGAAGCTATTGTACATTTAAATGCACTCAATCAACAAAAATACGCACTCGCGGTAATTAAATAATTGCTAACTAAATATAACTTTTCTCCCCCTTCTTCATTCTCTTTTTCCTTTTCTTCTTCTTCTTTCTCTTTTTCTACTCGCGGTAATTAAATAATTGCTAACTAAATAATTCTCCCCCGTCTTCTTTCTCTTTTTCCTTTTCATCTTCATCTTCTTCTCTTAATCTCCTTCTAATTCCTAACTAAATAATTGCTAACTAAATTCAACTAAAAATCTACCACTAAAAATCTACCACTAAGTAATTGCTAACTAAATTTAAAAAAATCTTCTTCTTCTCTTATCCTCTTCTCTCTCGCTGCTCTCCTTGCTCTCCCGACCCGCCGCCGTCGTCGACCCGCGCCCACCCCGCGCCAGCCCCTACTCGCCGGCGCCGCCCCGTGCCAGCCCCGCCCCGACCACCCGCCGTCGCCCCGCACCGCCCCATGCTGCCCACCCTGACCCGCCCCGCCTCTGCCCCGCGCCAGCTCCGCCCGCGCCAGCCCCGCACCACCCCCGCCCCGTGCCAGCACCGCCCCGCCGCGCCACCCTGTTAGTAGGGCATGCAGTTAGGTCGTGTGCATGGGGGGATAACACCAAGCTATGCCGTCAGCTGGCTGTTGGCAAAGACAGCCGTTAGGCTTTGCCGTCAGCTGGCTGTCGGCAAAGCGGTGGCCCGTTAAGCCTTGGTCGGACGTGGGACCGGGGAGCTCCCTATGCCGTCAGCCTCCCTATGCCGTCAGTGTTTTTCTCCTTTGCCGTGAGCTGGCTGACGGCTTAGATAAAGTGGACGGCATAGATTTTCTATGCCGTGAGCCGTTCCTATGCCGTCAACATTTATTTTGTCTGAGGGCAAAGTCTCTTTGCCGTCAGCCCCGTGAAATTGCTGACGGCAAAGCTGAAAGCTATCGGCAAATTATGTTTTTCCAGTAGTGTTAGCACCAAACCCAATCCTGTTAAGTTGCAGAACCAGTGGTGGGGTGCAACCACCCCAAACCACTGTCGAGCACCTTCTGACAGATAGGTAAAAGCCCCTCTAACCTTAGATAAACCCCAACCCTTTTCCCCAAACTCTCAGATTAGGTGGCCAATATCAATGCACAGCCCCAGTCAACTGGCCCCTCTCTGGTTCAAAGTACAAATGAGAAAATCCCCATTCCAAGCTTTAGCTCAAGGCTGACAGCACATGTTTCTCTTGTCTCCCTTAACCAACCGAAGCTCCCACGGGACTTCAACGACTAGCCATATCCCAGCCAGTGCCCAGGTTATGCTAGACACGTCCAAAGCACCCCTTAGCGCGCCAGTATGCCGTGGCATGCCAAAACTATGCTCTGGGCGCGCTACAGAGAACACCAAGGTGGGGGCGACGCAGTAGGTTCTGGTAGTCCAAAACCACATCCTGAGACCGTGGTTTCGACCCCAGCTCCTCTCTGCACCCCCATGCGCACCACGGTGAGTCACCGGCGCTCCCGAATCGGCTCACCGTCGCGGGCCTATATATAGCCCTCCCCCTCTCTCATGCACCCCTCAGAAAGCATCGCATCAACATCTAGCATCTCCCTAGATACCCCAGCAAGCTAGCACAACCCTAGTGCTCGAGATCGACCGAGGCCCCTCCGCCTCGGAGCTCTGGTTGATCTCCGGCTACACGTTGGCTCCTGCCTCCCTCTGCCCCCCAAACCACTCCCCGTGACACGAGGGATCTTTCCCCCATCTTTCCCAAGCTAATCTATGCCCATAGCTACCCCCTCCACATTCGCCCGAAACTCCTCCGCCGCGGCTTCCTTGTTGTCGGTAAACCCGAGCCTCTCTACCGTTGTCTCGACCACCATCAGGTAGGCGACGATGAGCCGGATCCACTTCCGTCTTCGTTGGGGCCCGAGGACGTCGTTAGCCACGCCGGCGTGCTCCTCCTCCTCTCTGGCCATAGGTAGCAGACGACGCCGACAGGTGTGCCCCACCTGTCGGTGGCCCATCTCTCTCTCCCTCGCTGCCCGCAGCCACAGAACGCAGGGGGTCGCGCATCAGGTTCAAACCTGACAGCGCGCGCGTGTGGGCAGGCTAGCTGGCTGGCCTTTGAGCCGGCCCAGTCCCAGGCCATGCCAGGCGACACGATATAGCCCTTTTTCTTTTATTTAAAAACTTGATTTTCAAAGTTTTTTATAAAAAGATTTAACCAGTGTGAAAATATGATTTTTCCACTTTTATTCTTCTAAAAATGTGTAGTATTTAATAGAACCATTGGTTGGATTTTTGCAGCAACTATTCTATTTTATAATAATAAAAATGATTAATTTGGAATAGTTTTGCTTATGTTCAGTTGATTTAAAAAAATATTCTTTCATTAGAAACAGAAGTAAATATTTTTAAAATAACAACCTAGATTTAACAGAAATAACCAACAATTTTAAAATGACTTTGTGGTTTGTTTGAGAGTGAGCTACTTATTATTTTATCTTTATACGACAATAGAAAACCCGTGTGACCAAGGAGACGGAGAGGAAGACCTCAAAGACCCCGGATACCTAGCTGACCAAGGCAACCAGCCCTTTGACCATGACTGAGCATATGTTATATTACATGCTAGTGTAGCCAATATTTCCGTTGCATCTGATCATAAGTGCCGGTAAATCATTGAAGTGATGTTACCGATGGCTCCTCCAGAGCACATGCATTGAGCTTGATTCTACCACCTATGAGGGTCATGCTAATATCATGTTGACAAATAAAGTTAGAGTAATATTAGCATGAACATGTTGTTGGTATAAATCAAAGATTTACGAAAACCCGTCGGGTGCCACCAATGCCCGAGGGTGATGATGAGTTAGGTGGCCACTTTTGGTGAAGTGGTGCACCGGGTATTTGTGTGAGTATGGTTTTGGAAATGGGAATAGATTTATGATGTGTCGACCATCCCAACCTTACATGTACGACCACGTTACCCCATATGGGACGGGGCTATGTTGATTACTCTGGTCGGTACTAGCGAAGAGCCACATTACTAGTGGCAGGAGTGATGTGTGGTCACTCTCGTGATGGGGTCGTGCTAGGTAGGGCAACTATGCCGTTTTTACGTGTTCCAGGCACACCGTTGGTCCCCACATGGTTGATACTGTCTAGATTCGGTGCTCGTAAGACGTACAACATGTGGGTTGTGTACCAATCGAGTGGACCTCTTTGTCTAGTATCGTTAGGAGAAAGGCATTGATCGGGTACTTACCTCGGGTATGTTATATACCACGAGTCGTGGATGACACGGAAGTTTACTGGATCTCGTGGGTCCAGCGTACTACCTCTGCAGAGTGTAAAACTATTTGAATAGCCTTGTCCACGGTCAAGGATAGTTGGGTAATCCTTCTTAAACTACGTCCAGATATTTCCGCATAAACCAAGTGTGTGTGCGTCTGTGTTGAATGGTGTTTATATGAAAGATTTGATATGACCAAATTTGGTGACTTGGCATATAGGGTGAACCCGGTTGGTTAAGCCCGTGGCAGATATATTTATATCTGTAACCTGTTCTTCAAAAGTAGTTTTACTTATGATGCATATATATGATCATGTTTATTTACCACCAAGAAGATATCCACCAAAGAAGCATGTTATTGTTATCCTTCACTTGCATTGTTCATATCATGGGGTGTTTGCGAGTACATTCAAAAGTACTCATTGGCTTGCCACTGGTTTTATTATTGACCAGACATGGAAGGATTGGAGTTTGGAGATGAGTACGTCTTCGGAGACGCCCCTGCGAACTAGGACGCTTCCCAGTCAAAATGCCTATGGTGTAGGTTGATGGCATGGGCACCCGCTTAGCCCTATGATTTCCGCTACGAGTTTATGAGTGTGATTTGGCCTTGTAGGCCCTACCTTGTGAACTTGACCATTCGGTCACGTGATGTAATAATTCGGTACTTGGATGTAAGACTCTTAATATTCTGTATATGTGTGTTCGGTGAGCATTGATCTCTAGGATCAGTGAGCATGTTCATTCGGTGATCTTGACTCATAAGTCGGGGTCCCCACAGTCCCGGAGCTCGATCTTCAGTGCATCGTCGAGCCGGTGCCTGCTGCATCCCGACGTTCTCTCCGGGACGAAGTCCGCCCGCGTGTGGACGCCCTGGTGGGGCGGTACGTCCAGGTGCCTGCCTCCAGCAAGGAGGAGGGCTCCGACGCCGAGCCTGCAGGCGCCATGGGCGACGTCGACGGCCCCGCCCCCTAGGCGCCCTCCAGCTTCAGTTTCCTTCCCCTGTGATAGTGAATCAAGAACTTTGCCCTGTTGTCGTTCTCCGTTTTCCCTTTCACCCTTGAATTGATGGTAGGCTCGCTAGTGGTCGTCGCGGTTCGGCTTTGAAGCTCAGGGCCCGTCGCTGCCCCCGCCATAGCTCGGGGATAACGGCGGTCAGGGCCCTCATGAGGTCCCGTCCTCCCGAGGCACTGCTCGAGCCGCTGCACGCTTTGGTTGCCGGCCTCGTTCTTCGCCGCAGTTGGATCCCTAGGCCGTGCATCCCTCCGTTAGTATGCGTGTTTTTAATTTATTGTTAGTTAGCGTGAAACCAAATGACCGCCGCCCGCGCCCGCGGGGTACTTAGCTCGTGGGGTTTGCGTCGGTCCCTTCGTAGCTCCTCCTGAGTAGCTCCTGCTTTGTATGCAGGATGGGGTGGAGACCCTTTCGGCACTCTATGTTTGTGGGACCTGGTCCCACACCGTGTTTGGCGAGGCTCATGAGACTCGATGCTTAGGAGCCCCTTTTGCGCTTGAGTGATTCCTCTCCCCGTTCCTTGGTCATCACCATAGGATGCCCTGAGGCCTCCTGGGACTCTTTGTGATGATATCGTGCATCGATTCGGACCCCCAAGCGGGGGTTGATCACCGAAAATGTACACCCCTGGGACGAAAAGTCCTTGCTTTCGCTCCTTGGCCCCTAGGCGCGGTGTGAGTGTTTAGCTCCTCCGAGAATGTCATCCAGAAAAAGAGGCTACAAAAACGGGAAATACGAGAAAGCGCAAGAGAAAGTTCCACCCCCCTTTTTGTTTTTCAAACATCAACTTTTAAAATTAACAGATGTAAGTCCGGCAGAAGACAGTTCGAAATCGAGGAAAAGAAAGCAAATGTCGCGTCTGGCACCTAGGCTAGCATAGTCATTGTTGGACGATGTGGGTTTCCTTGCTAGCTGTGGGCATAGTCATTGGTGGACAAACTTGATTGCCTCCGTCTGCACCCAGCGCTGAGCATAGGTCTTCCATTAGGCGTGGGGTGGACCCCTTTCGCGTCCTCGGGGGGCCCTCGTCGTATAAAGCCTCGACTCGTTATTACGTGAGAGTATCACGGTGGGGTGTATATGGGAGGTCATGAGGATGCTTTGGCCTCGCGAGTGTCCCTACCCCCGAGGCATAGGCGCCTGATTCCGGAAGTCATTGGTGGACTATGTTGATTTCCTCCATCTGCACCCAATGCGGAACATATGCCTTCTAGTAGGCGTGGGGTGGACCCCTTTCGCGTCCTCAGGGGGCCCTGAGCTTATACAGCCTTGGCTCGTTATTATGTGAGAGTGTCACGGGATGAAGTAGGTTCCGGAAGGATTGAAGGACGATGCAGAGGTGCGACGGGTTGATGCATGTCCTACGTGCTCCTTCTCCTGGGGCCAGTTGAGGGCTTTTCTATTGCTCTACATTGACAGATCCCAGTCCCGCACATTTCCCTACCGCCGTGAGACGCCTCACAGGGCAAGGCCGTGGTGTCACACCCTGTTTTCACTACCACTTTCTCTGTAATGCAAAAATCTGAGCTTTTTAAAACTTTTTCAAACTACTGATATGAGTGCCATGATTTTCATTGAATGCTTGTGTGTTTGATCATGTGATGATAAAAATCCCATTTCACAATATTGAATTATTTCCAAAAACCCTTTTCTCATTTCTGATTAAGGTAAAACCCTACTTTGAGTTGCACTACATGCCCTTGATGGCAAGGAATGTTCTTACCCAAAGTTGGTGATCTGATTTTAGCTTTACTTTAGTGCTCCAAAACCACAAAATAGTTATTTTTATAATTGTTTTCTTAATTTATTTACATGTGCATTTCCGAGGCCAGAAATGGTATTCCTACAAGGAAAAATACTTTTCTGCCTTAGAAAAATCTGATTAAATTTGGAGATGATCGGAAGGACATATATTTTCCATACATAAGATTTTAAAGCCCTATTTATATTACAATTATTTTATTAAAACCCTGAAAACCATTTCTGTCTGTTTTGACCTTTTGAGATGTTTCCAAAGGAAATAATTTCAATAAAATCCTAAAAAATTCTAGTAGTATCCCTAAGCCATATTTGGTGTCCACATAAAGTTTCACCTTGATTCAAGGTGATTAAGTACCCCAAATAACTATAAAACCCCTTCTGCCCATATTGAAGTTAGAGCAACTCTACATAACAAAGTTTGTCCAAGGATGATGAAACTTTGCAAGAGTGCCTAATACCTCAAATGATGGTTCTACACCAAAAATGGGATTTATTGGAATTAGTTTGCTCACACTCTCTTTGGGAGGGACAAGTTTGGTTAAATGGTGGTGTTTTCAAGTTTACAAAGCTAAACTTGTCCAATGGAGCTCAAACTTGGTGAAACCCCATGTTTTAGCACCAAACCCAAACGTGTTAAGTTGCAACACCAATGGTGGGGTGCAACCCCCTCAAACTACGGTCGAGCACCTTCTGACAGATGGGTAAAAGCCCTCTTAGCCATAGCTAATCCCAACCCCTTTGCTCCAAACTCTCAGATTAGGTGGCTAGTATCAATGTACAGCCCCAGTCAACTGGCCCCTCTCTGGATCAAAGTAGAAATGCCAAAAACTCCAATCTAAGCTTCAGCTCAAAGCTGACAGCACCTATTTCTCTTGTCTCCCTTGACCAGCCGAAGCTCCCATGGGTCTTCAACGGCTAGCCTCACCCCCAGCTAGTGCCAGGACATGCTAGACACGTCCAAAGAACCTCAGAGCACACCAACATGTTGTGGCATGCCAAAACTGCGCTCTGGGCGCGCTACAGGAAGCCTCCAAGGTCGGGGCGACGCCCTCGGCCAGTTCCAGCCTCCCTCGAGATGTCCAACCCCTTCCCCGACAATCCCTCTGCATCGAGCGACCATCAGGACCCCTCCTCTCCCACGCTAGAGCTTGTGCGATGCGTGCCCGCACGCACCAGAACTGGCCAAGGTTGCGCGAGCATTGATGCTCGACTCCCCTCTCTCTCCCACTGTTGGAGATGGTTCTGGCAGTCCAGAACCACATCCTGAGACCGTGGTTTCGAGCCCAGCTCTTCTCTGCACCCCCATGCGCAACACGGTGAGTCATCGGCGCTCCCGAATCGGCTCACCGTCGCGGGCCTATTTATAGCCCCCCTCGCTCCAGATCGCCTCAGACAGCTTTGCCACGACCACTAGCACCTCCCTAGCCTCCCTAGCAAGAAAACAGAGCCCCAGTGCTCGAGATCGACCGAGGCCCCTCCGCCTCGGAGCTCCGGTCGATCTCCGGCTACACGACGGCTCCTGCGTCCCTCGACCCACCAAACCACTCCCCTCGACCTGAGGAAGCTTTCCCCCAACTTTCCCAAGCATTTCCATGCCCCTAGCTACCCTCTCGACCTCCTCCCGAAACTCCTCCATCGCGGCCTCCTTGTTGCCGGTGAACCCGAGCCTCTCTGTCGTTGTTCCGACCACCAGCAGGTAGGCAACGACGAGCCGAACCTATTTCCATCTTCCTTGGGGCCCGAGGACATCGGCAGCCTCGCCGGCATGCTCCTCCTCCTCTCTGGCCAAAGGTAGCAGACGACCCCGACAAGTGTGCCCCACCTGTCGGTGGCCCAGCCCCCTCTCCCTCGCTGCCCACAGCCACTGGCCGCAGGGCCCTGCACGTCAGGTTCAAACCTGACGGTGTGCGCGCCTGGGCAGGCTGTCGGTTGTCCTTTGTGCCGGCCCAGTTCCAGGCCGAGCCAGTACACGCACTTAACCCATTTTTCTTTTGTTTTAAAACAGGTTTTTCAAAGATTTTTATAAAAATATTTAACCAGTGTAAAAATATTATTTTTCCACTAATATTCTTCTAAAAATGTGAAGTATTTAATAAGACCTATAGTTGAAATTTTCAAGCAACTATTTTGTTTTATAATAATAAAAAGGATTAAGTTGGAATAGTTTTGCTTCCGTATAGTTGATTTAAAAAATGTTCCTTCATTGGAATCAGAGGCAAATATTTTGAAAAATAACAACTTGGATTTATCAGTAATAAAGAACATTTTTAAAATGACTTTGTGATCTATTTTTTAGTGAGCTATTCTTATTTATTCTTTTGACAATGATAGAAAATCCGTGTGACGAGGGAATCGGAGCGGAAGACCTCGAAGATCCCGGATACCTAGCTGAACATGGCAAGCAGCCCTTTGACCATGACTGAGCATATGTTATATTGCATGTTAGTATAGCAAGTATTCCTTTGCATATGATCATAAGTGCCGGTAAATCATTGATGTGATGTTACATATGACTCCTCCGGAGCACATGCATTGAGCTTGATCCAACCACCTATGATGGTCATGCTTGTATCATGTTGACAAATAAAACTAGAGTAATAGTATTATCATGAGCATGATGATGACATAGATCAAAGGTTTATGAAAACCCCGTCGGGTGCCACTAATTCCTGAGGGTGATGATGAGTTAGGTGGCCACTTTCAGAGAAGTGGTGCACAGGGTATTGGTGTGAGTATGGTTTTGGAAATGGGAATAGATTTATGGTGTGTCGACCATCCCAACCTTACATGTACGACCACGTTACCCCTTATGGGACGGGGCTGTGTGGATTACCCTGGTCGGTGCTAGCAAAGAGGCACATTACTAGTGGTGGGAGTGATGTGTGGTCACTCTCGTGATAGGGTCGCACCAGGTTGGGTGACTATGCCAGTTTTATGAGTTCCAGGCACACCGTTGGTCCCCACATGGTTGATACTGTCCAGAGTCGGTGCTCGTAAGACGTACACCATGTGGGCTGGGTACCAATCGAGTGGACCTCTTTGTCTAGTATCGTCAGGGGAAAGGCATTTTCGAGTACTTACCTCGAGTATGTTATATACCGCGAGTCGTGGAAGACACGGAAGTTTCCCAGTTCTCGTGGGTCCAGCGTACTACCTTTCCAAAGTATAAAACTATTCGAATTGCCGTGTCCACGGTCAAGGACAGTAGGGTAATCGTGCTAAAACTACGTCCAGTTGTTTCCGCATAGACCAAGTGTGTGTGAGTTGTGATAAAAAGGAGTTATTATGAGAGTAATGATATGACCAAGTTTGGTGACTTCGCATATAGGGTGAACCCGGATGGTTCAAACCTCGACAAATATATTGATATTTGTAACCTGTTCTCCAAAAGTAGTTCTTAACTTATGATGCATACCGTGATCATGCTTATTCACTACCAAGTAGATATCCACCAAAGAGCATGTTATTGTTATCCTTCACTTTCATTGTTCATATCATGGGCTGTTTGTGAGTACATTCAAAAGTACTCATTGGCTTGCCACTGGTTATTATATTGACCAGACATGGAAGAACCGGAGTTTGGAGACGAGTACGTCTTCAGAGACGCCCCTACGAACTAGGACGCTTCCGAGTCAGAATGCCTGTCGGTGTAGGCTTGATGGTATGGGCACCCGCTTAGCCCCTATGATTTCCGCTATTAGATGTATCAGTATGTTTTGGCCTTAGGCCCAACCTTGTGAGCTTGACCGTCCGGTCATGTGATGTAATAATTCGGTACTTGGATGTAAGACTCTTATTATTCCGTATTTGTGTGTTCGGTGAGCATTGATCTCTCGTATCACAGAGCACATTCATTCGGCGATCTCGACTTGTAAGTCGGGGTCCCCACAGAGCTGGTATCAGAGCCATCCTGACTATAGGAAGCCTTAGGTATCATGGACGATAGCCAAGACGATTAGTGCACATAGAGCATAACCAGAAACTCTACACCCACTAAAACTTTCTAACCCTCTCCTCTACATCTTGTAGATGGCCACCGTACCTGAGACGCTTCTAGAGACGGGTTTTCCTCTACTTTTGAGTGATAGCCTCGAGAAGTGCCAAGTATGCCGCACGCCCATCTTCCTCTACCGCAAGCAATGGGTCAACGAAGACACCAAGGAATATCACGTGGACGTGATAGTGAAGGCTAATGACCCCCCGACTAGCTGGTTCTTTGAAGGACCACAGATGGAGGATCTGATGTTGGCAGTGGAGACAGCAACACGAGAGGCGCTCGTGCAACTCCGCGACATCCTTCCCGAGATGGCTGACGAGCCAGCTACTCGTCACCTACCCTATGTTAAGGATGGGATAGACGGGAGTTGGACACTCAACCCATCTTCTGAGGACGGGACGCCACTGAGGTTTCAGACCTACTTCACTCTCTCCTCCGACACTTTGATGCACCTTTTTATCAAAGAGTCGACAAGGATTCGCCAAGAGCTGCACCAAGTCAAGGATCTACTTCGCATGGAGAAGATGAAGAACCGCAAGGTGAAGAAGGAAGGAGCACCCGAAGGACCACCTCGGATCGCTTTCCAAGGAGGTATACCACCGCTTCAGGCCATTCCTCTTCAGAGTCGCCGCCTGACCACGGAAGAGTACACCGAACTCTTCGCTACCTCGCCAACCAAGATACGACATGATGGACCACATCCGTCTCCTACTCCTTCAAAGAAGGGAAGCACTAATGAAGATGAAGATGAAGATGAAGACGAATATCCCGCAGAACTCGTCTATGAGATCGCGCAGTCTGCCGCTTAGTATTATAAACTTAGGCAATTAGGAGTTACTCCCCGAGCGTAGGATTTTATGTATCGGTTTAGTGAACCATGAGTGTTGTGTAAGCATGTTGGATGCAAGTCACATTCTGCTTTAGGCAGATTGTGAGCGACTACATCGCTTATTTTAATCTAATGCATTAGCTCTTTCAAGAACATTTGGCTTAAAAATTTCACACTAGCACAACACCACACCCCCTCTTTACTAGAGCATCATCCCTTATGATTTCGGCCAATTCGGTGAATTGACCTGTCTAATCCCCTGACAGGATGGTGAATGCAACTCGCAACAAGATCTTCGGCAACCCCGGCTCTGCCTCTTCAGTTCAGCAGCAGGGAACCGCAGGGGAAGCTCAAGATGGAGATCACCATGAGCAGCAAGACGATGTTCCACCGCCACCGCCTCCTCATGAAAGCTTGACTATGGCTTAGTTGCTTCAGTCTCTTCGAGAGGAACGTCAAGCGAATAATGCCGCTATTCAGCAGCTGGCTCAAGCCTTGGTGAACAACCCACCACAAAATGGGAATGGCAATGTCACTCTACTCTTTGTGAGTTCATGAGAACAACGCCACCCATATTCACGGAGATGACTGAACCATTGGATGCCGATGACTGGATCCGTACTATCGAAGACCTCCTCATGCTGGTCAAATGCACTGATGATCGTGAGAAAGTCCTCTACGCTTCGCACTGTCTCGGAGGAACAACCAGAGCTTGGTGGGATGGATTTCAGATCATGCGAGCAGGACAAGTCATCACTTGGGCTGTGTTCAAAGATGGATTCCGCGCTGCTCACATTCCTCCTGGAATGATGACCATTAAGAAGTGGGAATTCCGAGCCTTAAGGCAAGGTCGTGGATCCATTAAGGAGTATTTACAGAAGTTTAACCTCATGTCAAGATATGCACCGGAAGATGTCAACACTAAGGCCGCCAAGGTGGAACGATTTATGGAAGGACTACAACAGTGTGACAGACCGATGCCGACGTTCCAGAAGATTCCCTTTCCTTTCCATTTTCGTCGTGTGTCTGTTTTATTTTGTCGCATCATCGTCGCATCGTCCACATCATTTGCATTGCATCGGTGTCTCCGTTGTCGCCCGTTTTCAAAACATGCATCCGTTGTTAGTTGCCGGTTCTCGCCGTTGTCCGTTCTGAGCCCGACCGCACTCGCACGCGCCCGCGGCACCATCGTAACCCTGTTTTAAAAGTGTGCGTAAAATTTCCTACGATTGAGTTGGAATTTGTCGTGCGGTTCTATTTTAATATAGGTAGGCCGCCTGTCGAATTTCGTCGCGATCGGAGACCGTCTGGTACCCGAACGGTCGACCGTAGCGGTACCATATTATGTCTACAGTCGGACGGTCATCGGTGTTTTAAAAAAAAATGTTGCCGCGCCGCCTGTTTTCCCTGTCGTCTCCGGTAAACCACCCTACACGGCCGCGTACCCATTCCCGCGTGCGGAATCGTCCGAATCCGACCCCACGGTTGGATCCGGAACGCGATTCCGGTTAACCGAGCCCCCCCATTTGTTATAAATAGACCCCTCCTATTTTTGAGGCACCCAACCCCCGCTCTCCTCGAAATTCGTGCAAACCCTAGCCTCCACATTCTCCAGCTAACCCTCAGATCCGATGTGAGCGATCTGGACCGTCGGATCGAAGATCCAACGGCCCAGATCCGCCCCATGCCATCCCTTCTCTTCCCCGAGCTCCTCTGCTCCTCGCCAGGGTGCCCTTGTCGCCGGCACCCGTCCGTGCCCCGTGCCTGAGCCGCGACCGCCGCCTGCCCGGGGTGGGCCTCGCCGCTGCAGCCCCCTGCCAGGCTCGCTGCGCCTCCTGGCAGCTCCAGGCCGCCGGACATGGCCACTGCCCGAGCAAGGAACCTCACCGCGTCTTCCCCGCCGCCGATCTGCTCGCCCGGTCGCCGGCTCGAGCCGCCACCGGCGGAACGGGTCTGGCCGCCCTGGATCCGCCCAGATCCAACGCCTCCCGCCCCTCCCCGCGCCTTGGCAGGCCGCCCTCGCCTCCGGTCGCCGCCTCCATGGCTGCGTGCAGCCTGTGCACGAGGAGGACGACGACTCGCCCGACGCCAGCGCCAGCGCCAGCGCCTGGGCCTCCTCCCGCATCGCCCCAGGCCGCGACGGCCCAAGCCACACCGGCCCAGACGGGCTCTGTCAGCTCGGCCTCCACCGCCCCTAAGCCGCAGCCTCTCCTCCGTCCAGGCCGGCCCAAGAGGCATGGTGAGCGCCCGTCTTATCCCTGCCTTGCATTTGTTAGATATTGTGCGCTAATGCCTGTTTGGGTCCTGTTGCGAATTCGGCCCAGCAGTAATTTAGAATTTTCCGAATTAGTGGTATTCCAGGAATTAGCTAAATATTTAAACGCGTGTAACTTTTTATCCGTGTGTCGGAACGAGGCGTGTAGCATATGGATTTCGCGTAGTTTCTCGTGTAGAACACGTTGGCGCGACTTATATATTTATTTGACGCCGTTTAGTGTGCCTAATGCATTGTTTACCGTGTTGTTTATATAGGATAGACGCCGTATTTATTTTTCGTGCTAGACCCTATTGCCCGAATGCCGTTTTAGAAATGCCCATGTTTTAGGAACCTATTTTCCATGCATTTTAGAGCGGTCATTTGTATTTTTGCGTGTAGGGCATTCCCTCTAGTTTATTTTCCCGTATATAGGTTATTTTCCCGCATTAATGTGTGGCTTTATTTTGTGTTGCAACCCCACGTATTTTATATGTTTCCAGGGTATTAAAATCCCATGGATTTTTCTGTGCAATTAGTTTTAGCATTAGAGCAAGTTAGTTCGCGAGATATTTTGCTATGTTGCCGTTTTGTTTAATTCGTAGGATTTATACCGTGCTTCGTTTGACGGAGTCGTCAACTAGGGAGTTGTTCTTGGGTGTTTAGACTAGCCCCTGGCATTTTTAGTTGCAATAGAAATGCATGTTTAGGAGTAGTTTGATTGCCC
This sequence comes from Hordeum vulgare subsp. vulgare, assembly GCF_904849725.1. NCBI lineage: Eukaryota > Viridiplantae > Streptophyta > Magnoliopsida > Poales > Poaceae > Hordeum > Hordeum vulgare. Next base: position 372,747,017 of record NC_058521.1, read on the forward strand.
TCAAGTTGCTAGAAATAGTGCTGTTTTAGAGGAGCTGAAATATTTCTAAGTCTGAAATCTGTTATTTTTTTGTTGCTGTCTTGTCTTGCTTGCATCTTGTGATGTGTAGCTCTTTTTAGGTTGGTACAATGGAGTTAGTTGTACCCCTTGTGTTTATCTAGCATGCTGTGAAGTTTCATGCCATTTGGAGTCTTGTAGCTATAGGTTTTGCTGCTGTCAATATAGCTTCGGATCGAAAACTGCACTTTCATGAGGTGTAATTTTCACTAAGTCTGAAATAGTGTGTGGGAAGCCATGTTGTGTCTTCTTTTCCTAGTGTTCAATGATGCCATGCTAGTTGTTGTTAGTTGTTCGTAGTAGTGCTTCTTGCCCTCTTTCGTGTCATGCCTTGGTTGATTATATCGGAGTTGCGTAGCCCGTAGTTGTGGGGTGTAGAATATGATATGTGGCTGATTTTGGCAGATTGTAGTCAGTTCTTGTTTTGCTCGTAGTTGTTGAACCGTAGCTCCGATTTAATTGTGTACTACATGAAACTTGCTTAGAATCTCGTGTAGGTTCATGTTCTCTTGCTGTTTCCATGTTTTGAAGTGCTCGTAACCGTCGTTGCACACATGTTGCATTCATGCCATCATATCTTGCGGTGCTTGTAACTTTTGATCCGTAGCTCCGTTGGAGATGTTCTTTATGTGTAGGTTGCTTGAAATGACGCGTAGAATCACGTGAACCTATTTGTTTTGCTAGTTTACAAGCAATTAAATGCATTAGTTCCGATCTGGACAGAATTGTAAATTAACATGTGAGCTCGTCTCGGAGATGCTATATGTCATTTCCGACCTCATTTAAAATGTCTAGATAGGTAGTTTAATTTCCGCTTCACCTCCTGCATGTTTAACCACATTTAATATTGCCATGTATTTAATCAGGATAGAACTAAATAATTAAACGTGGAGTTTCGTGAATATGCAACTCGTTGCATATTGAACTTCACTTAACGTGTAGTGTTTGAGTGTGTGATTTGTCATGCCGTGACTTGCTTGTATTCAGCTGCTCATGCATCATATGTGTTGTGCATCGTGTGGTGAATTCGTGTGTTGATTCTTGTTTCCGGTTTTCCCCGTCTCGTTAGAGTTCCGCAAGCGTGTGGGATTGTGAGGACCCGTTCGACTACGTCGGTTCGTCTGCTTCACGGAGGCATTCTTCTTCCAAGCAGGATCCCAGGCAAGATGATCATTTCCCCAGATACCATTACTATCATTGCCATGCTAGTTTTACCGTTGCTATCGTTTATGTCTCGTTGCCTACCACATGTTAAATATGAGCCTCTCAACAATGCCATGAAAACCATCAACCTGTTGAACCTAGCAAACCACTGATTGGCTATGATACTGCTTGCTTAACCCTGTTGTTAGCGTTGCTAGTTGCAGGTGCAGTTGCTTCCATGTGAAACATGGGTTCCTTGTTATATCACCAAATTAATGCTATTTAATTTAATGGACCTATATACTTGGTAAAAGGTGGAAGGCTCGGCGTTTCTAGCCTGGTGTTTTGTTCCACCTTTGTCCCCTTAGTTTCGGCTACCGGTGTTATGTTCCATAAATGAGCGGTCCTAACACGATCGGGGTTGTTATGGGGACCCCCTTGATAATTCGTTTTAGATTAAAGCTGGTCTGGCAAGGCCCAACTTTGGTACTACATTTGCCTAACAACCTAATAATAATGCATAGGGACCCGCCGGCACCTGCGGACTAAATTAATCAACCCCCGGGCCAGTGCTCCTCATGAGTGTTGGTCCACCCACCTAGCAGTCGGCGGTGCCACCGTGGGGCAACTCGAGGTTTGGTTCCCGTCCACTTTGCAAAGACGGTGTGTCCTGAGAACGAGATACGCGGCTCCTATCGGGTTCGTCGACACACCGGGTGTCCTTGCTGGATTAGTTTTACCTTTGACGAGATATCTTGTGCATCGGGATTCCGGTGATGCTTTGGGTAATCTCAGAGTTGAGGTTTTCCACTAGGGAATCCTACGAGATCGCGAGCTTCGTGATTGAGGATTTCTTTGCGGCTTGTGGTAATTTGTGATGGAGTAGTTGGAGCACCCCTACAGGGTTAAATCTTTTTGGAAAGTCGTGCCCGCGGTTATGTCGCAACGTGGAAACTTTGCTTAACACTGGTTCTAGATAACTTGAAGTTAAGTTAATTAAAATATGCCAACTGTGTGCGTAACCGTGGCTATCTCTTTCGTGAGTTCCTTCTCCGATCGAGGAAACGGTGGGGTTATGGCTGACGTAGGTAGGTGTTCAGGATCATTCATTTGATCAACAGTAATTCACGTTCGCTAAGGGTAGATCTTCCCCCTCTTATTTCTGGTACTCGTAAGTTTAGCCACCAAATATATGCTTAGCCGCTGCTGCAACCTCACCACTTAACCATGCCTCACCCGTTAAGCTTTGCTAGTCTTGATACCTTTGGAAATGAGATTGCTGAGTCCCCTGTGGCTCACAGATTACGACAATACCAGTTGCAGGTACAGGTAAAGATTACTTGACGCGAGCGCGTTGATTGTTCATTTGGAGGTGCTTCTTCTTCTTCTTCTTCATCATCGATCTAGGATGGGTTCCAGGCCGGCAGCCTGGGATAGCAAGGATGGACATCGTTCTTCTTTTTCTCGTTTGTTTTCGTCCGTAGTCGGACCCTGCTCTTACTCTTGATGATTATGTAATGTACTCATGTGACTCTGATGTAGCTTGTGGCGAGTGTAAGCCAACTCTGTATATATATCTCTTCTTTTCAGTACATGTACTTGTAACGATATCCATTCTTGCGACACGACAAGATGCGCTTCTATCTCTGACGAGGCCTTCGTGCCAAATTGAGGATAGGGTCGCATCTTGGGCGTGACAAGTTGGTATCAGAGCAGTACCGACCTAGGAGCCCCCTTGATTCATCGAACTTGGCCGACTCGAGTCTAGTGAAAAACTACTTTGATTCTAGTTATATATCGGAGAGTAGGATTCTTTTTTCTCCTCTTCTATGCTCTGGTGAGGAATCTTGACGTAATAATTTAATTCTACTCCTCTTCTCACTCAAATTTTTTTTAGGATCACGTGGATATTTTTGAGATCTATATGATGCCGATGTGACAGAGTTCTGTCTTGGTGCCTCCTATCTGCTCTAAGTCTCAGGGGAGTTGAGCTCCAGGGGATTCTCGAGCACATCGTTATCATTCAGATTTCTTAGTATCTCAGGACGAAGGATGTTCGTAATTGCTTCAATACTAGTAGTGGAGAGATAACCCCGATGTCCCCAGTACTGGTGCAGATTGTTCGGGTGTACTGCCATACTTTGTATCGTTGTGATCACGAGGGTCTGTTGTAGATGAAGGTCCGAGATTCTGGTCATGCGTTGACGGATGTGATCCAGGTGACGAGTTAGTATAACAGTTGTGTGATATTACTCCTTGTATCCGAGTACCAGATTGCATGACCAGATATTTCGGGAATTCATAGGTGGGAATTCAAGTAGCTACCTATAGGACATTCTTCCAACAAATGCATGATGTTAGGTTGGGGTTCGACATCTAGTGGATTCGTTTGTTCACGGTCGACTTACAGTGGTACACGTTGTGTCTTAAAGAGTCCTTGTAGCTTGCTATGACTCGGGGACGCTTCGTATGTCGGGTGCACTGCCTTGCACTTGATGGCTACTGTAAAATCGAGCCCGTGCGATCCTGTCCACGAAAATATCGGACGAAATCTTTCTCATGAGTTTGTTCCGGCTTGTTTCGTAAGCCTCGCCCTTTGTTTTGTTGAACTATGGTAATTCATGTTGCTTCGATGTCAAGTGGTGATTCAGATCTTCTCTAAGCGGTGTTCTCATATTTTTGTGGGAATGCTAATTCTCTTTGCTCAAATCAATTGTCTTATCAATTTTGTCAACCGGAGTTGTTATGTCAAGTCTTTTCAACTGGTGTGCTTCTCTTTAGTGAATTCAATCCTCTCCAATTTGTCAAGAGCATTCTCTTATTCCATCCGGAGTTCATCTCATCTGTCCCAAGTTGTCTTTGTTTTTCCCCGCCCTCCCGCCCTTTTTCTCAGTGATTCAATTTTCATCCAAGAGTTTTCTTTTCATTGTGCTTCCGCTGTCTGTTCTTTTCTCTCTTACCCGGTGATTCATTGTGAAGATTCTCAGGAGATTCGTGTCATATTTGTTCATTCTTGTCATCTTTTCCGGTGAATTTAATTCAGTTGTGCGTGTTCATCATATTATTTTCGTCCTTGTAATTCTTTCCGACGTCGGAAATTCTTTTAGCCTATCTTGTTTATTAATTCCTCTCTCTTTCTATCCGGAGTGTTAAAGATATTTCAGTAGTTTCTCGTTTTCAATTCTTTTAATTATTTCGAGGTTCTCAACCTCATCTAGTTCTCTTCATACCGGTGCAATATCTCTCTTCTAAGCAATCTTTTCTAACGGTGGTTTCTTCGAGTGGGCCCATAACCCACAGGTTTTTTCAAGGATCTTATATGGCTCTGTAATTTTTCCTGGAGTTCATTAATTCTTTTCAACTATGATGTAAGTATGATTTTCATCAGTCATATCCCTTCTTCAAGATCTATTTGAATTAATTCATTCTTTGGCTCAACCTTTCATTCTTCTTTATTCCGGAGTGTCTTAGTAATTCTTGGTGTTGTTATCGTCATCATTCTCAGCTTGCATTCAAAGGAGTGTTTCTCTCAATCTTGGCCCATTATCTTCATGATTCATCGTTTTAGCCTTCTGGCACCATCTTGAATTATTCCCAATCGTGGGTAATCCCTTTCGTGCTATCCGGTGCTTCTCTGAGTTGTGTTTATTTCTAGATCCTCCGAAGGCCATCATTTTAGAAGATTCTTCGTTCTCAGCTTTCAGCTTTCATCCTCAATTCTTCTCCATTGTTGTCTCTTCGTCGTCTCTCATTTATCTGGTGCCTTGTTCAAGTTTTCTCTCAAGTGGCTTATGATCTCTTCATTCTCATTTATCTCCGTTAATTCATGGCGTTTCCATTCAATTGTGAATTCTTACCGTTGCTTCCTTCAATTTTTGCCTCAACTGGTTCTTTTCTCTCTGTTTCTCCAAGATTCATTTCTAGTAGAATAAGTGCTACGCTAAATCCATTGCTTGTCATCAATTAAACTTGATGAAGTATTAGCATAACATAATTCTTATTCGTGTTTCATCAAGTGATCTGAATTCTTCTTCCGGAGTGGCTCATGATATCAATTCCTTATTCTCAAGTGTTCTTATCTTTTCTTTTCCGGAGTTCCAAGTTTTCTCAAGTATCTCCTTGTGAGGCTTCATCTAAATCTTGGCAAGTCATAATCTTATTCTTTTCTACCTTCTTATCGTTGCATCATTCATTTGTATACGGAGGTCCTTCTTGGTGGTTCTTCAAGGTTTTAATCCTTTATCAAATGTTCTTCAAGATTCTTGCTGGAGTACCTCAAGTATCCTTTCTCTTGCATCTCCAGTGCATTTGTTCTTCCTTTATCCTTTGAGGTGGTGTTATAGCATTCTTGTTAGTGTAGGAGCCTCGAAGAGATTTCCTTTCAAGTATGAGATAATTAAACCTACCAATTCTATGATCATGAGATATTTGCAACCCATGATTTCTTAATTGAGCTATCTTGGTTTGGACTTCATCTAAACCTTTTCCTATGGATTATGCTATCATGGCGCTTGTCATTAATCCAAGTTCTCAATGTACCCTCTTGGTGTAAGAAATTGTTCATATCTTGTTTCTCCCAATTTGTCCTTGTTTCTTTTAGTGGTTGGTTGTCACCTCATAAATTTTGAGATGATCTTCATAAGCCCACTTCTACCTTGTTCTTTTCGTTGTTGGTTTTCCAACTGTTACCTTAATTCTCTGTCCGGAGGCTCTTCAATTCTATTGTGATGATAGTTGTCATTCTTTTCTTCATTCTCTTCTTCCGCTTGAGCTAGTTCCAACTCTATTGTTCCGGAGGCATTGTGATGTTGCTCTTTTGGGTCTATCATGTTGTTCTACCAAGATCATGGTGTTCCCTTGTTCTATTCAGTTGTTTGTTATGAATATTGTCTATTTCTTCCATCTTATCGAAATTATTTTGTCCCATTTTCCTACCGAAGTGCTGCCGAAATTTTCTGTGAATTCTGGCTTCTTTCTCATGTCATTCCTCATCTCCTTGCAACCTTCAAGGATCGTTGGTTTCACTCGTTTGTCAAGTAGCGACTAAATTTTACCTTGTTCTTTCTCATCCTCTCCCCCGTTCATTCTTGGATCTCGGGGCGAGATCCTCTTGTAGTGTAGGAGAGTTATGACAGCCCGATGCCGATGTTCCAGAAGATTCCCTTTCCTTTCCGTTTTCGTCCTGTGTCTGTTTTATTTTGTCGCATCATCGCCGCATCATCCACATCATCTGCATTGGATCGGCGTCTCCATTGCCGCCCGTTTTCAGAACATGCATCCGTTGTAGTTGCCGGTTCTCGCCGTTGTCCGTTCTGAGCCCGACCACACTCGCACGCGCCCGCGACACCGTCGTAACCCTGTTTTAAAAGTGTGCGTAAAATTTCCTATGATTTAGTTGGAATTTGTCATGCGGTTTTATTTTAATATAGGTAGGCCGCCTGTCGAATTTCGTCGCGATCGGAGACCGTCTGGTACCCGAACGGTCGACCGTAGCGGTACCGTATTTGGTCTACCATCGGACGGTCATAGGTGTTTTAAAAACAATTGTTGCCGCGCCACCTGTTTTCCCTCTCATCTCCGGTAAACCACCCTACACGGCCGCGTACCCATTCCCGCGTGCGGAATCGTCCGAATCCGACCCCACGGTTGGATCCGGAACGTGATTCCGGTTAACCGAGCCCCCACATTTGTTATAAATAGACCCCTCCTATTTTTGAGGCAGCCAACCCCCTCTCTCCTCAAAATTCGTGCAAACCCTAGCCTCCACATTCTCCAGCTAACCCTCAGATCCGATGTGAGCGATCTGGACCGTCGGATCGAAGATCCAACGGCCCAGATCCGCCCCATGCCATCCCTTCTCTTCCCTGAGCTCCTCTGCTCCTCGCCAGGGTGCCCTCGTCGCCGCCAGCCGCCCGTGCCCCGCGCCTGAGCCGCGGCCGCCGCCTGCCCGGGGTGGGCCTCGCCGCTACAGCCCCCTGCCAGGCTCGTCGCGCCTCCTGGCAGCTCCAGGCCGCCGGACATGGCCACTGCCCGAGCAAGGAACCTTGCCGCGTCTTCCCCGCCGCCGATCTGCTCGCCCGGTCGCCGGCTCGAGCCGCCACCGGCGGGAACGGGTCTGGCCGCCCCGGATCCTCCCAGATCCATCGCTACCCGGCCCTCCCCGCGCCTTGGCCGGCCGCCCTCGCCTCCGGTCGCCGCCTCCATGGCTGCGTGCAGCCTGTGCACGAGGAGGACGACGACTCGCCCGACGCCAACACTAGCGCCAGCGCCTGGGCCTCCTCCCACATCGCCCCAGGCCGCGACGGCCCAAGCCACGCCGGCCCAGACGGGCTCTGTCAGCTCGGCCTCCACCGCCCCCAAGCCGCAGCCTCTCCTCCGTCCAGGCCGGCCCAAGAGGCATGGTGAGCGCCCGTCTTATCCCCGCCTGTGCGTTTGTTAGATATTGTGCGCTCATGCCTGTTTGGGTCCTGTTGCGAATTCGGCCCAGCAGTAATTTAGGATTTTCTGAATTAGTGGTATTCCAGGAATTAGCTAAATATTTAAACGCGTGTAACTTTTTATCCGTGTGTCGGAACGAGGCATGTAGCATACGGATTTCGCATAGTTTCTCGTGTAGAACATGTTGGCGCAACTTGCATATTTATTTGACGCCGTTTAGAGTGCCTAATGCATTGTTTACCGTGCTGTTTATATAGGATAGACGCCGTATTAATTTTTCGCGCTAGACCGTATTGCCCGAATGCCGTTTTAGAAATGCCCATGTTTTAGAACCTATTTTCCATGCATTTCAGAGCGGTCATTTGTATTTTTGCGTGTAGGGAATTCCCTCTAGTTTATTTTCCCGTATATAGGTTATTTTCCCGCATTAATGTGTGGCTTTATTTTGTGTTGCAACCCCACGTATTTTAGATGTTTCCGGGGTAAAAAAATCCCATGGATTTTTCTGTGCCATTAGTTTTAGCATTAGAGCAAGTTATTTCGTGAGATATTTTGCTATGTTGCTCTTTTGTTTAATTCGTAGGATTTATACCGTGCTTCGTTTGACGGAGTCGTCAACTAGGGAGTTGTTCTTGGGTGTGTAGACTAGCCCCTGGTATTTCTAGTTGCAATATAAATGTATGTTTAGGAGTAGTTTGATTGCCCTCAAGTTGCTAGAAATAGTGCTGTTTTAGAGGAGCTGAAATATTTCTAAGTCTGAAATCTGTTATTTTTTTGTTGCTGTCTTGTCTTGCTTGCATCTTGGGATGTGTAGCTCTTTTGAGGTTGGTCCAATGGAGTTAGTTGTACCCCTTGTGTTTCTCTAGCATGCTGTGAAGTTTAATGCCATTTGGAGTCCTGTAGCTATAGGTTTTGCTGCTCCCAATATAGCTTCAGATCGAAAACTGCACTTTCATGAGGTGTAATTTTCACTAAGTCTGAAATAGTGTGTGGGAAGCCATGTTGTGTCTTCTTTTCCTAGTGTTCAATGATGCCATGCTAGTTGTTGTTAGTTGTTCGTAGTAGTGCTTCTTGCCCTCTTTCGTGTCATGCCTTGGTTGATTATATCGGAGTTGCGTAGCCCGTAGTTGTGGGGTGTAGAATATGATATGTGGCTGATTTTGGCAGATTGTAGCCAGTTCTTGTTTTGCTCGTAGTTGTTGAACCGTAGCTCCGATTTAATTGTGTACTACATGAAACTTGCTTAGAATCTCGTGTAGGTTCATGTTCTCTTGCTGTTTCCATGTTTTGAAGTGCTCGTAACCGTCGTTGCACAAATGTTGCATTCATGCCATCATATCTTGCGGTGCTTGTAACTTTTGATCCGTAGCTCCGTTGGAGATGTTCTTTATGTGTAGGTTGCTTGAAATGACGCGTAGAATCACGTGAACCTATTTGTTTTGCTAGTTTACAAGCAATTAAATGCATTAGTTCCGATCTGGACAGAATTGTAAATTAACATGTGAGCTCGTCTCGGAGATGCTATATGTCATTTCCGACCTCATTTAAAATGTCTAGATAGGTAGTTTAATTTCCGCTTCACCTCCTGCATGTTTAACCACATTTAATATTGCCATGTATTTAATCAGGATAGAACTAAATAATTAAACGTGGAGTTTCGTGAATATGCAACTCGTTGCATATTGAACTTCACTTAACGTGTAGTGTTTGAGTGTGTGATTTGTCATGCCGTGACTTGCTTGTATTCAGCTGCTCATGCATCATATGTGTTGTGCATCGTGTGGTGAATCCGTGTGTTGATTCTTGTTTCCTGTTTTCCCCGTCTCATTAGAGTTCCGCAAGCATGTCGGATTGTGAGGACTCGTTCGACTACGTCGGTTCGTCTGCTTCACGGAGGCATTCTTCTTCCAAGCGGGATCCCAGGCAAGATGATCATTTCCCCAGATACCATTACTATCATAGCCATGCTAGTTTTACCATTGCTATCGTTTATGTCTCGTTGCCTACCACATGTTAAATATGAGCCTCTCAACAATGCCATGAAAACCATCAACCTGTTCAACCTAGCAAACCACTGATTGGCTATGATATTGCTTGCTTAACCCTGTTGTTAGCGTTGCTAGTTGCAGGTGCAGTTGCTTCCATGTGAAACATGGGTTCCGTGTTATATCACCATATTAATGCTATTTAATTTAATGGACCTATATACTTGGTAAAAGGTGGAAGGCTCGGCCTTCCTAGCCTGGTGTTTTGTTCCACCTTTGCCCCCTTAGTTTCGGCTACCGGTGTTATGTTCCATAAATGAGCGCTCCTAACACGATCGGGGTTGTTATGGGGACCCCCTTGATAATTCGTTTTAGATTAAAGCTGGTCTGGCAAGGCCCAACTTTGGTACTATATTTGCCTAACAACCTAATAATAATGCATAGGGACCCGCTGGCACCCACGGACTAAATTAATCAACCCCCGGGCCAGTGCTCCTCATGTGTTGGTCCACCCACCTAGCAGTCGGCGGTGCCACCACGGGGCAACTCGAGGTTTGGTTCCCGTCCACTTTGCATAGATGGTGTGTCCTGAGAACGAGATATGCGGCTCCTATCGGGTTCGTCGACACACCGGGTGGCCTTGCTGGATTAGTTTTACCTTTGACGAGATATCTTGTGCATCGGGATTCCGGTGATGCTTTGGGTAATCTCAGAGTTGAGGTTTTCCACTAGGGAATCCGACGAGATCGCGAGCTTCATGATTGAGGATTTCTATGCGGCTTGTGGTAATTTGTGATGGAGTAGTTGGAGCACCCCTGCAGGGTTAAATCTTTTCGGAAAGTCGTGCCCACGGTTATGTGGCAAAATGGAAACTTTGCTTAAAACTAGTTCTAGATAACTTGAAGTTAACTTAATTAAAATATGCCAACTGTGTGCGTAACCGTGACTATCTCTTTCGTGAGTTCCTTCTCCGATCGAGGACACGGTGGGGTTATGCCTGACGTAGGTAGGTGTTCAGGATCATTCATTTGATCAACAGTAATTCACGTCCGCTAAGGGTAGATCTTCCCCCTCTTATTTCTCGTACTCGTAAGTTTAGCCACCAAATATATGCTTAGCTACTGCTGCAACCTCACCACTTAACCATGCCTCACCCATTAAGCTTTGCTAGTCTTGATACCTTTGGAAATGAGATTGCTGAGTTCCCTGTGGCTCACAGATTACTACAACACCAGTTGCAAGTATAGGTAAAGATTACTTGACGCGAGCGCGTTGATTGTTCATTTGGAGTTGCTTCTTCTTCTTCTTCTTCTTCTTCTTCTTCATCGATCTAGGATGGGTTCTAGGCCGGCAGCCTGGGATAGCAAGGATGGACATCGTTCTTCTTTTTCTCGTTTGTTTTCATCCGTAGTCGGACCCTGCTCTTACTCTTCATGATTATGTAATGTACTGATGTGACTCTGATGTAGCTTGTGGCGAGTGTAAGCCAACTCTGTATATACATCTCTTCTTTTCAGTACATGTACTTGTAACGATATCCATTCTTGCGACACGACGAGATGCGCTTCTATCCTTGACGAGGCCTTCGTGCCAAATTGAGGATAGGGTCGCATCTTGGGCGTGACAAGTCACTCCAGTATCAGCTCGTCGTATGTGAATGCCGGACCTTCAGCGATCTGGTTAAGAAGGCCCTTATGTTGGAGGATAAGCGTTGTGCTATGGACGACACCCGTAAGCGCAAGCTAATGGGTAGTGGAGGACCGAGTAACCCGAAGCCATGCCCATGGCAATCAGCTCCAGCCAGACCCAACTATCAGCAGCAACAGTACAAGACTCCAACATGTCGCCAGAACTACCAGCCTCAACACCAAGTCAACACGAAGCCAGCAATCAATGCACCAAACAACAGTGGAGTCAAGACCAATCTTCCAGCAGAAGTTACCTGTTTTGGATCTGGACAGACAGGGCAGTATTCCAGACAGTGTCCCAAGAAGAAGCCCGACGCACCGTGCCCCAATGCGCCAAATCAAGGCCAAGGAGCACCAGGCAGGAACCAAGCTCCCCGCAATCAACAGTATTGAAAGTGTGTTATATCGACTAGAGGGGGGTGAATAGGAGATTTTTAGAATTTCATCACTGAGGAAATTCCTTTTGAGGAAATTCCTCACTGATGACTAACTTACAGCGGAAACAGTAAAGGATCAGAAGTGCAAACGTTCACAACAGTAGTATATCAAAGTGAAGAATGTGAAAACAGATTGCACAGTAAGCAGGCACGCAGAATATAGATGATGATTAACTATCGTGAAGAATTTGGGGTTGAGGAAATTCAGAGAAAGTCTTCAGCAAATTCTTCAAACATTCACAGTGAAAGTCATCAACACACAATACAAGAAAAGTAAAGAGTTGAGGAATTAGAACCCGTTTCTCAGTGAAGACTATTGTTGATGACCCAGTTCCAACTGCTGTGACAGTTGTACATCTGGTTTGGAGCGGCTTGGTATTGAAACCAAAGGACACCCAGTCCCGGGACACACAGTCCCTACCGTATTCTCCTCGAGCTAAGGACACACAGTCCTCGCCCAACACTCGTGGTAAGTCTTCAGGGCAGACTTCCAAACCCTCACAAACTTGGTCACCCGGCGATCGACAATTGACTGCTGGATTGCTCTAGACCATGACGCCTAACCGTCTGGAGGATGCACAGTCCTCAAAGGTAAAAGGCTTCAGTCCCACACAGGAACAACTTCTTCAGTGATGCTCAATCACTAGGTTTGGTTTGTGGTTTCGGTGGGTGGTGTATTTCCTCACTGATGAATTACTCTCGAAAGCTCAGAGGAATTTGGGTTGCTCTTCTAACAATAGTCAGTTTCTAACGGAGCAGCCAACCAGCTAGTGGTTGTGGGGGGTGGCTATTTATAGCCTGGGAGCATCCCGACATGATTTGACACTAATGCCCTTAAATAATATGACCGTTGGAGTGGATAAGACCAATGACTTGGCGTGGTTATCAAAACGGTCGGAACCCTCAACTGTGAGAGTCCTCATGTCAATCATATTCCTCACTTGAGGCTTTTGATAGGATTAGGCTTGGGTTGAGCATCATGAGGAAATTCATTCCATAGTGTAACTTCGACCCCCTTTAACAGTATGGTGTTCCTATTACTCAAATGCGAAGAAAGTAAAACAGAAAGTATAAATCTTCATGCTTCAAATTCTTCAGAATGATTTTCTTCAGGAACCACCGGACATCTCAATATCAGAATCTTCATGAGGATTATCAATTTCATCGCAGATTCCTCACGATTCATTTCTTCAGCTTCACACCAATTTCTTCAACTGAAGACATATATTTTTAGGGGTCGATATTCTTCAAATATCTCAAACTCCTCAATGACTTATAGATCCTGTGTACACTCACAAACACATTAGATACTTAACCTATAAGTCTTCAAACCACCAAAATCACTAAGGGGCACTAGATGCACTTACAATCTCCCCCTTTTTGGTGGTTGATGATAATTAGGTTAAGTCTTCAACAAGGATTAAAAATATGAAGTGTAAATACTCATTTGAGGAATTTGAAAACAAGATTCAGAGAGACTCCCCCTGAAGATGTGCATATCTTGAGGATTTTGCTTTTCACAGCAAATGCACATTGATGATTTATATCATAGAGATCTCCCCCCGAGTCTTGTAAATCATGCATACATATAACATATCATATGAAGAAAATGAAGATGCATGATGGAAAATGGTATCCGACGAATTCCAGCATGCGTGCATTAAAACTTGAGGAATAAGCATGCGAAGAAAAACGTTCAAAAGCGTCAGAGTACCATCGGGCTTAAGTTACAACTCATTACATAAAAACTTCAGAAGAGCCAAGAGTTTGTAACTTAAATATAGTTTATAAGCCCCAAAAATATCCCGCTTGAAGACTAACTTCCGAGTTTCTCCCCCTTTGTCATCAAGTGACATAAAGGGACAAACTGAGGACTAACGCCCGTGAAGACTTCATTTCTTTGCGGTCGAGGAAGAGCCGTGATGCTTCTTGGGAGTAGTCTTATTCCTGGGGCCGGTTGCAGTGTCGAGTTGTTCTTCATCAGATTCAGCAGTGCGGAATGAAGAAAAGGAGCTGTCTTCAAGGTCTGGCACTAGAATGGGCCTGAACTTCTTCTTGGGAGGCCACGACCAGTCAAAGTCTCGCTCAAAGTCCATTTCTTCAAGCTCAGCCTGAGTCTGCAGATGTGCGAGTGTAGCCCAGGTGCGATCGAAAACCTCATGCAGATAGTGATGGTTAATCTTCACAGAGTTCTGTGTTTCAGTGAGAGTTTTTACAATGGCACCAAACTGGCGTTTGACCCATTTGTGGTTGAGATCCACCTTCTGGTAAAGACTGAGGAGGAGCTCTCTGGTATTTAGCACGCGAGGAGGAACTGGGCTTGCTGGACGAGTCTCAATATCGTCCCATGAAGAATATGCTTCTGGCTCTCTGAACTGGCCATCAAGGGGCCTGCTGCCTTCTTCAATCACAGATTTTCCTTTTCCTTCAATGGGCTCGAAAGTCTTCTTGTTTACCCGAATAGGAGGCATATAACCAACATGGTTTTGACAATCAGCGTGAAAGTTGATGCCTGTCCTTGTCCAGATGAATCTCATGATCCACGGGGCATATATCTTGTGATCAAAGGGACACATGGCATTGTCGGCCAAAGTCCTCAAGAAGAAATCATGGATATTGATAGGAATACCGTGAATGATGTTGAAGAGGATATTCTTCATGAGGCCTACAACATCTTCTTCATCGTCATGGCCTTTGATCGGTGCTAGTACACTGCAGAGGATTCTGTAAACAGACTGGGGTGTGTACTTGAGCTCGTGGACGAGGAAGGTTGTTCTTAAAGATTTGCCTGCAGCCAAAGGCTTCATGAGGACTTCCATCATTCCATTTGGCAGCTCACGCTCACCATAAAGCTTCACTGCCGCATCTAAGGGAATTGGTACGGCCAGTTCTCTGAGGAGTTCAGAAGCAGGAGCCTTGTAGTGAGTGTTTTGGGTTATCCAATCAAACACCCATGTGTTGATGTCTTCAGGGTTGCCAGATATGTGAAGAGTGGCATAGAACTGAAGAATAAGCTCGCTGTTCCAGTCTGATATGTCTGAGCACATTGGGAGCAAACCTGCATCGTTGAGTACACTGAGGACTGGCTCTAGGCAAGGTATTGCTTCAAGCTCAACATGAGGAATATGCTTGTGCTGGAAAATCTTGTTGCGTCCACAGAGCACAGAGGCATAATAGTTCATCTGGGTCCTTGTCCAAAACTTCAGATGCCTCATTTGAGGCTTGTCATAAGGGTTCTCTCCGATGAAGTACGTGCGTTCCTCAAAGAAATTTTCTTTCTGAAACTTTGGACGCTTGGAGAATGGCTGACGCCGAACTGGCTTAAGATTTTGCTGAGGAAGAGGGGAAGAGACAACGATAGCAGTCTCTGGGTTGAGCACAATGATTGCATTGTCTTGGGCAGGTACATTTTCTTCAGCATTTTCCTCAGGGTGAGGAATTTCATCAGCTGGTATTTCATGCTGAGGAGATGGTGCTTTCTCTGACTGAGCTTCAGGCTGAGGAATTTCTGCTTTTTTCTCAGTTGGAGGAGTTGGATCAGCCTGTTCCTCATCTTGAGGATTTGATCAGAGTGTTGGATTTCGTCAGCTTGAGGATTTTCAGCTTGTTTTTCCTCAGCTGGTTCTGTGGCAGAAGCAGTTTCATCAGCTGGTGCAGCTGATGCTTTAGCAGTTTCTGTCTGAGGAAGGTTGAGGACTGTCGTTAATCTACATTTCCTCATCAGTGTGTTCCTCAGGAGCGACATCCTTCATTTCCTCATCTGCCTTCGTAGCTGGGTCATCAATGACGACCATCTCATAGGAAGGGGCGACATTGAGAGGCACCGGGTCTAGAGGAGCAGTTGCTTCAATTTCTTTGAGGCGCTTTGCCTCTGTTTCATCTACTGCCGAGGAGGCTTTTCTCTTCTTGGCTTCCTTCTCAGCAGCCCTTGTTTTCTTCACATCTGATGCAGACGGAATTATCTTCTTCACCTTTGAAGCTTTTGGTGAAGGTGTTCTCTCTTCAGTTTCTTCAGCTGGTATTAAGGAACCAGCTGGAACAGAGTCATCAGCCTGCTTTGATGAAGCAGCTGGATCAGGAGCAGTCTCATCGGTGGTAGCAATTTCATCAGCTGAAGTTTCCATGATGAGTTCTTCAATGGCCGGTTCATCAACACGGTGCTCTTTGTGTACTTCCTCAGCTGGAGGAGTTTCCTCCTCCTCAGGAGATTCATCTGCTGGCTCCTCAACCAAGGGCTGAGGGGTTGGCGCTGGGGGTGCAGTTCTCTTGTTGTAGTCATCAACAACACTAGTGGTCAGCTTGATGAAATTGCTCTTGAGGCTTTTGCGATTTGACAGCTTGGTGTACTTGTCAGTCAATTTCTACAGCTCTGCCTGTGTAGTCACCAGTGCATCAGGAGTCAGTTTGAGGAGATTCTGCCTGAGGAATTTCTCCTTTTTTATCTTTGCAACCTTTGCCTGCCTGGCCTGCTATTCTTTCCACTTGGCTTCGTTTATGAAGGTGGCCACCATGTGGCTGATGCCAGGAGGAAGCTTCAAATCATCAATAGGAGTGTTTGGGTCCTCATACCAGATATTGATGTAGTCAAGGAGGACCTTGGGGTCCATGGCCAGAGGAATAGCACCGCCTGATGCTTGAGATACTCTTTCTTGCTTGTTTATGATGATGGCTTGCAGGGTTTCATCATCATATTCATCACTTCCCTCTGATGAAGAAGGGACTGCGATGATTTTGCTGGGGCTGTGCAGAGGTGCACGTTCAGCAGTTGCCAAAGTCTTCGCAGGAGGTGTTGAAGACTTTGCCTCCGAGCTAGTTGCAGCTGGGAGTGAGGAGCTGGAGCTGGCGGTCGTAGGCTTCACGACATGCTTCGGTACTGGTTTCTCTTGAGGCTTTGGGGTTGGAGCTGAGGATTTTCATACTGAGGAGATTGGTGCTGAGGGCTTTGGCGCTGATGGTTTTGGTGTTGAAGGTTTTTGTAATGAGGGTTTTGGTGCTGAGGGTTTTGTGACAGAAGCCTGAGCAGACTTCTCTTGAGGCTTTGGAGCCTTTGGCTTTGATGGCGCAGACTGCATTTGAGGAATTTCTGAGCCTGAGGTTTCTGCAGCTGAGGAATTAGCAGCGCCGGAGGCAGCAGCTGAGGATTCATTAAATTTCCTCACAGCAGCTTCTGCCTGCCTCTTGAGCTTGGCCAGATGCTTTTCCTTTTCATCTGGATAGTCATCAATGGTCTTGAGGCTTGATGGATGTGCTACTTGATGATCCTCAAGTGGGGCCCTTCTGCCAGGAGGCTTCAAAGCGAATTTCTTCGCTTATTTGGGAGTCACAAACATGTACTCCTTCCATTCCTTCGCCCATCGGCGTTCAATCTTCTGCAGCCGTATCTTTCTCTTGGCCATTGTCTCATGTTCATCAGGCGTGCAATAGTCCAAGTAAGTGTCCTCAGGGATATCAACAGCTGTGTTTTGCTCAAGCTTCTTTCCTCCCTTCTGTTTTCTGTCTTCCTCCATTTTCTTCAGTTGAGGATTTTGCTGATGATTTTGAACTCTTGAGGATTCTGATGAGCCTTGAAGAGTTTCTTCCAGAAACGCTGCAAATGAGTTAATGTGATGAGAACCGAGAGATTCATCAGCTGACATGTGTGTACCTGTGAACAGAGTATGGTTGCGAGGAATTTGGAGAGGTCATATGCATTCTCAGATTTGAGGAAAATGAAAAAGTTTGACAGTTTGAGGAATATAACCAGTGGTTGAGGAATTTGCCTAAGCATACTGTTCTTGGGTTCCAGAGTTGTACAGATCCGAAAATTCGCACAATTGAGGAATCTCGTGATAATCTTAGATGCTAAGCATAGTTCATCAACGATTGTGGTGATATGTAGTGTTTGAGGAATCAAGTGCGCCTCGTATCTTTAGGAGAAACATATTTCACATAGAGGATGTAAAATTTTAGATCTAACTTGCTGTAAAAATGGGATATATTTACCCTGGAAGGTGCGCACGAAGAACACAGAAAGTTGTGTGTGGAGAGGCTCTTCGTTCGAGTGTCCAATGCACCCTAACTTGGCGACAGAGGACATCTACGGCGGCGGCGGACGAAGATGATCCGACTCCGGCGTGGTTCTCGCGACGAAGAAGTCGATGGAGTGAAGCTCTTCCTCACCGGCGACGAGACTACCAGCGGTGGCGCTAGGGTTCGGTGGAGTGTGCTGTGGCAGGAGAGCGATGAGGCAAAGAAGAGGATGCCGAGGGGGATAAGGACATATTTATAGCCCAAAAGTTACTGTTTGGCGTGAAAATGTCGGACCAAATAGCCCCTGCCTCTACGTCTCCGCATGACACGTGTAGCTCCCGTATGATGCGGTGGTGATAGTGGAGATCGTGGTTATCCGATCGTGGGAAGTGGGGGTACAGTTACTGTGTCTTTAAAGAAACAATTTTTGAAGAGTTGAGGATTTTCATTACAAAATCATCAGCTGACAAGGACGCAGTGAGGATTTTGAACAATGTTTCAAATAGAACGCATATGAAGAATTGAATAGACTGGATAAGTATATCATAGAGGGAAAGTAGGGTCCGATCACATTCACTTAGCAGAAACATCAACTTGAAGAAATAGCAATAAGTGAATGCTGTTGAGGACTAGAAATCACAGTCTATCTAGTCAAATGAAAATCATCAAGTGTTTTTGAAGATTTTTAACAAATCATCACAATGAAGAACAGCTGTTTTGAAGAAAAACGCATTGTGAGGAAATTGATCATTTGAAGAAAAACAACTTGAGGAATTTCACATAGGGCGGTGGCGTTACCCACCATATAAGAATGTTGATTACAGACGCCGCGTACAATTGTCGTAGGGCCCTGAGAATCAATTTCTTCATTAATTTCTTCACATTGAGAGTGACATTCTTCATCAGTTGAAGAAAATCGATTCATCATGTGTTGCACATCTAAGTCATTAACTTTGCATAAGTGTTGGGATGTGTGCATGTTTTTACAAAACATTTGAAGATTCTAAGATATTCAGCTCACACCGCAACTTGCAAAACCTTTTCTCATCCAAGGGCTTAGTGAAGATATCTGCTAGTTGATCATCAGTCTTCACATGGTCGATGAGGATATTGCCCTTGAGGACATGGACCCGAAGAAAATGATGACGAATCTGGATGTGCTTGGTCTTCGAGTGCTGTACTGGGTTGTATGCAATCTTGATAGCACTCTCATTGTCACAGTAGAGAGGTACATTCTTCATGTTGATTCCGTAGTCCTTGAGGGTTTGCTTCATCCATAGCAATTGAGCACAACAAGAACCAGCAGCAATGTACTCTGCTTCAGCAGTGGAAAGTGATACGCAGTTCTCCTTCTTTGAGGACCAGCAAACTAGTGATCTTCTGAGGAAATGGCATGTGCCAGAAGTTGACTTCCGATCCACACGGTGACCAGCATAGTCTGAATCAGAATACCCTACCAGATGAAGATTGGAGCCCTTGGGATACCATAATCCTAGTGTTGATGTGTGAGCTAAGTATCGAAGAATATGTTTCACAGCCTTATGGTGTGATTCCTTCGGTTTTGCTTGAAAACGTGCACACATGCAAACACTAAGCATTATATCAGGCCTAGATGCACCTAGATACAATAAGGAGCCAATCATAGAACGGTATACCTGTTGATCGAAATCTTTACCATTTTCATCAGTGCCGAGGTGGTCGTTGGTAGGCATTGGAGTCTTCGCACCTTTGCATTCGTGCATGTCGAATTTCCTCAGAACATCCTTGAGGTATTTCTCCTGTGATATGAAGATTCCATTGCTTTGTTGACGAATTTGAAGACCTAAGAAGAATTTCAGCTCCCCCATCATGGACATCTGATATTCTTCACTCATCATGTAGGCAAATTCATCACTGTATCTTTTGTCAGTACAGCCAAATATGATATCATCGACATATATTTGACATACAAACAACTCATTATCATAGGATTTTGTGAAAAGAGTTGGATCGAGTGAACCAGGTTTGAAGCCTTTCTTCATGAGGAATTCCTTCAATGTATCATACCATGCCCGAGGGGCTTGCTTGAGGCCATACAGAGCCTTTTTGAGTCTGAAGACTTTGTCTGGATTCTTTGGATCCTCAAAACCTGGGGGCTGAGCAACATATACTTCTTCCTCAATCTTACCATTGAGGAATGCACTTTTCACATCCATTTGATATAAGATGATGTTATGATGATTAGCATAAGCAAGTAGTATTCGAATAGCTTCAAGTCTAGCAACAGGTGCAAAAGCTTCATCGAAATCTATTCCTTCAACCTCGGTGTAGCCTGGGGCTACAAGTCGTGCCTTGTTCCTCACCACTTGACCGTCCTCATCTTGCTTGTTTCGGAAAATCCACTTGGTGCCGATGATGTTGTGCTTGCGAGGATCTGGTCGTTTGACGAGCTCCCATACGTCATTCAACTTGAATTGAAGAAGTTCGTCTTGCATATCTTGAATCCACTCCGGTTCCAGAAAAGCCTTAGCAACTTTTGAGGGTTTTGTGATGGATACAAAGGAAAAGTGCCCACAAAAGTTAACTATGTCTGAAGCTTTTGAGCGAGTGAGAGGACCTGGCGCGTTGATGTCATTGAGGATTTTGTCCAGTTCTACTTCGTTTGCAATCCTCGGATGAGCTGGTTGAGGATTATGTCTGGGCTGAGGAAGTGGTGCTGATGCAATTTCCTCAGGAGCATCTTCTTGGTTTTTATCAGCGATGGGGATCGTTTCTTCATCAATTTCCTCAGATGGGACAATGTCTTTAGTAGGCTTGAGCTTTATTGCTTCCTCAGGAGACAGCTTATCTGGATCAGAAGGCAAGTGCTCTCTTTGCGAGCCATTAATTTCATCGAACCGCACATCTACAGTCTCAACAACTTTGTTGTGATAGTTGTTGAAGACTCAGTTGGTGTGCGAGTCCTTTCCATAACCGAGCATAAAACCTTCATGTGCCTTAGGTGCAAATTTTGAGCTATGGTGAGGATCTCTAATCCAGCATTTTGCACCGAAGACTTTGAAATAACTTACATTGGGTTATTTGTCAGTGAGGAGTTCATATGAGGTTTTCTTGAGGAATTTGTGAAGATATACCCTGTTGATGATATGACATGCAATGTTGATTGCTTCAGGCCAAAAGCGCCGAGGAGTCTGATATTCTTCAAGCATAGTTCTCGCCATTTCAACCAGAGTCCTGTTCTTCCTTTCGACGACACCATTCTACTGAGGAGTATAAGGAGCAGACAATTCGTGAGTAATACCAAGTTCATCAAGATAATCATCAAGACCAGTGTTTTTGAACTCGGTTCCATTATCACTCCTGATATGTTTGATCTTGATGCCAAAGTTCGTCGAGGCCCTTGAAGAAAATCGTTTGAAGATTTCTTGCACTTCAGTTTTATACACTATGATATGCACCCAAGTGTATCTGGAACAATCATCAACTATGACGAAGCCATATAGAGATGCTGCATTGGTTAGTGTGGCATAGTGAGTAGGTCCAAATAAATCCATATGAAGCAATTCGAATGGACGTGTAGTGGTCATGATGGTTTTGGAGGGATGCTTGGATCAGGTCATTTTCCCAGATTCACAAGCACCGCAGAGATGATCCTTGAGGAATTTGACTGATTCGATGCCGATGACATGCTTCTTCTTCGCGAGCGTGTGCAAATTCCTCATGCCTGCATGACCTAGTCTTCGGTGCCATAGCCATCCTTCTGAGGGTTTTGCTAGTAAGCAAGTGGCCGGTTGAGGACCTGTAGAGAAATCAACAATGTACAAATCCCCTCTTCTTACACCTTCAAAGACTTTGGATCTGTCAGATTCCAAGATGACTACACATCTATATCTACCAAAGGTAACAATCATATCAAGATCACAAAGCATTGAGACTGACATAAGGTTAAAACCAAGGGATTCAACAAGCATCACTTTGTCCATATGCCTATCCTTGGAAATAGCCACTTTGCCAAGTCCCAGTACCTTGCTTTTACCTTTGTCAGCATATGTGATTTGCTTCAGAGGTGATGGAGTTAGTGGCATATTCATCAGTAAGCTTGTATCACCAGTCATGTTGTGTGTGCAGCCACTATCAAGAACCCACTCAGTATTCTTGGGTTTGTCATCCTGCAGATGAATTAGTACTGCTTACCATCTCATATGCTTCAGATTTGAAGAATATGATACTAATTTCATCAGATCAGTAATTTCATCATAACAGAAATCTAAGGACGAGTAAAATATCTCTATTTCATCAATCATTAGCTTGCGTCCTATCAAGCATTTCTTCAGGTCTCCAGCAAATTCTTTAGATTATGATTTTCATCTGGAGACCTGATCCGCAGAAGTGATTAGTTTGATTTCTTCACCACCCACATCTGAAGGGGTGGCAAAGGTGGCATTGAAGCTAATGCACTTCTCTTATCAGTAGGAGGATTAAAGTACTCATATGAATATGCAGAGAACTGGTTTGAGGATTTATGAACATAATGATTTGAGGAGTAACGCTCATATTCATATTCCTCGTAGTTTCCCTGCAAGTTAGACGCATAAGCACGAGTACGAGCATAGTTTTGACCAGTTGAGGATTTTGATCCTCTTGAAGACTTTGGTCCTCCTGAGGAGTTTGATCTGGGGTTCAGATTCTTCAGTGGTGGTGTCATGAGGACATTCACCTGAAGATTTTCAAGACAGCTTTTGGGAACCCAGATTTTCCTCAGAGGAGGGCCATTCCTGCAGTTAGTTCCAACATATCGAGAAAATACTTCACCAGATTGATTTTTGAACAGTTTATAGTTGGAATCAAGTGACTCATCCGAAGAATAGGATAGTTCACATGAAAAACCAGTTAAATTAGATGGATCAAAAGGAGGCCCAGTAGCAGCAACCCATGAGGTTTTGGGATACTGCTCAGGTTTCCAATAAGATCCATCAACATTTAATTTCCTCTCAAAGGCAATTCCTTCTTTCCTCGGGTTCCTGTTCAAGATCTGCTTTTTGAGCACATCACAAAGGGTTTGATGTCCTTTGAGGCTTTTTACATGTCTGTCACGTACAATTCCTTCAACCCTGCATTTTCATCAGTAACATTTGTGTTTTCCTCAAGTGAGGAAATAGACACAACAGGTGTAGTTGAAGAATTTGTAGCAATGGTAGCATTTGATGATTCTGGTGAGGAATTAGCAGTTTCGCGTTCAATGCATTTAAGACATGGAGGAATAAACTCAACTTGAGTAGCGCTGATCTGTTGAGCTAGTAATGAATCATTTTCCATACGAAGATCATCATGAGACATCCTCAGCTTCTCAAGATCAAGCTTCTTTTGAAGAAATTCATAGGAAAGCTTCTCATGATCAGTGAGGAGTGTATCATAACGATCCTGAAGATTATCAAATCTAGACTGAAGACTTTTCATGTCATCAGTGAGGATTTGGGTAAGGTTCATTTCATCATTCAACAGATCATCACTTTTGTCTAGCAGTTTCTGAAGCTTTTCCAGAGCAGCTTGTTGTTTAGTGGCAATGATAGCAAGTTTACTGTAACTGGGTTTCTTATAATCATTAGGTTCACAGTCACTTGAATCGGAGGAGGAGGCATTATTTGATACCTTTGATCCTTTTGCCATGAAGCAATAGGTTGGAGCGAAGTCATGAGCATAGTCATCAGTATGGATGGTGCAATCATTTTCTTCCAGATTGAAGATTGACTTGCTGACGAAAGTGGTTGCTAGTGCAAGACTAGCCTGTCCGGATTCTGAGTCTTCATCAGAGCACTCTTCTTCATCACATTCCTCTGATTCTGCCTCGGAGTCCATTTCCTTGCCAATAAGTGCCCGAGCCTTTCTGAAACTAGTCTTCTTGTGCGATGAGGGCTTTGAAGATGTGGATTTTGAAGCTTTCTTCTTCTTCTTCGAGTCATCAGAACTGTCATCCTTGTATTTCTTCTTCTTTGATTCCTTTCCCCAACGGGGACAATCAGCAATGTAATGACCTGATTTCTTGCACTTGTGACAGGTTCGTTTCTTGTAGTCCTCACACGAAAATTCTGATTTCCTCATGTCTCTTCTTGAAGATTTACCGAACTGGCCAAGTCCTGTAAATCTCTGGAATTTCCTCACGACCATTGCAAGCTCCTGTCCAAATTCTTCAGGGTCACAAATGCTGTCATCTGTGTCTTCATCTTCAGATGAGGAAATTGCTCTAGCCTTCAGTGCACGTGGTCTGGAATAGCTTGGTCCATATAGATCTCTCTTTTCTTCTAGCTGGAATTCATGAGTATTTAGCCTTTCTAGTATATCAGCTTGATCAAGCATCTTGTAATCTAGTCTTTCTTGAACCATGAGAACTAAAGTATCAAATGAAGAATCCAAAGATCTCAGCAGTTTCTTCACAACTTCGTGATCAGTGATGTCTCGAGCTCCCAGTGCTTGCAGTCCATTTGATATGTCAGTGAGGCGATAAAAGGTGTCTTGGCAGCTTTCATTGTCATGTCTCTTGAAGCGATTGCAGAGATTGCGAAGAATATCAACACGAGAGTCATGATGGGTTGATACTCCTTCATTTACCTTGCACAGTCTCTCCCAGATCAGTGTTGCAGAGCCCAAAGCATTTACTCTTCCAAACTGGCCTGGGCTCAGATGGCCACAGATGATGTTCTTCGCTTGAGAATCGAGTTCCTTGAATTTCTTCACATCAGCCGCAGTGACATTGGCAGAGATAATGGGGACACCATTTTCCACAATATACCAAAGATCATTATCAATAGCTTGTAAATGCATTTGCATTTTGTTCTTCCAGAAGGGAAAGTTCTTTCCTTCGTAGGTAGGACATGCTACAGTCACCTTAAACATGCCTGCAGTAGACATAACTAAAACTCCAGGTGGTTAAACCAAAATCACACAGAACAAGGGAGTACCTTGCTCTGATACCAATTGAAAGTGCCTTATATCGACTAGAGGGGGGTGAATAGGAGATTTTTAGAATTTCATCACTGAGGAAATTCCTTTTGAGGAAATTCCTCACTTATGACTAACTTACAGCGAAAACAGTAAAGGATCAGACGTGCAAACGTTCACAACAGCAGTATTTCAAAGTGAAGAATGTGAAAAAAGATTGCACAGTAAGCAGGCACGCAGAATACAGATGATGATTAACTATCGTGAAGAATTTGGGGTTGAGGAAATTCAGAGAAAGTCTTCAGCAAATTCTTCAAATAGTCACAGTGAAAGTCATCAACACACAATACAAGAAAAGTAAAGAGTTGAGGAATTAGAACCCGTTTCTCAGTGAAGACTGTTGTTGATGACTCAGTTCCAACTGCTGTGACAGTTGTACATCTGGTTTGGAGCGGCTTGGTATTGAAACCAAAGGACACCCATTCCCGGGACACACAGTCCCTACCGTGTTCTCCTTGAGCTAAGGACACACAATCCTCGCCCAACACTCATGGTAAGTCTTCAGGGCAGACTTCGAAACCCTCACAAACTTGGTCACTCGGCGATCCACAATTGACTGCTGGATTGCTCTAGACCATTACGCCTAACCGTCTGGAGGATGCACAGTCCTCAAAGGTAAAAGGCTTCAGTCCCACACAGGAACAACTTCTTCAGTGATGCTCAATCACTAGGTTTGGTTTGTGGTTTCGGTGGGTGGCGTATTTCCTCACTGATGAATTACTCTCGAAAGCGTTGTTATCAAAACGACCAATGACTTGGCGTGGTTATCAAAACGGTCGGAACCCTCAACTGTGAGAGTCCTCATGTCAATCATATTCCTCACTTGAGGCTTTTGATAGGATTAGGCTTGGGTTGAGCATCATGAGGAAATTCATTCCATAGTGTAACTTCGACCCCCTTTAACAGTATGGTGTTCGTATTACTCAAATGCGAAGAAAGTAAAACAGAAACTATAAATCCTCATGCTTCAAATTCTTCAGAATGATTTTCTTCAGGAACCACCGGACTTCTCAATATCAGAATCTTCATGAGGATTATCAGTTTCATCGCAGATTCCTCACGATTCATTTCTTCAGCTTCAGACCAATTTCTTCAACTGAAGACATATATTTTTAGGGGTCGATATTCTTCAAATATATCAAACTCCTCAATGACTTATAGATCCTGTGTACACTCACAAACACATTAGATACTTAACCTATAAGTCTTCAAACCACAAAAATCACTAAGGGGCACTAGATGCACTTACAAGTATCACAGCAGGGGGCAGATTAATCATAGATCCGCAGTAGAAGCACAAGAAGACCCGGACTGCATTCTGCATATGTTCCTCGTCAACTCCACCCCAGCAACAGTATTGTTTGATTGTGGTGCTTTGCATTCTTTTGTTACACAACGATTTGTAGAAAAATGTGGTTTAAAGCCTACTCTGCTTCGCGGACAAATGGCAATTCAAACCCCGGGAGCAGTGTTGAGGAGCAACCTAGGATGTAGGAAGGTCGGGATAGTTATCAATGGGACAAGCTTCTCAGCACATCTCATTGTGCTTAAGTCCAAGGCCTAGAAGTAATTCTCAGCATGGATTGGTTAGCCAGGGATCAAAGCATCTTGGACTGTGCCAACAGGGCTATTACCATGACAAGCGACAAAGGGGTCAAAGTCAAGTATGTCTCTGAGCCGGTAACCGCTCGAGTACCGTGGGTTAATAGCCTGTCAGAGGTAGAGCTTGATCGAGTGCCAATAGTCTGTGAGTACCCGGACGTCTTTCCTGATGAGCTACCAGGAATGCCTCCTCACCGAGACATCGAATTCATCATTGAGCTCATGCCCGGATCAAGGCCTATCTATAAGAAGCCTTACATGATGGGATCCGAAGAGTTGGCGGAGCTAAAGAAGCAGATGGATGAGGAACTCAGGAAAGGGTTCATTCGTCTGAGTGCGTCACCTTGGGGATCTCCTATTCTGTTCGTGTCCAAGAAGGATGGGACTATCAGACTATGCATCGATTACCGTTCTCTCAATGAGGTCACGATCAAGAACAAGTATCCACTCCCCAAGATTGAAGACTTGTTTCATCACCTAAATGGAGCTAAGGTATTTTCCAAGATCGATCTCCGATCTCGATATTACCAATTGAAGATCCAATGTGACGACATACCCAAGACTGCGTTCGTGACCCGGTACAGTCTATATGAATGCAGTGTCATGTCTTTCGGGTTGACTAATGCCCCAGCTTACTTCATGTACCTCATGAACAAGGTCTTCATGGAATACCTAGACAAGTTTGTCGTCGTATTTATTGATGACATATTAATCTTTTCCAAGTCCTAAGAAGATCATGAGCAACACTTGAGGTTAGTGTTGGAGAACCTTTGAGAGCACCAACTTTATGCCAAATTCAGTATGTGCCAATTCTGGCTGAACGAAGTTGGATTCTTGGGTCATACCATGATGGCAAGTGGATTGGCAGTTGATCCCTCCAAGATTACTACAGTAACCAACTCGGAATCACCAATTGATGTGAAGGAAGTCAGGAGCTTCCTCGGACTCCCGGGATATTACCGCAAGTTTGTAGAACGATTCTCCCGCATCGCTCGACCTATGACTCAGCTTTTGAAGAAGGGCAAGAAGTTCGAATGGATGCCGGAGTGTGAACCAAGCTTCCAAGATTTGAAGAAGAGATTAACTACCACCCCGGCATTGGCCACTCCAGATATCAACAAGGAGTTTGTGATATATTGTGATGCCTCCAGAACCGGGCTCGGTGGGGTTCTAATGCAGGATGGCAGAGTTGTGGCGTATCTGTCACGACAACTGCGCCTGCATGAGGAGAATTATGCCACACATGAACTCGAATTGGCTGCTATAGTGCATGCCCTGAAGACATGGCGACATTACCTTCTAGGGAAACGATGTGAAATATACACCGATCACAAAAGTCTGAAGTATAACTTCACCCAAAGGGAATTGAATATGAGGCAACGAAGGTGGTTGGAGTTAATCAAAGACTACAACCTCAGCATTCAATATGACCCCGCTAAGGCCAATGTAGTGGATGATGCCTTAAGTAGTAAAACCAGCACCTTGAACGTCATGCTCAAGGAGAGGCAACCCGCCTTATATGAAGAAATGGAGATCTTCGGATTGGAGCTAGTGGAATCGAGATTCGTAGCCAACCTCGAAGTGAAACTAACGCTAGTTGATGATATCAAGGAGGCCCAGAAGGGTCATATGAGCATCAAAGGCATCAAGAAGAAGGTTCAGGAAGGCAAGGCCCCAGGATTTTCAGTGAATGAACAAAGGAGTAGTGTGGTATGGGAAACGTTTATGTGTACCCAATAAGGCTGAACTCAAGGATTTGATCCTACAGGAAGCACATGATACACCCTACTCTATTCACCCCGGTGGTACCAAGATGTATCAAGATCTCCAAGAAAGATTCTGGTGGCATGGCATGAAGAGGGAAAGAGCGTCCTATGTTGCCAAGTGCGACGTGTGCCAGCGGGTCAAGGCTGACCATCAGCGACCTGCTGGATTGCTACAACCTCTCCCGGTGCCAGAATGGAAGTGGGACAAGATAGGCATGGATATGTTACTGGATTACCAAGGTCTAGCAGAGGCCATGACTCTATATGGGTCATTGTCGACCATCTGACCAAGGTGGCCCATTTCATTCCAGTCCATGCCACTTATGATGGGAACAAGTTGGCTAGTCTCTATATTGAGCATATTGTGAGCCTTCGCGGAGTTCCCAAGGAGATTTTATCTGACCAAGGCACGCAGTTCACCTCAAGATTTTGGAAGAAGTTCCAAGAAGCCCTCAGAACCAAGATCTCTTTCAGAACCGCTTTCCACCCACAAACGGGCGGACAAACGGAGAGAGTAAACCAGATACTCGAAGATATGATCCACGCTTGTGTCTTAGCACATGGTGCCAAATGGGAAGACCGTCTGTCGTTAGCTGAGTTCTCATACAACAAGAGCTACCAGTCCAGTCTCCAGATGGCCCCATTTGAAGTGTTATACGGACAAAAGTGCCGCACCCCGCTCAACTGGTCCGATACTGGTGAAAGGCTGATTTTCGGGCCGGAAGTTTTGCACAAGGCAGAAGAGAAGGTGCAACTTGTCCAAGAAAACCTAAAGGCAGCCATGTCACGACAAAAGAGCTATGCGGATTCTCACCACAGAGAACCTCGAAGACCACGTGTACCTCCGTGTCACACCTCTCAAGGGAACCAAGCATTTCCACGTTAAAGGGAAACTTGCTCCGAGGTTCATTGGACCTTTTAAGATCACGACAAGGCCTGGAGAAGTCCCTTACCAATTGGAGCTACCTCCGGAACTTTTGGGTGTGCACAACGTCTTCCACGTGTCACAACTTCGGAAGTGTCTTCAAGCGCCAGACCGATCCGATCCTTACAAGGACATTGACCATCACGCCATCGACCTTCAGCCGGATCTCACCTACCGTGAGAGGCCGATCCGCATCCTGGATGATGCAGAGCGTTGCACCAGAAGACGCACCATCAAGTATTTCAAGGTTCAGTGGAGCAACCACACCAAAGCCAAAGCAACATGGGAGCGTGAAGACTACCTCCGATCTGAGTTTTTAGACCTTTTCAACACCTAGCCTAGGAATCTCGGAGACGAGATTCTTGTAAGGGGGATAGGTTTGTGACACCCTATTTTCACTACCACTTTCTCTGTAAGGAAAAAAATCTGAGCTTGTTAAAACTTTTTCAAACTACTGATGTGAGTGCCATGATTGTCATTGAATGCTTGTGTGTTTGATCATGTGATGATAAAAACCCCATTTCACAATATTGAATTATTTCCAAAAACCCTTTTCTGATTTCTGATTAAGGTAAAACCCTACTTTGAGTTGCACTACATGCCCTTGATGGGAAGGGGTGTTCTTACCCAAAGTTGGTGATCCGATTTTAGCTTTATTTTAGTGCTCCAAAACCACAAAAATAATTATTTTTATAATTGTTTTTTTATTTTTTTACATGTCCATTTCTAAGGCCAGAAATGGTATTCCTACAAGGAAAAATAAATTTGGAGATAATCAGAAGGACATATATTTTCCATACATAAGATTTTAAACCCCTATTTATATTATAATTATTTGAGTAAAACCCTGAAAACCATTTCTGTCTACTTTGACCTTTTGAGATGTTTCCAAAGGGAATATTTTCAATAAAATCCTAGAAAATTCCAGTAATAACCCTAAGACATATTTGGTGTCCACATAAAGTTTCACTTTGATCCAAGGTGATTAAGGACCCCAAATAACTATAAAACCCCTTGTGCCCAGATTGAAGTTAGAGCAACTCTACATATGAAAGTTTGTCCAATGATGATGAAACTTCGCAGGAGTGCCTAATACCCCCAATGAGGGTTCTTCAGCAAAAATGTAATTTGTGGGACTTAGTTTGCCCACACTCTCTTTGGAAGGGACAGATCTAGTCAAATGTTGGTGTTTTCAAGTTTACAAAGCAAAACTTGTCCAATGGAGCTCAAACTTGGTGAAACCCCATGTTTTAGCACCAAACCCAAACCTGTTAAGTTGCAGCACCAGTGGTGGGGTGCAACCCCCTCAACCCACTGTCGAGCACCTTCTAACAGATGGGTAAAAGCCATCTTAGCCACAGCTAAACCCAACCCCTTTGCTCCAAACTCTCAGATTAGGTGGCCAGTACAAATGCCCAACCCCAATCAACTGGCCCCTCTCTGGTTCAAAGTAGAAATGCCAAAAACTCCAATCTAAGCTTAAGCTCGAAGCTGACAGCACCTGTTTCTCTTGTCTCCCTTTACCAGCCGAAGTTCCCACGGGACTTCAACGGCTAGCCTCACCCCTAGCCAGTGCTAGGACATGCTAGACACGTCCAAACACCTCAGAGCGCACCAGCATGCCGTGGCATGGCAAAACTGCGCTCTGGGCACGCTACACGAAGCCACCGAGGTGGGGGCGATGCCCTTGGCCAGTTCCAGCCTCCCCCGAGATGTCCAACCCCTTCCTCGACAACCCCTCTCCATCAAGCGACCATCAGGGCCCCCTCCTCTCCCGCTCTAGACCTTGTGCGACGCGTGCCCGCGCGCACCAGAACCGGCCAAGGTTGCGCTGCCACTGATGCTCGACTACCCTCTCTCTCCCCCTATTGTAGATGGTTCTAGCAGTCCAAAACCATATCCTGAGACCGTAGTTTCGACCTCAACTCTTCTCTGCACGCCCATGTGTGCCATGGTAAGTCACCGGCGCTCCCGAATCGGCTCACCAGCTCCCCTCAGACAGCTTCGTCACGACCACTAGCACCTCCCTAGCCTCCCCAGCAAGCCAGCAGAGCCCCGGTGCTCGAGATCGACCGAGGCCCCTCCGCCTCGGAGCTCCGGTCGATCTCCGGCTACACGACGGCTCCTGCGTCCCTCGACCCACCAAGCCACTCCCGTCGACCTCAGCAAGCTTTCCCCCCAACTTTCCCAAGAATTTTCGTGCCCCTAGCTACCCTCTCGACCACCTTCCGAAACTCCTCCGCCACGGCCTCCTTGTCGCTAGTGAACCCAAGCCTCTGCGTCATTGTTCCAACCACCAACAGGTAGGCGGCGACGAGCCAAACCCATTTCTATCTTCGTTGGGGCCCGAGGACGTCGGCAGCCTTGCCGACGTGCTCCTCCTCCTCTCTGGCCAGAGGTAGGAGACGACCCCGACAGGTCTGCCCCACCTGTCGGTGGCCCAACCCCCTCTCCCTCGCTGCCCGCAGCCACTGACCGCATGACCCCGCATGTCAGGTTCAAACTTGACGGCGCGCGCGCCTGGGCAGGCTGTCGGCTGGCCTTTGGGCCGACCTAGTTCCAAGCCGAGCCAGGCCAGGGACTTAGCCCATTTTTGTTTTGTTTTAAACTGGTTATTCAAATATTTTTGTAAAAATATTTAACCAGTGTAAAAATATAATATTTCCAATGATATTCTTCTAAAAATGTGAAGTAATAGTAAGACCATTAGTTGAATTTTTTAGCAACTATTCTGTTTTTAAATAATAAAAAGGATTAAGTTGGAATAGTGTTGCTTCTGTTTAGTTGATTTTAAAAATGTTCCTTCATTGGAATCAGAGGATAATATTTTTTAAATAACAACTTGGATTTATCAGTAATAAAAAACATTTTTTAAATGACTTTGTGATCTATTTTTGAGTGAGCTACTCTTACTTATTCTTTTGACTAACGATAGAAAATCCGTGTGACGAGGGAATGGGAGCGGAAGATGTCGAAAACCCTGGATACCTAGCTGACCAAGGCAAGCAGCCCTTTGACCATGACTGAGCATATGTTATATTGCATGTTAGTATAGCAAGTATTCTGTTCCATATGATCATAAGTGCTGGTAAATCATTGATGTGATGTTACGATGACTCCTCCGGTGCACATGCATTGAGCTTGATCCTACCACCTATGAGGGTCATGCTTGTATAATGTTGACAAGGAAAACTAGAGTAATAGTATTATCATGAGCATGATGATGATCTAGATCAAAGGTTTATGAAAACCCCGTCGGGTGCCACTAATGCCCGAGGGTGATGACGAGTTAGGTGGCCACTTTCAGAGAAGTGGTGCACCGGGTATTGGTGTGAGTCTGGTTTCGGAAATGGGAATAGATTTATGATGTACCGTCCCAACCTTACATGTACGACCACGTTACCCCTTATGGGACGGGACTGTGTTGATTACTGTAGTCGGTGCTAGAAAAGAGCCACATTACTAGTGGCGGGAGTGATGTGTGGTCACTCTCGTGATGGGGTCGTGCTAGGTAGGGCGACTATGTCATTTTATGATTTCCAGGCACACCGTTGGTCCCCGCATGGTTGATACTGTCCAGAGTCAGTGCTCGTAAGACGTACAACATGTGGGCTGGGTACCAATCGAGTGGACCTATTTGTCTAGTATCGTCAGGTGAAAAGCATTGATCGGCTACTTACCTTGGGTATGTTATATACCGCTAGTCGTGGAAGACACGTAAGTTTCTCGGATCTGGTGTGTCCAGTGTACTACCTCTGCAGAGTGTTAAACTATTAAAATAGCCGTGTCCACGGTCAAGGACAGTTGGGTAATCCTGCTTAAAATACTTCCAGTTGTTTCTGCATAAACCAAGTGTGTGTGAGTTGTGATAAAAAGGAGTTATTATGAGAGTAATGATATGACCAAGTTCGGTGACTTGGCATATAGGGTGAACCCGGATGGTTCAGCCCTCGACAGATATATTGATATCTGTAACATGTTCTTCAAAAGTAGTTCTTAACTTATGATGCATACCGTGATCAAGTTAATTCACTACCAAGTAAGTAACAATGATATCACTTTCATTGTTCATATCATGGGTTGTTTGCGAGTACATTCAAAAGTACTCATTGGCTTGCCACTTGTTATTAAATTGACCACACATGGAAGGACCGGAGTTTGAAGACGAGTACGCCTTCGGAGACGCCCCTGCGAGCTAGGACGCTTCCGAGTCAGAATGCGTGTCGGTGTAGGCTTGATGGCATGGGCACCCGCTTAGCCCCTATGATTTCCGCTATTAGATGTATCAGTATGGTTTGGCCTTAGGCCCAACCTTGTGAACTTGACCATTCGGTCATGTGATGTAATGATTCGGTACTTGGATGTAAGACTCTTATTATTCAGTATATGTGTGTTCGGTGAGCATTGATCTCTGGGATCACTGAGCACGTTCATTCGGCGATATCGACTTGTAAGTCGGGGTCCCCACACTTGGCTCCCCTGATACGGTCCGAATGTATCGGGACGGCACCCAGGGGTCAAACCCTGTCACCCCTGATAACGACCGAATGTCTGTGGATGATATCAAGGGCGACAGGTGGCCTTATGACTGGTAAGGCCCGTGAGGCTCGATGCTCAGGAGCCCCCCTTTGATGCTCAATCGACTCTACGTTGCAAGGACCCGGTCCCGCACATTTCCCAACTGTCGTTGCTTGTGACAGAATGGACGAAGCTACAGGGTCAAGCCCTGCCACCCCTGATAACGACTAAATGTCCGTGGACGATATCATGGGCGCAAGGTGGCCTTATGACCGGTAAGGCCGCTGAGGCGCGATGCTCAGGAGCCCCCCATTGACGCTCAAGTGGCCCCTATTCCATCTTGTTGATTGTAGCCCTAGGGAGCCGCGGGGCCTCCCCAGTCCCCGCGTCGGGGCAATGTGCAACGGTCGGAGCCCCGAGCGGGGGGGGGGGGTAGATCCCCCGAAGATGCAAGCAAGGCTAGATGTGAGGTCGCCGAATGGATGCAGCAGGTGTTATAGAAACATGAGTAAATGATATGTCAGGTTGCCGAATGGATGCAGCATGCCGTGAAGACTTGAAGTCCCTGCGGTCAGCAGGCACTCTCTAGAAGAGTGAACCCAAAAAATTACCTCGCATAGCTTCTTCGCGTACGAGGGGCGCCTCCTGAGGCCCGGCCCTCAGCGCCTGCTCTAGCTCCGTGATTGCCGCAGGTGGCCCGCGCCACTTGCGTCTCGTTGCTTCATATGACTTGTCCTCTTGGGCCTGGGGTCCGGTTCTTCACAGTTTCTTTACGGGGCGACGGCTTGCGTCATGCCCCGCTGCCTGGGGGCGCTGTGGGCGTCCAGGGCGCTCCTTACTATTGAGGAGAGTAGGCGCCCGGGGTGGGTGCTTGAGGCTCTTCTTCGTCGGGAGGGTCAGGCGAAATCACATACTCCGGTACGTAGGGCTCCATGTAGGTGTTTGATCGACCTCCAAAGTTGTTCAGCAACGCGATGGTGGTGGTCCCCCTCGGCGGCGAAGGGTGTCCCCTCGGAAATGTTGCTCAAAGATCTTAGTGCGACGGGCTTCCGCGCGAAGCCGCTTGTTCCTGTTGCCACCGTTGGTTGGTCCCGGTGTTGCTTGGTGCAGACTCCCCCCTTGGTGCCCTAGCGTGTCTACGTTGTCGTAGCTCACCATGCCAGCGCCTCCTCCGCCCGCTGCTGGTTGCGCCTGAGGGAACACTCCTGCCTGGCCGCTCCGGGTTGTGGGGGCCGACCTGGTCTTGGTGATGCGGGCCGGTGTGTGCATCGAACGTCCCGCCGTTCTCGTCGCGCCTCTGGTGGTTGCTCGCATGCTGCGCCTCGAGGCCGGCCACCGGAATCTGGAGGAGGACAAGGGGAGAATGCGACGCGTCTCTCTCGGCCCCGCTCTGTGCAGGAGGGGCTCCGTCACTTGTAGGCCCAGGGACCGACACGAGGTGCGAGCCCCCGGCGACCAGTGCCTGTGACCATGAAGGAGAATGGGGTCGGATGGCCTTCTGGGCGATCGCGACCAGCTCCATGATGTGGCATGCCCAGGCATTGAAGCCCCCTTGCATCGGTCGTTGCAGGAGCATCTCGCTCGCCATCTACAACGCGTCGTGTGCGCCGAGGTCCGCCAAGTTGATGCAGCGCGTCGAGGATGCTGGTGGCGCCGTCCAGCCACCGGCGCCTGGGTGGTGCGGGTGGTCTCGACGGTGGAGGTGATGTTCACTATCTGGTACGAGCCGCGTGGTACATGTTGCAGCCACTGTGGTATGACGGTTGGAGGCCAGCTCAACAAGGCTCGAAAAATCTTGCTGGGTGTCGGTCATCGTTGCAGCGGGCTTAGGGAAGATGAAACTCGAAGAAGACCTCGACATGCACCCTACCTGGCGCATCAAATGTCGGATTTTGGGCTCCGCAAAACCCTAAAGATTCAAAGTTAGGGGCGTGTACGAAGATCTCTCCTGGCCTAACCTCGCCTAGGTCACTACTCGATGGACAACACAAGGAAATCAGTCGATGATGAGGAAGACACATAACACGGCCGTTTACCTAGGTTCGGGCCGAAGAGAAGCGTAATACCCTACTCCTGCTTTGGTGGATTGCCTCTCTTAGAGGTGGGTCGATGAACTAGTACATTATTCTTGAGGGCCTCCGGAGGCTTGGTGGCTTTGTGCGGAGCTAGTGGGTGAATGAATGAATTGGGGGTCCCACTATGAAGCAACCTACCCTCTATATGTAGTGGCAGCCCGGGTCCACTTCCCTTATCGTTTCGGCGGGAAGGAATCCCACAACGGCCAATTTCGAAGGGGGATAGGGGAACATGCTTCCCCTGTCCAAAAGTGGTCTTCGCTTGCAAAGTGGCTGCCACCAGTGTAGGGGCGGGTTCAGGAATGACGTTTGTCATGCCGGCGGGCGGCCATGGTCTTGTTGCACTAGAATGGAAATCTTTTGGAGATGCCTTGGGAACCTCTGGTACGTCCTTGCCTCCTTTGCACTAAAGGGGAAACTGTGCCACACCGTTGTCTGCTGCTCGCATGTCCTTCCCTTGCATCATCTTTGACTCTTGAGGCCGGGCCTCGCCTCGGAATATCCACCGCTCCAGAGGGGTCCTAGGGAGGTCCCCCGCGGGTCTTGATGTCGTTCCTCTTCATGCGGCTTGGCCCCTCACGAGGGACTTTCCTTGAGTGATGCCGCGCCCGTTAGTTCGCTTGATGAAGTGGGCCAGCCCTGGGTCGTGGGCAGGCAGGTCTGGGTATCCCCATTCCTAGAACGCCGACAACCTTCCACATCCTACTTATGCCGCAATTTTATGAAAAATCGTAGGATGCCTCTCACATTGCCCAAAAAATAGATGTAAGAAAAAGAACCAAACCAAGAGAAGAACGGGGGCAATACTAGTATCCATGGCAAGAGGAAGGGGTGAGGATCAACTCCACGTGTCTGAATCACGGAACACCAACCGAAAATGGAGACCCGGTGGTGGCCTCCAAAGCTCTTGGGTCGCCAGGAGAGAGAGAGAGAGTCTCATGACTAGGAATGGAGTGAATGGGTATGGGGAGTGGAAACTGCACCTACCCACCCCCATAACCCCTGGTGGCCCCGCAAGAGTGGTAATACCACTCATGAGAGCGGTAGTACCGCCTAGCGGTAGTACCATTTTCGACTATGGTAGTACCTCTAATAAGAGATAGTACCGCTCTGAATGACCACGAAGAGAAATTAAGAGGTGGCTTACTCATATTTTTTTTGTTTTTCTTGTTGAAGATGAAGGTAAGAGACTGAAAAAATTAGCTAACGGAAGGGGGAACACCAAGTTTTAAAGATTCAAAACGAAGAAGAGAAAACTTGGGGTGACCTAAAATAGGAATAAGCTCTAAAAAGTGAATGCCTCACTAGGAGGGGTCGATGGCCGAAGCCACCTATGTTTGAGTCAGTTGGTATGGCACCACGAAAATTTTAACCTTGGACCCATGCCCAAAACTCGTCTTTCAAACACAAGTATCATTAGAAATGACTAATGTGAAAGACTTGATCAATTTATGCATAATAGGGGGAGGGAGAGTTTGTTGATAGAACAACACCCCCCCTAAATCCATGCCTACATCTAAATAAGATAATATGATGAGAATGGTGGGGTGTGCAATACGTAAATCCACATTGCTCGAATCAATGATGTTTAGCTCATTCCTTAACTCGCAAAATATTTCTACATCCAATGGCTTCGTAAAAATATCTACAAGTTGATCATGAGTGTTGACGTGAATAAGATCAATCTCCACATGCTTGACATGACCTCGACTGAAGTGATGATAATTCTCGATATGCTTCATCTAGCAGTGTTGAACCAGATTGTTTGAGATCTGAACTGCACTTTTGTTGTTACAGTAAATAGGCACTTTGTCACATGTGACACAATATTCCTTTAACGTTTGCCTCATCTAAAGCAACTATTCACACCAACTTGTGGTGGCTACATACTCGCACTCGATGGACGAGAGAGAAGACACAATTTTGTTTCTTTGAAGAGCAACTTACCAAGGAGCAAGCAAGGAATTAGCAACCTACGGAATTTGACTTCCTCTCCATACAGTCTCCCGCCCAATCCGAGCCCGAATATCCTATGAGGTCAAATGAATCACCTTTGGGGTACCATAAGCAAAAGTTTGGGGTATGAGCCAGATACCGAAAGATTCCTTTGACCGCCACAAAGAGGCTTTCCTTAGGTGCAGATTGAAATCATGCACGAATTCCCACAATCAACATAATATCTGGTCTAGATGCGCAAAGGTAAATCAAAGAGCCAATCATGGAGTGATATACTTTTGATCCATGGCTTTACCATTGGTCAAGTTGGCATTTGAGCGGCATGGAAGTGTATGCCTTGGCCGGTTATATTTCATCCAACTTTATCCTTTTAAGCATGCCTTCATTGTATTTTTCTTGGTTCATGAAGGTTCCTTGGCTTAGTTGCTTGACTTCAAATCCAAGGAAAAACTTCAACTCTCCCATCATGGACATATCAAACCCTTTGGTCATTAGTGCGACAAATTCTTCATTGGAAACTTTGTTAGGAGAACCAAAGATAATACCATCAACATGTAGTTGGCATATGAATAAGTTTCCTTTAAGCTTACCGAGCATGTGGGGCTTGTTTAAGGCCATAGAGTGCCATATCGAGCATGTATACATGATTGAGGAACTTGGGATCCTCGAACCCTGGGGTTGCTTGACATAAACCAACTCCTTAAGAGGACCATTAAGAAATGCACTCTTCATATCTATTTGATATAATCTGAAATCATGATGAGATGCATATGCTAGCAACATGCGAATAGATTCAGGGCATACAACGGGAGCTAAGGTTTCACCGTAGTCGATATCCTCGACTTGGGAGTAGCCTTGTGCCACCAATCTTGCCTTGTTGTGAACGACGACATTGATCATATCTAGCTTACTCTTGGAGATCCATTTGGTTCCAATAACATTTCGATTCTCCTTTGGTCTTGGCACCAACCGCCATACTTTGTTGCGCTCGAAGTTGTTGAGTTCACCGTGCATGGCTTCAAGCCACTCCATGTCCTCGAGTGCTTCTTGTAACTTTAGAGGTTTAATGCAAGAAACAAACGCATGGTGTGCACAAAATTTTGTTAATTGATTATGAGTGGTTACCCCTTTATTCAAGCTTCCATAGATGTTCTGCAAAACATGTTGTTTATTTTTAAGCTTGGTAGCAATCTTGGAAACTCGTCTTTATAGAATCTCCTCCGTGGAAAGTTGAGGAGCAACCTTTTGACGACCTTGAGCGCCTTTGTGAGCTTGGTTTGATCTTGAGCTAGCTCTTGATCATGAGCTTGTTCGGGGATGTGAACTTGATTTTGGGCATCACTTGGTGTAACACCATCATCATGAGGTTGATCTTGCCCTTTATCTTGTTGACTTCGTTGAGGGTCTTCACTTGGTTGTTTGGAAGCGTGTGGGTCTTGCGTCGGTGATGGTTTAACTAGCATGGAACAGTATCCTTGTCCTTCGGCCAAAAGGGGTTCCTCAACGAGTAGGAAGTGTCCCGCACCCATTATTATTATGGCTCGGGGAGGAATTTAATCACCTACATCACAAAGACCACTTTGCTCCACTTGGGAGCCATTATTTTCATCAAACTCCACGTTACATGTCTCCTCAATGAGTCCATTGGACTTGATGAGGACACGGTAAGCATGAGAGTTTGTAGCATAACCAACAAATATGCCCTCTTGATCTCTAGGTTCAAATTTAGACAAACAACACCTTCATTGAGAATGAAACACTTAGAACTGAACACCCGAAAGTACTTGAGGTTGGGCTAGTTGCGGGTGAGAATTTCATAAGGAGTCTTGTTCAAGCCTTTACGAAGGTAGAGAAGATTAGATGGATGACACGCGGTGTTGATGGCTTCGGACTAAAAGTTATACAGATATTTGAATTCCTCCATCATGGTCCTTACAACGTCCATCAATGTCCGGTTCTTCCTTTCTACAACACCATTTTGTTGATGGGTATATGTTTCGGAGTATTGGTGCTTGATCCCCTCACCACTCAGGAACTCATCCGAGGTGTAATTCTTGAACTTGGTGCCATTGTCACTTCTAATCATCAATATCTTTGCCTAATCTTGACATTGAGCTACATTGGCAAAGTCAATCACGTTTGTTGGGTATCACTCTTCCTCTTGAAGTAGTATACCCAAGTATATATTAAGTAATCATCCACAACCACCAAGTAATACTTTCTTACCTGGGACTATCGAAACATGGAGGACCAAAGAGAGCAATGTGAATTCCAAGGTACTCTTTGAGTAGATGGTTCTCATGGGTTGGTGAGTCGTCTCATTTAGCTTTACTATGATACATGCACTACAAACATGACTTTTGCAAAACTCACATTTGTTAGTCCATGAACGTGATCCCCTTTGCGGAGACTACTCAGTGATGCCACAACCATCCCACATTAACTTTAGCCATTACGCAAGTCGAGGTTATAGCGGGTTGCTCTACAAAGTTAACCATAGAGAGACCCTTTTTGACATGCCAAACAAAGGCTACTTTAAGAGTCTTGCACCAAAAAGTGGCCACGGTGTCAACACCAAAGAAGGTACAAAACCCATGAGTGCAAATTTATGAACAGAAAGTAAATTGTATGCAAGGGTCTCAACAAGCATAACACTCTCAGTGGATAATTCCAGAGAGAATACCACGTTGCCAAGACCCAATACCTTTTAAATTGAATCATCACCAAAGGAGACTTGAATGGCCAAAGATGTATTAGAATGAAAGTCCACCACCAAGTCCATACTTCCGGTCATATGATTTGTTGCTCCACTTTCAAGCAACCATGACACTCCTCCAGAAGCAAACTCCTACAAGAAATCAATGCTTGGATTTTGATACCCATTCTTTAATGGGTCCTTTCATGTTAGTAACATGTGTCTTAGGAATCCAAATAGACGATTCAATGTACTCATAAGAAGAAGAATCAAATTTGGCAAAAATATGACCATCACTAGCGTAGCATAAAACATAAGACGGGTTAAAGTCGTCGACATTGTTGGGTGAGGGTTTTTTGCCCTTATTGGCATTACCACCCACAACCTTGTCCTTCTTCTTCTCATGAGTACCCTCCCTGGCTTTGATAAAGGTTTCCTTGAGCGAGGGAGGTTGTTTGGTCTTGACCTTCTTGTTATTATTGGACTTGGGTGTAAACCCAATTCCTTCCTTTGCAACTACTTCATTTTGATTGCTTAAAAGGTTATTGAGGTTCTTATCACCTTGGATGCACGTCACAAGGCCTTCCCCAAGTTTCTCTTTCAACTTGGCGTTCTCCTCCACAAGATGCACATGCTCACAATAAAGGTTAGTAGCATTGATATTATCAATTAGCACGAAAGGAGGACAAGTGGCTATTTCCTTTGTAAGTTTTACTTGGAGTTGCTCATGAGACACTTCTAGAGAGGCATGAGCACTCTTCAAAGCATATCATGGTCAATCCCAAGTACAGTCTTTTCGAATTGGAGAACACGAGTAAGAACAAGAGCATGGTCGTGGTCTTTTTGTAATTTAGCAAGGTAATTGTTCTGTGACTCATCAAGAGTCAAACGAAGATCTCGCTTTTCCTCAAGAGCAATGGAAAGATCCGCTATCTCATCAGCATAGTGATGATTATGTCCCTCTAGTTTTTAAATGGTCTCTTCTTGAGACTCAACAAGATCACTAGCCTCTTCTAGTTGTTCCAACAGAGCAACAAGACACCCTTGATTTTTCCCAAGAATTTATCAAAGGAATTTTCCTCAGCTTTTACCTCATGTTTTTAACTCCACTATCTATTGAAGAAAGGGTGGTGTAAATGGAAGTTTTGATGTTGGAGATTACGTTGTTTGATGCCTTGGACATAAGGCACTTGGCAATACGGTTCTCGTTGGGGGAGTCGAAGAGAGACAATTTTGTTGGAGAGGAGGATACAATAGCCATCGTGGGCATCGCCATTACTTCACCAATTGCATCATCATCATCATCATCGGAGAAGTACTCTTCTTGACCCACCAACACCATTGGAGGCATCTTCTTGGAGAAGTTGTTCTTGTTGGGTAAGGACTTGGCTTTGTCTTTGTGGATGAGCTTGCCGCCATTGTATTCCCTCTTCTTATACGGACAATCCACCACAAAGTGACTCACATTGGCACAATTATAGCAAGTCCTCACATGTTGCGGGCCCTTTGCCCCATTTGAATTGTTCTTGTAGAAGTTGGGCCTTGAGTTTCTCTTGTTGCCCCAAAATTTCCTTGACACCAGAGCG
Organism: Hordeum vulgare subsp. vulgare; assembly: GCF_904849725.1. Taxonomy (NCBI): domain Eukaryota; kingdom Viridiplantae; phylum Streptophyta; class Magnoliopsida; order Poales; family Poaceae; genus Hordeum; species Hordeum vulgare. Next base: position 372,788,872 of record NC_058521.1, read on the forward strand.
ATGTGCTTGTGGTAAGCATATTTCGTGTCTTTGGAACAAATCTCCTCTTCTTCCTCTTCTTCTTCTTCCTCCAAAACAGCCTTGGCCTTTGCAGATAAGTTGGGTGAGGCTTTCCTTGACCGTTAGACATGATCTAAAGCCTTGTCGGCAGTCTTGTTCATTATGTTCATGGCAATGAATTCATCCAACACATCACTTGAGGTTAGAGGACATGGCCTTGTTGAATGGCATGATGGCCTTGAGAAACTTATACTTGATCCAACTTTCATCTCTATCCTTACTTCCATGATCTTGAACAACGACGGCAAGAGTTGTCACTCTCTAGTAAAGCTCATGAGGGTACTCATCATCAAGCATCACAAATTCAACTACCTTGTTAATAACCACCTTCAAGTTGGACCGGAGAATAGTTGAGCTTCCCTTGTCCATGGAAACAATATGTTCCGAACAATCGTTTCCACAAGTGAAAGGACGCAAGTGAGCAAGATCTTTAATGGGAACAGGAGACTAGAGAATGAACAAGGCGGAGTGATTGAGTTGATTGTTTGCCTCTTCTCTTCAAGTGAGGTTGCTTGGATCATGTGGTTAGTACCCTTGCTCAATGATTATCCAAAGTTGTAATGAGCTGTGATTCAAATGAGAATTGATACAAAAACCCAATTAGAAAAATCTTTCTTAACATGTTCATAATATGAAGTGGGTGGACCAGTCCTTCATAGACCACGTGATGAGGAACCGAGGAAAAGGTATTTGTCTCTCTTCTTCCTTGTTGCAACTTATTATTATCACTACTAGCTCTCTCTCCCTATCAGAGTTGGCATCTGAATCCGAAGTAGTGGGGTTAGCCACTCACAACGGCTCGGTAGAGAGTTTGAGCCAGTCAATGAAATCTTAAAACATGGATTTGACCTCGGTCTACATAGAAGATTTAAGTGAGTTAATTGCCTCATTTAAATCCTCTCATGAGACCGTGTTCACACCCATGGCCTCGGGTAAGTCCACAACTCGATCCCCGTGGTCAACCATACTCTTTGAGTGGTGAAACCCTTAATAAAGAGGTGTGGCTCTCATACCAATTGAAAGGGATGAGAGGGTTTACTAGAGGGGTTAAATAGGCAACTACTAATTTTTATCTCTTATTTAACAAATTAGGTTTGGCAACTAATAGGTTGTCTAGATATGCAACTTGGTGAGCAACCTATATGATGCTAGTAATAACAATGGCAAGCAATTAATAAATACCAAGTAAAGGTAAGAAGTAACCACAAGTGAAACCGATGAAGACGAGGATGTGTTACTGAAGTTCCTTCCCTTTGAGGGGAAGTAAGTATCTTCTGGAGCAGTGTGGATGCACAATGCTCCGCAAGATGCCACTAAGGCCACCATATTATCCTCACGCCCTCACACAATGCAAGATGTATTGATTCTACTAGTGGTGCACTTGAAGGCGTCCACCAGACCTTTACAAAGAAGGTCGGGGCAATCTCCAAAACTTAATTGGAGGCTCCCAACAATACCACAAAGCTTCACAAAATGAATTATGCCTTCAAGGTGACCTCAACCGTCTTGGGTGCTCAAACACCCAAGAGTAACAAGATCCGCAAGGAATTAGAGGGGGAATCGAATTCCTCTTGGTTGAAGTACAGATCAAGGCCCTCTCTAGAAAACCCTAGAAGATCAACAAGTTTTGTTGGCTAGGATGAGAGATCGGGCAGAAATGGACCATGGAGCAACAATGAAGTTTAGGGTTGGCAAAAAGGTGAGATTCTTGGGGAAGAAGACCTTCTTTATATAGTTGGGGACAATTCCTACCATTACCCACTCATACAGCCCACACATTAGCCGTACTACTTCAGGGAGCGGTACTACCGCCCATGAGAGGTAATACCATTGCGGCTAGAGAGCAGCAGACCGGGAGGGGAGGCAGTAGAGAGGTAGTCCGGCCGGAGCTGTACTACCGCTGCCAGGAGCAGTACTACTGCCGATAAGGGGTTGTACCGCCTCCTACAGCCGCTCAAGATCCGTTGAGAATCGAGCCCGAGAAAACGTGGGTGTATGTTCCGTGGTAGTAATAAGAGGTACTACCGCTTGGGGAGTTGTACTACCGCTCAGAACTACCGCCAGAAATCACCCAATCTGACATGAAAAGTGACGAGACCCCAAGGCAACAACACTGGCCAAGGGCACTATCACCCGAGAGCGGTCCTACCGCCGACCATGGTGGTATTACCACAGATAAGAGGTAGTATTGGTGCTGATCTTTCCTGGCTAGAGCTAAGGCAAGGTTGGAGATCTAGTGAGGCGGAAAGAAACATGGGTGCAAATAATTGTGTATGTAATGATTCTACCCAAACCTTTTTATGTGGACCCCCTCTTAGTAGTATGGTTTTCCTACGACTCAAGTCCATCGATAGTGAAACACGGGAAAGAAAACCGTATTCACACTAATCCGCCAAGGGGCATGAATCGTCTTGTCAGATATGATGAAATACCTGAAAGGCTTAGTTCGCACGATTAGTCCGCAAATGCATTGCCATCAATCACCAAAACCACTACGGTAGAAATATGCCCTTAGAGCATGGTTAAGTGTTGAGGTTGCAGCAGCACTAAGCATAAATATTTTGGGTGGCTAACTTACGAGTACAATATTAAGATGAGAATCTACATGTAACGGAAGTGAATTTAACATGAGCAAGAAGTGATCCTGAACACCTACTTGTGGTTCAGACATAACCCCATTGCGTTCTCTTCCCGAACTCCCTCGAAAAGAGACGATTACAATTACGCACATGGTTGGTGTATTTTCATTTAGTTTACTTCAAATTTGCTATAACCGGATGTTAAACAATTTCCAAGTTGCCACATAACCGTAGGCACGGCTCTCAGAAAGATTTAGCCATATACGATGTTCCAACTCATCCATCACAAACTAGCCACAAGATGCGTGGAAAACCTCAACCACGAGATAGTCCAAAGTATCCTCGGAATCCCAATGCATGAGACACATGATGAATGTAAAACAAATAGGACAAATGGAAAAACATGAAGGAGGTACTGGGCCGAATGAAAAGAAATATATGCAAAGATGTCAAAGCTAAAATAGGACAGATGGAAAAACACGAAGGAGGTACTGGACCGAATCGCTGGCCATGGTGCAGCCCAGCACATTTTGTTGGCCCAAAGCAGAAGTGTGGATGTTAGGGCAAATAAAATAAAATAACAAAGGCAAAAATAAAATGTGAAGCCAAGGGGATTTTCTCTCAGGATCTCATGCCAAGAACTATTTGTGCTAGCCACTAGGACCTGACATGTTTCCCGTACATAAGGCACTCTATCTTTTCCTAAACCATATATTGGACCGAACCTGAATAGGGGCAACTGGGATTCGAAACACACATCACATGGTTGGGAGGAAGAGGGCACTACCACTCTGCTAGTTCGGTTGTTTGTGAAAGAAGGCAGCAACACAACTGAATTATATATGAGCTTGAGCTCATATGTGTAGGATATGAAGTATGTCTAGAGGGGGTGATTAGACTACTTGACCAAATAAAAACATAGCCTTTCCCCAATTTTAGTTGTGGCTAGTTTTAGCAGTTATTACTAGTCAAGTTCACCCTACGCATGCATATCAAAGAGTATAGCGGCGAAATGTAAAGACATGCCAATGTAATGTAGAGGGTGGGGAAGAAGATCAAATGCAAAGGTTGACACGGCTATTTTTGGCATGGTTCCGATAGGTGGTTCTATCGTACGTCCATGTTACTAGAGACTTCAACCCAGGGAGGGTAACATCTTCAAGAGTCCATGGAAGGAGCCACCCATAAGGGGTCCACGAAGAAGCAGCATTGTCTATTCTACCATGGCTTACGTCAACACATGACTAGCCTCACTCACGGTAGATCTTCACAAAGTAGGCAATCTCCTTGCTCATACAAACTTATTGGTTCAACTCCACAACACGAAGTAGGAGGTTCCCAAGCGATACCTAACCAATCTAGGAAACACCACCCTCCAAAAGGTAATAGATGCGATAGAAATATGAACTCCTTGCTCTTGTGCTTCAAAAGATAGTCTACTCAACACTCAATCACTCTCTGACCGATTTGGCATGCGTACGAGAGATTGATTTTGTGGAAAGCAACTTGGGGAGGCTAGAGATCAAGTTTAAATTGGTTGGATTAGAATCTCTTGATCTCAACACATGAGTAGGTGGCTCTCTCTCATAAAAATGGATCTGGCAAGTGGGTGTGTGTTCTTAGTGCTTCCTCTACAAACGAGAGGAGGTGGAGCGGTATATATAGGCATCCCCCAAAATCCAACCATTAGAACATTATTGCCCAACTCGGAGACACCAAAATAATTCTTGGTGGTACCGAGTTGCACTAAATGTGGAAACTTTTTAATTCTCCGTGAGAGTGTTATATAAATATCGATGCTAGCAATAGGATGACCTAGGGCGGTTTCCAAATATTTGTGAGACTGATTTGAAACTCAGAAATTCCGATTCTTCAAATGTGCTCAACAGAAAGTTGGTCAGTTGCTTTCGGTGGCACCGATATGAAACTTGGTGGTACCGAGAGATTAGGGTTTGGCGAAGGATTTATCACTCGAACAATCGGTAGGGCCGAGTGGGAAAACTTGGTGGCACCGATTTTTCTGTTTTGGCTTGGGACACAGATATCTGTGGGAGAATGACTGGATATTTTTTGTTGCTATTTCTAAGCACTTGAGCAACCAATTCAACATAATACCTCACCCCTTTTAATAGTATTGGCTTTCCGATGGACTCAAGAGTGATTTCTCGCACATGTAAAATGTAGATTCCTCTTGCTTGAAGGTTGAGCAAATCATAGTCCTTTCCTTGCATCAAGGGGTTTCTCCTCACAATTATTTAGCCAATGCATCTTTGAACCTTTGTGAAATATACTTGGATAAGATCATTAGTTCAATGATACATATGTTGTGGTTAATTACCGAAACCAACTTAGGGAGAAATTGTGCTTTCAATCTCCCCCTTTTTGGTAATTGACAACAACGTATAGAGCAAAGCTTTGACAAAATATAAAATCAATGATTAGCATCGTCGCTTTGGGAAGTATGTGAAAAAACAAGAGCTTCCCCTAAATTTTTGCATTTTTTAAATTGCATTTGAATGCAAACGCACAATCGATTAGGATCATGGGACACTCTTCCATGTCACATACATCTTGGTGGTGCGCATAAATGATATGAATGAATAGTAATGCACATTACACCAAAAAAATTAGTGAATGGTCATCATGTAGATAGATTAAAGGTATAGTCTAGTAGCATCAACAATCAAAGTGTATGATCAAACACAACAAATGTTTAAGGTCATCCAAAAGACCAAAAATTTTGTAAAACCAAACGAGAGCAAATAAAATGCAAAGCTCTCTCTCTCCTCTCTCTGTCTCGAAGCCCTAATATATCTATATACTTCTCCCCCTTTGGCAACAAGTTACCAAAAAGTCCGAAGGTCTAGAACTAAGCGTCACTCTGGGCTCGATCTCCTCCGGTGGAAGTCAATGGTGTGGACAAAAGAGCGTCGGCGATGGCTCCTGCGGATGTCCCTGAAGCTGGAGGTGTAGACACTCGAAGTGCTCGAGGTGGAGCTAAAGCTGAAGGAGCTGACGCTTGAGCTGATGAAGTTGGTCCTTCTTCCGGCACTCGCACGGATATTGACCTAGTCTGGGTCGTGAACTAAGTATTCGTGGGAAGAGTTTACTCTTCATCATCACTGGTGGAATGGGGAATCTGCATAGAATCAGCTTCATGCTGGAGCTGCTGAACAGTGGTAGTCAACTCCGTCACCTTAACATCCAGGTCATGGAATTTTGTCTCCACGATACTCTCAAGGACCTTCTGGTTCACCAAGATCTTTGAAATTTCTTCACCATCCCTTGGGTGGTACTGACAAGAAAATACATGTTCTCATCTCTAGTTGTGAGCTATGGAGCTGGTGTTGGAGTATCTCTAGATGCCTCTGCCTCTGCTTCCTCTGTTGACTCTACTACCTCACATGCTGAAGCTGAGCTGGAATGGTTGGGGTCCATCACAACTACATTGTCCTCGAAATCTGGCTGAAGTGGCTCGTGTGGACGATGAGGTTAATATGCATGATTTCCAATCTTGGCATTCATGAGCATCTGAATATAAGGTGTATACCCACAAGATCTCTTCTGATCTATAGAAATCCTCCTGACAATCTCTACTATCAAGTCCATTACTCTAAACCAGGTGTGGGTGTCTCAGTGGTGCCTCTGATCATATTATCATCTCCTCATTTAGGCATCACGTGTGTCTCAAAATGGTTTTCATTGTAGGTATTCCGGCTTGCAAAAAATAGATGGAGCCAAATGTATGTGGCTTAACATACTGATGGGGCACTGGATCGTACATGTTTGACATTGTGTTGTGCTCCATCTTGGATTCTCAGTACACATCCAAATATCCCTCTTGTGCCTTTGGGGAACCAATGATAGAGGCCCACTCATCTATAATAGACTCATACCGATGACCTTTTGTCATCCATACTAGCCTTACATCGGGATAAAAAATGAATAGTTGATTAAAATTGCATGATCATCTCATCATTCGAGGCAGTCATCTCTCTGCCAACAAAATCTTCAATATTAACAAGCCTGAAATTTTCTCACATGTGAGGAAAGTAGTCACCATTGGCCTTGCTATATTCCCAATCAACATATCGCATGTCACTAACTGCAGGACTCTTGTGTGGCAACATTATCTCATAGAAATCTTGTTGCACTCTAGTGTGGAAACAAGGATCAACAGCAGTTCTTCTCCTGATAGCATATGGATCTCAAACCATGATCCCTTCTCTTCTGCATATCCTCAGCAACAGGATGAGCAGCATTGTGCAATGGCAAGTGAGATCTTAATTTTATCAGCATAGATGCATCTTCTTCCTCCTCTTCAGCAAAATCTCTGTATGTAGTGCCTTTATTTTTCTCCGCTGCACATATATCCTTAGTAGTCCTCTTGGGAGCTACTGGCTTCTTCCGTGCTGAAGGTTTGGGTGCGGACTTCTTTGGCATAGCATCAAGCATGAGATTCTTCATCTTAGTAGGAGGGGCATGAGATGGAATCTCTTCCCCCTCTTCCTCAAAAGCTTCTGTTCGTTCTTCGTACATCGATGTTGGCCTTCCAACACATGCACTACTCTCTTCCTGGATCTTTTCTGACTTGGCTTCTTAGCCAGCCTGGAAGAAGGGGCTCGAAGGGTAAGCTTAAATCCTCTCTGAGTAGCCTCTTGAACTCTCACGCATACTCTTTTCTCAAAGTCCTTCTGAGAGTGGTCTTCTCCTTCTGCTTTTGAGGAATAATCTCATGTGGAATAAAATAAGCATCTTCTTCATCTGAATTAATCTTCTTCCTTGACCTAGTAGCTGCCTTGGAAAATCCATGGGAGCTAGGTGTACCAGGGTCAGAAGTTGTCCTATCCGGACTAGTGCATGAATCCATATAAGCACTGGGCTCACTGAAGTTGTTCTGGCCATCCTCTGAACCTGACATACTGACAGACAACCAAGTAGACAGTGAAACTCGGTAAGGCTAAAAAGAACCAATGGGTGGTACCGAGAATGAAAAAACCTCATCAACCCTAGGCTTTGGCGGGACCGAGTTTTTAAGGTCGGTCACACCGAGATGCTTTTAAGAGGTTTTGGAAGTCAGCCCTTGTCGAGATGGATCTCCGAGTGCTCCTCACACGGAGTGTCCCTAAAGTGCTTGCTCAAATTTTGTGATGTAGCATGAATAGAATTTGAGACGAGAAAGCATAGATAGCTAGATAGAGGTACTTAGGCATTCTCTTATGTCTAATTGGCCAAATAAAATAGAAAGACAAAAAACAACAATTGGATATCCAAGAAATGAGAAAAATAGGCATACCAACAAGCTCACACAACAAGATGTCAAATAAAACATGGTGAACATGCACAACCACTCTAGTATCTACCAAGCACTTTGGCGATGACGAAGTCATCTATAGATGAGTATATTGACTTAGGATCAAAGAAAGAGTACTTGATCATAGGGCATACACATCGTTTAAGCACAAGTGGTGTTACCACTTTTACATAAAGCTTTCAGTGTGTTCACATCTTTAAGAGATTCTTATACTCAAGTATTAGACTAAAGCTCCCCCATGATGTGACATCCCCCTAAGAGGGATAAACTAACCTTGTGTTTTGTCGTAGAGGACTTCATGTAGGTGTAGTGGTGGTGGATGATCATTGTTGATGAAGATCATCTTGAGTTGGGAGCAATCCTTGTTGTTTCTTACTCTTATCACCTACATGGGTTACTCCCAAAGCACAAGGAACATATGACAGGATATCTATGGACATGGAATGAAATGCATGTGAGATGATGTCCAAAGATACATTAATTACATTGTCCCTTGCTTACCTTTGAGGGAATGTGTGACTCCTTCAACTAATGCATATGGTTGGAGTTGATTGCATATAGTTCTTGCGAAAATGAATAAGAGTGAATTTCATTGGTGGAGTGATACGTCCATTTTGCATCATGTTTTGTTACTATTAATTTTTAGTGTTTTTATGCGTTCTATCACTTGGTGGAGTAATTCTAATGCCTTTCCTCTCATAATATGCAAGGTTTACATCAAGAGGGAGAATGCCGACAAATGGAATTCTGGACCTGAAAAAGCTACGTCAAAGATACCTATTTCGTACATCTCCAAATGGGCTGGAACATCACGGAGATTTATTTTGGAATAAACAAAAAATACTAGAGGAAAGAAGTAGGAGAGGGGGATAACCGGTGCCCACTAGGCACCAAGGCGCGCCAGCCCACAAGGCACGGCCTAGCGGGTAGTGGCCCCCCTGGCCCACCTCTAGCGCCATCTTCTCGTATAAATTCTCTTTTTAGCTGAAAAAAATCAGGAGAGGACTTTCGGGATGAAGCGCTGCCGTCTCGAGGTGGAACCACGACAGGAGCACTTTTGCCCTCTAGTGGAGCGATTCCGTCGGAGAAACTTCACTCCCGGAGGAGGAGATCAAAGCCATCATTATCACCAACAACCCTCTCATATTGGGGAGGGCAATGTTCATCAACATCTTCATCAGCACCATCTCCTCTCAAAACCCTAGTTCATCTCTTGTGCTCAATCTTGTACCATAACCTCATATTGGTACATGGGGTGTGACTAGTAGTGTTCATTACATCTTGTAGTTGATGCTTCATGGTTTATTTTATGGAAGATCATATGATCAGATCCGATATGCTATTTAATACCTCTCTAATAATGAGAAATTTTATCACTTGTGGGTAGTTACTTTTGTTCTTGAGGCCACGGGAGAAGTCATGTTGCAAGTAGTCATGTGACGTTGATATTCGTTCAATATTTTGATGATGAAAATGGTGTGATTCCCTTAGTGGTGTTATGTAAACATCAACTACATAACACTTCACCATCTTTGGGCCTAAGGGAATGCATTGTAGAGTAGTAATTAAATGGTGGGTTGCGAGAGTGACAGAAACTTTAATCCCAGTTTATGTGATATTCCGTAAGGGGCTGATTTGGATCCCTATGTTTAATGCTATGGTTAGAATTTATAATTAATACTTTTCTCGTGGTTGCGGATGCTTGCGGGAGGGTTAATCATAAGTGGGAGTCTTGTTCAAGTAAGAACACCACCCAAGCACCGTCCACACATATATCAAATTATTATAGTATTGAACACGAATTAACCCGACATGGCGAAAGTGACTAGATAAAATTCCCGTGTGCCCCCAAGAACGCTTTGCCTATTATAAGAAACTATTCCGGCCTATCCTTTGCCATAAAAGTGTTGGGCTATATTGCTGCACCTATTGTTACTATTGCTACTTTTCACTTGTTACAGTTATCTTGCTATCAAACAACTCTTTACTGCTATTTTAGTGCTTGCAAAATTAACTTGTTGAAAACCGCTTGTCATTTGCTTCCGCTCCTTGTTGGGTTTGACATTATTACTTAGTGAAAGGACTACGATTGATCCCCTATACTTTTGGGTCATCAAGACACTTTTCTCGCACCGTTTCCGGGAAATGAAGAGCCTTTGGTAAGTGGAATTTGGTAAGGGAAAAATTATATTACGTGCTCAAATTTGTTGTTACTTGTCACTATGGAAAGTAATCCTTTGAGGGGTTTGTTCGGGGTATCTTCCCCTCAACTGGAAACACCAAGAGTTATCCATCAAGCTGCGAAACCTACTAAAATGTTTATTACAAAATTCCTTCGGGTATGATAGAGAAACTGCTAACTAATCCTTATGCAGGAGATGCAACAAAACATCCCGATATGCACGTAATCGATGTGGATGAAGTTTGTGGATTATTTAAGCTTGCAGGTTTATCCGGAGATCAAGTCAAGAAGAAGGTTTGCCCTTTATCTTGGGGGGGAAAGGCATTGACATAATATAGGATATGTGATGATACAAGATCTTGGAACTGGACTCGATTGCAATTGGAGTTTCACCAAAAAAATTATCCAATGCATCTTGTTCATCGTGATCGGAATTTTATCTATAATTTTTCGCCTCGTGAAGGAGAAAGTATCGCTCTAGATTGGGGGAGGTTGTAGTCAATGTTATATTCATGCCCCAATCATGATCTCCCGATGGAAATTATTATTCATAATTTTTATGCTCAGCTTTCTCGTAATGATCAAACCATGCTCGATACTTCTTGTTGTCCTTCTTTAATGAAGAAGACTATTGAATTCAGGTGGGGTCTTTTGGAAAGAGTTAAACACAACTCTGAAGATTGGGAACTCGACGAAGGTAAAGAGTAGGGTATAAAATTTAGGTTTGATTATCTTAAATCTTTTATGAACATTGATGCTTTCGATGATTTTAGCACTAAATACGGACTTGACTCTGAGATAGTAGCCTCATTATATGAAACTGTTGCTACTAATGTTGATATCCCTGAAGAGAAATGGTTTCAATATCATCCACCTATTAAATCTAAAGTTGAAGAACCAATTAAACTTGAGGACAAAACTATCATTTAAAATGTTGACCCACTTGTGCCTACTGCTTATATTGAGAAACCACATTTCCGTGTTAAGATAAAGGAACATGCTAAAGCTTCAACCGTGGTTAACAAAAGTTATGTTAGAAAAACCAAACCCTCTGAGCAAATAAAGGTAGAACATAGTATTGCTATGGTTAAAGATCTCTTGGTCAATAATATTGTTGGGCATGTTATTTATTTTTGTGATGAAGCTGCTACAATTACCAAACCTGATACTAAAGATAAAAATAGACCCGTTGTTGGCATGCCTGTCATCTTAGTTAAAATAGGAGATCATTTTTATCAGGGTTTATGTGATATGGGTGCTAGTATTAGTGCTATTCCTTTTACCTTATATCAAGAAATTATGCATGAGATAGCACCCGCTGAAATAGAATACATAGATGTTACTATTAAACTTTCTAATAGAGACACCATCACAACACTTGGGATTGTTAGAGACGTTGAAGTCGTCTGCGGAAAAGTAAAATACCCTACTAATTTTCTAGTACTTGGCTCACCACAAGCTGATTTTTTTCCCATAATATTTGGTAGAACCTTCTTGAACACTGTTAATGCTCAAATAGATTGCAAAAAGGAAATTGTCGTTGTTAATTTCGGTGGTATGTCTCATGAGTTTCATAACTCCAAGTTCAGTAAGAAATCCCATGAAAAAGAATTGCCTAGTAAAGATGAAGTAATTGGTCTTACATATATTGCTATTCCTCCTACTGAACCATTAGAACAATATTTGCTAGACCATGAAAATGATATGCATATGCGTGAAAGAAATGAACTAGATAATAAGTGTTGGCGAACGTAGCATGGGAAACAAAAAAATTCCTACGCACACGCAAAACCTATCATGGTGATGATCATCTAAGAGAGGGGAGATCCGATCCACATACCCTTGTAGATCGCTAATCGGGAAGCATTAAGAAACGCGGTTGATGTAGTCGAACGTCTTCGTGATTCGAGTCGCAAGCGTCCCACGAACTCCGTCCTGATCCAGTACCGAACTGACGGCACCTCCGTGTTCAGCACACGCACAGCTCGATGACGATTTCCGCCTTCTAGATCCAGCAAGAGATACGAAGAGGTAGCTGAATACTCCGGCAGCACGACGGCATGGGGGTGATGGTGGTGGAGCTACTCTCACAGGGCTTCGTCATGCCATACCGAACTAGCTACGGGGTGTCACGAAGTGGTGGAGGTAGAGAGCGCTGCACTATGGCTTGGGGTGCCAAAAGCTTCTCTCACATCCACTATATATAGGTGGGAGGGAGGGATGGTGCCCTAGGGAAAAAAACCTAGGGTCGGCCGGCTCAAGAGGAGATGGAGGAGTCGTCCTCCAACACAACTTGGAAGCAGGAGTCCTCCTTCCCCAATTCGTTATGGCCTCCCCTCCTTTCATTTCTCCTTCTTTCGGCCGAAGTGGACTTCTTGGGCTGTCCACCAGCCCACTAAGGGCCGGTGCACCACCCTTGGGCCTCTTTGATTCTCTCCCTGGTGGGTGGCCCCTCCCGGTGGAACTCCGGAACCCATTCGTCACTCCCGGTACTTTACCGGTAATGCCCGAAAACCTTCCGGTAGCCAAATGGGTACTTCCTATATATCAATCTTTGTCTCCGGACCATTCCGGAAACCCGCGTGACGTCTGGGTTCTCATATCTGACTCCGAACAACATTCGGTTACCCACATCAATAATTCAACTATACTGAAACGTCATCGAACCTTAAGTGTGCGGACCCTGCGGGTTCGAGAACTATGTAGACATGACCGAGACACTCTCCAGTCAATATCCGATAGCAGGACCTAGATGCCCATATTGGATCCTACATATTCTACGAAGATCTTATCGGTTGAACCTCTATGTCAAGGATTAAGTTAATCATGTATATGATTCCCTTTGTCCTTCGGTATGTTACTTGCGCGAGATTCAATCGTCGGTATCTCCATACCTATTTCAATCTCCTTCCCGGCAAGTCTCTTTACTCGTTTCGTAATACAAGATCCCATGGCTAACTCTTTAGTCACATTGCTTGCAAGGCTTGTTTATGATGTTGTATTACCGAGTGCGCCCCGAGTTACCTCTCCGTCATACGGAGTGAGAAATCCCAGTCTCGATCCGTGCTAACTCAACGAAGACCTTCGGAGATACCTGTAGAGCACCTTTATAGTCACCTAGTTACTTTGTGATGTTTGATACACACAAGGCATTCCTCCGGTGTCAGTGAGTTACATTATCTCATGGTCATAGGAACATATACTTGATATGCAGAAAACAATAGCAACAAAATGACATGATCACATGCTACATTTATAGTTTGGGTCTTCTCCATCACATCATTCTCCTAATGATGTGATCGCATTATCAACTGACAACACTTGTCTATGGCTAGGAAACCTTAACCATCTTTGATCAACGAGCTAGTCAACTAGAGGCTTACTAGGGACATTGTTTTCTCTATACATCCACACATGTATTTGTGTTTCCATTCAATACAATTATAGCATGGATAATAAATGATTATCTAGAAACAGGAAATATAATAATAACTATTTTAATATTGCCTCTAGGGCATATTTCCAACAGTCTCCCACTTGCACTAGAGTCAATAATCTAGCTGCACATCTCTATGTGATTTACACTGTAATGAATCTAACACCCATATAGTTCTGGTGTTGATCATGTTTTGCTCATGGAAGAGGCTTAGTCAGCGGATCTGCAACATTCACAACCGTGTGCACTTTGCAAATATTTATGTCCTCCTCCTTGATGTAATCGCGGATGACATTGAAGCTTCACTTTCTATGTCTGGTCCTCTTGTGAAACCTTGGTTCATTGGCTAGAGCAATGGCACCAGTGTTGTCATAGAATAGAATTGCTGGATCTAGTGCACTTGGCACAACTCTAAGATCTATCATGAACTACTTCATCCAGACACCTTCTTTAGCCGCCTCTGAGGCAGCTATGTACTCCGCTTCACATGTAGAATCAGCTACGATGCTTTTATTGAAACTGCACCAGCTTACTGCACCCCCATTAAGAATAAATATGTATTCGGTGTGTGACTTAGAGTCATCTGGATCAGTGTCAAAGCTTGCATAAACGTAACCCTTTACGACGAGCTCTTCGTCACCTCCATAAAGAGAACGTTTCCTTATTCCTTTTAAGGAACTTCAGAATATTCTTGATCGCTATCTAGTGCTCCATTCCTAGATTACTTTGAAACGTGTCAGCCATACTTATGGCAACGCTGACATCCGGTCTAGTGCACAACATTTCATACATGGTAGACCCTATGAATGAAGCATAGGGGACGACACTCATCGTTTCTCTATCTTCTGCAGTTACTGGGCATTGAGTCTTACTCAACTTTATACCTTGCAACACAGGCAAGAACCCCTTCTTGGATTGTTCCATTTTGAACTTTTTCAAAATCTTATCAAGGTATGTGCTTTGTGAAAGTCCTATTAGGCGTCTTGATCTATCTCTATAGATCTTAATGTCTAATATGTAAGCAGCTTCTCCCAAGTCCTTCATTGAAAAACTTCTACTCAAGTAATCCTTTACGACTCCCAAAAGTTCTACATTATTTCCAATCAGCAATATGTCATCCACATCTAATATTAGAGAGGCTATAGAGCTCCCACTCACTGTCTTGTAAATACAAGCTTCTCCAAAAACTTGTATAAACCTGAATGCCTTGATCACCTCATCGAAGTGTTAATTACAACTCTGAGATGCTTGCACTGGTCCATAAATGGATCGCTAGAACTTGCACACTTTGTTAGCATTCTCTGGATTGACAAAACCTTCCGGTTGCATCATATACAACTCTTCCTTAAGAAACCCGTTAAGGAACGTTGTTTTGACATCCATCTGCCAAATTTCATAATCGAAAAATGCTACTACCGCTAACATGATTCTGACGGACTTAAGCATCGCTACTGGTGAGAAAGTCTCATCGTAGTCAACTCCTTGAACTTGTGAAAAACCATTTGCCACAAGTCGAGCTTTATAGATGGTCACATTAACGTCCGCGTTCATCTTCTTCTTAAAGATCCATTTGTTCTGAATGGCCTTTCGGCCTTCAGGTAATACTTCCAAAGTCCATACTTTGTTTTCATACATAGATCCTATCTCGGATTTGGAATCTGGGCCCACCATTGCTTCTCCATAGCTCACAGGTTCATTGATGTCTAACAACATGATTGATAAGATAGGATTCTCGTACCACTCAGGAGCGGTACATGCCCTTGTCGACCTTTGAGGTCTGATAGCAACTTGATCTGAAGCTTCATGATCATCATCATTAGCTTCCTCTTCAACTGGTGTAGCCTCGACAGAAACTTCTTTCTGTCCTGTGCCACAATTTTTTTGAAGCAAAGGTTCTACAACCTCATCAAGTTCTATCTTCCTCCCACTCAATTCTTTCGAGAGAAACACTTTCTCAAGAAAAGTTCCATTCTTAGTGACAAACACTTTGCCCTCGGATCTGAGATAGAAGGTATACCCAACTGTCTCTCTTGGGTAACCTATGAAGATGCACTTTTCCGCTCTGGATTCCAGCTTCTCACGCTGAAGCTTTTTGACATAAGCATCACATCTCCAAACTTTAAGGAATGACAACTTTGGCTTCTTTCCATACCATAGTTCATATGGTGTCGTCTCAACTGATTTTGATGGTGCCCTATTTAAAGTGAGTGCAGCTGTCTCCAATGCATAGCCCCAAAACAATAACGGCAAATTGGTAAGAGACATCATAGAACACACCATATCTAATAAAGTACGATTACGACGTTCGGACACACCATTACACTGTGATGTTCCACGCTGTGTGAGCTGTGAAACAATTCCACATTGTCTTAAGTGAGCACCAAACTCGTAACTCAAATACTCACCTCCTCGATCAGATCGTAGGAATTTGATCTTCTTATTATGATGATTTTCAACTTAACTCTGAAATTGCTTGAACTTTTCAAATGTTTCACGCTTGTTCTTCATTAAGTAAATATTACCATATCTACTCAAATCATCAGTGAAAGTGAGAAAATAACGATATCCACCACGCACCTCTATGCTCATCGGTCCGCCCACATCAGTATGTATGCTCTCCAACAAGTCACTTGCATGCTCCATTGTTTCAGAGAACGGAGTCTTAGTCATCTTGCCCATGAGACATGGTTTGCATGTGTCAAGTGATTCAAAGTCAAGTGACTCCAAAAGTCCATCAGCATGGAGTTTCTTCATGCGTTTTACACCAATATGACCTAACCGGCTGTGCCACAAGAAAGTGGCGCTATCATTATCAATTCTACATCTTTTGGTCTCAATCTTATGTATATGTGTATCATCACTATCGAGATTCAACATGAATAAACCCCTCACATTGGGTGCATGACCATAAAAGATATTACTCATATAAATAGAACAACCATTATTTTCTGATTTAGATGAGAAACCATCTCGCAATAAACAAGATCCAAATATAATGTTCATGCTTAACGCAGGCACTAAATAACATTTATTCAGGTTCATCACTAATCCCGATGGTAACTGAAGTGAGATCGTGCCGACGGCGATCGCATCAACCTTGGAATCATTTCCCCCGCGCATCGTCACTTCATCCTTCGCCAACCTTTGTTTATTCCACAGTTCCTGTTTCGAGTCACAAATGTGAGCAGTAGAACCGGTATCAAATACCTAGTCACTACTACGAGAGCTGGTAAGGTACACATCAATAACATGTATATCAAATATACCTTGTTTGGCGTTGGCCGCCTTCTTATCGGCCAGATACTTGGGGCAGTTTCGCTTCCACTGACCAGTCCCCTTGCAATAATAACACTTAATTTCCGGCTTGGGTCCAGCCTTGGGTTTCTTCGTCGGAGCGGCAACAGACTTGCCACTCTTCTTGGAGTTACACTTATCGCCCTTGCCATTTTTCTTGAAACTAGTGGTCTTATTGACCATCAACACTTGATGTTCTTTCTGGATTTCTGACTCAGCGACTTTCAGCTTTGCAAACAGCTTGGCGAGTGAATTATTCATCCCTTGCATGTTATAGTTCAACATAATTCTCTTATAACTAGGTGGTAGTGACTGAAGAACTCTGTCGGTGATAGCCTCTTGTGGGAGAGCAATCTCCAGCTCACCTAGATGGTTAGAGTACCCAGACATTCTGAGTATATGTTCACTGCCAGACCCGTTATCCTCCATTTTGCAAGCATAGAACTTATCAGAGGTTTCATACCTCTCGATCTTGGCATTTGTCTCAAAGACAAACTTCAATTCCTGGAACATCTCATATGCTCCATGACGTACAAAACGTCTTTGAAGTCTCGGTTCTAAGCCATACAAAACTTCACATTGAACTAATGAGTAGTCATCCTTACACGACTGCCAAGCGTTCATAACGTCTTGGGTCACCTTCCGAGTGGTGCATCAGCTAGCGTTGCATCAAGGAGATATTGCTTTTGGGCAGCCATGAGGATCAGCCTCAGATTACGGGCCCACTCAACAAAGTTGCTTCCATCATCTTTCAGCTTAGCTTTCCCTAGGAAGGCATTAAAATTCAAGGTTGCTACTACACGAGCCATTGATCTACAACATAAAATTTTGCAAATATTACTTAGATATTCTGCAAGATTTATAATTGAGTTTAGCTAATCATATTACTAATAAACTCCCACTCAAATTGACATCCCTCTAGTCATTCGAGTGTTGCATGATCCAAATTCACTAACTCAGGTCCTATCATCACGTGAGTTGAGTTTAGTTTCAATGGTGAACATCTCCATGTTGATCATATCAACTATATGATTCATGCTCGATGTTTCAGTCTCTTGTGTTCAAGGGACATGTTTGTACATGCTAGGCTCGTCAAGTTTAACCAGAGTGTTCCGCGTCTGCAACTGTTTTGCACCCGTTGTATGTGAACGTAGAGTCTATCACACCCGATCATCACGTGGTGTCTCGCAACGACGATCTGTCGCAATGGTGCACAGTCGGGGAGAACACAATTTTATCTTGAAAATTTAGTGAGAGATCACCTTATAATGCTACCGTCCTAAGAAAAATAAGGTGCATAAAAGGATAAACATCACAAGCAAATCATAAGTGACATGATATGGCCATGAACTTATGCTTCTTGATCTCCATCACCAAAGCACCGGCATGATCTCCATCATCATCGGCGCCACACCATGATCTCCATCATCGTGCTACCATCAAGGTTGTCGCGCTAACTATGTTGTTACTACTAAAACTACTACTAGCGATTAATCAAAGCATTACCAAGCGCAAAATAATTAAAGACAACCCTATGGCTCCTACCGGTTGTCGTAGCATCGACGTGCAAGTCGATATTTTAACTATTACAACATGATCATCTCATACATCCAATATTCCATATCATGTCTTTGGCCATATCACATCACATGCATACCATACAAAAACAAGTTAGACGTCCTCTAATTTGTTGTTGCAAATTTTATGTGGCTACTATGGGTATCTAGTATGATCGCATCATACTTATGCAAAGCCACAATGGTGATATGCAAATTTCTATTTAACCTTGTCCAAGGACCGCCTCAATCAAATCCAATTCAACTAATGTTGAAGAAACAAACACCCACCATTCATCTTTGTGCAACAAGTTTCACGTTAGTCGATGAAACCGGTCACTCGTAAGCGTACGATTAATGTTGGTCCGGGCCGCTTCAATCCAACAATACTACTGAATCAAGAAAAGACTAAGGAGGGCAGCAAATTGAACATCAATGCCCACAAACTCATTTGTGTTCTACTCGAGATATCATATACGCATGAACCTAGCTCATGATGCCACTATTGGGGAACGTAGCATGGGAAACAAAAAATTTCTTATGCACAGGCAAAACCTATCATGGTGATGGTCATGTACGAGAGGGGAGATCGGATCCACACCCTTGTAGATTGCTAAGCGGGAAGCGTTAAGAAACGAGGTTGATGTAGTCTAACATCTTCGCGATCCGAATCACAAGCGTCCCACGAACTCCGTCCCGATCTAGTACCAAACGGACGACACCTCCACGTTCATCACACGTACAACTCGATGACAATCTCTGCCTTCTTGGTCCAGCAACAAAGACAAAGAGGTAGCTGAATTATCCGGCAACACAATGGCATGGCGGTGATGGTGGTGCAGCTACTCCGGCTGGGCTTCGCCATGCCGTATTGAACTAGCTAGGTGGTTTCACAAAGTGGTGGAGGGAGAGAGGGCTGCACTATGGCTTGGGGTGCCAAAAGCTTCTCTCACATCCATTATATATAGGTGGGAGGGAGGGGTGGCACCCTAGGGGGAAAAACCTAGGGTCGGCTGGCGAAGAGAAGAGAGAGGAGTCCTCCAACACAACTTGGAAGGAGGAGTTCTCCTTCCCCAATTCGGTTTGGCCTCCTCTCCTTTACTTTCTCCTTCTTTCGGCCGAAGTGGCCTTCTTGGGATGGCCACCAGCCCACTAAGGGCTGGTGCGCCACCTTTGGGCCCCTTTGGTTCTCTCCCGGGTGGGTGGCCCCTCCCGATGGAACTCCGGAACCCATTCGTCACTCCTGTACTTTACCGGTAATGCTAGAAAATGTTCCGGTGGTCAAATGGATACTTCCTATATATCAATCTTCATTCTCGGACCATTCCGGAAACCCTCTTGACGTCCGAGATCTCATCCGGGACTCCTAACAACATTAGGTTACCAACATCAATAATTCAACTATACCGAAACGTCACTAAACCTTAAGTGTGCAGACCCTCGGGCTCAAGAACTATGTAGACATGACCGAGACACCCTCCGGTCAATATCTAATGGTGGGACCTAGATGCCCATACTGGATCCTACATATTCTACGAAGATCTTATCCATTGAACTTCTATGACAAGGATTCAGTTAATCCCGTATATCATTCCCTATGTCCTTCGGTATGTTAATTGCCCGAGATTCGATCGTCGGTATCTCCATACCTATTTCAATCTTGTTATCGGCAAGTCTCTTTACTCATTCCATAATACAAGATCCCATGTCTAACTCTTTAGTCAGATTCCTTGCAAGGCTTGTTTATGATGTTGTATTACCAAGTGGGCCCCGAGATACCTCTCCATCATACGGAGTGACAAATCCCATTCTCGATACATGCTAACTCAATGGACACCTTCGCAGATACCTGTAGAGCACCTTTATAGTCACCCAGTTACGTTGCGACATTTGATACACACAAGGCATTCCTCCGGTGTCAGTGAGTTACATGATCTCATGGTCATAGGAATGTATGCTTGACATGTAGAAAACAATAGCAACAAAATGACACGATCACATGCTACATTTACAGTTTGGGTCTTGTCAATCACATCAGTCTTCTAACGATGTGACCCCGTTATCAACTGACAACACTTTTCTATGGCTAGGGAACCTTAACCATCTTTGATCAACAAGCTAGTCAACAAGAGGCTCACTACGGACATTGTTTTGTCTATACATCCACACATGTATTTGTTTTCCATTTAATACGATTATAGCATGGATAATAAATGATTATCTTTAAATAGGAAATATAAAAATAACTATTTTGTTATTGCCTCTAGGGCATATTTCCAACAATAAGTTATTTGACCAAAAGCATATCCTTATTCACAACTTGCATGTTGATACTCAAGGAGGTCCTCCTCCACCCAAGGGGGGTCCTGTGTTTCAACTAAAGCAATTACGTGACACTTTGAAATATGCTTATCTTGATGAAAACAAGATATATCCTGTTATTCTCAGTGCAAACCTTAGAGAGCATGAAGAAGAAAGATTGTAAAAAAATTAAGGCAACATCGAGCTCCTATTGGGTATACTTTTGATGAGTTTAAGGACATTAATCCCACTCTCTGTCAGCACAAGATAAATAGGGAACGAGATGCTAAACCCGTTGTTGATCACCAACGAAGACTGAATTGCACAATGGAAGAAGTGGTAAGAAATGAAATACCAAAGCTTGTGGAAGCGGGTATAATTTATCCCATAGCTGATAGTAGATGGGTAAGTCCCATTCATTGCGCTCGTAAGAGAGGAGGTATTACTATTGTTCCTAATGATAAAAATGAACTTGTTACACAAAGAATTGTGACTGGCTATAGAATGGTAATTAATTTTAGAAAATTAAACAAAGCTACTAGAAAAGATCATTATCCTTTACCTTTCATAGACCAAATGCTAGAAATATTATCAAAGCAAACACATTTTTTGCTTTCTGGATGGTTATTCTGGTTTCTCTCAAATACCTGTGTCACAACCTGATCAAGAGAAAACCATCTTTAATTGTCCTTTTGGAACCTATGCTTATGGACGTATACATTTTGGATTATGCAATGCACCTGCTACCTTTTAAAGATGTATGACTTCTATATTCTCTGATTTTTGTGAAAATATTGTTGAAGTTTTCATGGATGATTTTTTCGTTTATGGAACTTCTTTTGATGATTTCTTAATCAACCTTGATCGATTTTTGTAGAGATGTGAGCAAACTAACCTTGTCTTGAATTCGGAGAAGTGCCACTTTATGGTAAATGAAGGTATTGTCTTGGGTCATAAAATTTCTGAGCGAGGTATTGAGGTGGATAAGGCTAAAGTTGATGCAATTGATAAGCTACCATGTCCTAAAGATATTAAAGGTATGTGTAGCTTCCTTGGTCATGATGGTTTCTATAGGAGGTTTATTAAAGACTTATCTACAATTTCTAGGCCTCTTACTAATTTATTACAAAAGGATGCTCCTTTAATTTTTTTATGATGACTATGTAGAAGCCTTTGAAACACCTAACAAAGCCTGAACTTTTGCACCTATTGTTCAACCACCTAATTGGAAATTGCCTTTTGAAATTACGTGTGACTGTAGCAATTATGTTGTGGGTGCTCTTCTAGGACAAGGAGTTGATAAGAAATTAAATTTTATCCATTATGCTAGTAAAACGTTAGATAGTGCCCAAAGAAATTACGCTACTACTGAAAAATAATTCTTAGCACTTGTATTTCCTTGTGATAAATTCAAATCTTACATTGTTGATTCTAAAGTAATTATTCACATTGATCATGTTGCTATTAAATATCTTATGGAAAATAAATATGGTAAGCCTAGACTTATTAGGTGGGTTCTTTTGCTACGAGAATTTGATTTGCATATCATTGATAGGAAAGCATGTGAGAACCCCGTAGCTGATAACTAGTCTAGGTTAGAAAATGTTCTTGATGACCCACTACCTATTGATGATAGTTTCCCTCATGAACAACTAGCTATGGTCAATGTTTCCCATAACACACCCTCGTTTTCTCATTATGCTAAATACATACCACCTAGTTTCACCTATCAGGAAAAAAAACTTATTTGATTTGAGACATTACTTTTGGGGCGACCACATCTTTATAAAGAGGGAGTAGATGGTAATATTAGACATTGTATACCTGAGCATGAACAGGGACAAATCCTTCAGAACTACCACTCTAAGGCTTATGGAGGACACCATGTGGGATATAGAACTTCACATAGGGTATTACATTCTGGATTTTATTGTCCTACTCTTTTCATATATGGTCGTAAGTTTGTCCTCTCTTATGATGAATGTCAAAGAATTGGTAATATTAGTAGACGTCAGGAAATTCCTATGAATTATTCACTTGTTATTGAACCATTTGAAGTTTGGGGATTTGATTATATGGGACCTTTCCTTCCTCTAATGGGTGTACACATATTTTGGTTGCCGTTGATTATGTCGCTAAATGGGTAGAAACTATTCCAACCAATAGTGTTGATCATAACACCTATATTAAAATGCTTCAAGAAGTTATTTTCCCATGTTTTGGAGTCCCTAGATACTTAATGACTCATGGTGGTTCCCATTTTATTCATGGTGTTTTGCGTAAGTTGCTTGCTAGATATGATGTTAACCATAAAATTCCATCTCCCTATCATCCTCAATCTAGTGGTCAAGTAGAATTAACCAATAGAGAAATAAAATTAATATTGCAAAAGACTGTCAATAGGTCCCAAAAGATTTGGTCTAAGAAATTAGATGATGCATTGTGGGCCTACAAAACAGCTTATAAAAATCCTATGGGTATGTCTCCTTATAAAATGGTTTATGGGAAAGCATGTCATTTACCTCTCGAGTTAGAACATCAATCTTATTGGGCAATTAAAGAACTCCACTATGATTTCAAACTTGTTGGTGAAAAGAGGTTATTTGATATTTGCTCATTAGATGAATGGAGAACCCCAGCTTATGAAAATGCCAAACAATTCAAAGAAAAACTTAAAAGATGGCATGACAAAAGACTCCAAAAGCGAGAATCCTAAGTTTGTGAATATGTTCTATTATAAAATTCTCATCTTAGATTTTTTTGTAGGAAAACATCTCTCCAAATGGGAAGCCCATATATCATCGAAGAAGTTTACCGGTCTAGAGCTATTAAGATGAATAATCCAGAACGCACTAACCCAAAGGTGGTCAATCGACTAAGGATAAAGCACTCTATTTCAGGTACACCAATTAATGTTGAAACAAATATTATCCAAACCATGCCCAGGAGGAGCACATTAATGAGACCTTCCAGAACACTCCAGAACCCTTAAAAGGAGGAGGTATGTGATACGGTCAGTAAACGGACTCTAAAAAAACTACAGAAATCTTTTCTGTCAGTTTTGGAATTTTAGAAGAATTAGAAAAATGATATACACATGGGAAGGAAACCCAGGTGCCCAATAGGCACGAGGGCGCACCAGCCCCCTACCCCCCTGGCGCAGCCTGGTGGCTAGTGGGCCCCTCGGGCACCTTCCTGGCTCCTTTTTCTTGTGGGACACATATTTCCTTGTATAAAAATTATCTATACATATCTTGATGATTTGACCCCTGTCCCACGGGAAATTCCTATGTTCTTGTTTTGTGTTGTTTTCCTGGCAGATGTGGAATTATGTCGTCTCAAGATTGGGAGGGAGAGAGCTATGTCACTGAATACATCATGAACCCTAAGGTCTACACCGAGGTGGATCGCTACGGTTGTACTATGGAGGAGGAGCAAGACCAAGATATGAAGGAAACAAACGAGGATAGCTCCGAGGAAGTGGATGATCCACTACCTCAACCCAGAGATATGCATGTGGAATTCAAGAAGTGAAGCCTCCCCAACAATTACAAACCCTTATGTGAAAAGATATTAAAGCTGGACTTGGAAAATGAGGATCTGAGGGAGGGTAATTTTAGCCTCAGACACAAGTTGGAAAAGAAAAATGATGCACCACCACCACCTCCATCTTCATCACCAAAGAAGGTGACTTGAGTATACGGGTATGGGCACTCCCCTTGGCTTGTGACAAGCTTGGAGGGCATGCCCCAGTATCGTATCACCATCACTCTTATTATCTTTATACATCTTAGTTTGATCTTCAGCTATTTCGTGATTTAGTCAAATAAAAGTTTAGTTCGATCCATCTTTTCGAGTGCTAGTTTCTTGATCTATCTATCTATTTATGTAATCGAGTGAGAGTTATATAATAAAGATTAGTTTGAGTTTTGCTTCTTTACTTTCTTGCTACAATCAAAATAAAGGAAAATAATGAAAAATATCTTATCCTACTCTTATAGTAAGTAGTGACACCTCATAAGGAAAAGTATAATTAGTTGAATTTGTTGAAGATTGACAAACATAGCGTTGGTCGGTAATGCAACACATGAAACAATTAACTACGGAAGAGAAGATTTACATGCAAATACACTATCCTTGACATCTTTTGTAATTATGAGCCCCCATTAATTATAGTATGCAAAAATTGTTGACATTGGACAATGAAGCAATGTAATGATTTATGTTTGTTCACATTCACATAGAAGTTATATTGTTATAGATCCTCTAACATGTGGTGCTTCCCCAATATATTTGCTAGCCAAAACTCCGCACTAAGTAGAGATACTACTTGTGCATACAAAACCTTACACCCAAATCCATTTTTTAAGAGTCCACCATACCTACCTATGGATTAAGTAAGATCCTTCAAGTAAGTTGTCGTCGGTGCACAAAGCAATAAAAATTGCTTCGAAACATGTCTGATCATTTAGTGTAAGGGAAACTAAGTGTTGTACAAACTTATCATGGTGATAATAAAAGAGATGAACCGCATAATAAAGGTGGCCATCTCTAGGGGCAATATAACGTAACATTCCTTTGCACTAAGAGATTTCACGTACAACCAAAAAAACGCATGACACCACTACTTCCCTCTTCGAAGGGCCTATCTTTTACTTTTATGCGAAAGTCAAAGTATCATGCTCTACTACTTTTTATTTTTCTCCTTTTCAAGCATCATGTGGTGGGGAAATATCTAAGCATTTATATCCGGTTGAATGTGAATGGACATGAGTTAATATTGTTGAAATCAACCTTGAGGTGAATATGTTGGGAGGTGACACTTTAAGCCCCTTTCTTTCTACGTGGCCGGTTGTAACCTTTTGCTCATATGTATGCGATGAGTGTTAGCAATCATATAATACTAAACGATGGTTGAGTATGTAGACTTTCTTAAAATCTCCGATATGTGACCCTTCCTGAAAATATGATGAATTGTGTTGCAAAGTTAACTGAAAACATAGTTTGTTAGTTTTCAACAGAGTCTTAATTACCTCTTGTAGTTGATGCTTCATGGTTTATTTGGTGGAAGATCATATTTTCTTATCCAATATGCTATTTAACACCTCTCTAATCACGAGAATTTTTATCATTTGTGAGTAGTTACTTTTGTTCTTGAGGCCACGGGAAAAGTCGTGTTGCAAGTAGTCATGTCAAGTTGATACTCGTTCGATATTTTGATGGTGTCAATGTTGTGATTCCTTTAGTGGTGTTATGTGAATGTCGACTACACAACACTTCACCTTCTTTGGGCCTAAGGGGGTGCATTTTGGAGTAGTAATTAGATGGTGGATTGCGAGAGTAACAGAAATTAAAACCCTAGTTTATGCGCTCCTCCGTAAGGGGCTGATTTGGATCCCTTTGTTTAATGCTATGGTTAGAATTTATTCTTAATACTTTTCTCGTAGTTGTTGATGCTTGCGGGAGTGTTAATCATAAGTGGGAGGCTTGTTCTAGTAAGAACAACACCCAAGCACCGGTCCACCCTCATTATCAAAGTACCGAATGTGAATTAACCTCACATGACGAAAGTGACTAGATGAAATTCCAGTGTGCCCTCAAGAATGATTTGCCTATTATAAAAACTATTCTAGCATGTCCTTTGACACAAAAGTATTGGGCTATCTTTCTTCACCTATTACTACTATTGCTATTTTTCACTTGTTACAATAATCTTGCTATCAAACAACTTATTACCACTATTTTAGTGCTTGTAGAAATTACCTTCCTACAAACCGCTTGTCATTTCCTTCCGCTCCTTGTTGGGTTCGACACTATGACTTATCGAAAGCACTATGATTGATCCCCCATACTTGTGGGTCACCAAGACTGTCATCCCTCAAGAACTTATCTAGTTCTTCTTCTTGGGGACCCACATCAACTTGATGGGGATCCTATGAGTTGTGGTAGCACTAGATGAAGTAGAGTTAGTAGTGTCCTTGGGAATCCATTTGACCTTGGCTTGGGGTTCTTCCTCAGATGAGTCAATCTCCTCTTGAAGCTTGCCCTTGCCCTTGTGCACTTTTTGTATAAGGTCATCTTGAGAGCTTGTTCCCTTGGCGAGAGTAGGATCATACTTCTCCATTTGAGCAACAAACTTCGGGATATGATATTGACCTTCATCCCATTCAACTCTGTTGGCATTGAAGTACCAAAGACCTTGCTTCTTCCGATGTCCTCCTTGCTTGCGCACAAATTCCTCGAATTGCTTATTCTCGCAAGACTCTTGAAGACACCTCTCTCCATAATTCCTTTCAGTAAATCGTTTTCTTGCTCAAGTGTAACTTGGCTAAGAGAATCATTAGTGGAATCAAGAGAGCTACTAGCAACAACATCATTTGATTTAACTTCACCATTGATATTACTAGATGAAGAAACTTTCTCGCCTTGTTGCTAGTGTTCTTAGGTTTAACTTGTGGAACAAAAGTAGACAAGAGTAAACATTTGGCTAGATAAGAAGAACTCTTCTTTCGAAGATCATCATTGATTTATTTTATAAACTCATGCACTTGGTCTAAATTTAGGTTCTCGAAGCACAGCTTCTCATGAGTTCTTGCAATCTCTCTATCATCCTCTAGAGTAATTTCATGAGCTAACTTAAGAGTGTTTAATTCTTTAGTTAGTCGTTCAATCTCTTTCTTATCATCATCATTCGACTTCTCTTGACTAGCATGATTATTATCAACTTCATTTTCAATGTTATCACTAGTCTTATCAAAGAGTAAGTCATCTTCTCTTAAGAACTCATCCTCATTACTATCAAAGTCAAAATACTCGGAGTGTAATACCTTGTAGCCTTTTGCTATGAAGCAGTTTCCAATTCTTTCATTTGGCGAATCAAATAAGTCGTAGGAGTTGGAGGAAACGAGTGTAAGACTGGTAACACCTTCATCTTGACTATAATCGGAGTCGGAGTGGTGGCTTCTCGTAGATTGGTTGTCGGACTCGGAGCGGGATGCCCATTCACCAACGCGATCTTGATGTGTTCTTCTTGAGCTGCTCTTGGTGTACTTGTCCTTCTTCTCTGATTCCTTGCCTCTTCGGGAGTGTCTTCATTCATAATGATCTCCCCTACTCCTTCTCTCCCTATGAGGTGACTCATCTCTTGATCTCCGTCTTCTAGGTAACTCTTCTCTTCATTTGTGGGGAGCTGAGAACTCATTGGAATAGTGTCCGAACTTTCCACAATTGTAGAAGTTTCGGTCATGAGTAGATGACCGCTCCTCTTCGGATCTTGAGTTGAGCTTCTCTATTTTCCTCTACTCTTGTAGAACTTGTTGAATTTTATGAACATGATGCTTATCTCTTCATCGGTAACAAGGTTGTCATTTGAAGTAGCGAGAGCATCACTTGAAGTTTTGTAAGCACCGCTTGACTTGTCGTGAAACTCATCTTTGTCCTTGAGTGACATTTCATGAGAAACAATCCTTCCAATGACTTTCGTTGGCTTGAAGCTTTGTAAGCACCGCTTGACTTGTCGTGAAACTCGTAGTTTGGCCTCATTTGGACCAATGTGCACACGGTGTCGTATCTTCCATCCAAATCTCCAAGTATCTTCTTGATGATGAATTTGTGAGTCATCTCTTCGCTTCCTAAGCCGACAATCTCATTTGTGATGAGAGCTAGCTTAGAGTACATCTTAGTGAGTCCTTCAGCATCCTTCATCTTGAACTTATCAAGCTGACTTTGAAGTACATCCAACTTAGATTCCTTACAGATTCAGTACCTTCGTGCATATCAACCAAAGTATCCCAAATTTCCTTTGCATTCTCAAGGCGGCTGATTTTATTGAATTCTTCGAGGCACAAGCAGTTGAATAGGATGTCACCGGCTTGAGCATTGTATTGCAACATCTTCAATTCTTCCACTATTGCATCACGACCCGATTCTCTTCCTTCTCCAACGAAATCACCTTGCACACCAACACGAACAATAGCCAAAATGGCAGGGTCATGACCAAGAATATGCATTTTCATCTTGTGCTTCCTACTAGAAAAGTTTGTACCATCAAAATATGGACCTGTGCGGTAATAATTTGCCTCAGTAGAAGCCATATTCTCCTAGGTTGTGAAGCCAATGCAATGGGGACCAAACCTCTCATACCACTTGTAGGATCCGAAGTATGTCTAGAGGGGGTGATTAGCCTTTTCCCAATTTTAGTTGTGGGCCAGTTCTAGCAATTATGACTAGTCAAGTAAACCCTACACATGCATTAGAGTATAGCAGCGGAATGTCAAGGCATGCAAATGTAATGTACAAGGTAGGGAAAGAAGATCAAATGTAATGGTTGACACGGTGATTTTTTGGCGCGGTTCCGATAGGTGGTGCTTCGTATGTACACGTTAGTGGAGAATTCAACCCACGAAGGGTAACGGCTATGAGAGTCCACGGAGGGCTCCACCCACAAGGGGTCCACAAAGAAGCGGCCTTGTCTATTCCACCATAGCTTACGTCCACACAGGACTAGCCTCACTCACGGTAGATCTTCACGAAGTAGGTGATCTCATTGCACATACAAACTTCTTGGTTCAACTCCACAACACGAAGTAGGAGGCTTCCAAGCGATACCTAACCAATCTAGGAGGCACCACCCTCCAAAAGGTAATAGATGCAAGAGAACTATAAACTCCTTGTTCTTGTGCTTCAAAATATAGTCTCCACAACAATCAATCACTCTCTCACAGATTTGGCATGGGTAGGAGAGATTGATTTTGTGGAAAGCAACTTGGCGAGGCTAGAGATCAAGTTTCAAATTGTTGGATTGGAATATCTTTAACTCAACACATGAGTAGGTGGCTCTCTCTCTGAGAAATGGATCCAACAAGTGGGTTTGTGTTCTAAGTGCTTCCTCTGCAAATGAGAGGTGATTCAGGGGTATATATAGGCGTCCCCCGAAATCCAACTGTTACAACATTATTGCCCAACTCGGTGACACCGAACTGAATGTCGGTGGTATCGATTTGCACTAAATATGGAAAATTTTGAATTCCCGGTGAGACCAATATGTAAATCTCGGTGGTACCGATACGATGACCTAGGGCAGTTTCCAAATCTCGTTGAGATCAATTTCAAAATCGAAAATTCCAATTCTTGAAATCTTCTCAACAAAAAGTTGGTCACATGCTTTGAGTAGCACCGAAAAGAAACTTGGTGGTACCGAGAGATTACGGTTTGGCAAAGGATGTGTCACTCGAAAAATAAGTAGGGCCGAGTGGGAAAACTTCATGGCACCGATTTTTCTGTTTTAGCTTGGGACATAGATATTTGTAGGAGAATGACTGAATATTGTTGGTGGCAAGCTCTAAGCACTTGAGCAACTAATTCATCATAATACCTCACCCCATTTTAATAGTATATACTTTCCTATGTAATCAAAAGTGATTTCTTACAAATGTAAAATGTAGTGTCCTCTTGATTGCAGATTGAGCCAATCCTATTCCTTTCCTTGCATCAAGGGGTTTCTCCTTACAATCCTTTAGGCAACACAACTTCAAACTTTTCTGAAATATAGTTGAATAAGATCATTAGTTCAATGATACATATGTTGTGATTAATTACCAAAACCACCTTAGGGAGCAATTGTTCTTTCAATATGATCCCCACATCCTTCGGGTGGAGGCTTGCAATGCTAACCAGTTCATCTCATCTCTTTTGCCGATGTTGGAGATGATTCAGCAGAGATGAACCATCACTGTTGTCGGTGTTTACTCACGACATCAGCCATGGGTAGGCTAAACATGAGTGGTGGGAACCGAAAGGACACCAACGGGCTCCGGGAACGGGATTGGTACAAGCGAGAGAGACGCACGATGTACCCAGGTTCAGGTCTCTCTGTAGAGATAACACCCCTAGTCCCGCTGGAATGGTTGATGCACCAAAGGAATTATAGTGTGCTCCTTGAACTGTTCGACGGAGGAGGAGGAAGGAGCTGCCGGCTCGCGTCTACCTCTCCTGTATGGGTGGGTGTGAGCAGTTTACCGACCCTCTGCATGGAGGGGGATTTGTGGGTTTTATAGACGAACCCACCGACCTACAATATGGATAAAAATACAAAAGAGGGGCCCGCCTGGAAGCCTCGCCGGCTGGCTATGGGGCCAACAATAGTCTGTTCTTGTCGTTGGAGGGGCCCGCCGGCTGCGAGGTCCCATCTGGCCATGGGACCCGCCGGTTAGCCAATGGAGCTCTCACATAAGGCCGACGCAGGACGCGTGTAGTACGTCCGGCGTCGTCTTGCGATATTCGTCATGGGACGCCAGTACGGTCGTCTGCACTATTACCATGCCAAGCTTGGTAATGGAGTGGGTGCCGACGAGCCTATACTATGCTAGTTTGACGGATCGGAGTCAACCTAGGTCAGCGACATGGCCGCTGACACTGTATTAGCCGTGCGCCTCAATCTTCTACTTGTGCTGATGTGTGTCCACCTTTATTCATAGAGTCCAGTCCCAGCCTAGGGTTGGATGTGACTAGGGCTGCCTAGCCGGCTAGCGGTCTCGCTAGCCGGCCCTGAAGTTGTCATCTCGCTCCTAGCAGGTAGGCGCTTCCCAGCCAGCCAGTAGGGAATGTCGTCTCCTCCCAAGCCGGCGAGAGCTCTCCAGTCGGCCAGGAAGGATTGTCGTCTCGCTCCAAACCGGCCAGAGCTTTCCAGACGGCCAAGAAGAGTTGACCGTCTAGAAGAAGCTGATGCTTCCCTTTACTCTTGGATGCAAAGGAGTAGGCTCAATGAGCCTACCCCGGGGTTATCCCCCCGTCAGTAGTCCCCGCAGCAGGGGAGGTCTACCACCTCAAAGCGGGAGGCCTCACCGGCTTGAGTTCCTCACTGATGCTCTTCATAGGTTGCTTGTTGCAGGAGGAGCCAGATCAGAAGTCGGCTTGCTTCCAACAGATGCCTCGGCTTCGCCGCAAGCAGCGCTGTTGTGCCGCGTGCCAGGCCCTAGGTCCGACGCTATGATTAACTGTATAGGTGACGAGACGGGGCCTGTGCCCTGGGTCCCGCCATGATGCCTCCTCGGCCCTCGCGCGCGTGGATCCTCTACGGATTGCTTCTGCGATGGTTGGGTTCCGTTGGGCGTAAATGCCGCGTAATAATCAGAGGAGGCGGGAGGAATGCCCACCGGATCCCCACCCCACAATCTCTCGTGGGGGTTTAAATGGGATGCGAGGGCATCTAGGAGGCCATTCACCCCCTTCTCGCCCCGCACCAACGCCCCTTCCTTCCCTGATCCAGAGAAAGAAGAGCACTACATCGCCTTCACCACCGCTCGAGCCATCGCTGCCGGCCTCCACCAGGATCGTCTTAGCCTCCGCCGCCACCCACCATGTCCAGCGGTGCCCCTAAAAAGGGACAGTTCCGATGCGCTTGGGTGTGCAGCGACATCAGCGATGGGATAATAGACGCGCTCCGCCACCGCCGCATGCTTCCTCCGGCAAACCTTGTGGCGACGCGGGTTCCCGGCGCTGAAGCAGCCCCGACCCCCGCGAAGGGCGAGGTGGTAGTGTTCGAAGAACACTTCTACCGCGGCTTCGGCCTTCCAGCGAGCGACGTCTTCGCTCGCTTCCTCACCTTCTTCAACCTGCAGCCGCATCACCTGGCACCCAATGCCATCCTTCAGCTCGCCACCTTCGTCATCCTGTGCGAGGGGTTCATGGGGATCGAACCCTGCTTGGACCTCTGGCAGAAGTTGTTCTTCTTCAAGCAGTAGTCCGTGAAGATGTACAAGGCCGAGGCGGTGGGGCATTCAGGCCCCAAGCCGATGACCCCTTGCGGCGCCGCGCTGGTGCATCACTGGAAGATGTCCGGCTTCCGGCAGTTGCCGCTGCAGGACTCCGTCAAGATGTGGCAAAAGGGGTTCTTCTATGTGAAGAACGTCGACCCCTCCCGCGACTACATCAACCTGCCCCCCTTCGACATTGCTCCACCGACGGCGAAGCTGAACTGGAAGGTGACGCTTCCAAAGCCCATCGTCGAGGTGGCGCAAATATGCGCCCACCTTGATAACTTGAAGATTCGGGGCCTTCTTTCCCGCGATCTGCTTGCCACCATGATATCACGTCCGGTCCTACCTCTGTAGCGGCGGCCGCATATGATATGCCAGATGGGCGGCCGACACGACCCCTGCCGGCTCTCCACCAAGAATTTTCGAGTCGGCGCGGTGGCCCGGAACATGAACCTGATCTCCTCCTCCAACATGGATGAAGGCCGAGAGTGGGAATGGAGCATGGCCCCTTCGACCGAAACCATCCGGCTCCGGTGGTAAGTGTTTCCCCTGATCCTCTTTTCTTATCTTGAATGCACTTTTCACTTTCTGAGTCGGATGCCGAGTCCGCCCTCCAGATGTTCGAGCGCCTGCAAAACCTTCAACCGTCGGAGGCCGACATCGAGGCGTTGGACACGACGGAAATTAAGGACGAAGGGGCGATGGAGCCGCGGGTCTCAGGCTCCGTGGATATGGAAGACGCAATGGAGTGAGAGGGCTCCGACCCGCCTGGTGAGCATCTTAAGTCTTCTCTTCTTGACTCAACGGATGATGATGAGACGCCACCTCTTCAGCATGCTGCAGCCTTCAGGGAGGACCAAGAAGACCTGGAGGAGGTCTCCAGCCCTCCCATGACGCGACCCCGTCGAAATGCTGGTGAGACGGCGGCGCAGGGCGAGGCGGTCCGGCAGAAGGGCAAGGGGGTCGCCGCTGCTAAGTCAGCTCACAAGCGTGCCACAACAGGACCTCCCGCCGGAGGCCGAGGTGGCGGTGCTAAGAAGCAGCGAGCCACCACCGGCAGGAGGCCAGTGCCCGTCGTTGCCGGGTAAGAGATCATCATTCCCCCTTTTTTGGATTCTTGTATGAAGGTCATTTCCCTATTGGTTTACATACGGTAGGGATGCCGAAGAAGTGGAGGAAGATACTGCCTCCGCCGCCAAGCGAGCAGCCTGGGCCACTACTGACGCTGCCAAGAAGGCATTGGACGAGGAGTCGAACAACAGATGGTAGCAGGCGGCTCGGAAGATGGGTGAAACCCAACCTCCACCCAGCCGGGCCGAGAAGCCCGCCAAGGAGAAGCGGTCCAAAACGAGGCACGATCCCGCCTTGCGGACGCGCATGGATAAGCCGGCTAGCGAGTCGGCTCCGAACCGCACAAAGGGGGCCGGGACAGCAAAGACTACCGAGCCGGCACCCTCCACGCCAGCGGACCTCGATGTGATCCCCGAGGCGCCTAAAGCTAATGTAGACGGAGCGCCAGAGATGACCATGGAGGTGCTGGAGACGATGATGGAGGCGTCGAGGACGACAAGTCTACCTCTGGCTGTGAAAACAGTATCGGCCGAAGCATCAAGGGAGCCGGCCACAAGCCCACCGCTCGGAGATGGCACCATAGTAGTGGCCAATCGCGGCCCGCCCGCTCCCGAAGCCGGCCCCAACCTCAAGAGCCGGCCCATGTAGACCTGGCGTGTGGCCAATGCCGAACGTGCAGCTCTGCCCTGAGGTACCGAGCACAGCGGCATTCCGGCGTTGGTGGCAGAATTTTCCGTAGCCGTGAGAGGGTGTGGCATGCGGCCTTGATGGCCAAATGCGACTTCGATCGCCTCGAGGGACGAACCACGGTAAGTTTTCAAACCTTTGCCTTTTATTTGCTTCGACTGGGCTTCTTCTCCTAGTTCTTATGTTAGTGGGGGCGCGCCAGCGCACCCACTGGGTGTAGCCCCCGAGAATCGGGCCGGGTGAGAGTTACTCGGGCCGAATCTCATCGTTGTTTGCTCGTAGTTCCTTTTTTAGTGGGGGCGCGCTAGCACACCCACTCGGTGTAGCCCCCGAGAATCGGGCCGGCTGAGAACTAGCCGGGCCGAATCTCATAGTTTTCTTTGTTTGTATTGCTCGTAGGAACTCCACGATGCCCAGGCGCAAGCATACAACACGCTGCTGGTCCGGATCCAAGGTGTCGAAGGCTGAACCAACGACCATAAGAGAGGGTTGGACGCGGCCGTCTTTGAGCGAGACTCCCTGCGTGAGGCGCACAAGCAGCTCCTCCTGCAGCTCGATCTTCTCCAGACAGAGAAGAAGGACCTCAAGGTGGATCACCAAGCGGAGTTGGAGCAGCTGCGTGCCGCCCTGCAGGAGAAGGAATCCTCCCACACTACCGATTTGGAGCGCCAGGAGAAGGTCCATCTCGAAAAGGCGCAACGTAAGGACGCCGCCCTGAAGGAGAAGGTCGCCATCTTGACCCAGGTGTAGGCTCATCTGGCGAAGGAGACCGAGGCGGCCCAGGCACTCCAGGGCGCGCTCACCCGTCTGGTTCAAGATAGCGCGGCACGGGATCGCGAGGCCCTAGAGGAGGCCCGTGAAACCAACATCCACTTCAACCGTGAGTCTTTTTGTCTTGATTTGATATTCATTTTTGCTGGCATTTCCCATCCTTCCCCTTCATACCACTCCCCCATCCCCCAGGGTTCTTTCCCGGGACACGGGAGGCAGCAGAAGCGGCTGTGGAGACCAGCCGTGAAGAGCACCGTGCTGCTGGCGAAGAAGTGGACGCTGACGCCGGCTGGTTCGTGGAGGATATAGCTACCGGTGCCAAGGCCCGTCTACACGGGCTAGCGTGTTCCTGATACGTCTCCAACGTATCTATAATTTTTTATGGTTCCATGCTATTATCTTGTCATCTTTGGATGCTTTGTATGCATTTTATATCTTTTTTGGGACTAACCTATTAACTCAGTGCCAAGTGCCAGTTCCTGTTTTTCCGTGTTTTTGACCCTTTTCACAGGAGAATATTAAACGTAGTCCAAACGGAATAAAATCTTCGGAATGATTTTTTCTATAACAGAAGATACGCGGGGAACTTGAGAACTAAGGCAAAGGACCCTGAGGGAGGTCACAAGCCCCCTAGGCGCGGCCTGGGGGGCGCGCCTAGCAGACTTGTGGGCCCCCCGTGGCTCCTTTGCCCTACTTCTTCCGCCTATAAGTTCCCTTAAAATCTGAAACCACGGGAGAGAGCCACGAAAATACTTTTCCGCCGCCGCAAGCTTCTGTCTCCGCAAGATCCCATCTGGGGCACGTTCTCGTGCCCTGCCGGAGGGTGGGGTTCGGACACAGAGGGCTTCTTCATCAACACCATTGCCTCTCCGATGATGCGTGAGTAGTTCACCACAGACCTTCGGGTGCATAGCTAGTAGCTAGATGGCTTCTTCTCTCTCTCGGATCTTTAATACAAAGTTCTCCATGATCTTCATGGAGATCTATCCGATGTAATCTTTGTTTGCGGTGTGTTTGTCGAGATCCGATGAATTGTGGATTTATGATCAGATTATCTATGATTATTATTTGAGTTTCCTCTGATCTCTTATATGCATGATTTCGTATCCTTGTAATTCTCTTCGAGTTGTGGGTTTCGTTTGGATTCTTGCAATGGGAGAAGTGCTTGGTTTCGGGTTCATACCGTGCAGTGTCCTCACCAAGTGACAGAAGGGGTAGCGAGGCACGCATCGTGTTGTTGCCATCAAGGGTAAAAAGATGGGGTTTATATCTATTGCATGAATTTATCCCTCTACATCATGTCATCTTGCTTAAGGCGTTACTCTGTTTGTTATGAACTCAATACACTAGATGCATGCTGGATAGCGGACGATGTGTGGAGTAATAGTAGTAGATGCAGACAGTATCGGTCTACTTGTCTCGGACGTGATGCCTATATGTATGATCATTGCCTTAGATATCATCATGACTTTGCGCGATTCTATCAATTACTCGGCAGTAATTCGTTCACCCACCATAATATTTGCTATCATGAGAGAAGCCTGTAGTGAACGCTATGGCCCCCGGGTCTACTTCACTTCATATTTTCAGCTCTACACTTTCACTTTGTTGCACTTTACGCCTTCAAATCTCACCTTGCAATCAATCATGAAGGGATTCACAACCCCTTTATAGCGTTGGGTGCAAGTTTGTTTGTTTTTGCGCACGTACTTTGGAGACTTGCCTTGATACTCCTACTGGATTAATACCTTGGTTCTCAAACTGAGGGAAGTACTTACTGCTACTATGCTACATCACCCTTTCCTCTTCAAGAGAAAAACCAACGCAAGCTCAAGAGGTAGCAATTCCCTGGAGCGTCTCCAGAGCGCGGGGTTGGATATGGTGACGACATTGTGGCCTGATGCGGTGGAGCCAGCATCCGTGAGCCGGCTATCCCGCTGGCTTGAGGCCGGCAGCTCTCGCCTCGACGCCTGGCGCGCATCAGCCTCGCTTGCTGGAGCATACATGGCACTTCGCCTGACCAAGTCCTAGTGTCGAATCCTGGACTTGGGCAAGCTCGCAGCACAGCGCGCTGGCTCAGAGGGGGAGCTGGTGGCCCTGGAGGGCAAGCTACAGGTAAGAGCTAGCAGCATCGCCTCCTTCTCCGCCTGGTACGAATTCGGCTTGGAGCGCGATGCAGATGGCAACGTGGTCCCTGAGGACCTGTTCCATCTGCAGCCCTACAACACCGAAGGCAGCTCAGCCGAGGCGGCCTTTGAAGAGGAAGCCGCCGACTCCAGCAACGAGGCCTACGCGGACTCGACTATGAAGGACGATGCCAGAGGTGCCCGAAGCAGAGACGACACTTCTACCTCAGGCGTAGCCGGCGATGGTGAAGCCACCACTTCAGGAGCTGTTGTTGGGGCCACAGACGGAGCCGCTACCCACTAGCTTGCCATTTTCGTTTTTCTATGCATATTGTTATCAGTCTAACAGTTCCACCCACTTGGGGTGTTTTTACTGTAATGAACTTTGACTGTGGGCCTTTTAATGCTTTGAATGTGATATATGCTATCTGATTCTGCGTTGTATTTGTAAGCGTTGTGCCTGCTGACTCGTATTTTTGTCTTTCGATTCCCTTTTGGCTCCTTTTCATCCAGCTCCTTTGTTTTTATCATCCTCCCTGCCATCTCGATAGCCGGGAGCCGGTCTATGACTGGGATGGGGCTTCTGCCTTTAAAAACATTGGACCTAGATTTTTTGAAGCCATCGACACTCTTAGACTCAAAAGAGAGCCAGCAGAGGCCGGCTAGAAAGTAAGATCGAAAGCAATCAAACCGACCCGAGCCAGCAACCTTCTTTGTAGCCGAAATCTTCGTGTAGCCTGCCTTCCCTATCACAGTCTCATTAGGGGGATAGCCGAGAGCCGGACTGTAGCTTGTGCGAGGTGGTAAAGGTTCGACCTGGCATACACTATATGTTCGTCTACAACTAAGGAAGTCGTTCAGGCCGGCTAGCGAGCCCCCGAGCCCGTGGAGCCGGACCGGGGAACTAATAAACGAGTAAATAACTCTTGCCATGAGTCTGAAAGAGGTGTGCCTCAGCACCGGCTTAAAACATCCATTGCATTCACTAAAAGTCCCGAAAAGGGAGGAAGATACATATATACATGCTTTTTTCTCTTGCATTCTAGCAATAGAACGGGCGAAGCAATGCCGCGTTCCATGGATGCTCCGTTTGCTAGCTGGAGTCATCTCTCTTGCGCTTCCTTGGCTTCTGGGCGTCTATCAAGTAGTATGCATTGTTATGTAACGCCCTGCTGATGATGAAAGGTCCCTCCCATGGGAAGGAGAGCTTGTGCTGGCCGGCTGTTCACTCGATTCTTCTGAGCATCAAGTCCCCCTCTCTGAAAGAAAGGGGCTTGATCTTCTTGTTGTGCTAGTACCTTAGCTTCTGTTGATATATAGCCGTCCGGCTCAAAGCCAGCTCCCGCGCCACTTCGAGTAGATCGACGTCGTCTTCTCTTGCCTCCTTTGCTTCCGTCTCCGTGTATAGGGTGACCCGAGGAGAGTCGAGCTCAACATCCGTGGGTATGATTGCCTCGGACCCATATACCAGAAAGAATGGTGTGAAGCCAGTTGACCGGTTCGGCGTGGTGCGGAGGCTCCACAACACAGTCGGCAGCTCTTCGATCCAGCATCCGGCTGACCTTACAAGTGGGGCCACCAGTCTTGGCTTGATGTCGGCCAGGATCAAGCCATTTGCCCTTTCCACCAGGCCGTTGGCTTGCGGGTGCGCCACCGATGCCAAGTCGAGTCGGATGCCCTCATTGGCATAGAAGAGCGCCAATGCACCCTTGGCAAAAATGGTGATGTTGTCAGAGATGATGCTGTGGGGACGTCGTAGCGGACATCAATGTCCTTGATGAACCTGACGGCCATGGGACCGTCAAGCTTCTTGATGGGGCTGGCCTCAATCCACTTAGTGAATTTATCAATAGGAACCAGGAGATGCGTCATGCCGCCTCGAGCGGTCTTGAATGGCCCCATCATGTCCAGCCCCAGACGGCAAACGGCCATGACAAAGGGATGGTTTTGAGGGTTGAAGCCGGCATGTGACTTTGTGTGCTGAAACGCTGGCAACCTTCACACTTGTTGACCATGTCTATGGCCTCCTCGAGGGCCATAGGCCAGAAAAATCCATGGCGGAACGCCTTGGCCACCAGGGTTTTAGAGGCGGCATGATGCCCACACTCAGCTTGATGTATGTCTCTGAGGATTTCCTGCCCCTTTTCTGACTCAACGTGGCGCTGTAACACGCCAGTCATGCAATGCCGAACTAGCTCGCGGTTGATGATGGTGTATGCCCATGATCGACGCTGGATGTGCCTTGCCTCCGCCTCGTCTTGGGGAAGCTCGCCACGAAGAAGGAAGGCCAGGATGGGTTGTGCCCACGAGGGAGCTGACACAGGAGCCGGCTCCGCCTCGACCTAAAGATCAGGAGCTTCCATAGCCCCCGCGGTTGTTCATGTGGTCGCAGGCTCGAGACCTTCTGTCTCTCGTGCCGCTATGGCAGTCGGCACACTGTCTACCTCCATGACGGCCACCCACTAGGTGTCGAGCTGACAGGATTCGAGGCTTGACGTGTCCAGTGGTGTTGTCGTAGCTGGTGAAGCAATTGTAGCCGGCAACTCTGTTGGAGCCGGCGCGACAGTTGTAGCCGGCAGAACCAGTGTAACCGACACAAAAGTTGTAGCTGGCGGAGCTGGCATAGCCGACGTCATTGGCACAGAAGGGTCCGCTGGCACAAAGATTGATGCTGACTCCAGAGACAGCTTGATGGATGGCTTGTATAGTTGCTCGAGGGAGACGCCGGCTGGGATTGCTTGCCTTGTGGAGCCAATTTTGGCCAAGGTGTCGGCCGCCTCATTGTCCGCCCTAGGGACATGATGGAACTCGCAGCCCTCGAAAGGACCACTGAGCTACAGAATCAGGAAACGGTAGCTTGCCATATTGGTGTCCCTGGCGTCCCATTCTCCACAGACCTGCTGCACCACCAAGTCCGAGTCGTCGAAGCAAAGGATCTGTCGGATGCCGATCTCTCTGGCAAGCTGGAGGCCGTGAGCGAGCGCTTCATACTCGGCGACATTGTTGGAGGCAGCGAAGTGTATCTAAAGAGCGTACTTGAGTTGGTCTCCTTTCGGAGATGTCAAGACGATGCCGCCTCCCAGACCAGTTCGCATCTTCGAACCGTTGAAGTGCATCCGCCAATGAGTGGAGTCCGGAGGCAGTGGCAGAAATTGGGTTTCCGCCCAATCAACGAGGAAGTCGGCCAGCACCTGGGATTTGATGGCACTACGCAGCTCGTAGCGGATGTCGTGGTCGGCCATGGAGATGGACCACTTGGCAATCCGGACCGTGGCGTCACGGTTGCCCATAATTTCTGAGAGTGGAGCAGTGCTCACCACAGTGATGGCATGCTCTTGTAAGTATTGCTTCAACTTCTTGGCGGCAAAGTAAACACCATAACACATCTTTTGATAGTGGGGGTAGTTTTGCTTGGAGGCGGACAAGACATCACTGAGGTAGTAGATAGGGCGTTGCACTAGCAGTACCTTGCCCTCCTCCTTGCACTCCACTACCAGAACCACACTGACCACACGAGTGGTTGTCACGATGTTGATGAGGATGGGCTCTCTTTCAGCCGGCGCCGCCAAGATTGGCAGGCTTGAGATGACGCTCTTGAGGTCGCGGAAGGTTTCGTCCGCTTGGTCGTTCCATTCAAACTTGGTCGCCTTCTTCATCAGTTGGTAGAGTGGAAGCGCCTTCTTGCCCAGTCGGCTGACAAACCGGCTAAGGGACGCCAAACAGCCAGCGAACTTCTGGACGTTGAGGATTCGAGCCGGCTTCACCATCTGCTCGACGGTTTCGATCTTCTCAGGGTTTGCCTCGATGCCACGAGCGGACATGAAGAAACCCAAGAGCTTGCAGCGTGGAACTCCAAAGACGCACTTCTCCAGGTTGAGCCGAATCTTGTATTCGTGTAGATTGGCGAATGCCTCTCGCAAGTCTTCAAGGAGACTAAAATGCTGCTTGGTCTTGACGACGATTTCATCCACACGGACGTGGATGTTCCTGTCGATCTACGGCAGGAGGCATTGTTGCATGCAGCGTTGAAAGGTGGCACCAGCGTTCTTCAGACCGAACGTCATGGTGGTGTAGCAGTAGGCCCCGAAGGGCGTGATGAAGGAGGTCTTCAGTTGCTCGGCCGGATCCAACTTGATCTGGTGATACCCGGAATAGAAGTCTAGAAAGGACAGCAATTCATAGCCGGCTATGGAGTCGATCACTTGATCTATCCGGGGCAAAGCGAAAGGGTCTTTCGGACATGCCTTATTCAAGATTGTGTAATCGATACACATTCGCCATGTATTGTTCTTCTTCAGCACCAGGACTGGGTTAGCCAACCAGTCCGGGTGGAAAACCTCCATTACAAAGCCCGCTGAGAGCAGGGGAGCGATTTCTTCTCCTATTGTGCGCTGCTTCCCCACAGCGAAGTGGCGCAGGGGTTGTTTCACCGGCTTGGCATCTGGCCGCACATGAAGCTTGCGATCGGCGTACTTCCTCGGAACTTCTAGCATATCCTTTGGAGACCATGCAAAGATGTCCTGATTCTCATGGAGGAAGTCGACAAGCTTGCCTTCCTTTTTGGTGCTAAGATTAGCACCAATGGTGACGCACTGCATGGGGTTCGCAGGGTCGAGTGGCACCTGCTTGGTTTCCTTGGCCAGCTCGAATGAGCCCTTGCTGGCCGACTAGGATGGCGGAGTAGGGATTGTCAGCTGGTCGGTAGCCTGAGCCACGAGCCGGTCAATCTGCCTCTTCTCCTCCGCAATCACCAGGGCGTCGGCCAGACGGCTGCTGTCGCGTGCACACTCGAGCGACTTCTTGTAGTCGCCAGCGATGGTCATGATGCCCTTGGGACCCGGCATTTTCTTCTTGAGGTAGGCGTCGTGAGGAATGGCCATGCCCTTGGCCAAAGCCGGCGTGCCCAACAGTGCATGGTAGGGGCTGTTGAGATCCACCACCTCGAACCAAATTGGTTCACGATGGAAATGCGCCTTGTCGCCAAAGAGGACATCCAGCAGGATTTTGCCTATAGGCGAGCATGATTGTCCTAGCTCGATGCCATGGAACACAGTGATGGTCGGCTACAGATCCTTCTCCTTCAGCCTAAGCTTGAGCATGGTGTCGCGGTAGAGGATGTTTATGCTGCTGCCGCCGTCGACCAACACCCGGGAGAACCGGCAAGTGAGCCTCTTGGAGCCGAAGGTGGGGTCGAGGACTAGCGCGTATGAGCCAGGGTTTGGCATCACCACAGGATGGTCACCCCGGCTTCATGTAATTGGCTTTTCACGCCAATGCATGAACTGACGAACTAGGGTGACCGTGGCGTTCACCTCACGCCGGCGTTGTCACTGGTTGTGCTTGTCGACGCCTTCGCTGGTGAAGACGACATAAGCTCCGTCTTGCGGGGGGTACTCATCATGGAGACAGCCATCATTATGAGGAAGCGGTGGTGGAGCCGGAGCCGGAGCACGAGGCGCAGCAGCAGCCGTCGGGGGAGCCGGCAGACCCTCACCTCGTAACAGTCGTTGTGCGAAGCTGCACTGCCAAAGGGTGTGGGTGGCCGGCTTCGCCCTAGTGTTCATCTTGCATGGTGCGTCGAGCATTTGCTCGAAGGTGAGCTTGGGCTTCCAGGTGTTCTTGCCGATCCGCTGCCGATGGAGCCGGCTTGAGTAGCCGACGCATCGTCCTCCATGTTGGCCACCTGCTTGCTCGCGGAGCGCGAATCATGTTGATCCGCCTTGCGCTTGTTGTTCTGGCCACCTCGATTGTCGCTAGCCGGCTTGGGAGTAGACAGAGTGGGGACAATTTGTCCGAGGTGGTGACCTTGACTCGCATAGCGGAGTCAGCCGTGGCGTATTTGTCCGTCTTGGCCATGAGCACCGCCAAAGAGGTGGGCTGAGAGCACATGAGCTTGTGCTTCAGTAGGTGGTGCCTCTTGAGCTTGCATTGGTTTTTCCCTTGAAGAGGAAAGGGTGATGCAACACAGGACCAGTAAGTATTTCCCTCAGTTTGAGAACCAAGGTATCAATCCAGTAGGAGAATCAAGCCAAGTCCAGAGTACCTGCGCAAACACAAACGAGCTTGCACCCAACGCTATAAAGGGGTTGTCAATCCCTTCAAGATTGATTGCAAAGTGAGATCTGAAGGCAGAAAGTGCAACGAAGTAAAAGTGTAAGGCTGAAAATATGATGTGAAGTAGACCCCGGGGCCATAGTGTTCACTAGAGGCTTCTCTCAAAATAGCAAATAATATGGTGGGTGAACAAATTACTGTCGAGCAATTGATAGAACCACGCAAAGTCATGACAATATCTAAGGCAATGACCATACATATAGGCATCACGTCCGAGACAAGTAGACCGATACTTTCTGCATCTACTACTATTACTCCACACATCGATCGCTATCCAGCATGCATCTAGTGTATTGAGTTCACGACGAATAGAGTAACGCCTTAAGCAAGATGACATGATGTAGAGGGATAAACTCAAACCAATGATGTAAAACCCATCTTTTTAAACTTGATGGCAACAACACGATGGGTACCTCGCTACCCCTTCTCTCACTGGGTGAGGTCACCGCATGGTATGAACCCAAAACCAAGCACTTCTCCCATTGCAAGAATCATAGATAAAGTTGGCCAAACAAAACCCGCAACTCAAAGAGAATTACAAGGATATGAAATCATGCATATAAGAGGTCAGAAAAAACTCAAATAAGATTCATAGATAATCTGATCATAAATCCACAATCCATTGGATCTCGACAAACACACCGCAAAAGAAGATTACATCGAATAAATCTCCATCAAGATCATGGAGAACTTTGTATTGAAGATCCAAGAGACAGACGAAGCCATCTAGCTACTACCTATGGACCCGAAGGTCTATGGTGAACTACTCACGCATCATCGGAGAGGTCATGGTGTTGATGAAGAAGCCCTCCGTATCCGAATCCCCCCTGCGGCAGGGCACCAGAACGTTCCCCAGATGTGATCTTGCAGAGACAGAAGCTTGCGGTGGCGGAAAAGTATTTTCGTGGATCTCTCTCGTAGTTTTGGAATTTTCAGGAATTTATAGGCGGAAGAGTTAGGGCAGACGAGCCACATGGGGCCCACAAGCCTGCTAGGTGC
The DNA here is from genome assembly GCF_904849725.1 of Hordeum vulgare subsp. vulgare. Classification (NCBI taxonomy): domain Eukaryota; kingdom Viridiplantae; phylum Streptophyta; class Magnoliopsida; order Poales; family Poaceae; genus Hordeum; species Hordeum vulgare. The sequence continues at coordinate 372,833,118 of NC_058521.1, forward strand.
GGGCCCCCCTGGCCGCGCCTAGGGGGCTTGTGGGGTCCCCTGGTGGCCCCTACCTTGGTAATACGTCTCTATCTTATCTACTTTTCCAAACTCTTTTGCCCTTGTTTTGGACTCTAATTTGCATGATTTGAATGGAACTAACCCAGACTGACGCTGTTTTCAGCAGAATTGCCATGGTGTTGTTTTTGTGCAGAAATGAAAGTTCTCGGAACGTCCTGAAAATTTACGAAGAATATTTCTGGAAAATATGAAAAATACCTGCGCAAAGATCCATCAGAGGGGACGGGCCAGTGGGCCACAAGCCCTGTAGCCGCAGCCTCCCCCCTGGTCGTGGCTACCACGCTTGTGGATCCCACGTGGCTCTGCCACCCCCAATTCCAGCACTATTTATTCCCTTTCCTCCCGAAAAAAATCAAGATAGAAGAGTTCATCGCGTTTCACGATCCAGAGGCGCCGCCACATACCGTTCTTGCCCTGGAGGGAAGATCTGGAGTCCGTCATGGGCTCCGGATCAAGGAGATCGTCGCCATCGTCATCATCAACCTTCTTTCCTCTCCAATTCCATGAAGCTCTTCATCGTTCGTGAGTAATCTATTCGTAGGCTCGCTGGGCGGTGATGAGTAGGATGAGATCTATCATGTAATCGAGTTAGTTTTGATGGGGACTGATCCCTGGTATCCACTATGTTCGGAGATTGATGTTGCTACTACTTTGCCATGCTTAATGCTTGTCACTAGGGCCTGAGTGCCATGAATTCAGATCTGAAACTATTATGTTGTCACCAATATATGTGTGTTTTAGATCCAATCTTGCAAGTTGTAGTAACCTACTATGTGTTATGATCCAGCAACCCCGGAGTGACGATAACCGGAACCACTCCCAGTGATGACCATAGTTTGAGGAGTTCATATGTTCACCAAGTGCTAATGCGTTGGTCCGGTTCTTTATTAAAAGGAGAACCTTAATATCCCGTAGTATCCATTTGGACCCCGCTGCCACTGGAGGGATGGACAATAGATGTCATGCAAGTTCTTTTCCCTAAGCACGTATGACTACACACGGAATGCATGCCTACATCACATTGACGAACGGGAGCTAGCCACATATCTCTCTGTGTTATAACTGTTGCATGATGAATGTCATCCAACAAATCACCGATCCATTCCCTATGAGTTTGTCCCACTGCCACTGTTATTTACTTTGCTCTGCTGCTGTTACTACTGTTGCTGCTAATGTTACTTGCTGCTACTGTTACTTGCTTTGTCCTGCTGCTACCACTACTGTTGCTACTACTGTTACTTGTTGTTGTTGTTACTTGCTACTGTTGCTACTTGCTACTGTTGTCACTATTGATGTTCCTTGCCACTGATGTTACTCGTTACACTGCTACTACCTGCTACAATACTTTTCTGGCGCCATTGATACTTTAGTTAGGAATAATCTGCCGTCAACAGATTCTTTCCTAGCACCATTGCTATCATATTACCTTTACTGCTTATATCCTGCTTGCAGATACTAATCTTTCAGGTGTGGTTGAGCTAACAACTCAACTGCTAATACTGGAGAATATCCTTTCACTCCCATCGTGTCAAACCAACAAATTTGGGTTGAATACTCTACCCTCGAAAACTGCCGTGATCCAACAAGCTGTTGGGCCATTGCAAGACAATTGCTAATTGTTGAGAAACTGGAAGCATCACTTTTCTGGTGTCGTTGCCGGGGATTGCTAGCAGCTCTTTCTGGCGCCGTTGCTGGGGACTGCTAGCAGCTCTTTTCTGGCGCCGTTGCCGGGGAGGGATAGCTATATTCTCTCAGTCACTTGGGATTTATATCTGCTGATCACTATGAAGAATCTGAAAGATCCAAGAACCAAAGTCTTGCCCTCAACTACGAGGGGAGGTAAGGAACTGCCATCTAGCTCTACACTTGATTCACCTTCAGTTATGAGTAAGTTTGTGACACCACCTCCTGCTAGAAATCTTGATATGTCGCCTATGCTAGATGATGCTAGAGATGCTACTGCTATTGATGATGCTTATGATGCTACTATGCTTGATACTATGCCTGATACTGCTAGGGATACTATACCTGATACTGCTAGAGATACTATGCCTGATACTGCTATCCATGATGCTATGCTTGATACTGCTTTGCCTGATGATGCTAGAGATGCTATTTTGCCTGATGATGCTATGCTTGATACTGCTAGAGATACTACTTTGCCTGATATGCCACTAGGGGTATTCCTTGATGCTCATATTGCTAGAGTTACTGCCAATGCTCGTGATGCTTATGAAACTGTCGATACTATTGAGATAGAACCTGCTTTTGCTCCTGCTAGATCTAGCTCTCCTAGATATGAATTGCCTGATATACCTGAGGGTTATGTTATGGAGGGAGAGATAGCTGACGATTTTCTGGCGTGTAAGGATGCCTATGACGCTGAGAAATTACTTCTCAAGTGGAAGGAAAAATCTCTGAAAGCTAGGATGAAATACGACCCGAAGTTTGCCACTTCACCTATCTTTATCACCGATGAGGATTATGAATTCTCTGTCGACCCTGAGATAATCTCTCTAGTCGAATCTGATCATTTCCATAGTTATGAGTCTGAGACGTTCGTAGCCCATCTTACCAAACTACACGATATAGCCACCCTTTTCACTAGTGAGGAGAAGATCCGATACTACTATATCCTTAAGTTGTTTCCTTTCTCTCTAAAGGATGACGCTAAAGCCTGGTTCACTTCTCTTGCTCCTGGATGTGTGAGTAGTCCCCAGGATATGGTCTACTACTTCTCTGAGAAATATTTCCCTGCCCATAAGAAGCAAGCTGCCTTGCAGGAAATATACAACTTTGCTCAACTCAAAGAAGAGAGTCCCCCACAAGCTTGGGGGAGACTCATCCAGCTACAGAATGCTTTGCCTGATCACCCTCTTAAGAAGAACGAGATACTTGATATCTTCTATAACGGACTTACCGATGCTTCTAGAGACCACCTATATAGTTGTGCCGGTTGTGTTTTTAGGGAACGAACTATAGAACAAGTTGAGATTCTACTGAATAACACCTTGATCAACGATAATGCTTGGACTATTCCCGAACCACCTCCTAAGCCAACTCCTAATAAAAGAGGTATTCTATTCCTCAGTCCCGAAGATATGCAAGAAGCCAAGAAATCTATGCAAGAGAAAGGCATTAAATCTGAAGATGTCAAAAATCTACCACCTATCGAAGAGATCCATGGTCTCGATAACCCAATACAAGTAGTAGAGGTGAATTCTCCGCGTAGATTCAATGAGAGTGATATTCCTTTTGAAAAACCTGCTAGCCTATGCTTTGATGAATTTGACAACTTTGTTGCCAAACAACAGAGTTTCAATGATTATGTTAGCAGACAATTGGAACAAAGTACTCGTATGCTTAGTCATTTAAGTGCTTGTGTAGACAGAAATGTCAATGATCTCAAGGAATTAATGCTGATACACCCAGTCATCCTAAGAACAAGAAGAAGGATGATAGAAACCTGCATATCAGTTCACCAAATACTGTCACACCTCAAGAACCAAATGATATTTCTGCGTCTGATGCAAAAACACACTCTGGTGATGAACATGAACCTGGTGACAATATGGACAACGATGTTCATAATAATGCTCAACCTAGCAATGATAAGGATGTGGAGATTGAACCTACGGTTAATCCTGATAATCCACAACCTAAGAGATACGATAAGAATGACTTCACTGCTAGGAAGCATGGTAAAGAAAGGGAGCCATGGGTTCAGACACCTATGCCCTTTCCTCCTAAGCCATCAAAGAAAAAGGATGATGAGGATTTTGAGCGCTTTATTGAGATGTTGAGACCCGTCTTTCTGCAGATGCGGTTAATTGATATGCTCAAAATGTATCCATATGCCAAGTACATGAAAGATATCGTGACCAATAAACGGAAGGGACTAGATCTTGAGATCTCCACCATGCTTGCCAATTACACTTTCAAAGGTGGAACTCCTAAGAAACTTGGTGATCCGAGATTGCCCACTATACCTTGCTCCATTAAAGGAAACTACATAAGAACTGCCTTATGTGACCTTGAAGCCGGTGTTAGTGTTATGCCTCTCTCTCTTTATCGTAGACTTGAACTGGATAAGTTGACACCCACTAAAATTTCTCTACAAATGGCCGACAAATCAACTGCTTTCCCTGTCGGCATTTGCGAGGATGTGCCTGTTGTGGTTGCTAACGTTACTATCTTGACGGACTTTGTTATCCTGGATATTCCTGAGGATGATGCCATGGCGATCATTCTTGGAAGATCATTCTTAAATACCGCAAGGGCTGTTATAGATTGCAGCAAAGGCAATGTCACCTTCCATGTCAACGGTAATGGGCATACAGTGCACTTTCCGAAGAAATGATATCAAGTACATTGCATCAATGCTATCGAAAAAACTTCATCGATTCTTATTGGGAGCTTTGAATGCCCTATTCCTCGTGTTAAGATGAAGTATGATTTGCTTGTTGGGGAGATTCATGTCCCCATTGAGGTGACTTAGTGGATATTCTACAATTCTCCGTTTCCTTTTGCGATTCAAAAAGGTTTTGTCGAGGGGATTTGATCAACCCCATTGACGGATTTCTTTCGATGACCATGAAATGGATGAATCAAGGAATCACATACCTCTGTTTTAAGCTTTCAATTTATGTTGCTTAGAAGAAAATTGATAGATTTAGTTTAGTTTTTCCTGTTTTCTGTTTTAGCGTCCCGGAGAAAAGTACCCCGAAAATGAAAGTTCTCCGATGGTCCCGAAAATCAAATATGATGTTTTCTGGATTTTTTGAAAAATACTAGGACTAAGAGCTGGCCTGGGGGCCACACCAGTGGGCCACAAGCCCTGTAGCCGCGGCCTCCCCCCCCCCCGGCCGCGGCTACCAAGCTTGTGGGGCCCACAGGGACCCCCTCCACTCATTCCAGCTCCCTTCCTCTTCTTCTACCTCCAGAAAAAATCGTTTCGCAGCTCAAACCCGTGTTCTTGCTCATTTGGCTGTGATTTTCGATCTCCTTGCTCAAAGCACCATTCTCCGAACCGTTTTGGGGAAATTACTCCTTGGTAAGTGACTCCTACATTGGTCCAATTAGTTTCTACTCTAGTGCTTTATCCTTCGCGTATTCTTGCTACCTTGGTGACCCTGTTCTTGAGCTTGAAATGTTGATTTTAGCTGGTCCCAAGTAGTTTTAGCGCGTGATACGGTCTCTAGGCACTAGTAGGAGTAGTTGCTACGAGTTGGGTTAATCCTTACTCACTTTTCTTTCGAAGTCTCTAAAAATTTCATAATTTTTTAGAGTTAGAAAAGGGAAAAGATGAGGAGGTTCTTGAGAGGCTCTTCAAGCCGTAACCCCAAGGAGGATGAGAAGAACCACCCCAAGTACGTGGTTCCTCGAGTCACAGAAGTTCGAGCGTGCGAGTGGCCAAGTGATGATTTGTTGTGCGCCGCTGGGCTTTATGAAGACTTTTATTGCTTGGTGGAAAACGCAGGTCTTACCGCGTTCGTTGAAGATAAGTGCCCACAATACCTCCTCCTCACCAATATTTTCGTTCAAAGCTTCAACTTTTATCCGAGGAAGAATCCTCCTATGGTTGAGTTCATGTTATACGATATCCCCTAGCGCATGACACTATAGGATTTTTGCAATGTGTGCAAATTACCTTATGTTGGGGATATTCATGATCCTCGTCCACGGGACTTGGAGGCTTTCATAGATACTATTGTTGTTGGAGAGGAGAGAGGAGTGTCTCACGCTAGAATTGTTAGCATACATTTTCCTGTGCTTCGGTACTTCTATTATTTGTGGGAAAATGTTTGATTGGACATGGGGAGGCTGGATCACTTAGCTCTCGAGACCTTGCGGTTTTGCACGAAGGCCTTTATAACAATAAGACTTATAGCCTAGGTGCTATAGTAGCTCAGCGGTTGAACACAAACCATTCCAAAGGTGTCGTCTATGGAGGTATCTATGCTACTCGTCTTGCTAGACACTTCGAGATACCTATTAGACTTCGCGAGGAAGAAGAAATGCTTCTTCCTGAGAAATATTTGGATTATGACAGCATGGTTCGCCATGATTTTCTGGATAGAGATGCTAGTAGATGGATAATTTATAACCTGGTATTTAGTCAGGGTACTCGTGAGACTATTACTTTGCCTGCTCCTTCTTTGTTCAATCTTCATGCAGGCAGGTACACTATTATGCCCTCGGACATCTACGCATATTGGGGCTTGGCCCAACCACAGCTGCCCGTTCCCGAGCCGCCAGTCGAGTACCAAACGCCAGTTTATCAGTGGGAGCCAGAGGAGCTCACACAGCAGTGGCATCCACAGTCCGCTCCGGAGTATCCCGGAGCTGGTTATTTCCCTCCTTGGGAGTAGACCAAGTTAGGCCAAAATCCTAAGCTTGAGGGAGTACGTGTTCTCACCGACTTTACATTCTTGCTTATGCTTTCACTTTGTTAGTCGGTGTTTACACTTTGCCACTGTATTATCCATGCTATTTTATTTTCGTTTTCTTGTTTTCTTGTTTTGTGTCCTTTTGAGAAAACCCAAAAATATTTTCCTTTCTTCTTTTGCTTGTTGGGAGCATTCCCATGTAAATAGTTTTCTTTTTCTTTGAGTCGAGGTAGAAGACCATGGTTACAATGTTTAGTGGCTCTCGCATGCATACCTGTTCATTTGTTAAAGAGCCATATTACTTTGTCTTCTCCTTTGTGTTTGTCTGCATATTTAGCTTAGTCCAATGCACGAGCACTCTTATCATTGTTCACATCATTCGATCGTGCAAGTGAAAGGCAATAATGATGATATATGATGAAGTGACTGAGACTGGAAAAGCTGGTATGACCTCTATCTATTTTTTTTGTAAATATGACTAGCTTGTCGTCCCAGATTCAACTTTGTTGAGAGAGAACCATGTTTGCAATGACAACTTAGAGATCATAGTTTCTGATGCCATGCTTAATTAGCTAGGAGCTTATAATGGTTTGTCTTGAATGCCAACATAGATTTTGAGATGACTATGATGTAGTATGATGGGATGGTATTCTCCTTTGAATGATTCAAGTGGCTTGACTTGGTGCATGTTCATGCATGTAGTTGAAACAAAGTCAACATAGCCTCTATGATGTTCCTGTTCATGGTGATTTATATCCTGCTCATGCTTGCACTCAATGTTAGTCAAACTAATTGCATCTTGATGACTGTTGTCGCTCTCTAGTTGGTCGCTTCCCAGTCTTTTGCTAGCCCTCACTTGTACTAAGCGGAATACTGCTTGTGCATCCACTTTCATAAACCCAAGAGTTTTCCCATGAGAGTCCACCATACCTACCTATTTGCGGTATCTACCTGCCGTTACAAGTAAATTTGCATGTGCCATTCTCTAAACCTTCAAGAAATAATCTGTTTTGCATGCCTGAACCGCTCATGTGGTGACAGGGGGCTATTGGTATCTTCCATGCTAGGCGTGTTATCCTCGATATGTGTTTATTCACTATCATTCACGAGAAAGGGGCCGGTAATTGGAATGCCCAGTTCCGCGCTTAAATCGAAAACATAACTGTAAAACAAGACCACCCCCCCGGATTGATGTTAGTATGGACGGTACCCGAGGATTCGGCTAGCCGTGGAGTGTGATTCATTGGTGGTGGGGAGTTAAAACTTTACTTTTCTGTTCGGGAACCGCCTATAGCATGAGTAGCATGAAAGATATTGATAACTCTTGGTCATTGCATTAACAATGAAAGCATGCCACCCAAAATTATTATCTCTGTTTTCAAAGCTTGAGCTCTGGCACCTCTGCAAATCAATGCTTCCCTCTGCGAAGGGCCTGTCTATTTATTTTCCTGTTGAGTCATCCTCTTCTTATATAAGCACCAATTGGAGAGCACCTCTGTCATTTTTATGCTTTGCTTTTGATTGATATTGAGTATGACTATGACTGGATCTTCGTTGCTATGAATTACAATGTTTAGTCAGCCTTGATCTTTGAAAGTGCTGGGCATTTATGTTTTGCGGTCTAAGAAAGAGCTAGCGAGATACCACCTATTCAAAATGCTTCATGCTTGTTTTGATTGAATTGTTGGTATCTGAAACTCATTATTATTTGCTCGCTAGCTGTTTATGCCATTGATATTAGTTTACCGTGAGGCCTATGTGTCACTTGGTTATGTGGTTAACTTGTGATCTTGCTGAAATTCTGGTAATGAGTTATACATAGTTGCAACAACAAGATCAAACAGAGTTTGTCAAAGTTTTTCTTTCTCTTTCAGTTTGTCAACTGAGTTGCTTGACGACAAGCAAGGTTTTCAGCTTGGGGGAGTTGATACGTCTCCATCATATCTACTTTTCCAAACTCTTTTGCCCTTGTTTTGGACTCTAATTTGCATGATTTGAATGGAACTAACCCGGACTGACGTTGTTTTCAGCAGAATTACCATGGTGTTGTTTTTGTGCAGAAATGAAAGTTCTCGGAACGTCCTGAAAATTTATGCAGAATATTTCTGGAAAATATGAAAAATACCTGCGTAAATATCCATCGGAGGGGACGAGCCAGTGGGCCACAAGCCCTGTAGCCGCGGCCTCCCCCCTGGCCGCGGCTACCAGGCTTGTGGAGCCCACGTGGCTCTGCCGCCCCCAATTCCAGCGCTATTTTTCCCTTTTGTCCTGGAAAAAATCAAGAGAGAAGAGTTCATCGCGTTTCACGATCCAGAGGCGCCTCCACATCCCGTTCTTGCCCTGGAGGGCAGATCTGGAGTCCGTCTTGGCCTCCGAATCAAGGAGATCGTTGCCATCGTCATCATCAACCTTCTTCCCTCTCCAATTCCATGAAGCTCTTCATCATTCGTGAGTAATCTATTTGTAGGCTCGCTGGGCGGTGATGAGTAGGATGAGATCTATCATGTAATCGAGTTAGTTTTGACGGGGATTGATCCCTAGTATCCACTATGTTCTGAGATTGATGTTGCTACTACTTTGCCATGCTTAATGCTTGTCACTAGGGCCCAAGTACCATGAATTCAGATCTGAAATTATTATGTTGTCACCAATATATGTGTGTTTTAGATCCGATCTTGCAAGTTGTAGTTACCTACTATGTGTTATGATCCGGCAACCCCGGAGTGACAATAACCGGAACTACTCCCGGTGATGACCATAGTTTGAGGAGTTCATGTGTTCACCAAGTGCTAATGCGTTGGTCCGGTTCTTTATTAAAAGGAGAACCTTAATATCCCGTAGTATCCATTTGGACCCCGCTGCCACTGGAGGGATGGACAATAGATGTCATGCAAGTTCTTTTCCCTAAGCACGTATGACTACACACGGAATGCATGCCTACATCACATTGATGAACGGGAGCTAGCCACATATCTCTCTGTGTTATAACTGTTGCATGATGAATGTCATCCAACAAATCACCGATCCATTCCCTATGAGTTTGTCCCACTGCCACTGTTATTTACTTTGCTCTGCTGCTGTTACTACTGTTGCTGCTAATGTTACTTGCTGCTACTGTTACTTGCTTTGTCCTGCTGCTACCACTACTGTTGCTACTACTGTTACTTGTTGTTGTTGTTACTTGCTACTGTTGCTACTTGCTACTGTTGTCACTATTGATGTTCCTTGCCACTGATGTTACTCGTTACACTGCTACTACCTGCTACAATACTTTTCTGGCGCCATTGATACTTTAGTTAGGAATAATCTGCCGTCAACAGATTCTTTCCTAGCACCATTGCTATCATATTACCTTTACTGCTTATATCCTGCTTGCAGATACTAATCTTTCAGGTGTGGTTGAGCTAACAACTCAACTGCTAATACTGGAGAATATCCTTTCACTCCCATCGTGTCAAACCAACAAATTTGGGTTGAATACTCTACCCTCGAAAACTGCCGTGATCCAACAAGCTGTTGGGCCATTGCAAGACAATTGCTAATTGTTGAGAAACTGGAAGCATCACTTTTCTGGTGTCGTTGCTCGGCACTGCTAGCACTTGGTTCTCAAGTCTCTTGTGTATCTTTTGTTCTGGAAAAAAAAATTCGGAAGTTTTATTCCGTTTGGACACCGTTTAAAATCCTCCTCTGAAAAGGGTCAAAAACACGAAAAAAACAGGAACTGGCACTTGGCACTGAGTTAATAAGTTAGTCCCAAAAAAGATATAAAAGGCATACAAAACATCCAAAGTTTGACAAGATAATAGCATGGAACCATGAAAAAGTATAGATACGTTGGATACGTATCAAGCATCCCCAAGCTTAACTCATGCTCGTCCTCGAGTAGGGAAGTGATAAAGACTGAATTTTTTATGTGGAATGCTAACTAGCATAGTTGTCCTTTGTAACTTCTTTCATGTGACATGAATGTTCAGATCCGTAAGATTCAAAAAAATAGTTTTCTATTGACATGAAAACAATAATACTTGAAGCAAACTAGCAAGGTAATCATGAACTTTCAAAATAACAAGGGCAGAGAAAGTTATCCCTACAAAATCATATAGTCAGGCTATGCTCCATCATCCTCACACAACTAATTTAAATCATGCACAACCCCGGTATTTCCCAAGTAATTGTTTTCGCACTCTTACTTCTCAAACCTTTTTCAACTCTCACGCAATACATGAGCGTAGCCATGGATATAGCACTATGGTGGAATTGAGTGTGGTGGTGGTTGTCGGACAAAAAGGGAGGAGATGGTCACATTGACTCGAGGTATTAAAGGGCTATGGAGATGCCCATTAATAGATATCAATGTGAATGAGTAGGGATTGCCATACAAAGGATGCACTAGAGCTATAAGCATGTGAAAGCTCAAAAGGAGAACTAGTGGGTGTGCATCCAACTGGCTTGCTCACGAAGACCTAGGGCAATTTTGAGGAAGCCCATCATTGGAATATACAAGCCAAGTTATATCATGAAGATTCCCACTAGCATATGATGGTGAGAAAACGAGAAGCTCTCAATCATGAAGAACATGGTGCTATTATGAAGCACAAGTGTGGAAAAGATAGTAGCATTGTCCCTTCTCTCTCTTTCTCTCTTTTTTTATTTTCATTTGTTTGTTTGGCTCTTTCGCCTCTTTCCATATATCTCTTTTTTTGTGGGAAACTTTGGCCTCTTTTTTATTATTATCTCCTCACATGGGACAATGCTCTAATAATGATGATCATCACACTTTTATTTACTCACAGCTCAAAGCTTAGAATGATGATGACTCTATAGGAAATGCCTCCGGCAGTGTACCGGGATATGCAACGATCTAGTTTGGCGTATGACATTGAAACATCTCGCTAGCTATCTTACGATCATGCAATGGCAATATGAGAGTGACGGCACAAGTCATGTGATGGAACGGTGGGAGTTGCATGGCAATATATCTCGGAATGGCTATGAAAATGCCATAGTATGTAGGTATGGTGGCTGTTTTGAGGAAGGCATATGGTGGGTTTGTGCACCGGCGAAAATTGCGCGGTACTAGAGAGGCTAGCAATGGTGGAAGGTGAAAGTGCATCTATACCATGGACTCGCATTAGTCATGAAGAACTCACATACTTGTTGCGGATTTTTTTATTAGTAATCGAAACAAAGTGCTAAACGCATACTCCTAGGGGAAGGGTTGGTAGGTGTAAACCATCGCGCGATCCCGACCGCAACACAAAGATTGACAATCAATATATCAATTATGCTCCGACTTCCTAACATAGCGGTTCACCATACGTGCATGTTACGGGAATCACTAACTTCAACACAAGTATTTCTAGATTCACAACACCCTACTAACATAACTCTTAATATTACCAAATCCACGTGTCAAAACTAATTGAGAGGAATCAAATTTCTCTTTCTACTCAATGCACATGAAGATGCAGGTTTTATTGTATCCTCTTTGGGTACCTATCACCTTTGGGACTACTTTCATAGCATAAGACAACTACCAAGTTATGCACCGCCGTGCTCTAAAACATCTAAGTGAAGCACATAGAGCAAAATTGTCTAGCTCAAAAGATATAAGTTAAGAACAAAGAATATTCTAGCAAATTCACGATGAGTGCATGTATCTCTCAAAAGTTGTGCAGCAAGTATGATTTTGACACAACAAAAAGAAAATACTCCTACGATACAAGAGGCTCCAAGCAAAACATATATCATATGGTGAATAAAAATATAGCTCCAAGTAATGTTACCGATGGATTGAAGACGAAAGAGGGGATGCCTTCCCGGAGCATCCCCAAGCTTAGTCTTTTTGGTGTCCTTGAATTTGGCTTGGGATGACTTGGGCATCCCAAGCTTGAGCTCTTTCCACTCTTTATCCCTTTGTCCATGAGAACATCACCCAAAAACTTGAAAACTTCACAACACAAAACTTAAACAGAAACTCGTGATATCATTAGCACAAGAAAACAAACTACCACCACTTTTGGTACTGTAGAAATCTTTATTTTTATTTATATTGGTGTTAGATTACTATATTCTCACTTTTCCTTGGCTAGTACCTCCCAATAATATCCATAGTTTCATCAAAACAAGCAACCAACACAACGAAAATATAATCTGTCAAAAACAGACCAGTTTGTAGCAATCTGTATACTTCGTATACTTCTGGTACCTCAAAAATTCTGAAAACTTACGACATCCTGGGCGAAAGGCACATCAACCAGCAGCAAAAAGATTCAACTCAAAAGCTCTTTTTTAATAAAAATGAAAAATAATTTCGTGAGCGAAAAGTTTCTGTCTTTTTCCAGCAGGATCAAACAACCATCACCAAAACTAGTCATAATGATGTTACTTCGCTCAAACACAAAAAGAAACACAAAAAACACAATCATAACAGAATTATGATGGTGGCAACAAAACAGAAAGAAAAAACAAAGATAAATTCATTGGGTTGCCTCCCAACAAGCGTTATTGTTTAACGCCATTAGCTAGGCATTGATAATTCAATGATGCTCACACAAAAGATAGCAATCAGACACGAAGAGAGCATCATGAAACATGAGACAAACATATCTAAGTCTAACATACTTCCTATCCATAGGCATTTTATAGAAAACAGATTGTCAAGACAACCAATAGTTACCATATGCAAGGAAGAAGAAAGAGACAATATCAATCTCAACATAACGAGAGGTGATTTGGTAACATGAAAGTTTCTACCACAATATTTTCCTCTCTCATAGCAATTACATGTGGGATCATAATCTAATTCAACAATATAGCTATCACAAAGGATATTCTTTTCATGATCCACATGCATGCAAAGTTGACGCTCTTCAAAAATAGTGGGATTATCATCAACTAAAGTCATGACTTCTCCAATCCCACTTTCGATATTATTGCAAATATCATATTCATATGAGGCTTAAACAAATTTTCAAGATCATAAGAAAAATCATCGCCCCAATCATGATTATTGCAACAAGTAGTGAACAAAGCAAAACTAGCATCCCTAAGCTTAGGGTTTTGCATATTTTTAGCATGATTGTCATTAATAGAATTTATAATGAAATCATTGCAATCATGATTTTCATTCAAGGAGCCCTCGTGAATCACTTCATAAATTTCTTCATCACGATTTTCAGATTCACGCATCTCAAGCAAAATTCCATAGAGAAGGTCTAGTGCACTCAACTCACTAGCAATTGGATCAACATAATTGGATCTCTTAAAGAGATTAGCAAGTGGATGAGCATCCATATCAATAGATTTTCAGCAAGTGAAGATGAAAGCATATTGAAGGCACATAGCACACAAGCAAAGGAAAGGCAAACGGAAAAGGCAAATATTTTTGTAAATTTTTGTTTTTCAGAAGTGGGGGAGAGGAAAACGAGAGGCAAAAAGTAAATGCAAGAGATGAGTTTGCGACACTTACTTGGATGAGTTCTTGACTTGATTCTCCCCGGTAACGGCGCCAGAAATCCTTCTGCTGTCTCTTGAGCTTGTGTTGGTTTTTTCCTTGAAGAGGAAAGGGTGATGCAGCACAGGAGCAGTAAGTATTTTGCTCAGTTTGCTAACCAAGGTATAAATCCAGTAGGAGAATCGAGCCAAGTCCAGAGTACCTGCACAAACACAAACGAGCTTGCACCCAACGCTATAAAGGGGTTGTCAATTCCTTCAAGATTGATTGCAAAGTGAGATCTGAAGGCGGAAGGTGCAACGAAGTAAAAGTGTAAAGCTGAAAATATGATGTGAAGTAGACCCGGGGGCCATAGTGTTCACTATAGGCTTCTCTCAAAATAGAAAATAATTCGGTGGGTGAACAAATTACTGTCGAGCAATTTATAGAAGCGCGCAAAGTCATGACGATATCTAAGGCAATGATCATACATATAGGCATCACGTCCGAGACAAGTAGACCAATACTTTGTGCATCTACTACTATTACTCCACACATCGACCGCTATCCAGCATGCATCTAGTGTATTGAGTTCATGACGAACAGAGTAACGCCTTAAGCAAGATGACATGATGTAGAGGGATAAACTCAAACCAATGATGTAAACCCCATCTTTTTACCCTTGATGGCAACAACACGATGCGTGCCTCGCTACCCCTTATGTCACTGAGTGTGGTCACCGCACGGTATGAACCCAAAACCAAGCACTTCTCCATTGCAAGAATCATAGATCAAGTTGGCCAAACAAAACCCACAACTCGATGAGAATTACAAGGATACGAAATCATGCATATAAGTGATCAGAAAAAACTCAAATAAGATTCATAGATAATCTGATCATAAATCCACAATTCATCGGATCTCGACAAACACACCGCAAAAGAAGATTACATCTGATAGATCTCCATGAAGATCATGGAGAACTTTGTATTGAAGATCCAAGAGAGAGAAGAAGCCATCTAGCTACTAGCTATGGACCCGAAGGTCTATGGTGAACTACTCACGCATCATCTAAGAGGTCATGGTGTTGATGAAGAAGCCCTCCGTATCCAAATCCCCCCTCCGACGGGGTACCAGAACTTGCCCCAGATGGGATCTTGCGGAGACAGAAGCTTGCTGCGGCGGAAAACTATTTTCGTGGATCTCTCTCGCGGTTTTGGAATTTTCAGGAATTTATAGGCGGAAGAGGTAGGGCAGACGAGCCACAAGGGGCCCACAATCCTGCTAGGCGCGGGTCCCCCTGGCCACACCTAAGGGGCTTGTGGGGTCCCGTGCTGGCCCCTGCCTTGGTTCTCAAGTCTCGTGCGTATCTTCTGTTCCGGAAAAATCTTTCCGGAAGTTTTATTCCATTTGGACACCGTTTAAAATACTCCTCTGAAAAGGGTCAAAAACACGGAAAAAACTAGAACTGGCACTTGGCACTGATTTAATAAGTTAGTCCCAAAAAAGATATAAAAGGCATACAAAACATCCAAAGTTTGACAAGATAATAGCATGGGACCATAAAAAATTATAGATACGTTGGAGACGTATCAGTAGGGTGCCGTCTCGGCAGCTGTCAATGAAGTATTGAATGGCTTGTACCTCATGCACTCCTTCGTAGGAGTTGTGCTGCTCTGTCCAACCCGTGACGTAGTCGCGAAGGGGTTCGTCAAGCTTTTGGACACACATGGCCAGCTTGCGAGGCCGACCAGGACGTTTGTAGGTGCCGGTGAAGTTGCGGACGAACGCCGCCTCGAAGTCAACCCAAGATTTGACGTTGTCGGCTGGCAGGCTATTTAGCCATGTCCTCGCCGAGCCGGTCAACATGAGAGGCACGTAGCAAACTGCTACGCGCTTGTTGCCCCTAGCAATGCCGACAATGGTGGTGTAGTCAATCAGCCAATCCTCTGGCTTGGCCATACCGTTGTACTTGGGGGTGTCCCAAGGGAGAGTCAAGCTTTTGGGGAATGGCTCTCCTCGGATCCGGGGGCCGAAGCATGCCGGACCAATGGGACCCTCCTCCTCCAGGAGGGCCGACTGCGCTAGTAGGTTCACGCACCTGTGATCATCGTTATCATTGTGGGGAACGCGAGGACCGTTCCGGGCTGAGATCGGAGTTGTGTCCTCGGACCCGGCCGCCCTCGCCTGCTCCCGCCGCCTCGGAGGGGGAACCTCATGCACTGAATCATCCTCGTCACCAGCCTCCCTGCGGCGCCGGCTGGAATCCGGCTTGCTTTGGTGCTGGGAACGTCTGTCTTGGCTGCCCTCGCCCTTCCCACCAGAAGTGCGGGGCATGGAGGAGCCTTCAGCGTGGTGACAGCCGCTGGGGTTGCGGTGAGCCTCCGGTGGGGCTTCCGGAGACATCGACTGCGTGACGCCGGGGTAGAAATGAGCCTGCTCTGCGCTAGCGGCGTCCAGGAGATCCTGGACCCGCTTCTCTTTAAGTGCACACTCCTCGCCCTCCAAAACAGACATCTTCATCATAGCCGCCTGGGCAGCCCGCATGTTGGCCACCGGAGTTCCATAGATAGGCTGCTTGCCACCTAAGATTTCGGCTATGACCCGGCTGCGGCCGCGGACCTCGGCGCGCCGACTGGGTCCATCAGCAGCCGGAGTGAGGTCGTAAGCAGAGTTATACTCGCGCTGCGAGGCCTCCATCCGACGCTTGGCGGCGGCGATAGCGGTGCCCTCTTCCAGGATCTGCTGGCGGGCCTCCTCCAGCGAGGCCCTAGCATCAGCTGGGTTTGCCGTGGTGGCGATGGGCGTCTTCAGGCTGGCAAGGGCGGCATGAAGCGGGTCTGCAGAGCCTGCAGCGGGGTCAGCTGCCTCGGCCGATGCCTTGCCATGAGGCTTACTGGTGCCGGCACCAATAACCATCACCTCCATGAGGTTGGATACGACAGTGATGTGGTGCGAGGCAAGACACTCCGCAGATGACGGTGCATCGTCGCAGACGAGCACCTTGCTAGGGTAGTCATCAGGCGCAGGCACATCCTCGAGGGAGAGCCTGCTGAAGCTTGCGCATAGCGCGCCGATGTCGATGCCCTCGCCGAGGTGGCGAGGCTCATCGTCGAGGCGCGGGTCGCTTAATAGAACGTCGAGGTTCGCAACAGCAGAGATGACGTTGCTGGATAGCGACTCGTCGGCGAACTCCTCGTCAGAGTCCATGAGGCGGCCTGGATCATCGACTAGCATCGCAAAAACCTCCACAAGGGAAGGCTCCACGGGCATGCTGAACGATTCGAATGCAAGGCATCCGGTGGTGTTGGCGAAGGGTCCCGCCCGGAGCATAACTCCGGCCGGTGCCGCGGATGGCCCCATGGTGGGCGCCAAATGTCGGTGTTTACTCACGACATCAGCCATGGGTAGGCTAAACATGAGTGGTGGGAACCGAAAGGACACCGGCGGGCTCCGGGAACGGGATTGGTCCAACCGAGAGAAACGCACGATGTACCTAGATTCATGGCTCTCCGTAGAGATAACACCTGTAGTCATGCAGGAATGGTTGATGCACCCAAGGGATTACAGAGTGCTCCTTGAGTTGTTCGACGAAGGAGGAAGAAGGAGTTGTTGGCTCGTGTCTACCTCCCATGCATGGGTGTGTGTGAGCAGTTGACCGACCCTCTACATGGAGGGGAATCGGAGGGTTAAATAGACGAACCCACCGACCTACAATATGGATAAAAGTAGAAAATAGGGGTCTGGCTGGAAGCCTCGCCGGCTGGCCAGGGGGGCCCACAATAGTCTGGTCTTATCGTTGGAGGGGCCCGCCGGCTGTGAGGTCCCATCTGGCCATGGGACCGCCGGCCAGCCAATGGAGCTCTCGCGTAAGGCCGACACATGAGGTGTGTAGTACGTCCGGCGTCGTCTGATACGTCTCCGTCGTATCTACTTTTCCAAACTCTTTTGCCCTTGTTTTGGACTCTAATTTACATGATTTGAATGGAACTAACCCGGACTAACGTTGTTTTCAGCACAATTGCCATGGTGTTGTTTTTGCGTAGATATAAAAGTTCTCGGAATGACCTTAAAATTTACAGAGAATTTTTGTGGAATATATAAAAAATACTGGCGCAAGAATCCGCGGAGGAAGTGGAGCGTGGAGCCCACAAGCCCACCAGGCGCCCCCCACCCCCCGGCCGCGCCTGGCAGGCTTGTGGGGCCCACAAAGCTCCACTGCCTCCAAATCCAGCTCTATTTATTCCATTTCGTCTGGAAAAATTCAAGGAGAAGAGTTCATCGCGCCTTACGATACGGAGGCGCCCCCACCTCCTGTTCTTCATCTGGAGGGAAGATTTGGAGTCCGTTCTGTGCTCCGGAGAGGGGATATCGTCGCCATCGTCATCACCAACCTTCATCGCCAATTCCATGATGTTGTTCACCGTTCGTGAGTAATCTCATCATAGGCTTGCTGGACGGTTTTGGGTTGGATGAGATCTATCATGTAATCGAGTTAGTTTTGATGGGGATTGATCCCTAGTATCCAGTATGTTCTGGCATTGATGTTGCTACTACTTTGCCATGCCTAATGCTTGTCACTAGGGCCCGAGTGCCATGATTTCAGATCTGAACCTATTATGATGTTGCCAATATATGTGTGTTCTTGATCCTATCTTGCAAGTTGTAGTCACCAACTATTTGTTATGACCCGGCAACCCCGGAGTGACAATAGCCGGAACCACTCCCGGAGATGACCATAGTATAAGGAGTTCATGTATTCACCAAGTGTTAATGTGTTGGTCCGGTTCTTTATTAAAAGGAGAACCTTAATATCCCGTAGTTTTCATTAGGACCCCGCTGCCACTGGAGGGATTGACAATAGATGTCATGCAAGTTCTTTTCCCTAAGCACGTATGACTACATATGGAATACATGCCTACATTACATTGACGAACTGGAGCTAGTTACATATCTCTCCGTGTTATAACTGTTGCATGATGAATAGCATCCGGCATAATCATCCATCACCGATCCAATGCCTACGAGTTTTTCCTACTGGTCCTTGCTACATTACTTTGCCGCTACTACTGTCACTGTTGTTAATCTGTTGCTACTGCTGTTACTTTGCTGCTACTGCTGTCACTTTGCTGGTACTCGTTACTGTTGCTACTGCTGCTATCATACTACTCTGCTACTGATACTTTGCTGCAGATACTAAATCTTCAGGTGTGGTTGAATTGACAACTCAACTACTAATACTTGAGAATATTCTTTGGCTTCCCCTTGATTCGAATCAATAAATTTGGGTTGAATACTCTACCCTCGAAAACTGTTGCGATCCCCTATACTTGTGGGTTATCAAGACCTTTTTCTGGCGCCGTTGCCGGGGAAGCACAACTATATTCTCTGAGTCACTTGGGATTTACGTCTGCTAATCACTATGAGGAATCCGATAGATCCAAGAACTACAGTCTTGCCCTCAACTACGAGGACAGGTAAGGAACTGCCATCTAGCTATGCACTTGATTCACCTTCAGTTAAGAGTAAGTTTGTGACACCACCTCCTGCTAGAAATCTTGATATGTCGCATGTGCTTGATGATGCTACTTCTGCTACCCATGATGCTTATGATGATGCTATGCTTGATACTGCTTTGCCACTTGGTGCATTCCTTGATGCACAAATTGCTACAGTTGCTGCTAGATGTGATGATACTTCTGAAACTGCTGATAATATTGAAGTAGAACCTGCTATTTTGCCTAATAGAACTAGCTCTCCTAGATATGAATTGCCTGATATGCCTGAGTGTTATGTTATGGAGGGAGAGATAGCTGAGGACTTTCTTGCTTGTAAGGATAGCTATGATGTTGAGAACTTACTACGCAAGTGGAAAGAAAAATCTTTGAACGCTAGGATGAAATATGACCCGAAGTTTGCCACTTCGCCTATCCTTGTGACCGATAAGGATTATGAATTCTCTGTCGACCCTGAGCTAATCACTCTGGTCGAATCTGATCCTTTTCATGGTTATGAGTCTGAAACGGTTGTAGCCCATCTTACCAAACTGCACGATATAGCCACCCTATTCACTAGTGAGGAAAAGATCTGCCACTACTATATCCTCAAGTTGTTTCCTTTCTCGCTAAAGGATGATGCTAAGACTTGGTTCACTTCTCTTGCTCCTGGTTGCGTGCGTAGCCCCCAGGATATAGTCTACTATTTCTCTGACAAATATTTCCCTGTCCATAAGAAGCAAGCTGCCTTGCAGGAAATATACAACTTTGCTCAAGCTCGAGAAGAAAGTCTCCCACAAGCTTGGGGGAGGCTCGTCCAGCTACTTAATGCTTTGCCTGATCACCCTCTTGAGAAGAATGAAATACTTGGTATCTTCTGTAATGGACTTACCGATGCTTCTAGAGACCACCTAGATAGTTGAGATGGCTCTGTTTTTGGGGAACAAACTGTAGAACAAGCTGAGATCCTATTGAATAACATCTTGCGCAATGAGAATGCTTGCACTATTACCGAACTACCTCCTATGCCAACTCCGACGAAAAGAGGTATTATATTCCTCAGTCCTGAAGATATGCAAGAAGCTAAGAAATCTATGAAAGGGAAAGGCATTAAATCTGAAGATGTCAAAATTCTACCACCTATCGAAGAGATCCATGGTCTTGATAACCCGATACAGGTAGTAGAAGTAAATTCTTTGTGTAGGTTTGATGAGAGTGATATTCCTTTTGATAAACCTGCTAGCTTATACCTGGATGAATTTGATAACTTTGTTGCTAAACAAGAGAGTTTCAATGATTATGTTAGCAGACAATTGGAACAGAATGCTCGTATGCTTAGTCATTTAAGTGCCTGTGTGGAAAGAAATGTCAATGATCTTAAGCTCCTGAGTAAACATGCCTCTATGGTTACTACTCTGGTAGAACAAGTACTTAAGGCTCAAAATGACTTGCTCAATGAGTTGAATGACAATTCTGTCAGAGTCGTTACTAGAAGCGGTAGAATGACTCAGGAACCTTTGTATCCTGAGGGTCATCCAAAGAGAATTGAACAAGATTTTCAAGGAGTTAGCACTAATGCACCTAGTCATCCTAGAAATAAGAAGAAAGATGATAGGAACTTGCACGCTAGCAACCCAGATGTTGTTACACCTGAGAATCCGAACGATGTCTCTACCTCTCATGCTGAAACACAATGTGGTGATGAACATGAGCCTAATGATAATATCAATAATGATGTTCATGTTGATGCTCAACCTAGCAATGATAAGGATGTGGAGATTGAACCTGTTGATCTTGATAACCCACAGCCTAAGAATAGGAGATACGATAAGAATGACTTTGCTGCTAGGAAGCATGGTAAAGAAAGGGAACCATGGGTTCAGAAACCCATTCCCTTTCCTCCCAAACCATCCAAGAAAAAGGATGATGAGGCTTTTGAGTGCTTTGTTGAAATGATTAGACCTGTCTTTCTGCAAATGCTTTTGATAGATATGCTCAAAATGTCTTTGTATGCTAAGTACATGAAAGATATTGTGACTAATAAGAGGAGAATACCTGAGGTTGAGATTTCCACGTTGCTTGCTAATTATACCTTCAAGGGTGGAAGTCCTAAGAAACTAGGTGATCCTGGGGTGCCCACTATACCTTGCTCCATTAAAGGAAACTACGTTAGAACTGCTTTAAGCGACCTTGGAGCCAGTGTTAGTGTTATGCCTCTCTCTCTTTATCGTAGACTTGAACTGGATAAGTTGACACCCACTGAAATCTCTCTGTAAATGGCCGAGAAATCAACTGCTTTCCCTATCGGCATTTGTGAGGATGTGCCTGTTGTGGTTGCCAACATCACTATCTTAACAGACTTTTTCATTCTCGATATTCCCGAGGACGATGCCATGGCGGTCATCCTCGGAAGACCCTTTTTAAACACTACAGGGGCTGTTATAGATTGCAACAAAGGAAATGTCACTTTCCATGTCAACGGGAATGAGCTTACGGTGCACTTTCCGAAGAAACAATTTCGAGTACATTGCATCAATGCTCTCAAAAAAACTTCATCATTTCTTATTGGGAGCTTCGAATGCCATATACCTCCTGTTAAGATGAAGTATGATTTGCTTGTTGGGGAGATACACATCCCCATTGAGGTGACCTAGTGACTATTCGAAAATTCTCCGTTTTCTTTCGCGTTTCGAAAAACTTTGTCAAGGAGACTTGATCAACCTCATTGACGGATGCCTTTCGATGACCATGAGATGGATGAATCGAGGAGTCACAAACCTTTGTTCCAATCTTTCACCTTCGGTTGCTTAGAAGAAAAATGATAGGTTTAGTTTAGTTTTCCCTGTTTTCTGTTTTAGCGTCCCATAGAAAAGTACCCCGAAAATAAAAGTTCTCTGAACGTCCTGAAAATCAAGTATATTTTTTTCTGGAATTTTTGAAAAATACTGAGACAAGAGCTAGTGTGGGGGCTACACCAGTAGGCCACAAGCCCTGGAGGCGTGGGCACCCCCCTAGTCGCACCTACCAGGATTGTGGGGCCCACTTGCACCCCCTCCACTCATTCTAGCTCACATCTGCTCCTCCTACCTCCAGAAAAAATCGTTTCGCAGCTCAAACCCGTGTTCTTGCTCTTCTTGCTGGGATTTTCAATCTCCTTGTGCAAAGCACCATTCACCAAACTGTTTTGGGGAAATTACTCCTTGGTAAGTGACTCCTCCATTGGTCCAATTAGTTTTTGCCCTAGTGCCTTATACTTCACGTATATTTGCTGCTTGGTGACCATGTTCTTGAGCTTTGCATGCTAATTTTAGCTGGTCCCAAGTAGTTTTGATGCGTAATATGGCATCTAGGCACTTATGGGAGTAGTTGCTACGAGTTTAGTTGAGCCTTGTTGATTTTTCCTTTGGGTCACTGAAAAATTCAGAAAAGGAAGATGTTCAGGAGAAACTATCATGGTGGTTCCTCAAGCAAGAGAGGTCCCCGTCTCGCAATTCGGGAGCCCGATCCTTACCAACCAAGGAACGCATAGGTACAACCATGTGAATGGCCTTCTGATGAATTCATGATTGAGGCAGGTTTCAAAGACGAGTTTGATACACTTGTTCACAAGTCGGACTCAAAGAATTCATCTCTGATAAATATGAACAGTATGTTGCTCTCACTGCCTCTTTTGTTCATAGATTCAAATTTTCAGTTGGCTGCGATACATCCATACTGTTTGATCTCTATGACAAATCGTATACCATGGATTTAGAGTACTTTAATAGAATTTGCAAGATACCTATTTGGGGTAGTCTCAATGATCCTCCTAAATCTTCGGTTAGAGATTTTTCTCTGGTATAACTGTTGGAGAAACTAGAGATGTTATGTAGGCTACCATGGGGAGCATTCATGTTCCTACCTTGCATTACTTTGCCCTCTTCATAGCCAGATGCATTAATGGCAAGATTGAGCATTGTCACATGTGCGCACCAGACCTTAGTATTCTTAAGAGCGCAGTAACGGGTGATAGAAGTATTAACATGGGAGCTATAATAGCAAGGAGGCTGAATAATAATGCTAATGAAGAGTATTTCTTTGGTGGGATCTATGCCACTCGCATAGCAAATTTTCTTGGAGTTCCCATCCGCGAATGAGATCCCCCGCTCCATACAGCTTTCCTTGACCACGTCGCTTTGACACGCTAATAGTTCCTTGAGAGGGATGATGAATTCCTCGTATACTGTTTAATATTTAACCGGTAGCGTGTTTTCCATATTACCCTTCCTGCTCCTTCCTTTTTTGACTTTCAGGTAAAACGGAGATATTACATAACCAGAGGAGAGGCAGAGGAGTATGAGAGGGAGGCAAAGGCTGCTCGTCTCCGTGAGGCAGCTATTCAGGTAGTGGCTGCAGCGCTCCCGTATAATCCCCATTATGATTCTGGGTATCGCGTGGACCATCGTTGGGAGTAGACCAACTTAGGCCAAAAGCCTAAGCTTGGGGGAGTACGTGTTTCTCACCGACATTATATTCTTGCTTATGCTTTCACTTTGTTAGTCGGTGTTCACACTTTTCCACTGTATCATCCATGCTAGTTTATTTTCTTTTTCTCATTTTATTTTCGTGTGTCTGTCTAGTTTGAGAAAACCCAAAAAGATTTTCTTGTACTTCTTTTGCTTGTTGGGAGCTTTCCCGTGTAAATAGTTTTCTTTTTCTTTGGGTCAAGGTAGAAGACCATGGTTACAATGTTCAGTGGCTCTCGCATGCATATCTGTTTATCTGTTAAAGAGCCATATTACTTTGTCTTCTCCTTTGTGTTTGCTTGCAGATTCCAGCTTAGTACAATGCACGAGCACTCTTGTTCACATTGTTCACATCGTTCGGTCGTGCAAATGAAAGGCAATAATGACGATATATCATGAAGTGACGGAGCCTGGAAAAGCTGGTATGAACTCGATCTATTTTGTTTTTGTAAATATGACTAGCTCATCATTCCTGATTCATGTTTGTTGTGAGAGAAACATGTTTGCAATGACAACTTAGAGATCATAGTTTCTGATGCCATGCTTAATTAGCTAGGAGCTTATAATGGTTTATCTTGGATGCCAAAATGAATTTTGAGATGACTATGATGTAGTATGATAGGATGGTATCCTCCCTTGAATGATTTAAGTGGCTTGACTTGGCGCATGTTTATGCATGTAGTTGAAACAAAATCAACATAGCCTCTATGATATTCATGTTCATGGTGATTTATGTCCTACTCATGCTTGCACTCAATGTTAGTTAATCTCAATGCATTTTGATGACTATTGTCGCTCTCTAGTTGGTCGCTTCCCAGTCTTTTGCTAGCCTTCACTTGTACTAAGCAGGAATACTGCTTGTGCATCCACTTCCATAAATCCAAAGTTGTTCCATATCAGTCCACCATACCTACCTATATGCGGTATCTACCTGCCGTTCCAAGTAAATTTGCATGTGCCACTCTCTAATCCTTCAAGAAATAATCTGTTTTGCATGCCCGAACCGCTCATGTGGTGACAGGGGGCTATCAGTATCTTCCATGTTAGGCGTATTATCCTCGATATGTGTTTATTCACTATCATTCACGAGAAAGGGGCGGTAATTGGAATTCCCAGTTCCATGCTCAAATCGAAAAGATAATTGCAAACAAAACTCCCCCTGGATTGATGTTGGTATGGACGGTACCCGAGTATTCAGCTAATCGTGGAGTTTGATTGATTGGTGGTGGGGGAGCCAAAACTTTACTTTTCTATTTGGGAACCACCTATAGCATGTGTAGCATGGAAGATGGTGAGAACTCTTGGTCATTGCATTGACAATGAAAGCATGCCACCCAAAATTATTATCTCTGTTTCAAAGCTTGAGCTCTGGCACCTCTGCAAATCAATGCTTCCCTCTGCGAAGGGCCTGTCTATTTATGTTCCTGTTGAGTCATCCTCTTCTTATAAAAGCACCAATTAGAGAGCACCTCTGTCACTTTTATGCTTTGCTTTTTACTAATGTTGAGTATGACTGTGACTAGATCTTCTTCTCCATGAATTACAATGTTTAGTCAGCCCTTGGTCTTTGAAGGTGCTCTGCATTTATGTTTTGCGGTCTCAGAAAGAGCTAGCGAGATACCATCTGTTCACACTGCTTCATGATTGTTTTGATTGAAGTGTTGACATTTGAAACTTGTCATTATTGCTCGCTAGTTGATTATGCTATTGATATGAGTTTACCGTGGGACCTAGATGTCATATGCTTATGTGGTTAGCTTTTAATCTTGCTGAAATTCTAGTTATGAGCTACACATAGTTGCAACAACAAGATCAAACAGAGCTCGTAAAAGTTTTTCTTTTGTCTCTTTCAGTTTTTCAACTGAATTGCTTGAGGACAAGCAAGGTTTTAAGCTTGGGGAGTTGATACGTCTCCATCATATCTACTTTTCCAAACTCTTTTGCCCTTGTTTTGGACTCCAATTTGCATGATTTGAATGGAACTAACCCGGACTAACGTTGTTTTCAGCAGAATTGCCATGGTGTTCTTTTTGCGCAGAAATAAAAGTTCTCGGAATGACCTGAAAATTTACGGAGAATTTTTGTACAATATATAAAAAATACTGGTGCAACAATAAGCGGAGGAAGTGGACCGTGGAGCCCACAAGCCCACCAGGTGCCCCCCTGGCCGCGCCTGGCAGGCTTGTGGGGCCCACAAAGCTCCACTGCCTCCAAATCCAGCTCTATTTAGTCCGTTTCGTTCGGAAAAAATCAATGAGAAGAGTTCATCGCGTTTTACGATACGGAGGCACCGCGACCTCCTGTTCTTCATCTGGAGGGCAGATCTGGAGTCCGTTCTGGGCTCCGGAGACGGGAGATCGTCGCCATCGTCATCACCAACCTTCCTTCATCCCCAATTCCATGATGCTCTTCACCGTTCGTGATTAATCTCATCATAGGCTTGCTGGACGGTGATGGGTTGGATGAGAACTATCATGTAATCCAGTTAGTTTTGACGGGGATTGATCCCTAGTATCCACTATGTTCTGAGATTGATGTTGATACTACTTTACCATGCTTAATGCTTGTCACTAGGGCCCGAGTGCCATGATTTCAGATTTGAACCTATTATGTTGTTGCCAATATATGTGTGTTCTTGATCCTATCTTGCAAGTTGTAGTCACCTACTATGTGTTTGACCCAGCAACTCCGGAGTGACAATAGGCGGAACCACTCCCGGAGATGACCATAGTATGAGGAGTTCATGTATTCACCAAGTGTTAATGCGTTGGTCCGGTTCTTTATTAAAAGGAGAACCTTAATATCCTGTAGTTTCCATTAGGACCCTGCTGCCATGGGAGGGATGGACAATAGATGTCATGCAAGTTCTTTTCCCTAAGCACGTATGACTACATACGGAATACATGCCTACATTACATTGACAAACTAGAGCTAGTTACATATCGCTTCGTGTTATAACTGTTGCATGATGAATAGTATCTGGCATAATCATCCATCAACGATCCAATGCCTACGAGCTTTTCCTACTGGTCCTTGCAACGTTACTTTGCCGCTACTTCTGTCACTGCTGCTACTGTTACTCTATTGCTACTGCTGTTACTTTGCTGCTACTGTTCTCACTTTGCTGCTACTGGTTACTGTTGCTACTGCTGCTATCATACTACTCTGCTACTGATACTTTGCTGCAGATACTAAATCTTTTAGGTGTGCTTGAATTGACAACTCAACTGCTAATACTTGGGAATATTCTTTGGCTTCCCCTTGAGTTGAATCGATAAATTTGGGTTGAATACTCTACCCTCAATAACTGTTGCGATCCCCAATACTTGTGGGTTATCATCGTCTTGCAAGATTCGTCATGGGTCGCCAGTACGGCCGTCTCCACTATTACCATGCCAAGCTTTGTAATGGAGTGGGTGCCGACGGGCCTATAGTGTGCTCGTTTGATGGAGCGGAGTTGACCTAGGTCAGCGGCCATGCCGCTGACACTGTATCAGCCGTGCGCCTAAATCTTGTACATGTGCTGACGCGTGTCCACCTTTATTCGTAGAATCCAGTCCGAGCCTAGGGTTGGATGAGGCTAGGGGTGCCTAGCCGGCTAGCGGTCTCGCTAGCCGGCCTTGAAGTTGTCGTCTCGCTCCTAGCCGGCAGGCGCTTCCCAGCCGGCCAGGAGGGAATGTCGTCTCGTCCTTAGCCGGCGAGAGCTCTTCAGCCGGCTAGGAAGGATTGTCGTCTCACTCCAAGCCGGTCGGAGCTTTCCAGATGGCCAAGAAGAGTTGACCGTCTAGAAGAAGTTGATGCTTCCCTTTACTCTTGGATGCAAAGGATTAGGATCGATGAGCCTACCCCGGGGTTAACCCCCAGTCAACCGCGGGGTGCACATGTGGTTTGTCTAGCTAAACCTAAAAGAAAACAAGGCAACAAAAAAATGAGTATCCTTGGACTCGAACAAGGAAACTCCCGCAAGTGTGCAAGCGCGAACGACCATTGTGCTCGCTCTAAGTTAGTGATATTGTGAGCTCCGAGTTTATTTTAATCTAACTAACAATGGGTAAAGCTTTTGGCCATGGCTGCTTAGGGATCTCGCCGGCAATGATGCCAGACAACACCGGGTGTTCCGGCTATAGGGTACCCGAAGGGGAGCGGAAACTTGTGTGGGTGTACATGCACCTATGTGGGCGCATGCAAGGGCTCGGGGTGTGGGAACCCAAGGACGAGATTGTGGTCGCCTTGTTCATGAAGGCGGCACTGGTGTGGCAAGGCAAAGGTGTCGGAATTGGGGCTCCGGGGACCCATGAGGTTCAAAATCTGGGGTGTGCAGGCTCTCCTACCCTACTCTATAGCACAGTACCACGACGACACTTTGGCATGTTCAAGATAAGGAAAAAAGAACTGGGGACACTGCAGTTACCCAGGTTCGGGCGACCTCGCGGTGTAAAACCGTACTCCTACTTGTGTGGATTGCTCGAGAGCGATAGAGAGTACAAAGGTGTGTTCTTGCTAATTCACGGAATGATCCCCCTCTATGATGGTGGCCCGCCTTATCTTATACTGGCCCCAATACTCTTCCCCTGAAAACACATGGCGGGAAGGGTTGCCACAATGGCTGGTTTGAAGGGGAGCAGGATCATAGTCTACCCTGGAAAAAGAAGTTGCCACCTGCAAAAGCTTACTCCATGACGTGTTGGTGGACTCAGGGATGACCGTCGGCCCTGGCGATCCTCCCGTCCTAGTCTCCTTGCACCAAAGAGAAAAACCTTTGGGGATTGCTTTGGGCACTAGCGGTCGCCCTGCTCCCTTAGCACAAACGGGGAAGCCTTCTTAGTCGTGCCCACCTGTGCGCTTCCTGGCACCGTCTGGCATGGTGCGTGTCACCCATGTGACACCGCAGGGTCGTTTGAACCGCCAGACCACCTTTGCCCTGCCTGTCCCATGAGAGTCCCGAGTGTAGCCACTGGGGGTCCCCTTGCGAGGCAAGGCTTGACGTGGCGCTCAATGTCGTCTGCGGGGGTTCTCCTGGCGAAGTGGGGATCCTTGCGAGGGTCTTGGTCACAAAGTCCGAAAGCGGGTGACGGTGGTCTATGGCGCGAGCTATGCCTAGCCCTACAGGCACACAGGCCTGGATACCCCCTGCCTGATGAGCCCGACAGTAGCCCTCGGGCCCATGGTGTGCACGTTCCCTTCGGTGGTTAGGGCGAAACGACATGGGCCCCAACCATCTCCGGACTGGGTGCGACAGGTGGCGCACGATGGGATGTGGGATGCTCCCACTTCCCCATGACTCCTTGGTAACTTCCCAGGCTAACACAAAGCCCATGTGCAGCACAAGACCATCATTTCTCTCCCTTGCCTTGCCTGCGCCTAGCGAATGGCGGGGGCGCGCGTAGGCCTTGTGCCAACCGCTATAAATAGGCGAGCCGAGGTGCCCTTGGGCTCGTCTTCCTTGCTATCATATCTCCTTCGTTCGTTGCTGCATCTATGATGGCACCCGTGAGGAGGTTCAAGAAGGGGAAAGCGTCGGCCGAGGAAGCAGAGGCATCGCAGGCGGCGAGGGGGCGAGTTCGTCCTAGCACATCCGCCATCGCTCCAGGGGCGCCTCCCTGGGAGCATAGGCGCTCCTCTTCCACGACCCACACCGGCATGTGCACACGAGGGGGGAACTCAGGTTGGGGACACGGGCAATGGGGGCGAGGCGGACGCGGGCAAGGTAAGAGGAATGGTGCGGCTTCTCAACGCCCCGATCGTGGAGCCACTCCACGGACATGGACCACGACTTCATCGTTGAGATCGGCGTCCAACTTTGCACCTGGCTCCAGCTTCTGAGCTCCTTTGCGGTGGAGATGCTGGAGCCCCCCCCCGTCGTGGCTTGTGGTTGCAGCGAGACGGCTGTTGCAATGGGCCTTCCTTCGTGGCAATAGAAGTCACCCCTGTGGCTTCATGTAGCTATCGAGGGGATGGAAATCCTTCGCCCTCGCTTGTGGCTTGATGGAGGTCCATGTCCTCTACTTAAAGTTTGACGGGGCCACCATGCTCTTCGTGAAGATCTTCAGGAGAAATGGGGACCGTCTGGACTGCTTCATGGAAAGCGGTAGCAGCAGCTGCAGTTCCTCCAATGACGACAGCAACAGCAGCACTTCCTTCGGGAGCTACAGTCGTGACGTCTCTCGTGTACCTGCGTCCAGGAGGAGGGCTCGGACTAGGCGAAGGCAGCGCCAAGGTCGGCATACAGGAGGTGGCACTGCTCGAGGCTGAGGGCCCTTTTGGTATTATTACATACCCTCCATTCAAAACAAACTATGCGCCCCCATGAGGGCGTGTAAGAAGGAGTACGACCCATGCGCCTTAAGCTAGTATTTGCCGAAAAATAAATTTTCTCTCGGTGCTCATCATTATGCCCGCTCCCTTCCTTTCGATTGCTTTAACGCTCTGCACCGCTAGCATCCAGCCCCATGTCGGGCTTAACCGTCCCTACTATGGTAGGTCGCTGTGTCGAAGACCTCTGAGCCGCGCGAGGCCGTCAGCCCAACCTTTCGTAATGCGCCACGCGGTGGTCATTGCCGACAGGGACACATGCGGCGTGAGGGCGCGTCATCCCGACGCTTACTTCTTGTCCGATATCGTATCCGATCTCCCGCATCAAGGGTCCCTTCGCGTGGTTCTCCCCCTCCGTGACATGGGCTTTTACTTGCCCTTGCGCCCTATGTTGACGGGGACCGGCCCGCTGTGTAAGTCAACCATTGCTAGCACCGTGCCAAGTTGGCAACCTGCCACCCTCCGGGCGCACCTCATGAGGCCTCTCAGATGGTCCGTCCTAAAGAAGGATCTTACACGCATAGGCTCCATCCGAACGAAGTGCACTCGGTGGCATGCGTATGGGTGCTGGGCGAGAAGACCAAACACCAAAGGACTAGGTGGAGGCGTGTGCGAGAGCAGGCCCGCAAGTCCGGGCTCACCCCCCTTTGTCCTTCCGTGATGCTGAGGCCGAGCCGAGCACGGCCTCTGGTCCAGCCCCGCTCGTGTGGGGCCTAAAGGTCGGTTGGCGAGTGCAAGCCGCGTATGCCACGAATCGCCACGAAGTTGGTGTGGCCTGCAAGGCGCCTTCGGTTGTTTTATCCACTTATAAGTCTCCAACGTATCTATAATTTTTTATGGTTTCATGCTATTATCTTGTCAAACTTTGGATGTTTTGTATGCCTTTTATATATTTTTTGGGACTAACTTATTAACTCAGTGCCAAGTGCCAGTTCCTGTTTTTTCCGTGTTTTTGACCCTTCTCAGAGGAGGATTTTAAACGGAGTCCAGACGGAACAAACTTCCAAAAAGATTTTTTCTAAAACAGAAGACGATCGAGGGACTTGAGAACCAAGGCAGGGGGCCACCAGGGACCCCACAAACCCCCTAGACGCGGCCAGGGGGCCCGCGCCTCCCAGGCTTGTGGGCTCCCTGGGCCACCTCTGCCCTAGGTGTTTCGCCTATATATTCCCAAAAATTCCAGAAAAAACGAGGAGATCATCGAAAGTACTTTACCGCCGCCGCAAGCTTCTGTCTCCGCAAAATCCCATCTGGGGCATGTTCTGGTGCCCTACCGGAGGGGGATTCGGATACGGAGGGCTTCTTCATCAACACCATGACCTCTTCGATGATGCATGAGTAGTTCACCATAGACTTACAGGTCCATAGCTAGTAGCTAGATGGCTTTCTCTCTCTCTTGGATCTTCAATACAAAGTTCTCCATGATCTTCATGGAGATCTATCCGATGTAATCTTCTTTGCGATGTGTTTGTCGAGATCCATGAATTGTGGATTTATGATCAGATTATCTATGAACCTTATTTGAGTTTCTTCTGATCTCTTTTATGCATGATTTCATATCCTTGTAATTCTCTTCGAGTTGTGTGTTTTGTTTGCCCAGCTTGATCTATGATTCTTGCAATGGGAGAAGTGCTTGGTTTTGGGTTCATACCGTGCGGTGACCTCACCCAGTGACAGAAGGGTAGCGAGGCACGCATCGTGTTGTTGCCATCCAGGGTAAAAAGATTGGGTTTTCATCATTGGTTTGAGTTTATCCCTCTACATTATGTCATCTTTCTTAAGGCGTTACTCTGTTCGTCATGAACTTAATACACTAGATGCATGCTGGATAGCGGTCGATGTGTGGAGTAATAGTAGTAGATGCAGAAAGTATTGGTCTACTTGTCTCGGACGTGATGCCTATATGTATGATCATTGCCTTAGATATCATCAAGACTTTGCACGGTTCTTGCTCGACATTAATTTGTTCACCCGCCGTAATATTTTCTATTTTGAGAGAAGCCTCTAGTCAACACTATGGCCCCCAGGTCTAATTCACACCATATTTTCAGCCTTACTCTTTTACTTCTTTGCACTTTCCGCCTTCAGATCTCACTTTGCAATCAATCTTGAAGGGATTGACAACCCCTTTATAGAGTTGGGTGCAAGCTCGTTTGTGTTTGCGTAGGTACTCTGGACTTGACGAGATTCTCCTACTGGATTGATACCTTGGTTCTCAAACTGAGGGAAATACTTACTGCTCCTGTGTTGCATCACCCTTTCCTCTTCAAGGGAAAAACCAACGCAAGCAAGTCTCCGTGAACGTTTTAAGTTCCGGCGCTGTTGTTTGAGAAGTAGCAAAATGATTTCTGGCGCCGTTGCCGGGGAGGATCAAGTCAAGAACTCATCCAAGTAAGTGTCGCAAACTCATCTCTTGCATTTACTTTTTTGCCTCTCGTTTTCCTCTCCCCCACTTCTGAAAAAACAAAAATTTACAAAAAAAGATTTGCCTTTCTTGTTTGCCTTTTTCGTTCGCCCTTTTCTCTCGCTTGCTCTTTGTTCGCTTGTGTGCTTGCTTGCTTGCTGATGTCACCACTACTGAAAACACCAAACTTTGTGACTTCTCGAGTACTAATAATAATGATTTTATTAGTACTCCGATTGCTCCTGCCACTAGTGCGGAGTCATACGAAATCAATGCTGCTCTGCTGAATCTTGTTATGAAAGAGCAATTCTCCGGCCTTCCTAGTGAAGATGTCGCATCCCATCTTAATACCTTCATTGAGCTTTGCGATATGCAAAACAAGAAAGATTTGGATAATGATGTGATTAAATTGAAGCTTTTTCCTTTCTCGTTGCGAGATCGAGCAAAAACTTGGTTTTCGTCTTTGCCCAAAAATAGTATTGATTCTTGGAATAAGTGCAAAGATGCTTACATATCCAAGTATTTTCCGCCGGCTAAGATTATCTTTCTCTGTAATGATATCATGAATTTTAAGCAACTTGATCATGAAAATGTTGCACAATCTTGGGAGAGAATGAAATTGATGATTAGAAATTGTCCCGCTCATGGCTTGAGTCTTTGGATGATTATACAAATCTTCTACGTTGGCTTGAATTTCGCTTCTAGAAATATCTTGGACTCCGCCTCAGGTGGAACGTTCATGGAAATCATGTTAGGAGAAGCCACAAAACTCCTAGACAATATCATGATGAACTACTCTCAGTGGCACACTAAAAGGTCACCTACTAGTAGAAAGGTACACGCTATAGAAGAAATTAACTAGTTGAGTGCTAAGATGGATGAGTTAATGAATTTGGTTGCTAGTAGAAGTGCTCCTTTAGATCCTAATGATATGCCCTTAGCTTCCTTGATTGGAAGTAGTAACGCTAGCTTGGACGTAAATTTTGTTGGTAGGAATAATTTTGGGAACAACAATGCTTTTAGAGGAAACTATGTTCCTAGGCCTTTTCCAAGTAACTCCTCTAATAACTTTGGCAACTCCTACAACAATACTCAAGGAAATTACAATAGATTACCCTCTGATCTAGAGAGTAATATCAAAGAGTTTATCAAGTCACAAAAGATTTTCAATGCGTCCATAGAGGGAAAACTACTCAAAATTGACGAATTAGCTAGGAGCGTTGATAGAATGTCTAGTTATATTGATGCTTTGAAAGTTAGATGTGCTCCTCCCAAGATCAATATCGATGAAACTTTGAAAGCTATGCGTGTTTCCATGAGTGAGAGCAAAGAAAGAACCGCCCAAATTCGTGCTAGACATGAATGGCTTAAAAAGGCGTGTTCTCGTGATAAGAATCACGAAGATCTTAAAGTGCATGGTGTGACTCCCACTGAATCTTTGTTTTCTTGTGTCAAACCTAATGATTATGGGGCTGGATATGAATCCACTTTGGTTGAAAAATGCCCCAATGATTCGGAGTCCATCTATCTTGATGCTAAAAGCATTGAAAGTGGAGTAGAAGATATTTGGATTTCAAGGAATTCAATTATGATAGTTGCTCCTTGATTGAATGCATTTCCTTGATGCAATCCATGCTAAACTCTCCACATGCTTATAGCCAAAACAAGGCCTTTACCGATCATATCATCGAAGCTATGATAAAATCTCTTGAATAGAAACTTGAATTGGAAGTCTCTATCCCTAGAAAGCTTCATGACGAGTGGGAACCTACTATCAAAATCAAAATCAAAAACTATGAATGCAATGCTTTGTGTGATTTGGGTGCTAGTGTTTCCGCGATTCCAAAGTCTTTATGTGATGTTCTGGGTTTTAATGAGATTGAGGAGTGTTCTCTTAATTTGCATCTTGCGGATTCTACTGTCAAGAAACCCATGGGAAGAATCAATGATGTTCTTATTATTGCAAATAGGAACTATGTACCCTTGGATTTCATTGTGCTTGACATTGATTGCAATCCTACTTGCCCTATTATTCTTGGTAGACCTATCCTAAGGACTATCGGTGCTATCATCGATATGAAGGAAGGGAATATCAGATTTCAATTTCCTTTAAAGAAGGGCATGGAGCACTTTTCTAGAAAGAAAATAAGATTGCCTTATGAATCCATGATGAGGGCTACTTATGGTTTGAGCACCAAAGACGACGATACGTGATTCTATCGCTTTATGCCTAGCTAAGGGCGTTAAACAATAGCGCTTGTTGGGAGGCAACCCAATGAATTTATCTTCTTCTTTCTGTTTTGTTGCGTCCACACCATCATAATTCTGTTATGATAGTGTCTTTTGTGTTAATTTTTGTGTTTGAGCCAAGCAAAACCTTTATAACTAGTCTTGGTGATGGTTGTTTGATCCTGCAGGAAAAAGACAAAAACTTCTCGCTCACGAGATTATTTTTCATTTCTATTCCGAAAGAGCTTTTGAGTTGATTCTTTTTTCTTCTGGTTTATACGCCTTTTTCCCAGGCAGTCGTAATTATTCAGAATTTTTGAGGTACCAGAAGTATACGAAGTATACAGATTGCTAGAGACTGGTCTGTTTTTAACAGATTTTGTTTTTTGTTGAGTTGGTTGCTTGTTTTGATGAAATTATGGATAGTATCGGGGGGTACTAGCCATGGAAAAGTGAGAATACAGTAGTCTAACACCAATATAAATATAAATCAAGATTGCTACAGTACCTAAAGAGGTGGTAGTTTGTTTTCTTGTGCTAATGATATCACGAGTTTCTGTTTAAGTTTTGTGTTGTGAAGTTTTCAAGTTTTGGGTGATGTTCTCATGGACAAAGGGATAAAGAGTGGAAACATATCAAGCTTGGGGATGCCCAAGGCATCCAAAGCCAAATTCAAGGACACCAAAAAGCCTAAGCTTGGGCATGCCCCGGGAATGCATCTCCTCTTTCGTCTTCAATCC
Source organism: Hordeum vulgare subsp. vulgare (assembly GCF_904849725.1). NCBI lineage: Eukaryota > Viridiplantae > Streptophyta > Magnoliopsida > Poales > Poaceae > Hordeum > Hordeum vulgare. The sequence continues at coordinate 372,868,687 of NC_058521.1, forward strand.
ATCGGTAACATTACTTGGAGCTATATTTTTATTCACCACATGATATGTGTTTTGCTTGGAGCGTCTTGTATCATATGAGTCTTTTCGTTTTGTTGTGTCACAATCATCCTTTCTGCACACCTTTTGAGAGAGACATGTACTCATCGTGATTTTGCTAGAATGCTCATCGTGCTTCACTTATATCTTTTGAGCTAGACAATTTTGCTCTATGTGCTTCACTTAGATCTTTTAGAGCACGGCGGTGCGTGACTTGGTAGTTGGCTTGTGCTATGAAAGTAGTCCCAAAGGTGATAGTTACCCAAATAGGATACAAAAACCTCCATCTTCATGTGCATTGAGTAGAAAGAGAAGTTTTGATTCCTCTCACTTAGTTTTGAGACGTGGATTTGGTAATATTAAGAGTTATGTTAGTAGGGTGTTGTGAATCTAGAAATACTTGTGTTGAAGTTAGTGATTCCCGTAGCATGCATGTATGGTGAACCACTATGTTAGGAAGTCGGAGCATAAATTATCTATTGATTGTCACCCTTTGTGTTGAGGTCGGGATCGCACGATGGTTAACACCTACCAACCCTTCCCCTAGGAGTATGCGTTTAGCACTTTGTTTTGATTACTAATAAAAACTTTTGCAACAAGTATGTGAGTTCTTCATGACTAATGTGAGTCCATGGTATAGATGCACTTTCACCTTCCACCATTGCTAGCCTCTCTAGTGCCGTGCAACTTTGGCCGGTACACAAACCCACCATATGCCTTCCTCAAAACAGCCACCATACCTACCTACTATGCCATTTTCATAGCCATTTCGAGATATATTGCCATGCAACTCCCACCGTTCCGTCTCATGACTTGTGCCGTCACTCTCATATTTCCATTGCATGATCGTAAGATAGCTAGCAAAATGTTTCAACGTCATACGCCAAGCTAGATCGTTGCACATCCCGGTACACTGCCGGAGGCATTTCCTATAGAGTCATCATCGTTCTAAGCTTTGAGCTGTGAATAAATAAAAGTGTGATGATCATCATTATTAGAGCATTGTCCCATGTGAGGAAATAAAAAAAGAGGCCAAAGATCCCAAATAAAAAAAAGGCCCAAGAGCCCGAATGAAAAAAAAGGAGAGAGAAAAAGAGAGAAAGGACAATGCTACTATCTTTTTCCACACTTGTGCTTCATAATAGCACCATGTTATTCATGATTGAGAGCCTCTCGTTTCGTCACCACCATATGACTAGTGGAAATATTTTTATATAACTTGGCTTGTATATTCCAATGATGGCCTTCCTCAAATTTCCCTAGGTCTTCGTGAGCAAGCAAGTTGGATGCACACCCACTAGTTCTCCTTTTGAGCTTTCACATACTTATAGCTCTAGTGCATCTTTTGTATAGCAATCCCTACTCATTCACATTGATATCTATTAATGGGCATCTCCATAGCCCTTTGATACGCCGAGTCAATGTGACCATCTCCTCCCTTTTTGTCTCACAACCACCACCACACTCAATTCCACCTATAGTTCTATATCCATGGCTCACGCTCATGTATTGCGTGATAGTTATAAAAAGTTTGAGAAATTAAGAGTGCGAAAACAATTCCTTGGCCAATACCGGGGTTGTGCATGATTTAAATTAGTTGTGTGAGGATGATGGAGCATAGCCAGACTATATGATTTTGTAGGGATAACTTCCTTTGGCCTTGTTATTTCAAAAGTTCATGATTACCTTGCTAGTTTGCTTGAAGTATTATTGTTTTCATGTCAATAGCAAACTATTGTTTTGAATCTTACGGATGTGAACATTCATGTCACACAAAATAAGTTACAAAGCACAACTATGCTAGGTAGCATTCCACATCAAAAATTCAGTCTTCATCACTTCCCTACTCGAGGACGAGCAGGAGTTAAGCTTGGGGGTGCTTGATACGTCTCCAACGTATCTATAATTTTTGATGGTTTCATGCCATTATCTTGTCAAACTTTGGATGTTTTGTATGCCTTTTATATCTTTTTTGGGACTAACTTATTAACTCAGTATTAAGTGCCAGTTCCTGCTTTTCCCGTGTTTTTGACCCTTTTCAGAGGAGGATTTTAAACGGAGTCCAAACGGAACGAAACTTCCAAAAATATTTTTTCCAAAACAGAAGACGATCGGGGGACTTGAGAACCAAGGCAGGGGGCCACCAGGGACCCCACAAGCTCCCTAGTCGCGGCCAGGGGGGCCCGTGCCTCCCAGGCTTGTAGGCTCCCTGGGCAACCTCTGTCCTAGGTCTTTCGCCTATATATTCCCGAAAATTCCAGAAAAAACCAGGAGATCATCGAAAGTACTTCTCCGCCGCCGCAAGCTTCTGTCTCCGCAATATCCCATCTGGGGCACGTTTTGCTGCCGGAGGGGGGATTCGGATACTGAGGACTTCTTCATCAACACCATGACCTCTCCGATTATGCGTGAGTAGTTCACCATAGACCTACGGGTCCATAGCTAGTAGCTAGATGGCTTTCTCTATCTCTTGGATCTTCAATAGAAAGTTCTCCATGATCTTCATGGAGATCTATCCGATGTAATCTTCTTTGCAGTGTGTTTGTCGAGATCAGATGAATTGTGGATTTATGATCAGCTTATCTATGAATCCTATTTGAGTTTCTTCTGATCTTTCTTATGCATCATTTCATATCCTTGTAATTCTCTTCGAGTTGTGAGTTTTGTTTGGCCAGCCTGATCTATGATTCTTGCAATGGGAGAAGTGCTTGGTTTTGGGTTCATACCGTGCGATGACCTCACCCAGTGACAGAAGGGGTAGCGAGGCACGCATCGTGTTCTTGCTATCAAGGGTAAAAAGATGGTGTTTTCATCATTGGTTTGGGTTTATCTCTCTACATCATGTCATCTTGCTTAAGACGTTACTCTGTTCGTCATGAACTCAATACACTAGATGCATGCTGGATAGCGGTCGATGTGTGGAGTAATAGTAGTACATGCAGAAAGTACCGGTCTACTTGTCTCGGACGTGATGCATATATGTATGATCATTGCCTTAGATATCGTCATGACTTTGTGCGGTTCTATCAATTGCTCGACAGTAATTTGTTCACCCACCGAATTATTTGCTATTTTCAGCTTTACTCTTTTACTTCGTTGCACTTTCTGCCTTCAGATCTCACTTTGCAATCAATCTTGAAGGGATTGACAACCCCTTTATAGCGTTGGGTGCAAGCTCATTTGTGTTTGCGCAGGTACTCTGGACTTGACAAGATTCTCCTACCGGATTGATACCTTGGTTCTCAAACTCAGGGAAATACTTACTGCTCCTTTGCTGCATCACCCTTTCCTCTTCAAGGGAAAAACCAACGCAAGCAAGTCTCCGTCAACGTGTCAATTTCTGGCGCTGTTGTTTGAGAAGTAACATCCACCAGCACGAAGGATGGTGCTACCTCTAGGCATGGGCATTGTCGTGGTACGATCGTATTCCGCCAGCACGGAGCATGGGGATTCCACTAGGTATGGGCATGGTCGTGGTTTGACCATATTCCGCTAGCGCAGAACATGGGGCTTCCACTAGGTGGGGGCATGGTCGCGGTTCAACCGTATTCCGCCAGAATGGGGCATGGGGCTTCCACTAGGTGTGGGCATGGTCGTTGTTCGACCGTATTCCGCCAGCACGCAGCATGGGGCTTCCACTGGGTATGGGCCTGGTCGCGGCTCGACCAAATTCCGCCAGCACGGAGCATGGGGCTTCCACTGGGCATGGGCACGGTCGCGGCTCGACCGTATCCCGCCAGCACGGAGCATGGGGCTTCCACAGGGCATGGTCGGGGGTCCTCCCAAGACCAAGGAGTGGCGCACGAGAAGGCTCTAGGGCGTGTACAGCCCCACCTCATTATTACGCGAGAGGGTCACGAGCGGAGACTTCAGGGGCTCTAGGCATGCATCCCAGAAACCGCTTGGGGCATCTATTTACCCGTGGGATCCATGCCGACGGGGCGGCGCATGAGCCTCACGAGGCACCGTGCTCCCTTCACATGGGTGCTCAGGGCGACAAGCATCAGGTGGTCGCCCCGAGACTGTGGTGCAACGCATAGGGCGTCGGGATCGCGAGCACGACGGTGCGAGCGGGCCTAGACAACCCTTGCTATGGAGGGACATTAAGGGGCCTTGTGAGGTGCCATACGCAAGGGCTAGCCCATGAGGCAGAGCACAGTACCCTGGATTCACTGGCGCCGTCAGGGCGGACCCACGCACAGGTGCAGTACCCAGCCCCCGGTCACGAGGTGGCCAAAGGGGAGTTACATGGACGCGGCAATTTCATGTGGCATGGAGACATCAAACACAAGATTTAGGTGAATAACATAAACTTAACCAAATGATAATCAGGTTTGATACACAACCAAAAAGCGAGGGCATTGTAAGGACGAAACATTTCTGACTCGATGCGAGCGCAACCCGGTGGGCGCCCTTAATTGAACAACCAAAAAGTCACCTAGAAATCAAGCCAACACTGTCATCGGCGAGGCGGGTCATCGAAGCTCTCCACTCTGGCCAGCCCGTGCTTGGGATCATCAGGGCTCGCCAAAGCTTGATGACTCACACGACACTGTCAAGAGCCACACTAGCCTTTGGAAGGTAGCGACAGCTTTCCTCATGCCGGCGGTGTCAAGCCTTGGACTTCTTGGCCTTCACCTTGCCTTTGTCAGGAGCCGCGTCAAGGTTGTCGGAGTTGTGGCAGATGAACAAAGGGCCTTCTTTCACCATGGCACACTTGTCGGCGATGTTGAAGAGCTCCAAGGTAGTGCTCAAGCTATTGTTCATAGCAAGCTTTTCACACATGTGGACGTCCGTGACTCCATTGGAGAATGCCATGAGGAGGGCCTCGTCCAAGGCACACAGAAACTTGTTGTGCACATGGCTAAAGCGCTGGACGTATTTGCGCAAGGTCTCGTCGGGTGTTACTTCACGCGCCGCGGGACGTTGACAGAGAGGGGGCGGTCGTGCGTGCCATTCAAGTTGGTGACAAATTGCTCGTAGAGTCAGCTTCATGAGGAAATTGACTCCTTGGGTAGGATCATGAGCCACGAGCGTGCGTCGTCCTTGAGAGCCATGGGGAACAAGTTAGCCATGACCTTGTCGTCACCACGAGCAACCTCGACACTGAGGGCATAGAGCTGATGGAACTCCGTGGGGTCAGGGGTAGAATCATAGCATGGGGGAAGCTCGGGCTTGAATTGACGGGCCATACCACCCAACCCAGCTCGTGGGTGAAGGCCCGACAACCCACGCTGCTCGAGGGAACGCCGCGAGCGAGCGTGGCGCTGTTCTCGCACCCGGCCGTCACAACCTCTTGGACAATTTGGTCCTGATGCTGGCACTGCTACTCAATAACCTCGCAAGTGTCCTCTGGTGGGCGGCGGATGAACCGACATCTGGCCTCGTCTTGGGCCCATGGAGGGGCTCCACCGTTCTGATCAGGAGGGGTGTGTGTCGCACCGGGGCTCAGCCGGGTCGCTACGCAAGGGAGGCGGCGGAGTACCTCCATGGGCCACGTCTCCTGCACGAGGTGGAGGGGGCTAAGCGAGCGAGAGGGGACCGGGGCTTCCCCGGCAGCCATGACGAGCTCGGTGATGCGGCCTAGCCAAGCGTCGTAGCCGACGTTCGTCAGGCGGTAGAGGAGCAGCTCCAACGCCATGAGCAGCGCAGTGATATGCTCATTCTGCATCATGAATTGTTATTGATATTTGTGTTGACCTGCCCATTATCCATTATTATCATACAATTCTTATGCCTTTTCTCCCTCAATATGCAAGCTACGTCCCTACGAGGGAAATATCTGGAAACTGGAATTCTGGACCCGAAAACCGAGAAAAAGACAGAAAATTCAACTTGCTCCAAATGGCCTAAAATTTTACAAAGAATTTTTCTGGAATATATAAGAATTTCTAGGCCAAAGATATACCAAAGATGGGCCACCAGCTAGGCACAAGCTAACAAGGCACCCCCCTGGCAGCGCCCTGATTGCTTGTGGGGCCCCAACTGGCCTTCTGGTGACCATATTCTCCTATATAGTGTGGTTTGCCCTAGAAAAATCATAAGTTATCTTTCGGGATGAAGTGTCGCCATCTCGAGGCAGAAACCTGGGCAGAGGCCCTCTGGCTCTCTCGCAGAGAGATTCTGCCGAGGGAATTCCCCTCTCGGAGGGGGAAATCGAAGCCATCATCATCACCAACGCTTGATTACATCTTTACCAGGGGCTAGTTGTGTTGATTACATCTTGTAGTTGATGCTTGGTGGATTACTTGGTGGAAGATATTATGTTCATATCCTTAATTATTATTATTGCACCCTGATCTTGAACATGTTGACAATGTGTGAGTAGTAATTATTGTTCCTGAGGACATGGCAGAAGTCTTGTTATAAGTAATCTTGTAAATTTGGTACTCATTTGATATTTTGATGATATGGATATTGTTACTTCTCTTAGTGGTGTCATGCGAAGGTCGACTACATGATACTTCACCATGTTATGGTCCTAAGGGAAGTCTATGTGGAGTAACAAATAGATGATGGGTTGTGAGAGTGACAGAAGCATAAACCCTAGTTTATTTGTTGCTTCATAATGGGCTGATTTGGATCCACATGTTTCATGCTATGGTTAGATTATTATTAATTATTCTTTCATTGTTGTGGATGCTTGCGATAGGGTAAGCATGAGTAGGTTGTTGGGTCAAGTAAGAACGACACCTTAGAGCCGGTCCACCCACATATCAAATCATCAAAATAGCAAACGTGAATCTACTCCCTCCGTCCAGAAATACTTGTCATTGGAATGGATGTATCTAGATGTATTTCAGTTTTAGATACATCATTTTTATCCATTTGTGCGACAAGTAATTCCGGACGAAGGGAGTACTTAATATGATGAACATGACTAGACAGATATTGTCATGTGTCATCGGGGCGCTTGCTTTATATAAGAGAACTTTGAGGCATGACCTTTGCTATAAAAGGATTGGGATGCCTTGCTACACCTTTTCTACTATTGTTACTTGTCACTTGTTATGAATTATCTTGCTACAAAACTATCTATCGCTGTTACTTACAGCACATGCAGAGAATTCCTTGATAAAAACTAATTATCATTTCCTTCTGCTCCTTGTTAGGTTTGACACTCTTACTTATTTAAAGGACTACAATTGATCGCCTATACTTGTGGCTGATCAATACTCTTTTATCGCGCGGTTGTCGGGAAGTGAAGCACCTTTGGTAAGTGGAAATTGGTAAGGAAACATTTTTGGTACGTGCTGAAATTTACGGTTGCTTGCTTCTATAAATGGTCACCCTTTGAGTGACTTGTTCGGGGCATCTTCGCCTCGAACGAAAGTTGAGGAAATTTTCCCTCAACCTGTTAAAGCTAGTGCAAATATTTATTATCGGATTTTTTCGCGTATGGTAGATAAATTGCTAGCTAATCATTGTAAAGGTTCAACTCATTCTGATTACCATTTGATATACGTTGATGAGATTTGTGGATTGTTTAAGCTTTCAGGTTTACCCCGAGACAAAGTTAAGAAGAAAGTTTTCCCTTTATCTTTGGAGGGAAAATCACTAATGTGGTACAGGCTATTGGATGATATTGGATTGTGGGATTGGAGTCACTTAAAGTTGGAACTTCATCAAAAGTTTTATCATATTGATCTAACCCGTCATGATCGGAATTTTATTCATAATTGTTGTCCTCGTGAAGGAGAAAGCATTACTAAAGCTTCGGGAGGCTTAAATCTATGAAGCACACCTACCCCAACCATGAGCTCTTACAGGAATTGATTATACAGAATTTTTTTGCTCGGCTTTCTCATGATGATCAAACATTACTTAATGCTTGTGCTCTCGGTTCGTATATAAAGAAGACTACTAAATTTAGGTGGGATCTTCTGGAAAACATTAAGCGCAATCTTGAAGATTGGGAACTTAGTGACGGTAAAGAGTCGGGTATAAAGCTTAATTTTGATTCTGTCAAAAAAATTATAGGAACTTTTCATTTTTATGAGTTTAGCAACAAATATGGTTTTGACACTGAGATGGTAGCTTCTTTCTGTGAAACTTTTGCTACCTATATTGACGTGCCTAAGTTAAAGTGGTTCAAATATCATCCCCCCATTGAAAAATTACGTGAGGAACCTGTAATAATTAAGAAGGAATAAATAATTGTTAACCATGTTGATCCAATTGTTCCTACTGCTTACATTTAGAAACCTCCTTTCCCTGTTAGGATTAGAGAACATGCTAAGGCTACAACAATGGTTAATAAGACCCATGTTAGAACACCTACACCTTCTGAACAAATAAATGTTGAGCCTAATGTAGCTATAGTTCAATATATCGCAGTCCATAATATTGATGGGAAGGTTATTTACCTATGTGATGAAGCTGCTAGAATTGCAAAACCTATTAGAAACAAATGATATGAACTAGATAAAAATAAACCGGTGGTAGGCACACGTGTCATCTCAGTTAAAATTGGAGCTCATTGCTATCGTGGCTTGTGCGATGTTTCTGCTAGTATTATTGCTATACCCTTTACATTATATCACGAAATTATGCATGATATATCACCCTCTGAAATTGAAGATATGGATGTCACTATTAAGCTTTCAAATCGTGATACTATTTTGCCTCTAGAGATTGTTAGGGATGTTGATGTCTTGTGCGGAAAAGTCAAGTACCCTAGTGATTTCTTAGTACTTGGTTCGTAACAAGATAACTTTTGTCCCATCATATTTGGTAGACCTTTCTTGAATACGATTAATACTGAAATTAATAGTGCTAATGAGCAGGTTAAACTGAGCTTTGGTTATATTTCTAATGAGTTTAGCTTCTCTAAATTTAAAAAGCAGTCACATGAAAAAGAATTACCTAGTAAGGATCAATGCCTCTATTGTTGTACCTCCTACAGATCTACTAGAACAATATTTGCTAGACCATGAGAACGATATGCATTTGAATGAAACAAATGAAATAGATAGGATACTCCTTGGTCAACAACTTATCCTTAAGCATAATTTACGAGGTGAAATTTTAGGTGATCCTCCTCCACCCAAGGGAGATCCCGTACTTGGGATTAAGGCTTTACCTGATACTTTGATACATGCTTATCTTGATGACAAGATGATATATCATGTTATTATTAGTGCTAACCTTTCAGAACATAAATAAAGGAGATTACTCAAAACTTTAAAGAAGCACAGGGCTTCTATTGGATATACTCTTGATGATCTTAAAGCCATAAGCCCAACTCTTTGTCAGCACAAGATTAATATGGAACCTGGCGCTAAACCAATTGTTGATCATCAACACTTTTGCAACCCTAAAATGAAACAGGTGGTAAGAACTGAAATATTAAAACTTCTAGAAGCAGGAATAATCTACCTTATTGCTGATAGTAGGTGGGTGAGTCCTATTCATTGCTTTCCTGAGAAAGGTGGTATAAGTGTTGTTCCTAATGATTAAAATGAACTTATTCCACAAAGGATAGTAACTAGTTATAGGATCGTAATTGATTTTAGGAAATTGAATAACGCCACTAGGAAAGATCATTAACAATTGACTTTTATTGATTAAATGTTACAAATATTAACTAAGCACACACACTTTTGTTTTCTTGATGGTTCTCTGGATTCTCTCAAATACCTGTGTCAAAAGAGGAGAAGAGAAAATGAACTTTACTTGCCCCTTTGGAACTTATGCTTACAGGTGTATGCCTTTCTATCTATGAAATGCACCTGCTACCTTTCAAAGATGTATGACTGCTATATTTTTTGAATTTTGTGAAAAGATTGTTGAGGTCTTCATGGATGATGTTTTCGTTTATGTGACTTCCTTTGATGATTGCTTGAGAAACCTTGATAGAGTTTTGAAGAGATTTGAAGAAACTAATCTTGTCTTGAATTGGGAGAGCTGCCACTTTATGGTGAATGAAGGTATAGTGTTTGGGCATAAAATTTCTTAATGTGGTATTTAGGTGGATAAGGCCAAAGTTGATGCGATAGAGAAAATGCCTTGTCCAAGAGATATCAAAGGTATAAGAAGTTTCATTGGCCAAGCTGGTTTCTATAGGCCTTTCATTAAAGATTTCTCAAAGATTTCTAGGCCATTAAGTAATCTTCTCCAAAAAGATGGTCCTTTTGTTTTGATGATGATTGTGTAGAAGCCTTTGAGATACTTAAGAAAGCCCTAATTTCCGCACCTATTTTTCAACCACGTGATGGGAACCTACCATTTGAAAACCCTATAACAGATAACTTGTCTAGGATGGAAACTTTTCTTGGTGACCCACTGCCTATTGATGACAATTTTCCTCATGAGCAACTTGTTGTTATAAACACTTCGCGTAGTACGCCTTGGTATGCGGATAATGCCAATTACATTGTTGCTAAATATATTCCACCAATTTTCACCTATCAACAAAAGAAAAAATTCTTCTATGATTTATGACTTTACTTTTGGGATGACCCACATATTTATAAAGAAGGAGTAGATGGTGTTATTAGGTGTTGTATACCTAAGCATGAACAGGAAATTCTAAGGAAGTGTCATTCTGAGGCCTACGGAGGACATCATGCTAGTGACAGAACTACACAGAAGGTATTACAATCCGGTTTCTATTGGCCTACTCTTTTTAAATATGCTCGTAAGTACGTCCTTTATTATGATGAATGCCAAAGATTAGGTAATATTGGTAAACGTCGGGAAATGCCTATGAACTATTCACTTGCTATTGAACCATTTGATGTGTGGGGTGTAGACTTTATCGGACCTTTTCCTTATTCAAATGGATATACTCATATTCTAGTTGTTGTTCGTTACGTTACTAAATGGGTAGAAGCTATGCCAATTAGTAGTGTTGATCATAACACTTCTATTAAAATGCTTAAAGATATTGAATTTCCGAGGTTTTGTGTCCCTAGATATTTAATGACTAATGGTGGTTCACGTTTTATTCATGGTGCTTTCCGTAAACTGCTAGCTACGTCGGATGTTAACCATAGAATTGCATCAGCTTATCATCCTCGGTCTAGTGGTCAAGTTGAACTAAGCAATCGTGAAATAAAAATTAATTTTGCAAAAGACTACCAATAGGTACAGAAAGAATTGATCTAAGAAACTTGATGATGCTTTGTGGGCTTATAGGACCGCTTATAAGAATCCCATGGGGATGTACCCATATAAAATGGTCTCTGGAAAAGCTTGTCATTTACCTATTGACTTAGACCATACAGATTATTGGGCAATTAAAGAACTCAACTATTATTTAAAACTTGCTGACAAGAAAAGGTTATTCGATATTAGCTCACTTGATAAATGGAGGACGCAAGCTTATGAAAATGCTAAGTTGTTTAAGGAAAATATTAAAAGATGGCAAGACGAAAGAAATCAAAAACGAGAATTCAATGTAGGAGACTTAGTGCTTTCGTACAATTCTCGATTTATATTTTTTGTAGGGACGCCCCTCTCCAAATGGGAAGGACCCTATGTTGTCGAGGAGGTTTATCCCTCAAGTGATATAAAAATTAATAACTTCAAAGGTAAAAACCCAAGAGTGGTTAATGGGCAAGTAATCAAGCATTATATTTCACGTACATCCACTAACGAGGGAACTAATGTCATCCAAGTCATAACACCGGAGGAGCACATAAAGGAAGCCTTCTCGGACACTCAAGAAACGTGAAAAAGGGGTAGGTACGTGGTACGATAGGTAAACCGGCTCCAAAAATTCCAAAAAAATAATATTTTTTGCTGGTTTTGGTATTTTAGAAAAAATACAAAAATAAAAATAGAGTCGTGGGGACCCACGCGGGAGGCACAAGCTAACAAGGTGCGGCCCCCCTGGTCGTGCCCTGATAGCTCGTGGGGCCCTCGCACACTTCCCGGACTCCGAATTCTTTGTGACCATGTATTCTTACCTGGAGAAAATCATTATATATACTCCCAGGTGTTTGGACCATCGCATCACGAGATTTTCCTTTGTTCTTGTTTTGAGTTGTTTTTCAGACAGGTTTAGATTGCCATGACTTCACCATGCCCTTCGAAGGACAAGTTCTTCGAAGAAGGTCATCAACCCCTACCTGCCGGAGGTGATGAGGCACCCTCAAGCCATTGAGATGCATGAGGGGGGTGCTTCACATCCGGGGTGTTCAAGGTCCCAAGAAGGAGGGAAGCAAGAAGTCCAGGCTCGTAGCAGTGGAATAGAAGATCTTCAAGTGCCAAGGGATGGTGGATCTTGGTGTGATTGTTAACCACTCCATGACCACGGATTTCATCCGGGAAAACAAGGTAGACACCAAGAACATGGGGGGATTCTCTCTAAGCTTCAAGATTGGATTGATGGCCTCCAAGATCAAGTCTATGAACTCCAAGGTCAAAACTGTGAATTTGAATCAGGACTCCGGAGACAAAATTTTCTTTCTATGATGGGGAGTCTACACCCTGGAGTAATGAGGACACCCCTGCTACACCACCACCATCGTCTGAGAAGGACACTTGAGTACTTGGGTATGGGCACCACCCTTGGCTTGTTCCAAGCCTGGGGAGATTCCCCGGTATTGGATCACCATCACTTTCATCATCATTACTATCTATTTTAGTTTGATCCTAGTTGTTTCGTGATTTAGAGAAACAAATTTCAGATTTGCTTTGCTTAGGATTCTTCCTTTGAGTTCCACCTATCCTTGTAATCGAGTATGCGAGATATATAATAAAGATTAGTTGAGTTTTTATGGTTTACCAATGGGCACCCATCATCATGGCATGCCAATAAAAGGAAATATAGAGATCATATGCTCATCCCATGAGAAGTAATGACATCACACAAAAAGGGTATAAGTGATAAAATTCGTTGATAGTAAAAAAACATAGTATTATTCATTTTTGCAGTGTAAGCAAGATTATGATAGAGGAGAGTAGACTCACATATAAATACACTATCCTGGACATCTTCTATGATTGTGGGCCTTCATCAAATATTATATAATAATCAAATGTTGACGTTGGACATGGAAGACAACGTAATGATCATGGTAGTTTATAATAACATAGAAGTTATATGGTCTTGGATCCTTCAACATGTGGTACTCGCCTTAGATCCTTAGCTAGACCAAAAAAATGCGAACCAAGTACAGATACTACTTGTGCATCCATAACCCTAAAACTCAGTTTCTTGCTAAGAGAGTCCACAGTACCTAACTATGGATTCAGTAAGATCCTTCAAGTAAGTTTTCATCGATGCATCAAGCAATAAAAATTCCTCCTAAACATGTGTGATCTTTCATTGCAAGGGAAAATAAGCGTTGTACAATCTTGTGACGGCAAAGACATAAAAGCGATGGAGTGCATAATAAAAATTTCATAAGGGGAAATATAAAGTAACGTTCCCTTGCATTACGAGTTCACACATCCAATAATTTAAAACCGCATGATAACCTCTGATTCCCTCTGCGAAGGGCCTATCCTTTACTTTCAGGAGTTTAACTCTGTGCATGAGTCATTAAAGTTTTTCCTCTACCAACTCAATAATTCTATAGTGGCAAACATCATGTGTTGAGGAAAGATTCAGATTTATATATGCTAGTGGATGTAGATGATCATGAATTATTATTATTGACATTATCCTTGAGATAAATAAGTTGGGTGGAAAATCAGTTAAGCCCCTATCTTCCTATGTTTCCTATGGAAACATGAGCTCCAAAAATATGCCTTGAGTGTGAGCAATATAGAAGATTAAATGATAGTTGAGTATGTGAATTTGCCAAAAATAAAGCTCTTACATAGACTCCCCCTTGATCATGATGAATTATGATTACCCTAATGACTGAGGACATAGTTTGTTGATTTTTAATAAAGTTTATGCTTCATACTACAAGAGTTTTGAAAAGAATGTTACTTGATTTTTCTGGAATATTTAAAAACTTATGGGCCAAAATATACCGGAGAGGGGCAACCGGTTGGGCACAAGCTAATAGGGTGCCCCTGGCCGCACCCTGATAGCTTCTGGGGCCCCAACTGGCCTTCTGGCGACCATCTTATCCTATATGGTGTGTTTTACCCTAGAAAAATAATAAGTTATCTTTCTCGAAGAAGCATCGTTGTCTCGAGGCCGAAACCTGGGCAGAGGCCCTTTTGCTCTCCGGCGAAGAGATTCTACCGGGGGAATTCCTCTTCGGGAGGGGGAAGTCGAAGCCATCGTCATCACCAACACGTTCTCCTTCGTGGGAGGACCAATCTTCATAAACATTTTCTCCAGCACCATCTCACCTCCAACCCTAGTTCGTCACGTGTTTTCAATTTTTGTCTCAAAACCTCACATTTGTACCTCTGGGTTGCTAGTAGTGTTGATTACATCTTGTAGTTGGTGCTTGTTGGATTACTTGGTGGAAGATATTATGTTCAGATACTTAATTCTTATTATTACACCACTGATCTTGAATATGTTGATGATGTATGAGCATTAATTATTGTTCCAAAGGACATGGGTGAAGACTTATTATAAGTAATCTTGTAAAGTTGGTATTCGTTTGATATTTTGATGATGTGGATGTTGTTACTTCTCATAGCGGTGTCATGTGAACATAGACTACATGACACTTCACCATGGTATGGGCCTAAGGGAAGTCATCGTGGAATAACAGATAGATGATGGGTAGCGAGAGTGACAGAAGATTAAACCCTAGTTTATATCTTGCTTCATAAGGGGCTGATTTGGATCCACATGTTTCATTATATGATTAGATCCACATGTTTCATTATATGATTAGATTATTCTTAATTCTTCTTTCGTAGTTGTGGATTCTTGTGATAGGGGGTAATCATAAGTAGGTTGTTAGTTCAAGTAAGAACAACACCTTAGCACCGGTCCACCCACATATCAACTTAATACGATGAACATGACTAGAGATAAATTCCCATGTGTCCTCGGGAGCGCTTGCTTTATATAAGAGAACTTTCAGGCCTATCCTTTGCTATGAAAGGATCAGGCTACCTTGCTGCACCTTTTCTACTACTGTTACTTGTCACTTGTTATGAATTATCTTGCTACAAAACTATCTGTCACTGTTACTTAGAGCACTTCCAGAGAATTCTTTGATGAAAACTACTTATCATTTCCTTCTGCTCCTCGTTGGGTTTGACACTCTTACTTATTGAAAGGACTACGATTGATCCCCTGTACTTGTGGGTCATCACATAGCTTGCACGTCCACGTGCTCGGGGCAGGAATTCGGGGCGGAATCCGTGGCGGTGCGGCCGTCTTGCTGTGCAGAGGGGCGGAAAGAGGAGTCTTGTTGTTTGTGGCCGACGGGGCCGTCGGCGGTGTGAGACGCCTCGTTGATAGAGTGGCGGCAACCGTCGCTTTTGTGGCCAACCGATGCGGTCTGGGCAACGCGGGCTTCCCGACGCTCGACACGAACACGACGGGTGACAACCATTGTATGGGCGGAGGCGGAGGCGAAGATGGGACGAAGCCGAAGAGTCATAGTGCACCCTTACATGGCGCGCCAAATGTCGGAATCAGGGCTCCGGGGACCCAAGAGGTTCGAACTATGGGTGGCGTAGGATCTCCTGCCCTAATGTACAGCGCAGTGCCACGGCAACACTCCGATGTGTTCAAGCTAAGGAAGAAGAACTGGGGACATGGCAGTTACCCAGGTTCAGGCACCTCATAGTGTGAAATCCTACTCCTTGTCTAGGTTGCTTGAGAGCGATAGAGAGTACAAACATGTGTTCTTGCTAATTCTTGGAATTATCCCCCTCTATGGTCGCTGCCTGCCCTATCTTATACTGGCCCTGATCATCTACCCCGAAAACACACGGCGGTAAGGGTTGCCACAATGGCCGGTTTGAAGGGGGGCAGGATCGCTGTCTACCCTGGCAAAAGCAGTCGACACGTGCAAAAGCTTACTTCGTGACGTGTTGGTGGGCTCGGGGATGACCTTTGGCCCTGGCAATCCTCCCATCCTGGTCTCCTTGCACCAAAAACAAAAACCTCTTGGGATTGCATTGGGAACTAGCGGTGGCCCTGCTCCCTTAGCACAAAAGGGGAAAACCTTCTCACCTACGCCCACCTGTGCGCCTCCTGGCACTGCCTCGCGCAGTACACGTCAGCCATGTGACAACGCAAGGTGGTACGACCCGCCGGGCCACCTTTTTCTGATCCGCCCCGCGCGAGTCGTGAGGGCAGCTTCGGGGGTCCCCTCGGAGGCAGGGCTTGACGTGGCGTCCGACATCGTCTGCGGGGGTTCTCCTCGCGAGGTGGTGGTTCTCTCGGGGGTCTTGGTCACGAAGTCCAAAAACGGGTCATGATGGTCCCTCATGAGTTGTGCCTAGGCTTGTGGGCAGACGGACGTGGATACCCCCGGTCCGACGGGCCTGAGAAAAGGGGCTCGCGGTCGAGCATGGGCATGCGTCTGCAAGTGAGTAATGGCGTTTAGAGCACCGACCAGATGTAGGAATACCCGGAGGTTCGCTCCGTGGAAGAGCTTGTCACGAAAAAAACATGGCCATAGCCAGAGCACGGCGGATGCAAACTAGACATGGCGCGATAGAGGCCTACATGACGAGATAGACGGTGGAACGAGGCAAGGATAGGCGCATTCTCACGTAGGTGTTGTAGTACATGAGGAAAGTCGGGAAGTCGACGGAGAGGGTGAGGTGAGGCGTAGAACTACGGTGAAGTTCTGATCCGGATGTTGGGGAAGAAGATGGCACGATGATGAAGCTCTAGGGTCCGATGGGTTGCATGCGTGGATGAAGGAGACTGAAGGGACTCCTAAGCATAGATCCACGGTGTCAGGGAGATCATATACATCGCGGAGGGGTTACCCCAAGCACGAGATCGAGCTTGGCCGGAGCATGGCGGCCGCCGCGATGGCGAGAGCTTGGCGGGGACTTGTCGGCAGCGGCGAGGCAGGGAGAATGGAGGAATGGATGGAGTAGGGTTAGAGATAGTTGTTGGACGTTTTATTAGAGTTCTAGGGTTGCGTGCAACTAACAAATCGACAGGGGTGCCGACATGGCTCCCGTAGATGTTATGTCGTATAGGAGGTTGAGGACAAGCTTGTTGCTTGCTGCTATTGGGCTGTGTCGGGTGAGAAGAAGTGGGCTAGCATGGTCTCTCTCTCTCCCTGACCTTTCCTCTTATAATAAGTGGGCTAGCACGGGCTCTCTCTGTCCCGTGGGGCTCCCATGCTCCATCATGATCCCCTCCAAATCAATAAGTTTCCCCGTTGTTCTTCTATAGTTCTTCAGTAGTTCAACGGTGTTCATTGTCATTCCTTCATGGTAGCTTTGAATCCATTCAAACATTTTGAGTACACACGCCGGTCATTCGCAATGATGCCACTTTATAAAATCTAGGATCCTTGAAATGCTTGAATAGTCCCCCCCCCCTTAACAGAATAGCTCCTCCCTCTGCACCCTACTTATGGTTTTTATTTTCATTTTTAAGGCATTTTCTAGATCTATTAATGTAGTTTCTTTCCAAGATTTGTGTTTGTAACAAACTCTCTTTATCAGGACATTCAACACTTAGCAAAACTCTAGAATTTCCAGTAAACGTTGGCTCGATTTTGTCGGCTCATAGAATTACCTTAACACCACCGACAAGGTCCATTTTAGCCATGATAGTGAAGACTCACACACCTATGTCCAGCTTATTCTGTCTCTAGCTTATCAATCGCATGACCCAGACATCTTTCATGAGGATGCCGGCTTATCCCATATAAACATAGTTTGTCGGCTTATTTACTTTTATTTTCACCTTGCAGCCGACCCATGTAAGAACCTTGATGGGCCTAAAAACCAAGAAGGTCATTGGCTGAGTTAGATCCCAAGTAGAGATCTAGTGAGCCAAGGTCTTCTGTCAGCTCGAGCAGAGATCAACTAGCGAGCTCCTGAGGAAGAAGCTTCCCTCAAACCTGACCAGGGGGAAGTTGTTATACTTACGGATCATGTGCACATAGGTTTACGATCTCCCGGTTCAAAAAATTCAGAGATGTGCTCATTTTCTCTAATCTTAGGCCGCAAGATATCGGCCCCAACTGAATCACCATTCTTTGTCAATTCCAAGTTCTTTGTGAAGTATATCTCCACAAAGAACCAACTATCGGTCTCTTCTAGGAATTTTTCTATATCAACCATCAAACTGATTTCAAAGATGGACCCACCATAGAACTTGGTGGAATTTAAATCCCAAAACGGAAGAATAGTGCTTTTTTTGAAGCCAAACTGGCGAGTCATCCCAAAGGTTGGAACAACACCTGGTTTTACTGTTAGAACACTGCTCCACAAGATGAAAATCCCATGTCGATTTATAGATTGGAGAGGCTGGGCACTATTGTCGCCTTTTCGGTGGTGAGTCGGCTACTGGAGAAGAGTCAAAGGTAGAGCTCGACTAACTTGGTCGTCTTTTTATTGAACTTGCTAACGCTCCTTCTCAGGATAACACTAAGACGAGCCAAGCCGACAATGTTGAGGTAATTCCAATCTCATTCAACTCAGAAACATATCTCCCAAAAAGAACGAGGCTAGTCATCCGAAAGGTTCTGTTTTCAAATCCAGACGCTCATTTAGACCCAAAATTTCTTTTGAAGAAAACTCAACAAGCTGGTATGTCGAAGCATAAAACCTGGATCCTTTCTAGGGAGTTATGTATGGGCTTATCGCTTGAGTCAGCCGCCCGCAAGCAACGAGTTGAGGTGCCTTATAGTCCAACTCCATTTTGTCCGTGAGCTAGTATTTTTAGACAACCACTTAATCCTTCTGACTCAAATTATGAGGAAACGTCACCCTCTTCTGGAGAATCTACCGCAACTCAGCTCCCGGCTTCCATAATTAAGCGCAAGTAAGTATCTTTGAGCCACACTTTTACTTTATCATCATAGTTGCTTCTTTAATCTGATGTTACTTTCATGACTCCAGAGCCAAAGCCTTCACAAAGAAAAAGGTTGGAGGGTCATCTTCCGCCGCAGCAGACCCTAATGCTTAAGACCTGCCAGTGGTCAATCAAGAATCTCAAGTTGATCCTTCTAGCCAAGACAACCCGGACCTTGGGGTTGAGTCGGCTCATGAAAATGAGTCGGTTCAGGATGGAAAGTCGGTGAAGATGGAAGAAATGGTCGGTGTTGAAGAGAAAGTTAATATGGATGACTCGTCTCACCATGTTAACCCGCCAAGTCCTACTCACGCCTCTAGTCCGGTGGAGGAGTAGATAACATTGTCTCATCGCACGTCATGGGTGATGCAGAGGTGCACATTGTTGGAGAGACTCATAAGGCTCCAAGAACTTCGACTACCTTGGCCAAATTTATAGCCAAGGATGAGCCAGAAATGTTATCCAAAGGGAAAATATAGCTAGAGCTCCCTAAACTTGACAAACTTAGTGTCAACGATGTGCATCAAAATTCCTTGCCCGGCTGTCAATGAGCTAGGATGCGAAGAGAACAATGTAAACGTGCTCAAGCGCAAATATGAGGTATGAAAAACCTGTACTTTTACTTTTGTTGTGCATAATCCCGTAGCCCCCAAGGGCCAGCACAATAAAATAAGTACTGAGTTGGGTCTTAGAAATAATATGTAATTTTGAGAATGGATTGCAACCCCCATGGACTGGTTTGTTATGAAAATAATGAGCTGGTGCTTTGGCATCTCTAATCATCACAGATTTTAAAAAGAACATCTGTGGCCCCCAAGGGTTGGCTCATCTCCTTGAGATAGTCGAGTCTTCTTGGAAATCAAAAAAGTGACTTGCCCCAAATGACATATGGAGTGCGTGCAACATCATGGGACTTGGTCATATAGCAAATTTTGTCTATTGTAGCCCCAAGTTCCGGGTCATCTGCCAGCGGCGGCTTGGGCTTGTAATCTATCTCTAATGACTTATAATATGCAAGAAATGTTGGATGAGGCCGAATCGTCCATGGTCTGCTTACAAACGAAACCGAAGAAAGAAAAAGGGCTTAAGAAAAGAGTAGAAATCCTGGTGAGTGATCTGGAGAAATCCTAGCGCCAATCCACTGAGATCCTACACAAAATCAAGGCCAACTTTGAGGAAGAGGAACCTTTTTTGAAGAAGCATGCAGAAAAAGGAGAAAACCGATTTGGCCTCGTGAAGGAGTTGAAAACTCTAAAGCCCCATATCACCAACATGACTATGGCTATCTTGGGTATGTTCTAAAATCGCCATACTTCGAATCCAGGTCAAGTTATTAGTTGGCTTATTGATATGTATATCCTTTGCGCAGGTAGAAGAAGTGACAACGCTATTCAACTGCCCATGGTAAACCTGAGGTAGCATATAGATTCCTAGAGTAGTTGTACATAGGTTGTGTTTATGCAATAACGGTAGTGAAAAATAGCGCAACAAACCCTCCATGGATAAAAGATATGCTCGGTGATTTATCAATAGCTCCTCAACAGATCCATGAATTTAAGAAATTGGTGGCTGGTGCTGGGGCCAACTCGGCGCTTTCCCGTGTGAAGGCTTATTTGCCTGAGATGGAGGGCGGGTTTCCGGAATTTAATGTTGACGACTCAGATTTTTCCTAGGGAGACTTGCATGATGTGTAAAGGAGACCCTAAAGCTGGCATGACACACAATGTGTTTGTACTACTTTGCTATGACTATGAGTTCAAAAATTTGGACCAATTATAACTTTGTGTGCTTGTGATGTTTGAACTAATTGCTATTTGTTTTGAGTGCTTGTTGTCTTTTAATTCACAAAAACTCTCCCACTCTTAGAACTCATTCCCTTGATCCAAATTTTTGCCCAATGACCATACCATGTGCATAGCACCTAAAATTATTTTTACGAAATATTATTTTTGACCAAAAAGCATTTATTCAATTTAGGTTTTTAAAAATCCATTAATTGAGGTTTGTACTACAAGTCCTCAAATTAGGGAAAATGTTTTGCCTAAACGTGGATCCTATTATCAAAAAGACTTCCCAAACCCACAAAACTATTATTCTAAAAGTTATTTTTGTATTTTATTTAATACCTCTTTTCGATGCAATAAATGGAATTTAATGGGTGGAAATTATGTTTAACCTTCCAAAATATTTGAGAAAATTTAGATACACTCACTAGACATGTGTTTTCTATAAATAAGAGTTTCAACACATGGTTATATTCAAAATATTTGACAAAAACCTACAAAACCCTTTTTGCCTTGTTCCAAGTATTTGAAATGTTCCTTTTAGAAATATTCTCAAATAAATCTAGGAAAATTCTAGAAAGTCACACATGTTATATGTGATGATCTTGCCAAGTTTAATCTCAATTCAAATTATTATGGTTCACCAAAATATCCCAAAACCCTCTCTATTAATATAGAAATTGAGCCACTTTACATTTTCAAGTTTCTTCTTTTGATCCTAAACTTTATGGGCATGCTCTAATCCCTAAATAATGCCACCACACCAAGTGGTGCATTGAGGAGAATAGTTTTGCATAACTAGATCTAATGAAACCCATTTCTACCATTTTCTAGGGTTTAGAAAAATTGCATTATAATCTTTCCTCAAACGAGACCAAACTTGGTGATCAACCTCAACTCTATCTACCATTTGATCCTGATAAATCTCATGGCAAGGAGGGAATTCTATCTTGCCCAAACAATGATCAAACACTTTCTAGTGAAATGGTAAAACTGCTATTTTGAGCCCTTACACTCTTCTCCTTGACCCCATCTTTTTATCACAACTCCATCTAGTCACCTTCTACCTCAGTAACTCCCTTTCCTCAACAGGTCAATTATTTGTGGGGTAAAACCCCACATTTCTCCTCTGTTTACACCATGGCAACAACATTTCTACCTCTTCCCCATATTGCCTCTACTTCCCTTAGCCCCCAAGTATCCCGAGGGCATCTCCAGAACCCCCCCCCCCCAAATACTAGTGGACAATGTGGGACACGCCCAGAGCACGTGCAACATGCCATGGCATGCAAAACACGTGCTTTGGAGCGTGCTACTGTGCCAGCCCGCACTGTAGTCGCCCCCATCCTGAGCCACCCGACAACCTTGGGATAGGGGAGCATGTCCCCAGAGACCTCCTCGGCGTCCGGCACAAGCCTCCCTGTCGCCCCCTCGTCTCTCTCCCTATAATGGCCTCCTCCCACGTGCGCCATGGCCGCCCGGCTCGACAACCCATGGCCTCGCACGCGCAAGCGCCAGAGCACTCCCCACTCCTTCTCTTCCCTCCTCTGGTCATAGAACACCTCCACGAACGCCACTGAGCCAACCCAGCCTCCTCTCGCAACCTCTAGAGCACCTGCAGCGAACTCCAGCGGACTTCACTTATGATGGACTGCACCCCTCCTATAAAAGCCACCCGGAGCCTTCTCCTCCCCTCCGGTCCCTCTCTCGTGCACCCAATCACCCCTCGACAACCTCCATTTGAGAATAGGAGCTTCCCAGATCATGATCATTCTCGGGACTGCCGCATCGGGTCCGCCATCATCTGCCTGATGTAGGCTTCATCCGCCTCTTCTCTTGCTTGATCTGGAACCACAACAAGCCCTTGAACCATTCCCATCCTCCTACTTGTTTTGCAGCTTTGGACGGCCCCTGTGATCACCTCCCAAATTTTCACCGTCACAAAACCTCTTCGTCGGTGAACCAAAAGTCCCCTCCGACCATCTCCACCAACACCAGAAAGGCGACATCCTCTCGAGTCCATTTCCGCCTTCACCTCGATCGGCCGCCCCCTCTCTCACCGTTGGTGAGCCCCGACCTCTCTATGGTTGAGAGGTTAGGGATGACATGCGGGGCCTGCCTGTCATCCGCACCACTCTCTCCCACCCTCTCTTTCTAGCTCACGCTGGGACCCGCTTGTTGGGTTTAAAACGTGACCAACGCGTGCGCTTAGCTCAGCTAGACCAACTTGGTTTTGGGCCAGCCTAGCTGTGGTGAGATTTGGCCCAGGGCACAATGCCTTTTTCTTTTTCTTTTGTGTACAAGTCTCCAAAAATTCCTGTGACTTAAATATTTGTCCAAATCCAAATATTACAACTCCTAAAATCTTATAATAATCCAACATATTTGATTATGGTACTTGGGCACCCTTTTGAAAATATTGTTTGTAATATTTTTATTTAAAACCTTTTAAAAGCAATTTAAATCTCTCAGAAAAATGCTTTTCACTATTTTTGACACTTCAAAACGAGAAACTAATAATTTTGGTATTTTTTGTTTTCACCCTAGAATTTTACAAAATTAGTTTGACATTTTTAGGAGTGATTTAGTTTCCCTGTTTTTGTCCTGGTCTTATTTTGCCCGTTATTATTGAGATGATAGATTGCATTGTTGGCGAAGGAGTTGGGCGAGAAACTTTTGAAGACCTAGAAAGACTTTGTTGAGTCAGGCAAGCGGCCCTTTGACCATGTCTATGAAACCTTTTTGCATGGCATATAGCACTTACTTTGTTGCATCGAATCATGATGAAATGGTAACCACCCTTGTGGGTTGCCCCCGAAACTTTCCTTGTTGATACTTGCATTTACATGACTCTACTTTCTTCTTGGAGTTGTGTGGGTGGGAAGTAGATAGGGTACTAGTAGGTGCTACACAATGGGACGGGAATATGCATGGTGTTGGGAAGAAAATGATTTCAAAGGCTTTTTGAAAACCCCGTTGGGTGCCACTAATGCCAAGGGAGAAGATGTTGAGCTAGGTAACCACTTGAGAAAGAAATGATGTACCCAGGCAAGTGAGTGTGTTGTTTTCGAAAACGGATTGGTTTAAGTTGCGACCGTTACTCCAACCTTACATGTACAACCACGACTCCCCTTATGGGATGGGGATTTGTTAATTACTTTGGCCGATACTAGCAGAGATCCCGCATTACTAGTGATGGGAGTGTCGTGGTCACTCTTGATACACGGTCGTGCTAGAAAGGTCGACCATGGGTTGTTTGTACATACATCGGGCACACCATTGGTCCTCTCATGGATGGTACTCGTGATGTACATCATGTGGGTTGGGTACCAACGAGTGGACTCCTTATTAGTTTTGTCAGGGGAAAGGCATTGTTTGGGTACTTACCTCGGGTATAAAAATACCACAAGTCGTGGCTTGACACGAAAGTTTCCCGAGTCTTGTGGGTAAATTGTGCAACCTCTGCAGAGTGTAGAACTATCTGAATAGTCGTGTCCATAGTTAAGGACGGTTGGATGACCACTCTTGGGCTACGTACAGTGTTTACAAAACTTGGTGTTTGTGTCTGTGGGTGTGGGTGTGTGTGTGTGTGTGTGTGAAAGAAGATACTTGAGCTAAGTCACATGACTTGACCTGATGATTGAACATGAGATGTTCAACCCCGGCTTATATTGATATCTCTAACTTGTTCATATGGATATCTCCAACCTCATGATGCCTGCTTTTATAACTTGATTGAACATGTCACTGCACTCGAAATTAGCTTCCCATAACTTACCTACTTAGTGCTATATCATGCAACGTTATTGCCTTGTTCCAAACACGAGTTGCTTGCGAGTACATTCAAAGTACTCACTCGCTTGGCACTGGTTATATAATTGGGCATGCATGAAAGATCAGGAATATGGTGAATAATACTTGGTGATGAACATGCAAACTAGGATGTTTTCTAGTCAGAATGGTTGTAGGGTTAAGGTAGATGTCATGGGCTCACACTTCCATTCAAGATTTCCGCTCCTAGTTGTGTTTGGTGTTGGCCTTCATGTCCCTATCTATGTAAGACTTGACCATGATGGTCTTAAATTTGTGTAAGATAGTATGTAAGGATGTAAGACTCTTTTTATTCAGCTTGTGTGTGTTCAGTGAGCATTGATCATTGGGATCACTGTACACCTGCATTCCGTGATCATGACTTTTGAGTTGGGGTCCCCCACTTGGCGACTCAACTCTCTAAAGAACTTGACTTGTCAAAATACCAAGCTAGCAACACAAAAGAGAAAAAATGCATCAACCCGCCTAAGTACACGCCTTTGTATCGGCTCCTCCATGCAGTAAGCAAACATTTGCGCCTGACATAAATCGGTGTGTTATCATCCTTGAGGACTTAATTTTCCAAGCTTTGTCAACTACCCAGATGCCAAAGGACCTCTAGGCTGAGTAGTGACTCGGAAGCCTCTGGTGTAGAAGACCAGCAGGGGGACGTCAAACCGGAGGATTCGAGAATCGACGCGAATGAGCAGTCCACTTGCATAAAAATTGGATGATTTTGTGGCCCAAGTTGGGTTTGTAATAAGAGTAGCAAAACACTTTGTCATTGTTATGCCATCGTTCACTTAGTATGTTTGAACTGTCATCCTGTGAAGGCAATGGGCCAGCTCATTTTAAGTGACAAGTTGCTTGCTTATGCTTCTCTTCATTTGTTATTCATGAATGAGCTGGTTTTTGGAGCTTACCATAAGCCGGCGCAATAAGATGGTGTCGTTATTTCAGATATAGTGAATATTTACCAAGGATAACAACTGGACGTAGTGTGATCAGGTATGCCATCATCTTGAGAAGCTGAAAATAATAACCTAGATTTCTATGGTTGACTTGAAATGATGATATTAGAGTTATTCATGTAAAACAGAATATGAAGTGATCAAGGATGATAACTACCTGACTCATCCCAGTAGTAGCACTTGAACTTCCCCAGTAGTAGCACTTGAACTTCCCCGAGTGCTAGGTTGAACTTCCGCTAAAAGTGTCCAAATGGGGCTTGAGATATACCATTGGAAAGCTATGGACACCCTCGTAATAGCCTAGGTTGAATTTTTGTAAAAAATGTACACGGTTTAAGAGTAGTTTTGAAAACCATATTTCTTCATACAAAAAATTGTGAATCATATTATTTAGCCTATTTCTAAAAGTTTATCGGAATAAGGCAAGTGAGATGGCATTGGATATCTACTGCAAATCCGCTCATTTCATATGTTGAAAGCTTTTCCAATTTCCCTGTGGTTAAATAGGAATTTCAAAAATGGTGGAATTTCTGAAACCGAACAGCTGGGTGTGTATTTTGGGGTTAATTTGAAAACTGCTAGTCCGATCGACGCAAATTATTGGTGTTGAAAAGCTTATGAAAATGTGCATCTTTTAATATAAGAAGTTTCTTCGGACTATGAACGGTTTAAAAGTGATTTAGAAAAAGGCAGAAGTTGTACCAAGTTCGTATTTTTGCGTTAATTTCTCAATGGCTAGTCGGAATGGAGCAAATGATATGGCATTAAAAAGCTTGTATAAATGAAAAAAAATGTAGATTGTTTTTTCCAATTGTAAACGGTTTTAAGTCAATTTTAAAAATTGGTAAATATGTTTTTTGATCGTAATTTATACAAAGTTTATCGGAATAGGGCAAATAATATACCGTTGAAAAGCTACAAAAAATATGAAACTTTTTCATGTAGATAGTTTTCTCTGATCCATAGCCTTTTTCAAGGGATCTTGAAAACAGTGAGATCATGTGTTTTGCCTTTAGCACGAAACAGAGTGTTCGAAAATGCACCGCGTGAAGAACTTGAACTTCTCAGCTTGTCTACATGTACTTCACTCCATTTTCACGTGCTATTTTTTGCTCGTAACTCTCCATCCACTCACAGTAATTGAGCAAATGATGTACGGATGGAAAGCTGGTGTAAACAAGCAACTTTTCTGTGTTGATCTTTTTTATCATACTTGGGACGATTTACAAGATTTTCATCCGACATTCATGCACTATAGTAGTTGAACATCCTTGAGTGCTCGGCTGAACTTTGCTAACACTGTCCAAATAGGGCTTGTGATATATCGTTGGAAAGTTGTGGACACCATGGTCAGAACCTAGGTCCAATTTTTGGCCAAATCTACACGGTTTAAGAGCTGTTTTGAAAACTGTTTTTCTTCATACAAAAATCATGAATTGTATTTTCGAGGTTATTTCTAAGCCATTTGTCGGAATGGGGCAAATGATATGGCATTGGAAACCTGCTGTAAATCCGCTCATTTCACATGTTGTAAGTTTTCCAAAATTCCTTACGGGTAAAGAGGAATTTCACAAATGGCGGATTCATATTTCAGGGTTAATTTGAAACAGCTAGTCCGATTTATGCAAGTGATATTGCATTGGAAAGCTTATGAAAATGTGAATCTTTTCATATAAAACTTTTTCCCAATTTTGAACGGTTTAAAAGTCATTTAGAAAACGGCACAAGTTGTACCGAGTTTGTATTTTTGCGTTACTTTCACAATGGTTTGTCGGGATGGAGCAAACGATATGGCGTTGGAAAGCTTTAACAAATGTGAAACTTTTATATGTAGATTTTTTTCCAATTCTTTATGGTTTTAAGTCAATTTTGAAAATGGCTAAAAACATTTTTTGGCCATAATTTTTACAAACTTTACCAGAATGGGGCAAATAATATATCATTGAAAAGCTACAAAAAAATGCAAAAAATTTTCATAGTTTTCTCTAATTCCACGTCATTTTCGAGCAATTTGAAAAACATCAAGATCATGCGTTCTCCCTTTATCGCGAAACAAAACCTTCGAAAATGCACCGTGTGAAGAATTTGAATTTCTTGGCATGTCTACTTGAACTTCACACTGTTTTTCACGTGCTTCTTTTTGCTTGTAACTCTTCATCCACGTACCAGAATTGAGCAAATGATATACTGGTGGAAAGTTGTTGTAAACATGCAACTTTTTTGTGTTAATCCTTTTTCCATACTCGCGATGGTATAAAATATTTTCATCTGAAATTATTGTGTAGTAGTTGAATTTCCCGCTGTTTTCATGCTAAACTTCTATCGCGTATTTTCGTTTGTAATTTCTCACCCACCGGCCGTGTTACACAAATGATATTCCTTTTTAACAAACTTTCTCCAACCGTAGACTTGAACTTATAGCAACAAAAATTGGACCTTGCCTTTTTATTCATCTTTCTCATATTAAACACACACCATATAGTACGTGAACTTTCTCTGTTTTCATAATCTGCTTTTATAATTTACTTTTTAAAAATAAAATTGCTCCCAAATAATAATTGAACTTCTTTTTGGATTGAGAGAACTCTTTTAAAACCTTTTTGTACTTTTTGTACATGGAAAAAAACATCTTTTTGTACTTTTTGAACATGGAAATACAAGGTGAACCTCTCTCACAAGAATTATTAAACTTCCCTGGGCAGAGCACTTGAACTTCTTGAAAAAACATTTTTATTTTTTATTTTTCTATTCTTTTATTTTCACCTAAAACACATTCCTTCTAGTACTTAAACTTCTCGTTGTTTTCACTATGAACTTCTTCCATGTTTTTGTTTGAAGTTCTCACTTTTCATAATTTAGTAAATAAAAAAACTTAGTTGCTTTTACACGTCGAACAACTCCATTATTTTAATTTGACCTTCTGAGCTTTTTTATTTTGAACTTCTATGTACTTATTTGATAAACAGGGGAAATAAAACTCATTCGTTTTCCGTGTAATGAATTTCACGAGTTTAATTTGAACTTCTAAGCTTTTTTATTTGAACTTCTTCATTTTACTCATTAGTAACGAGAACAAATACGAGTTTTTCGTAAGCTTCTAACTTCTCAGCTATTTTAATTTGAACTTCTTAGTATTATTCTTAGGAAATAAATATCTTTCTAAATAAGCATCAAACTTTTTTTCAAATTGAACTCCATAGTTTTATTTTTCCTCGAAACAGAAATAATTTGAGTTTTTTATTTACATCAAACTACTCCTATATTTTAATTTGAAGTTCTTCATTATTATTCTATAGTAACAAGGAAAATCTAAGTTTTTTCATAAATATCGGACTTCTCCATTTTTGTAATGTGGACTTCTTGCTTTATTTCTTTTAGCATGAGAATATTCTAGTTTGGTACTAAATATTGGAATGTCTGTTATTTAAATTTGAAGTTATAGAGTTATTTGAATTTTAGAAACGATGACAACCCTTTTTAGGACTTTTAAACTTCTATTTTTAAATTTGAACTTCTTCTTTTTTTATTCTTGAACTTCCATATTTAACATTTTTGTGTGAGGCTTGTTTTCTTCTAGTTATATAAATGTCGAACTACTCTATTTTTTTAATTTGAACTTCATTTTTTTTATGAAAATGGTAAATTCACGAGAAATGACATCAATATTTTTTGTGCCCTTATTTTCTCACGGTTTCTCCACATAAAAACGGAAATAAAGGGGTTTTCTCCACCATAAAATGGCATGCGCCCATGCAACCTACAAGCTAGTATCATTTGAACTTCAAATTATATATTTATTTAGTACAATTTTTGTGGTGCCCATCTTTTTCTACGCTCTTTTATGTGAATCTAATGTTTTTGAACCTCTTGAAAAATGGTTCCAAACCATTTTTTAATGAATGATTTTTTTCTCTAAGCATTTTCACGAGTAAGATGCATTCTTCCTAAAATACAATGATTGAACTCTCTATACAATAATATTTGAACTTACAGATTAGTTTGAAAATACATACTTATTGAGTTGTATGTAAACTCAATGGTTTACAAAAACTTCCTTCCATCAAATCATGTGAAAGTGCATGCATGAACATAAAAGGGGGAAGGAGTTACAAGGTCCATAACACACTTTTTTGGTATCATTGTGAGGGTTCCACGGAATAAACTTAACAAGTTACAAAATCTAAGATACGAAATGACATATACAAATATGAGTGAGAGGCTATAGGAACATGGTGCACAGTAATTTTAGTAGAAGGGTGGCATAGCATATGGTTCATGTATACTTCTCAACAAGTAGAGAGGTGCTTGTGGAGGTGGACGATGACTAGCACTCCATCCATGTGTGCTTTGTTTTGTGGTGATAACAAGATTAGTAGGTGTCGCCGTTGGGGATGGCGACTAGCAGAATCGGTGCCATGAGCATCTTTGTGCGACCTACCATGAGATCTGTGTTTGACCTACTGATGAGTACAATCCGGATGACCCAAGAATATCAAGAGATGCAAATTTACAGCAAACTCATCAAATCCGCAAACACACATGCCTGCATTATTTTGGGTTTTTTTGTTGCTCCAATGCTCGCTCCACACGCCCCGTAGTCCAATTAGTAAAGACAGTTCAGTTCAGTTAACACAACTTTTTATACCAGCAACACTTGGATGCGGTGGCTGTGTGCAGGAGGAAATCGTAGGAGCAAATCGCGGGATGCATCTCTCGGACACGAGCGCCGTGAGGGAGGTCAGTAGAAATCAGTGGCACACAAACACAAACACTTTACGTACACAAAACTTCATGAACTACTTCTCATGCTACAATCACTGAACGTCACCAATAAAAATGAATGAGCTTAGAGATACATCAAGTAATTATAGCCAATTAAAAGAGTGTTTTTACCCAAACGGATGCGACTGCATGTGCACATGAGAGTAAAAATAGGTATACATATTCTTGTATAGTAATACATGAACCCACATGGCAATACTACATGCACTTCATACAGTTTGTTTCTTGTCAAGATGCACCAATTTTTCAAAACCAAATCCGAATGGTTTATAAAGAGAAATAGAGCATTAACAGAATTGGAAGGAAGGTGCTCTCCTAGTTGTAAACCTAAGCATGTTCAGACTTCAGACAGATAGTGTCATCCTTTCATGTCTGATCCTCGAGATAAGCTTTTGTTGTCCATCCCCAATGCAATACACTACAGAATTATGTTGATTATTCGGAGCTCCTGCAGCATGAAACCGACGGGAATGTCATGTTGCTGGTCCACGGCTAGGGAAATGCATGGTGCCAACGACCACCACAGCAGACCCGCCTGCCGCCGGCAAGCGGCTGAACCACCTACTCCAGTAGGGCCCGGTTGGGCTCGCGCTTTCTTGCTCCGATGGTCTGACTCGTCGGGACCTCTGCCTCTCGCCCTACAAGAAAGGCGATGACTGCGCCATTTTTGAGGCATCGCCGAAGCTAGTCAGGGGCTGGTGGACGGGAGGTGGGGGTCGGTGTACGGGAGGCGCACGGCGGCGGCGGCACGGTCGGATCCACGGCCCAATGGCGATGGTGGGATTCATGGCTGGCGGCGGTGCGCGGGATCCATGGCTGGCGGTGTGATGGGATCCAGGGTGGAACTGGTGCGTGAGGATCGAGCTTGGATCGAGGCCAGTGGTGCAGGAGAGGATCGTGGGCATGGGGTCATGGTGGTGGTGGGTTGTTTCTTTGTCACGGCGCACCAGTTCGGGATCATCTCGTCGCGGAAGCTCGGCATAAGACTAGCTTTCGACGTTCAGGACTTGCTTCAGTGAAGATGGCGTGATAGCCTATGCTTTATCCTTGCTTTCTATACGTCGGCCTTCACATGACTTAAGCCTATGTTTTAATCCTGACAAGTTCAGGATCAACATGGATTGACTTATCCAGAGTACACCCGTTCACCCTTTAGGAGTAGCATCAAGCAAGCATGTAGGTATAATCAAGTTTTTATAATGGCACATTGCTACTTGTGAGTTGCGTTGGGATTTTCCTCAAGAGGAGGGGATGTTGTAGTACAATAAAGATAAGTATTTCCTTCAGTTATGAAACAAACGTTATCAATTGATGACGAGTTGATGGATATACTTCTCGTCCCTCGTTGGTTATCCCAAGTGGAAGGTGGAGATGTAGTCAGCAACAGATTTCCTTATAGGAAGATTGTAAGGTTTATCGAACCAAGAGGACTCCTAGGCTCAACAACTAGGTGTCCCCCATCTTGACGCTAGCAGAAGACGTGGACCTGTGCACACAACAAATAACTTTGCTCCAAACGAGTACAGAGAGGTTTTCAATCTCTCCGGCCTTGTAGTTTGCAAAGGATCAAAATACAAGCATGAAGGTAATAGTGATTGCAACGGAAAAGTAAATGAAAGTGGTAAATGATGAAGGTGTAAGCAATGATGGTGCTATGGACCGGAGTCACATGATCTTCACTAGTGATGTATCTCTCCCAAAAGACGATAACCAACTATGCTAGGGTAAACAAATCACACTTGGGCAATTGACAGAATTATGATCGCACCGCAATGCTAATTATTCTCCTTGATAGTTAGAGGTTCAATAGTAATGGGCAGTACGCCAAGACAAGTAGACCATTTATTCATTAGCATCTACTTACTAATCATCCACCTTGAGATATCTATCCAGAACATTTCTCCGGTATTAAGTTGCAATCTACTACTTGGCCAAAGCAATAAAAAGCAACGGAGAACATGCATGAATCACTAAGGAACATAATATAAAAGGATAATCAAATATATAACTCATAACAATCTGAACATAATCTCATAATCCATCGGATCCCAATAAACCGAGCATAGCAATAGCAAGAGAATTACATAGATGCCTTGATCATGTAGGGCAGCTCACAAGGACTAACCATTGAAGCATAAGATTGGAGAGAAGACATCACATAGCTACTGGTCATGGACTCATGGTCCAAGGAGGACTACTCATGCCACGTCCGAGAAACGTCCATGGCGGTGGAGAAGCCCCCGGAGGTCAACCCTCCCTCCGGTAGGGTGCCGGGAAGAGATCTGCTTACACTCCCGATCTCGGAAACACTGCGGCGGCAGAACGATGGAGAAATTCGCGATTCCAGAAAGTCTGCAATGGTTTCCTCTCGGAACTCTAAATATAGGCCAAAGGAGGGCATCGGAGGAGGTGGGACCCACCCAGGCGGCTTCCTCGCGCAGCCTAGGGCCTGGCCGCACCAGCAGGTCGCTTGGGAGGCCCGTGGCCCCCCTCTGGCCCATCTTCGATGATCCGGAAGCCTCTATTTTGCTGATCTTTTATATATTTTTTCTGAATTTTTTGGGCTTCGAAAATTAGGTAAAAGCCCCTGCAAAATAGACATCAGCGGACAGAAACTGGCACTGGGTGCACTGAGTTAGTAGGTTAGTCCAAATATGTGTAAAATGATATAAAAGTGTAGATAAGCATATAACAATGTCACCCAAGAGATCACGAAACAAGCAGAAATTATATATACGTTTGGGACGTATCAACATCCCTGATGACCCACAAGTGTAGGGATCTATCATAGCCCTTTCGATAAGTAAGAGTGTCGAACCCAACGAGGAGCAGAAGGATCTGACAAGTGGTTTTCAGCAAGGTATTCTCTGCAAGCACTGAAATTATCGGTAACAGATAGTTGTGTGATAAGATGATTCGTAGCAAGTAGCACGTAACAATAGTAACAAAGGTGCAGCAAAGTGGCCCAATCCCTTTTGTAGCAAGGGACAAGCCTGGACAAACTCTTATAGGAGGTGAAGCGCTCCCGAGGACACATGGGAATTTTTGTCAAGCTAGTTTTCATCATGTTCATATGGTTCGCGTTCGCTACTCTGATAGTTTGATATGTGGGTGGACCGGTGCTTGGGTGCTGCCCTTACTTGGACAAACATCCCACTTATGATTAACTCCTCTCGCAAGCATCCGCAACTACGAAAGAAGAATTAAGACAAAGTATAACCATAGCATTAAACTAGTGGATCCAAATCAGCCCCTTACGAAGCAACGCATAAACTAGGGTTTGAGCTTCTGTCACTCTAGCAACCCATCATCTACTTACTACTTCCCAATGCCTTCCTCTAGGCCCAAATAATGGTGAAGTGTCATGTAGTCGACATTCACATAACACCACTAGAGGAGAGAAAACATACAACACATCAAAATATCGAACAAATACCAAATTCACATGACTACTTATAGCAAGACTTATCCCATGTCCTCAGGAACAAACGTGACTACTCACAAAGCATAATTATATTCATGACCAGAGAGGTATTGAATAGCATCAAGGATCTGAACATATAATCTTCCACCGATTAATCCAACTAGCATCAACTACAAAGAGTAATTAACACAACTAGCAACCTTACAAGTACCAATCGGAGTCGCGAGACGGAGATTGGTTACAATAGATGAACTAGGGTTTGAAGATGAGATGATGTTGATGAAGATGTTGATGGTGATGAGTCCCCTCCGATGAGAGGAGTGTTGGTGATGACGATGGCGACGATTTCCCCCACCGGGAGGGAAGTTTCCCCGGCGGGACGACCCTATCGGAGCTCTAGATTGGTTCTTCTCCAGTTCCGCCTCGTGGCGGCGACGATTTCTCCCGAAAGCCTCCTCTTGGTCTTTTTCTGGAACGAAACTCCTTATAGCAAAATATGGGAGCCAGAGGGCCAACAGGGAGCCCACAAGCCCCCTAGGCGCGGCCAGGGGGTAGGCCGCGCCTAGCAGGCTTGTGGCCTCCTGGTGGCTCCCCTCTGGTACTTCTTCCGCCCAATATTTTTTATAAATTCCAAAATAATTCCTCGTTGATTTTCACGGCTTTTGGAGTTGCGCGGAATAGGTATCTCAAACTTGCTCCTTTTTCAGGCCAGAATTCCAGCTGTCGGTATTCTCCCTCTTCATGTAAACCTTGTAAAATAAGAGAGAAAAGGCATAAGTATTGTACCGTGAAGTGTAATAACAGCCCATAAAGCGATAAATATCAACATAAAAGCATGATGCAAAATGGACGTATCAACTCCCCCAAGCTTAGACTTCGCTTGTCCTCAAGCGGAAACCGAGATTAATAGATATGCCCACATGTTTAGAGATAGAGGTGCCGACAAAACAAGATACGGACATGCAGGCATCATGATCATAATCAGAACAGCAATATCATCATATAATCTCTTATGCTAAAGTGATTCCTTCACAAAGTAAAGTATGGATCAAGAACCTTATTGAGAATTAACAACCAATAGCCTTTAGTCATTGAAGCAATTTCAATTTATCATAACATCGAAAAGAGTCAAATAAGAGCTTGTAAAGCAAATCCCCATACTCAATCATCCTTTCGTCTTCTACAATTGCTAAAACTCACGTGGTACTCATGAGATCAAAGTTTCAGTTGGACACACAGAAAGATAGGGGCTTATAGTTTCGCCTCCCAACAACTTACCTCAAGGGTAATGTCAACAATAATAATTCATGAGTACTTACTTCCAAGTTGATATATGAATATTGATCTTTCCCTAGCACATGAGGTTAGCCAAGATAATGGCGAAATAAAGAATTGGTGTCGATCACCACGACTCTTTTAAGGACAAAGAGTAAAGGTACAATATAGGCCATTCGCAGAGGGAAGCAGAGGTTGTCATGTACTTTTGAGGTTTGGATGTGTGACCTCTTAGTATGAAGGAACGTCACTTTATGTTGCCTCCTGTGATAAAGAACTTTATTATGCAGTATGTCGCTTTTATGTCTTCCTCATCACAGGTTCGTACAAAGCTTATTTTCCACACACTAATAGATCATACATATTTAGGGAGCAATTTTTTATTGCTTGCACCGATGACAACTTACTTGACGGATCTTATTCAATCCATAGGTAGGTATGTTGGACTCTCATGGAAAAACTGGGTTGAAGGTTTATGGATGCACAAGTAGTATTTCTACTTAGTGCGGAAGGTTTGGCTGATATGAGGTGGAAGCAAGCATCACATGCTAAGGGATCTCTAGTCATATAACATTGTTTGGAACCAAGCAAACATAATTCATTATGTTGTCTTCCTTGTCCAACATCTACTTCTAAGCATGTAATAGTTTAATGAGTGTTCACAATTATAGACGGTGCCCAATATGATATATTTATATGTGAACCTCTCCTTCCTTATCACTTCCTATTAATTGCAACAATGATCAAGGTCTACGTTTGTCCACCCACAACAAGTTTCAATCAACATTCTTTCTATATATGAGGTCATCACTTCCCATAAGATCATTACATGATCTTTCATGCTTTTGTTCTTTTATCATTCTTTTATTTAGATCATGGCATGAAGCAAGGCCCTTAACTAAAACACTCTTTATTATATGTCTCACGAACTCGAATACATCGGGGGTGACACAAAGCAAAACTCAAGCCTAGAACACTAAGAACTTTATTCTACTAGAGAAAGATAAAACCAAAAAGGAACGAACTAAGAAAAGGTAAAGGCAAAAGATGTGATGGTGATATGATACCGGGGCAACTCCCCCAAGCTTGGCACAAGCCAAGGGGATTGCCCAAACCCGTGCTTAGTTGTCTTCCTTTGAAGGTGATGGTGGTGGAGTTATTGCAGAGTTCTTGAACTTGTTTAATTTTCTCTTGAGCACAAAATTCTGCTCCTTCAGATCATTAATTTCCTCTTCGAGCCTCAACACCCTTGGGCATAATTCTTGCTTACTCTCCTGCAAAAGACGAGAAAGGGTAAACAAAATCTTAAGCTTCTTCCTTGAGTGAGGGAGGCTTGACTTCTTGAACTCCACATGTGTGCATCTAGATTGGGGTAAAGGAGACTCCTCTTCATCGGAACTTGTTCCTTCCTTCCTCTTAGGATCATAATCTTCTTCCTCATCAGTGGTCCAACCATAATGATCCGAGTCCCCATATACCTTGGGGTTAGCAAGGTAATCGTACACATAGCTCTCGCCTTCTGAATCTTGAGAAGACATCTTGCTCTAAATCTGCGGCAGAAACAGGCTCGAAACGAAAACACAGGAAATTTGCGTGACACGAGGGTTAGACCTTTCGGGAGAATATATAATGAATTTTTCCCGGCCAGAAGGAGTACTCCGCAAGAAAACGGAATCCGGGAGGCACACGAGGTTCCCACAAGCCCCCTAGGCGCGGCCAGGGGGTAGGCCGCGCCTAGCAGGCTTGTCGCCTCCTCGTGCGCTTTCCGGACTACTTCAAATTTTTCTATTTTTGTAAAAATTCCAAAACGGAGAAAAATTCCTACTCGAAAAGTGTTGGAGTCGGTTTACTTACCGAATCACATACCTCTTCGTTTTCGGAGTCTGAAACAGGCTGGTAAATATCCCTTATGTACTCCTCCAGAGTTATGGTATTAATAACATTGCTTTCAACATTTATGGGAGTACCTGAGATATAATGCTTGATTCTTTGCCCATTTACCACTCTCGGAAAATTACCTTCCGTGTTGTTGATCTTGATGGCACCGGAACGATATACTTCATCAACAATGGAAGGACCTTCCCATTTAGAGAGAAGCTTGCCTGCAAAAAATCTTAAACGAGAATTGTATAGCAAGACATAATCACCTACATTGAACTCACGTTTTTGTATCCTTTTATCATGCCACCTCTTAACTTTTTCTTTGAACAACTTGGCATTTTCATATGCCTGAGTTCTCCATTCATCAAGTGAGCTAATATCAAATAAACTCTTGTCACCAGCAAGTTTGAAATCAAAGTTGAGCTCTTTGATTGCCCAATAAGCCTTATGCCCTAGCTCAAGAGGTCAATGACATGCTTTACCGTAAACCATTTTGTACGGAGACATGCCCATGGGATTCTTATAAGCAGTTCTATAAGCCCACAGTGCATCATCAAGCTTCTTAGACCAATTCTTTCTAGACCTATTAACAGTCTTTTGCACAATTAGTTTAATCTCTCTATTACTTAGCTCTACTTGACCACTGGAATGAGGATGATAGGAAGATGCAACTCTATGGTTGACATCATACTTAGCAAGCGTTTTACGGAAAGCACCATGAATGAAATGTGAAGCACCATCGGTCATTAGATATCTAGGGACTCCAAATCTAGGGAAAATAACTTCTTTAAGCATCCTAATAGAGGTGTTGTGATCAACACTACTAGTTGGGATAGCTTCTACCAACTTAGTAACGTAATCAACAACAACTAGGATATGAGTATACCCGTTGGACTTTTGAAAAGGTCCCATATAATCAAAACCCCAAACATCAAATGGTTCAATGACAAGTGAATAATTCATAGGCATTTCCTGACGTTTACTGATATTACCTATTCTTTGACATTCATCACAAGACAAGACAAACTTACGGGAATCCTTGAAGAGAGGAGGCCAATAGAAACCTGATTGCAATACCTTGTGCGCAGTTCTATCTCCCGCATGGTGTCCTCCGTAAGCCTCGGAGTGACACTTCTGTAGGATCTGTCCATGTTCATGCTCAGGTACACAACGTCTAATAACACCATCTACTCCTTCTTTATAAAGGTGAGGATCATCCCAGAAGTAATGTCTCAAATCAAAGAAGAATTTCTTCTTTTACTGGTATGTGAAACTAGGTGGTATATATTTGGCAACGATATAATTTGCATAATCGGCATGCCACGGTGTACTACGTGAAGCATTGATGACATTCAACTGCTCATCAGGAAAGCTATCATCAATAGGTTGTGGGTCATCAAGAACATTCTCCAACCTAGACAAGTTATCTGCTACGGGGTTCTCAGCACCCTTCCTATCAACAACATGCAAATCAAATTCTTGTAGCAAGAGAACCCATCTGATAAGTCTAGGTTTAGCATCTTTCTTTTCCATGAGATACTTAATAGCAGCATGATCAGTGTGAATAGTGACTTTGGAATCAACTATGTAAGATCTGAACTTTTCACATGCAAACACGACTGCTAAAAATTCCTTTTTAGTAGTAGCATAGTTTTTTTGGGCACTGTCTAGAGTTTTACTAGCATAGTGAATAACATTTAGCTTCTTATCAACTCTTTGTCCTAGAACAGCACCAACAGCACAATCACTAGCATCACATATGATTTCAAAAGGTAAGTTCCAATCAGGTGGTTGAACAATAGGCGCAGTTATCAAGGCCTTTTTAAGTATTTCGAAGGCTTCCTCACAATCATCGTCAAAAACAAAAGGAATATCCTTTTGCAAGAGATTGGTAAGAGGCCTAGAAATCTTAGAAAGGTCCTTAACGAACCTTCTATAGAAACCAGCATGACCAAGGAAACTTCTTATACCTTTGATATATGTAGGGCATGGCATTTTCTCGATCGCATCAACCTTAGCCTTATCGACTTCAATACCTCTTTCAGAAATTTTATGTCCTAAGACGATGCCTTCATTAACCATAAAGTGTCACTTCTCCCAATTCAAGACAAGATTGGTATCTTTACATCTCTGCGGAACTCGATCAAGGTTGCTGAGGCAATCATCAAAAGAAGACCCATAAACGGAGAAGTCATCCATGAAAACCTCAACAATGTTTTCACAAAAGTCGGAGAATATAGCCATCATACATCTTTGAAAGGTAGCAGGTGCATTACATAAGACAAAAGGCATACCTTTGTAAGCAAAGGTACCGAAAGGTCAGGTGAAACTGGTTTTCTCCTGATCAGATTGTGCAATAGGTATTTGGGAGAAACCAGAATAACCATCTAGAAAGCAGAAGTGTGTGTGTTTAGACAGTCTTTCTAGCATTTGGTCGATAAAAGGCAAAGGGTAATGATCTTTCCTAGTGGCTTTATTCAATTTCCTAAAATCAATCACCATCCTATAGCCAATAATAATCCTCCGTGAGATCAATTCATCTTTATCATTAGGGACAACGGTAATACCTCCCTTCTTAGGGACGCAATGCACCGGACATACCCAATCACTATGAGCAACAGGATAGATAATACCTGCTTCCAGGAGCTTTAGTATTTCTTTTCTTACTACCTCTTTCATCTTAGGATTTAATCTCCGTTTATGATCATCAACTGGTTTGGAATCAGGATCGGTTTTAATTTTGTGTTGGCATAGAGTGGGACTAATGCCCTTAAGAGCGTCAAGAGTATATCCAATAGCAGCACGATGCTACCTCGGAGTTTTTAATAACTTATTTTCTTCATGCTCTGAAAGGCTAGCACTAATTATAACAGGATATATATCTTTTTCATCAAGATAAGAATACTTAAGAGTATCAGGTAACTGCTTAAGTTCAAACACAGGATCACCCTTTGGTGGGGGTGGATCTCCAAGCAGTTCAACATGCAAATTATTCTTAAGGATAGGATGTTTTCAAACATAACTCTATCTATCTCATTCCTTTCATCCATATGCATATCATTTTCATGTTCAAGCAAGTATTGCTCTGAACGATCAGTAGGAGGCACAACAACAGAAGCTAGGGCAATAATTTCATCTCTACTAGACAACTC
Source organism: Hordeum vulgare subsp. vulgare (assembly GCF_904849725.1). Lineage (NCBI taxonomy): Eukaryota > Viridiplantae > Streptophyta > Magnoliopsida > Poales > Poaceae > Hordeum > Hordeum vulgare. The sequence continues at coordinate 372,908,673 of NC_058521.1, forward strand.
TTTTTCATGAGGTTGTCCACCAAACTTGGAGAAATTGAACTCATGTGACACACCTTGAAAGCCAACAGTGACAGTTTGCTTCTCACAGTCAATATGAGCATTGACAGTATTGAGGAAAGGTCTGCCAAATATGATGGGACAAAAGCTATCTTGTGTGGTAGCAAGAACGAGGAAATCAGTAGGATACTTGTTTTACCACACAAGACTTCAACATCTCTAACAATTCCCAAAGGGCAGATAGTATCTCTATTGGCAAGCTGAATAGTGACATCAATAGGTTCCATCTCGACAGGTGCAATCTCGTCTTTAATTTCATCATATAAAGATTGAGGTATTGCACTAACACTAGCACCCACGTCACATAAACCATGATAACAATGATCTCCTATCTTAACAGAAACAACAGGCGTGCCAACAACAGGCCTATGTTTGTCTCTTGCATGAGGTTTAGCAATTCTAGCAGCATCTTCACAGAAGTGAATATCATGGCGATCAACATTGTCGGAGAGGAGATCTTTGATAATAGCGATGCTAGGTTCAACTCTAATTTGCTCAGGGGGTGTAGGTGTTCTAATGTAGCCCCTACGTACCACAGTTGAAGCTTTAGAATGATCCTTTACCCTAACAGGGAAAGGTGGTTTCTCAATGTAAGCACTAGGAACAATAGGATCATTATAAGGAACGACTTTCTCTTCAACTGGGTTGGGTATAACTACATTGACTTCTAAGGGGGTGATATTTAAACCACTTCTCTTTAGGGAAATTTATATGAGCAGCAAATGATTCAGATAATGAAGCTACTATCTCAGAGTCAAGTCCATATTTAGCGCTAAAATCACAAAAATTATTTGTTTCAACAAAGGATTTAACGCAATCGAACTGAAGATTCATACCTGACTCCTTACCTTCATCAAACTCCCAATCTTCAGAGTTGCTTTTAATTCTTTCCAATAAATTCCATTTGAAGTCAATATCTCTCTTCATAAAAGAACCAGTACAAGAAGTGACAAGCATGGTGCGATTATCATGAGAAAGCCGAGCATAGAACTTCTGAATAATAATTTCTCTCGAGAGCTCATGGTTGGGGCATGAATATAACATTGATTTAAGCCTCCCCCAAGATTGAGCGATACTTTCTCTATCACGAGGCCAAAAATTGTAGATATAATTCCGATCACAATGTACCAAATGCATAGGATAAAACTTTTGATGAAATTCCAATTTCAGTCATTTGTAGTTCCATGATCCAGTATCATCACATAGCCTATACCCTGTCAATGATGTCTCCCTCAAAGATAAGGGAAAGACCTTCTTCTTGACCTCACCCTCGGGAAAACCTACAAGCTTAAATAAACCACAAACTTCATCTACATAGATTAGATGCAAGTCGGGATGTGATGTTCCATCTCCTGTAAAAGGATTAGCCAGCAGTTTCTCAAGCATACCCGAAGGAATTTCATAACAAATATTTTCAGTAGGTACAACAGGTTGAGGAGAAAATCCTTGTGCTTCCATTCGAGGTGAAGATACCCCGAACAAGGTCCTCAAAGGATTAGTTTCCATAGTGACAAGTGACAATAAATTTCAGCACATTGTATAAATGTTTCCTTACCAAATTCCACTTACCAAAGGCGCTTCACTCCCCGGCAACGGCACCAGAAAAGAGTCCTCATGACCCACAAGTTTAGGGGGTCTATTGTAGTCTTCTCGATAAGTAAGAGTGTCGAACCCAACGAGGAGCAGAAAGATCTGACAAGTGGTTTTCAGCAAGGTATTCTCTGCAATCACTGAAATTATCGGTAACAGATAGTTGTGTGATAAGATGATTCGTAGCAAGTAGCACGTAACAATAGTAACAAAGGTGCAGAAAAGTGGCCCAATCCATTTTGTAGCAAGGGACAAGCCTGGGCAAACTCTTATAGGAGGTGAAGCGCTCCCGAGGACACATGGGAATTTCTGTCAAGCTAGTTTTCATCATGTTCATATGGTTCGCGTTCGCTACTTTGATAGTTTGATATGTGGGTGGACCGATGCTTGGGTGCTGCCCTTACTTGGACAAACATCCCACTTATGATTAACCCCTCTCGCAAGCATCCTCAACTATGAAAGAAGAATTAAGACAAAGTCTAACCATAGCATTAAACTAGTGGATCCAAATCAGCCCCTTACGAAGCAACGCATAAACTAGGGTTTAAGCTTCTCTCACTCTAGCAACCCATCATCTACTTACTACTTCCCAATGCCTTCCTCTAGGCTCAAATAATGGTGAAGTGTCATGTAGTCGACGTTCACATAACACCACTAGAGGAGAGACAACATACAACGCATCAAAATATCGAACGAATACCAAATTCACAGGACTACCTATAGCAAGACTTATCCCATTTCCTCAGAAACAAAAGTGACTACTCACAAAGCATAATTATATTCATGACCAGAGAGGTATTTAATAGCATCAAGGATCTGAATATATAATCTTCCACCAATTAATCCAACTAGCATCAACTACAAAGAGGAATTAACACTACTAGAAACCTTACAAGTACCAATCGGAGTCGCGAGACGGAGATTGGTTACAAGAGATGAACTAGGGTTTGGAGATGGGATGGTGCTGATGAAGATGTTGATGGTGATGAGTCCCCTCCGATGAGAGGAGTGTTGGTGATGACGATGGCAACGATTTCCCCCTCCGGGAGGGAAGTTTCTCCGGCAGGACGACCCTGCCGGAGCTCTAGATTGGTTCTGCTCAAGTTCCGCCTCGTGGCGGCGGCAATTCCTCCCGAAAGCCTCCTCTTGATTTTTTTCTGGAACGAAACCCTCCTTATAGCAAAAGATGGGAGCCAGAGGGCCAACAGGGAGCCCACAAGCCCCCTAGGCACGGCTAGGGGGTAGGCCGCGCCTAGCAGGCTTGTGGCCTCCTGGTGGCTCCCCTCTGGTACTTCTTCCGCCCAGTATTTTTTATAAATTCCAAAATAATTCCTCGTTGATTTTAACGGCTTTTGGAGTTGCGCAGAATAGGTATCTCAAACTTGCACCTTTTTCAGGCCAGAATTCCAGCTGTCGGCATTCTCCCTCTTCATGTAAACCTTGTAAAATAAGAGAGAAAAGGCATAAGTATTGTACCGTGAAGTGTAATAACATCCCATAAAGCGATAAATATCAACATAAAAGCATGATGAAAAATGGACGTATCAATCTCCAAGCTTAATTTCTGCTCGTCCTCGAGTAGATAACTGATAACACAATAATTTCTGTGGTGACATTCTAACACACATATAAGAACTTCAAAGTAAAGCAAGTAAGATATGCAATTCAAGTCAATACAATAACAAGCAAGAGTTTATATCTAGTATTGAGTTTAGCAAAGTAAGAACATAAAGGTGCAAAAGCTCTCGCTGTCCGTGACTCGAATGTCTCCAAATGATGTTTGCGTGCAAGAATTGGGAGATGAGTTGAGATCATAAAATTTTATTATTTTTAATTGAGAACTCAATCTACTAAACTTCACACTTAGTCTCCTTCGAAATTATATTTTGACTGATCCCGAGACCACTAGTCAGGCACAAGTCAAAATGATCCTCTCCCTTTCGACTTTGAGCAGTCATGCAATGGATGAGCGTAAGCAAGATATATTGGCACTTAGGATGGAAAATAGAATAATGATGGGGACGGAAGACAAAAAGGTGTGAAAGGCTCACATCAATGAGGACAACCATAGGCGAGAGAAAGCCAAATGATAAATATGATGTGAGGAGTAGGGATTGCCATGTAACGGATGCACATATGAGCTAAGGTAAGCTCTCCAATGGAACTAGTGGGGTTGCTTCCAACTTGTTTGCTCATGAAGACCTACAGCTCATTTTAGGAGGATCATCATTGGAATATGCAAACCAAGTTCTATAGTGTAAGGGTCCCCACATAGTTATGCATGAATGACAATATCTATGTGGTACCAATATAGCAATGGAGTACGAGTGTGGATCTTTCAAAAGGAATAGTAGTGTAGCCCACTTCTCTCTTTTTATTTCTTTTTCTCTCTTTTTTTGTGGCCTCTTTGGCTCTTTCTTTTTATCTCTCATTTGTCCTCTTTGGGATCTTTTGTTTTGTCCACTTTGGAATCTTTTCCTCACTTAAGGGCAACACTCTATATTTTACATGAATAAAAATAAAAATCATCACACTTTATAAGAAGTACTCAACATAAATACAAGTGAAAACTATCATGATGTATGCAAATGTATGCCTCTGCCAGTGTAGTTGGATATGCAATGATACTAGCGCGTCATGTAGCAGTAATAAGGGCAAGGCCCAACTAGCATGCGGCTCTACGATCAAGCAAAAGCATGTATGACATGAAGATCAAGTCATGAGATGGTGGATGTTGCATGGCAATGTATCTCGGAAAGGCTATGGAAATGCCTTAATAGGTAGGTATTGTGGCTGTTTTGAGGAAAGATATAATGAGGCTTATGTATGACAAAGCGTATCATGTCATGGGTTTGGATGCACCGGCGGAGTTTGCACCAACTCTCGATGTGAGAAAGGGCAATGCACGATACCGAAGAGGCTAACAAAATATTGATGGTGGAAGTGCCAACAATCCAATACTCACATTAGTCCGAAGAACTCATACACTTATTATCGGTAACTCTCTATCTAGTTAGGAAATTCACAAAGAGACAAGAACCCCGAGGAGGAGTGTTTGGGGGTTTGGTTATCCTTGTGCATCCTCGACTCATGGTAACGTGAGGGTACTCTATATATTCTAACCCCTCCAGAGGTTAGCGATCAATTTAGTAGCTAGAGTTCTCAACTAATTTTTAGCTTTTTAAAAACACATGGATTTACCAAAATACAACAGCTATCACTAATAGTCTCAAGCTCTTGGCACCAATAGTCCAAACATTACTCAAATCAATACCTCAAAACTATTGCAAGTTACTACTATACTTAAATAGCAACCTCAATTACCTACTCATGCAAGCCACACAACTTAGTGCAACGAGCCAACTCTCTAAAAAAGATAAGCATGATAACTCAAGAGAGTTCCAAATCAACCTAAATAATAGCTCTTAAAAAGGTAAGCATGAAAACTAAGAGCTAAGCATGACAGTAGCTATGAAAAGATGAAGAACACACAAAAAGGATAAGCATGAAAACCTATGTTGTGTTCTAGAGTGGAATGGAGTGTGTCTCTCTCCCAAACAAGGTAGGCTAGGTTTCGACTTGTTATGAACAACAAGAAAAACTAAAACAAACTAAAAAGAAAATAGTGGGAGGCTCCAAGCATAACACATATCATATGAAGTGATAAAAATATAGCATGGAGATGGACGAACTGATGATTGTTGATAGAGAAGGGGATGCACGGGGGCATCCCCAAGCTTAGACTCTTGAGTCTCCTTGAATATTTCTTGCGGTGCATGGGGGCATCCCCAAGCTTGAGCGCTTGACACTCATGTATCTTCTTTCATCATCTCTCCCATCGTATACTTGAAAACTCCCTTCATACGAAACTCATCATAAGCTGATTAAAGTGGTTCGTACCCTTAATAAAATAATTCATTACCAGCTGGAAATAAAGATTTCCATGAAAATCTACTTCTTCTTATGAATGTCAAAAGGTTTTTGCAAATAAAAAGCAAGCTTAGGATTCGCAAAACAAGGGAAACACAAAACATGGCAGAATCTGTGAAAAACACAACAACGGGTAGTAAATAATTGATTCGGGGCACTTCTGCAACTCAAATCAAAAAACTAATAACAGATGCCAGAACGGCAATTATATATAGCATGCTGTCAAAAAAATTCAGATGTGGTGATTTTTGGCGAATTTTTCCGTCATGCATACTGAATCTGTTTCTCGACAGCATGTCACATTTTTTTTAACTTTCTTGCAATCGGAGGCTATAACTTGGCACAAAGCTTGAAAATAAAGATAAAATGATGTTGGCACAAAGCTTGAAAATAAAGATAAAATGATGTTGGCACAAAGCTTGAAAATAAATATACAATGATGTTGCTACAGTAGTAACACACATCAAGACCACTAAAACAGAAAGTAAAAAACAAATTGGGTTGCCTCCCAACAAGCACTTTCTTTTATGCCTTTGAGCTAGGCATAATGCAAGAAGATCAAGTGTTATCAACTCCAAAAGAATAACTTGCCCGAGTAATGGACTCATAAGGTAACTTAATATTCTTTCTAGGGAAGTGTCCCATTCCCCTTTTAAGAGGAAATTGGAATTTAATAATTCCCTCTTTCATGTCAATGATAGCACCAACGGTGCGGAGAAAAGGACGTCCCAAAATAATTCGACATGAAGGATCACATTCAATGTCCATAATAAGAAAATCAACGGGCACATAATTATCATTGACAATAATAAGAACTTCATCAACTCTCCCTAAAGTTTTCTTTATGGAAGAATCAACAAGACGAACACCAAAAGAACATGGATCATAAGGTTTCCGATCAAGCATATCATACATTCTTTTGGGCATAACGGAGGCACTAGCTCCAACATCACACAAAGCAAAGCAAGAGATATTATTCAATTTAATTTTGAACATAGGATCCCAACCATGTTCTAGTTTCCTAGGAATAGAAGTCTCTCTTGAGCTTCTCCTCCCTAGCTTTGATAAGAGCATTGGTAATATGCTCGGTGAAGGAAATATTGAGTGTACTAATGTGTGGGTCTTTAGCCATTCTTTGCAAAAAGGTGATAACTTCGGAGAGACTACAATTGTCAAAATCAAGGTTGCTACCATTAATTAAAGGGGTAGTAATGTCATCTAAGCTCATTCTTGTGGTAGTCTCTAAATTCGTAGGACCTTCTTGTCCTATAGTTGAGGTATTAGCATCACCATTAATAGGTCCATTGGGACTAGGAGTGCGATGGGTGCTAAAAGTTTTTAGATCCTCAACAACTTGTATAGTAGCAATGGTAGTGTGTGCATGAAGGCTCTTAATTCTCTCTTCCACTTCCTTTTCTCTAGCCCATCTATCTTTAAGTTTGGATAGCATTCTTATGTTCTCATTAATTTGGACTTGGATAGCATTCATGGGTGTGGTGTTCCTTTCCTCAAGTGGAGAAGTTCTAATTTTAAGCATCTCTACATCATGAGCTATATTGTCCACCTTCAAAGAGAGACTATCTAATTTTTCTACTTTCTATTCTACACTCTTGTTGAAGACTTTTTGAGAAGTGATAAAATCCTTAAGCATGCTCTCTAATTCAAAAGTGGAGTTTTTGGTTCTAGGATAATTGTTATTGTTCCTATAGTTGTTGGATGGGAACGGTCTAGGATTGCTACCAAAATTACTCCTATAAGCATTGTTATTGAAGTTGTTCCTAGAAATAAAATTAACATCCACTTGCTCTCTTTCTTGAGCAACCAAAGAATTTAAAGGAACATCATGAGGATCAATAGGAGCTTGCTTAGTAAGTAGAGTCATGATCATGTAAACCTTATCATTAAGGGACGAGATCTCCTCAACGGAGTTTACCTTCCTACCTGTTGGAGCTCTCTCGGTGTGCCATTGAGAATAATTTGTCATCATCTCATCCAACAGCTTTGTGGCAGCACCAAGTGTAGTTGACATAAAGGTTCCTCCCGCGGCCGAGTCTAACACATTCCGCGAGGTAAAGTTCAATCATGCATAGAAAGTTTGGATAACCATCCAAGTAGTCAAATTGTGTGTAGGGCAATTCTTAACAAGAGATTGCATACGTTCCCAAGCTTGAGCAACATGTTCATTATCCAATTGCCTAAAATTCATAATGTTACTCCTCAACTGGATAATCTTAGCAGGCGGGTAATACTTCCCAATAAAAGCATGTTTGCATTATCCCAAGAATCTATGCTATTCATGGGCAAAGATTGAAACCACACTTTGGCTCCTCCTCTCAAGGAGAAAGGAAAAAACTTAAGTTTAACAATATCACCATCTACTTCTTTATATTTTTACACATCACAGAGCTCAACAAGGAGAAAGGTAGCATCATCTCGGACACCGGAGAATTGATCTTTCATAACAAGGTTCAGCAAAGCAGGTTTTATCTCATAGGACGTGGCTCCAGTGGCGGGAGCAGCAATAGGAGTGTAGATAAAGTCATTGTTGTTGTGACTAGTGAAGTCAGACAACTTGGTGTTCTCAGTGGAACCCACAGCTGCAACAACAAGCAAGAACAAGGCAACTAATTTTTTTGTGGTTTTTGGTATAAGACTCTAAAGAAAAACAAAAAAGCAAACAAGCAAGACTAAAATGCAAAGGTAAAGGATAGCGTGCAACTCCCCTATCTTCAAGAATGGAGTCCCCGGCAACGGCGCCGGAAATTCTCTTGATGACGAGTTGATGGATATAATTTCTCGCCCCTCGTTGGTTACCCCAAGTGGAAGGTGGAGATGTAGTCAGCAGCAGATTTCCCTTACATGGATATTATAAGGTTTATCGAACCAAGAGGACTCCTAGGCTCAACAAGTAAGTGTCTCTCACCCTAGCACTAGCAGAAGACGTGGACCTGCAAACACAACAAATAACTTTGCTCCCAACGAGTACAGAGAGGTTGTCCATCTCTCCGGCCTTGTAGTTTGCAAAGGATCAAAACACAAGCAGGAAGGTAATAATGATTGCAACGGAAAAGTAAATGAAAGTGGTAAATGATGGAGGTGTAAGCAATGATGGTGATATGGACCGGAGTCACATGATGTTCACTAGTGATGTCTCTCTCCCAAAAGACGATAAAAAACTATGCTAGGGTAAACAAATCACAGTTGGGCAATTGACAGAATTATGATTGCACCACAATGCTAATTATGCTCCTTGATAGTTAGAGGTTCAATAGTAATGGGCAGTACGCCAAGACAAGTAGACCGTTTATTCATCAGCATCTACTTACTAATCATCCACCTTGAGATATCTATCCAGAACATCTCACCGGTAGTAAGTTACGAGCCCCACCCAAAGTGTAAACTCAAAGCAACGGACAACTGCATTAACGAACTATGTGTAAGGTAAACAATCCTTGCAACCGTGGTCACAAGCACCGTTGTTTTCTCCCTGGTGGCAACAAGCACATCCCCTAGTCTCATGTTTCTGTCACTCAAGCTAGACATCGAGGGGCATGAACCCACAATCATGCATAATGCTCCCTCTTGGAGTTGCAATCTACTACTAGGCCAAAGAAATGAAAAGCAACGGAGAACATGCATGAATCGCTAAGGAACATAATATAAAAGGATAATCAAATACATAACTCATAACAATCTCAACATAATCTCATAATCCACCGGATCCCAACAAACTGAGCATATCAATAGCAAGAGAATTAGATATATGCCTTGATCATGTAGGGTAGCTCACAAGGACTAACCATTGAAGGACAAGATTGGAGAGAACACATCACATAGCTACTGGTCCTGGACTCATGATCCAAGGAGGACTATTCACGGCACTTCTAGGAAGCATCCATGGCGGTGAAGAAGCTCCCAGAGGTCAATCCTCCCTTCGGCAGGGTGTCGGGAAGAGGTCTCCTGACGCTCCCGATCTCGGAAGCGCTGCGGCGGTGGAACATTTGGAGAAATTCGCAATTCTAGAAAGTCTACAAGGGTTTCCTCTTGGGACTATAAATATAGGCCAAAGGAGGGCACCGGAGGAGGTGGGACCCACCTAGGCGGCCTCTTGGCGCGGCCTAGGGCCTGGCCGCGCCAGCAGGTCATCTAGGAGGACCCTGCCTCCCCTCTGGCCCATCTTCGGTGATCCAGAAGCTTCTATTTCGCTGATTTTTTTATATTTTTCTGGAATTTTTCGGGCTTCATAAAATTGGGTAAAAGCCCCTGCAAAATAGACATCAGCAGATAGAAACTGGCACTGGACGCACTGAGTTAGTAGGTTAGTCCAAATATGTGTAAAATGATATAAAAGTGTAGCAAAACATGTAACAATGTCATCCAAAAGATCGTGGAACAAGAATAAATTATAGATACGTTTTGGACGTATCATCAATCCACTTGGAGAATCAAGCAACACTATGTAAATAGCACCTGCACACAAACAACAAATACTTGTAACCCAAAGCGTAGAGGGGTTGTCAATCCCTCAATGGTATTAAGAGAGATTAAATTGCATAGGATTTTACAAATAGATCTAACTAAAACATAAAAAAATGCAGCAAGGTATTTTTGGTTTTAATATATGATAGAAAATAGACCTCGGGGCCATAGTTTTCACTAGCGGATTCTCTCAAGAAAATAGCATATGGTGGGTAAACACATTATTGTTGGGCAATTGATAGAAAATCAAATAATCATGATAATATCCAAGGCAATGATTATGTATATAGGCATCACGTCCAAGATTAGTAGACTAACTCCTACCTGCATCTACTACTATTACTCCACACATCGATCGCTATTTGATGTCTACTATGCAACTTTATTCTTGTAGACGTTGTTGGGCCTCCAAATGCAGAGTTTTGTATGACAACTCCAAATTTCCCTCAAGTAGATGACCTAAGGTTTATCAATCCGTGGGAGGTGTAGGATTAAGATGGTCTCTCTCAAACAACCCTACAATCTATACATACTAATAAAGTAAATAGGTATTATTAGTTCATCATGCTATTTTATAGAAAAAACCTCATGTTTCTGACATTAAACCCGTAGTACGTATTAAATGTGTTTTAAAATAATCATATCTTCTAAACCGTAACTCCAAATTTAATATGTTATACATGAAATTTGATTAGAAAAATATGTAGAATATGAATATGATGTTATTTTACCTATTAAATTTAAAAAAAATCTAGTATACAATCTTAATTAATAATGCATTATTCGTCTTTCTTTCATACCGGTATTGATCCGGATTGGGGATGAACATCTCAAAAAATCAGGATTGGAGATGAAATTGGAGGCCACTTTCCCGTATCTTTGTACTTGTTAAATATACATGCAAGCCATGTTGAAATAGAAGTCATGTGGAATCTTGAACTACACTTTTGTAGGGTAAGACCATGTTTGTTTGTGTCGTAACTACAAATTCTCAGATTATAGATCATTTTTATAAATTAAGAGTGTGTGGTAATCTGTTCTCCCATTGCAACGCACGGGCCCTTTTTCTAGTCAAATAAAAGAAATCTCTTGTGTCCTCAACACACCCAATACAATGGCAAAACCAGTTGCCACTCTAGTAAAGAAACCCAAGGTTGAACCAAAACCCGAGACTAAGTGCTTCTATTATGAGGGGAACAGTCAGTGAAGCAGAACTACCCTAGTTACTTGGTAGATGAGAAGGCTGGCAAAGTCGACAAAAGTATATTGGATATACATGATTTTGATGTGTACTTTACTAGTACTCCTAGTAGCATCGGGGTATTAGATACCGGTTCAGGTTGCTAAGTGTTAGTAACTCAAAATAAAAGCTACGGAATAAACAGATATTAGCTAAAGGCAAGGTGACGATGTGTTGGAAGTGTTTCCAAGGTTGATGTGATCAACATCGCACGCTCCTTCTACAATCATCATTAGTTTTGAAACTAAATAAATGTTATTTGGTGTTTGCGTTGAGCATGATTGTGTTTATTGCAATAGGTTATTCATTAAAGTTAGAGAATAAAAGTTATTCTGTTTACATGAATAATACCTTCAATGGTCATGCACCAATATGAATGGTTCATTGAATCTCGATCGTAGTGATACACATGTTCATATTATTGATGCCAAAAGATGCAAAGTAGTAATGATAGTACCACTTACTTGTGGCACTCACACTTGAGTGATATTGGTGTAAAACACATGAAGAAGCTCCATGCTGATGGATCTTTGGACTCACTCGTTTTTGAATCATTTGAGACATGTGAACCATCCCTATTGGTGTAAATGCATGAAGAAACTCCATGAAGATGATCGTTTGGACTCACTTGATTTTGAATCACTTGAGACATGCAAATCATGCCACATGGGCAAGATGACTGAAGGCCTCGTTTTCCATTGAGATGGAACAAGAAAGTAACTTTTTCGAAAGTAATGCATTTTGATGTATGCAGTCCAATGAGTGTTGAGGCATGCAGTGGATATCATTATGTTCTTACTTCACACATGATTTGAGTAGATAATGGTATATTTACTTGATGAAACACAAGTCTGAATTATTGAAAGGTTCAAGCAATTTCAGAGTGAAGTTGAAGATCATCATGACAAGAGGATAATATGTCTAAGATGTGATCGTGGAGGTAAATATCTGAGTTGCGAGTTTGGTATACATTTAAGACAATGTGAAAAATTGTTTCACAACTAATGCCACCTGGAACACCATAGTGTGATGGTGTGTCCAAATGTCGTAGCCACACCCTATTAGATATGGTGCATATTATGATGTCTCTTATCGAATTACCACTATCGCTTTGGGGTTATGCATTGGAGACAACAACATTCAGTTTAATAGGGCAACACATAGTTCCATTGAGATGACACCGTATGAACTATGGTTTGAAGAAACCTAAGCTGTCATTTCTTAAAAGTTTGGGGCTATGATGCTTATGTCCAAAGGCTTCGGCCTGATAAGATCGAACCCAAAGCGGATAAATGCATCTTCATAAGATACCCAAAATAGTTGGGTATACCTCCTATCTCAGATCCAAAAGCAAAGTGTTTGTTTCAGAAAACAGGTTCTTTATCGAGAAAGAGTTTCTCTCGAAAGAATTGAGTGGGAGGATGGAGGAACTTGATGAGGTTATTGAACCAACACTTCAACCAGAGAGTAGAAGGGCGTAGGAAGCTATTCTTGTGGCACCTACAGCAGTTGAAGTGGAAGCCAATGATGGTGATCATGAAGCTTCGGATCAAGTTACTACCAAACCTCGTAGGTTGACAAGGATACGCACTACTACAGAATTGTGCGGTAATCCTGTCTTGGAGGTCATGTTGCTGGACAACAATGAACCTACGAGCTATGGAGAAGCGATGGTGGGCCCGGATTCCGACAAATGGCTGGAGGCCATGAAATCCGAGAGAGGATCCATGTATGAAAACAAAGTGTGAACTTTGGAAGGACTACTTGATGGTCGTAAGACTATTAAGTACAGATGGATCTTTAAAAGAAGACACACAATGATGCTGAAAGTCACCATTTAAGAAAGCTCGACTTGTTGCAAAGAGGTTTCTGACAAGTTCAAGGAGTTGACTATGATGAGACTTTCTCACTCGTAGCGATGCTAAAAGTCTGTTGGAATTATGTTAGCAGTTGATGCATCTTGCAGATGGATGTCAAAATATTGTTTCCTCGATGGTTTCCTTGAGGAAAGGTTGTATGTGATACAACCAGAAGGTTTTGTCGGTCCTAAGGATCCTAACGAGTATGCAAGCTCTAGCGATCCTTCTAAGGACTGGAGTAAGCATCTCAGAGTTGGATATGCGCTTTGATGTGATGATCAAAGCTTTTTGGTTTATACAAAGTGTGTGAGAAACTTGTATTTCCAAGGAAGTGAGTGGGAGCACTATAGAATTTCTGATGAGTATATGTGGTTGACATATTGTTGATCGGAAATGATGTAGAATTTATGGAAAGCATATAGGGTTGTTTGAAAAGGTGTTTTCAGAGGAAAACCTGGATTGAGCTACTTGAACATTGAGCATCAAGATCTATATAGATAGATCAAGACGCTTGATAAAAATTTCAATGAAATGCATGCCTTGACAAGTTCTTTAAGGAGTTCAAAATAGATCGGCAAAGAAGGAGTTCTTGGTTGTTTATAAGGTGTGAATTTGAGTAAGACTCAAAGCCCGACCATGGCAGAAGAAAGAGAAAGGATGAAGTTCGTCCCCTATGCATTAGCCAGAGGCTCTACAGTATGTTGTGTTGTGTACCGCACCTGATGGGTGCCTTGCCATGAATTTGTCAAGGGGTACAACAGTGATCCACGAATGGATTACTGGACAACGGTGAAAAGTTATCCTTAGTAACTAGTGGACTAAGGAAAATTTTCTCGATTATGGAGGTGTTAAAAGAGTTCATCGTAAAGCGTTACGCTGATGCAAGCTTTGACACTAATCCGGAAAACTCTGAGTAGTAAACCGGATTCGTATAGTGGAGCAGTTATTTGGAATAGTTCCAAAATGGCACGTTGGTAGCAGCACCTACAGGATGACATAGAGATTTGTAAAGCACACTCAGATCTGAAAGGTTCAGACCCGTTGACTAAAACCTCTCTAACAAGCAAGACATGATCAAACCCCAGAATTGTATGGGTGTTAGATTCATCAAAATCACATAGTGATGTGAACTAGATTATTGACTCCAGTGCAAGTGGGAGACTGTAGGAAATATGCCCCAGGGAAATAATTAATTGGTTATTATTATATTTCCTTGTTCATGATAATCGCTTATTATCCGTGCTATAATTGTATTGATTGGAAACTCAAATACATGGGTGGATACATAGACAAAACACTGTCCCTAGTAAGCCTCTAGTTGACTAGCTCGTTGATCAAAGATGGTTAAGGTTTCCTAGCCATAGAAAAATGTTGTCACTTGATAACAGGATCACATCATTAGGAGAATGATGTGATGGACAAGACCCAAACAATAAACGTAGCATATGATCGTGTGAGTTTATTGCTACTATTTTCTGCATGTTAATGTATTTGTTCCTGTGACCATGAGATCATACAACTCCCGGACACCGGAGGAATACCTTGTGTGTATCAAACGTCGCAACATAATTACGTGACTATAAAGGTGCTTTACAGGTATCTCCGAAGGTGTTTGTTGGGTTGGCATGAATTGAGACTGGGATTTGTCACTCCGTATGACGGAGAGGTATCTCGGGGCCCACTCGGTAATACAACATCACAATAAGCCTTGCAAGCAATGTGACTAAGGAGTTAGCCGTGAGATCTTGTATTACAGAACGAGTAAAGAAACTTGCCGATAACGACATTGAACTAGGTATAGAGATACCGACGATCGAATCTCGGGCAAGTAACATGTCGAAGGACAAAGGGAACAACATACGGGATTAACTGAATCCTTGACATAGTGGATCAACCGATAAAGATCTTCTTAGAATATGTAGGAGACAATATGGGCATCTAGGTCCAGCTATTGGTTATTGAACTTAGAGGTGTCTCGGTCATGTCTGCATAGTTCTCAAACCCGCAGGGTCTGCCCACTTAAGGTTCGGTGACGTTTCGGTATAGTTGAGTTATAGGTGTTGGTAACTGATAGTTGTTCGGAGACCTAGATGAGATCCCGAACATCACAAGGAGCTCCGGAATGGTCCGGAGGTAAATATTGATATATATGAAGTCCTATTTTGGTCACCGGAAAAGTTTCGGGCTCATCGGTAGTGTACCGGGAGTGCCGGGACGGTACCGGGGAATATAGTGAGGGGTGTACGCCCTGAGGGGCCTTATGGGCTGTGGAAGGATATAAACCAGCTCCTAGTGGGCTGACATAAGCTCCCACTAAGGCCATGAGGTTTGAGAGGCAAAAAACCCAAAGGTGGAAAAGGTGGAAAGAGTTTCCAAGTGGAAAGGAGGAATCCTACTCCTAGTAGGATTGGAGTAGGACTCCTCCACCTCCAATTTCGGCCAATCCTTGAGGGTTTGAGCCTGCCTCCTCCCCTCCCTCCCTCCTATATATGCTAGAGGTATTGAGAGTTTTTGAGACACACAAAAACAGCCACGTGTTGCCCTCTCTCTCTAGATTTCTTTCTCCTCTAGTCTAGTTTCAGCGATGCTTAGGCGAAGCCCTACTGAAATAGCTCCACCACCACCACCACCATGCCACTGTGCTGGAGAACTCATCTACCTCTTCACCCCTCTTGCTGTATCAATAAGGCGGAGATCGTCATCGAGTTGTACATGTGCTGAGCGCGGAGGTGTCGTCCGTTCGGCACTAGATCGGGATGGATCGTGATGGGATCGCGGGACGGATCGTGATGAGATCGTCGGACGGGCTGCAATTTGGATCGTGAAGATGTTCCACTACATCAACCGCGTTATATACGCTTCTTCTTAGCGATCTACAAGCGTATGTAGATGCACTCTCCCTCTCTTAGATGATCATCACCATGGATAGGTATTGCGTGTGCGCAAGAAAAAATTTCTTTCCCATGTGACGTTCCCCAACAATCAAGGGTTTCCCTGATCGAGGCCATCCCCTCGCAGCGTGTGGTAGTTTGTGATGGACTAGTTGGAGCACCCTTGCAGGGTTAAATCTTTTGGAAAGTCATGCCCGCGGTTATGTGGCAAACTTGGAAACTTTGTTTAACACCCGGTTCTAGATAACTTAAAGTAAACTTAACTAAAACTTGCCAATTGAGTGTGTAACCGTGACTGACTCTTTTGTGAGCTCCTTCTTCGATCGAGGACATGGTGGGGTTATGTCTCGTATAAGTAGGGATTCAAGATCATTCATTTGATGATTGTTAGTTCACGTCCGATTATGCATAGATCATGCCCCTCTTATTCTTGTACTCGTAAGTTAGCCACCTCAAATAAATGCTTAGTCGCTTAATCCAGCCTCACCACTTAACCATACCTGACCCATTAAGCTTTGCTAGTCTTGATACCTTTGGAAATGAGATTGTTTAGTCCATGTGGCTCACAGATTACTACAACACTAGTTGCAGGTACAGGTAAAATGATATTATGACGTGAGCGTGATGATTTTATTTTGGAGTTTCTTCTTCTTGATCATCAATCTAGGATGGGTTCAGGCTGGCAGCCTGGGATAGCAAGGATGTACGTCGTTCTTTTATCGTTTGTTTTCGTCTGTAGTCGGACCCTATTCTTCTTCATGATGACTGATTATGTTGTTGTATTGATGTGACTCTGATGTAGCTTGTGGCGAGAGTAAGCCAATTCCATATACTCATCTATTATATACATGTACTTGTAACGATATCCATTCTTGCGAAACGACGAGATACGCTTATATCCCTGTCGAGGCCCTCGCACCAAAATAAGGATAGGATCGCATCTTGGATGTTACAAGTTGGTATCAGAGCAGTACCGACCTAGGAGCCCCCTTGATTGATCGAACTTGGCCGAGTCGAGTCTAGTGAAAAACTGCTTTGAGTCTAGCTATATATCGGAGAGTAGGATTCTATTTTCTGCTCTTCTATGCTTTGGCGAGGAATCTTGATGTAACAATTTGAATTATACTCCTCTTCTCACTCAAAAAAATTTAGGATCGCGCGAATATTTTTGGAATCTATATGATGTCGATGTGACCGTGTTCTGACTTGGTGCCTCCTGTCTCACTTGATTTCTTCTGGGGAGTTGAGCTCCAGGGGATTCTTGAGCACATCATTATCATTCAGATTTATTAGTATCTCGGGACAGAGGATGTTCGAAATTGCTTCAATACTAGTAGTGGCGAGAGGAGTCTGGCTTCCCCAATACTGGTGCAAATAGGTCCAGATGTATCGACATACTTAGTGTCATTGTCTTTACGAGGGTCTGAGATAGATGAGGTTTCGAGATTCTAGTTATGTGTTGACGGATGTGATACGTTGGACGGTTTAGATGCTAGGAGTTGAGTGATGAATTTCTCCTTGTATCTGTGGACCCGATTGCATGATCAGAAAATTTCGGGAGTTCTTAGGTGGGAATTCAAGTAGTTACTTATAGGTCAATCTTCCAACAAATGCATGATGTGAGGTTGGGGTTCGACATCTAGTGGATTCGTTTGTTCACGGTCGTCTTACAACGGTTGTTGTTGTGTCTTAAAGAGTCCTTGTAGCTTGCTACGACTTGGGTACGCTTCGTGTGTCATGTGCACTGCCTTGTACATGAGGGCTACTATAGGATAGAGCCTGTGCGATCCTATCCATGAAAATATCGGACGAAATATGTGTCATGAATTTGTTCCGGCTTGTTTAGTAAGCTTCATCCTTTGTTTTGTTGGAGTATGGTAATTCGAGTTGCTTCGATGTCAAGTGGTGAATTCATATATTTCCAAGTGGTGTTCTCATATTTTTTGGAAATGCTAATTCTTTTGCCCAATCAAGTTATCTTATCAATTCTTTGCAACGGAGTCATCCTGTCAATTCTTTCAATCGGTGTGCTTCTCTTCAAGTGAATTCAATCCTCTCTAATATTTGCAAGATCAATCTCTCATTTCATTTCGGAGTTCGTCTCATTCGTCCGTAGTTGTCTTTGTTTTTTACCGCCCTCCCAGCCTTTTCTTTAGTGATTCAATTATCATCCAAGTGTCTTCTTTTTAGTGTTGCTTCCGATATCTTCTCTTCTATCTGGTATCCGGTGTTTCATGGTGAAGATTCTCACGAGTTCTAGTTCATCATTTCTTCATTCTTGTTCTCTTTTCTGGTGGATTCAATTCAATCTCTCGGTGTTCATCATATCATTTTGATCCGTTCAATGATTGTTGCGTGGAAATTCTTATCCCAGTCTCTCTTGTTTATTCATCAATCCCTTTTCTATCCGAAGTGTTGAAGATATCTCAGAAGTTTCTGTTTTCAATCCTTTCAATTATTTTGAGGTTCCCAACCCCATCAAGTTTTCTTTATACTAGTGCAATATCTCTCCTTTCTAATCAATTGTTTCAACGGTGGTTTTCTTCTCAGTGGGCCAATAACCCACATGTTTTCCCAGGTTCTTACCTTGCTTTTCTAATCTTTTCCAGAAATCTCTAGTTCTTTTTAAATATGACGTAAGAATGGATTCCATCAGTCATATTCCTTCTCAAGGTCAATCTGAATTATTTCATCATTGGCTTAACTTTTAAGTCTTCATTATTCCGGAGTGTCTCAGTATTCTTAGTGGTGTTCTCCGCATCATTTTCAGCTTGGAAGACCGAAGGAGCGTTTCTCTCAAATCTTAGTCCATTCTTTTGAAGATTTCCATCTCAACTTCGTGCTATCTTCTCAATTGTTTCCAATCATGAGTAATTCCTTCCATATCTAACCGGTGCATTTTAGAGTTGTTTTCATTTCTCCATCCTACGAAGGCCATCATTTCAGAAGATTTCTTCGTTCTTAGCTTTCAGCTTTCATTCTCAAATTCTTCTCAATTGTTGTCTCTTCGTTCGTCTCTCAATTATTTCGGTGCCTTGTTCAAGTTTCTTCTAGGTGTATCATGATCTATTCATTCTCAAGGTGTTCTTCAAGATTCTTGTTAGAGAACCTCAAGTATTCTTTCTCTTGCATTTCAAAGAGCAATTCTTCCTCCTTGATCATTTGAGGTGGTCTTATAGCGTTCTTGTTAGTGGAGGAGTCTCCAAGAGAGTTTGTTTCAAGAATGAGATATTTAAATCCACCAATCCTTTGATCATGAGATATTTTTAACCCATGGTTTCTTCAATGAGCTATCTTGGATTAGATTCCACCTAAAGCTTTGCCTATGGATTGTTGCTATTATGGTGATTATTGTTGATCCAAGCTTTCGATGTTTCCTCTTCATGTAAGAAGTTTTCATATCTTGTTGCTCTAAATCAATCCTTGTTTCTGTTAGTGGCTGGTTGTCAACTCATTATTTGAGATGGTCTCTAAAAGCCCACTACAAGCTTGTTCTTTTCATTGTTGATTTTCAAACAACTCCATTCAATCCTCCTTTGTAGGATTCTCTTCAAGTTCAAATGTGCTGGAAGTTGTCATTTTCTTATCCATTATTTCCTTTCCAATGATCTAGTTCCTATTCTCTTGTTCCGGAGTTGTTGTGATGTTGCTCTCTTTTATCCATTATCTAGTTTTGTCAAGATAATGTTCTTTCCTTTCTTATTGATTTAACTGGAGTGTTGTGTCTTCTTTCCTGTTCTTTCCTTGCTTAGAAATTTAGTTGGTTTGTTGTGAATCTTGTCAAGGTCTTTCCTTCATATCAAATTTTGTTCCCTTTTCCAACCGAAGTGCTGTCAAAATTTTGTTTGAATTCTTGCTTGTTGCTCATATCATTATTCATCTCTTTGCAACCTTCAAGATTCATTGGTTTCACTCGTTTTTCAAAGAAGCAACTAAGGTTACCTCTTCCTTCCACCCTTTCATTCTTAGATCTCGGGGCGAGATCTCTTGTTAGTGTAGGAGAGTTGTAACAGCCCAAGACCAACGCTCCAGAAGATTCCCCTTTTATTTCGTTGTCGCCGTGCGACTCGACAGTTTGTCGCATTCATCATCGCATCATTCACATCAACTGCATTGCATCAGCACTCCATTGCCGCCATTTTTCAAAACTTTCATCTGTTATTAGTTGCCAGTTCTCTCCGTTATCGACGTTGACCGTTTCTAGACCAACCACACACACACGTGCCCGCGACATCGTTAAAATATTGTTTTTAAAAGTGTGTGTAAAATATTCTCGGATTGGGTTTAAACTTGGCGTGCGGTCTTATTTTAATGTAGGTAGGCCGCCTGCCAAATTTCGTCGCAATCGGAGTCCGTTTGATACCTGAACGGTCGACCGTAGCAGCACCATCATCGGTTTATCGGGAGACGTTTTTTTGTGTTTAAAATCTTGTGTCGGGCCGAAAACTTTCTTCTCTTCTCATTCCAACACCCCCTCTACACAGCCACTAAGCCCACCTTGCCTCAGCTCGCGATCAGAGTCGTCCGATCGCGATCGCATGGTCAAAAATGGATGTAAAGTCCCCCTAAACCTAGCCCTTGTTATAAATAGATGTCTTCCCTGCCATTTTCGGAGCCCTAGCCTACCCTGCCTCAAAATCTGCACAGCCATCTCCTCAGCCACTGCAGCCTCTAGGCCTCCTCTCTCCTCGAGCGGGTCGCGAGGCCCAGATCCGGCCCTCCGCGGGCCCGGATCGGACCTCGCCCTCGCCACGAGATCCTCCTGTGCTCCTCCCATGGCAGTCGAAGCCCCAGCTGCTGCTTGTCGCCGTCCCTGCCGGCCTACGCGCCACCACATTGCTAGAACCTCCACTGCCATGTCGCCGCCTCTCCACCGGGCCAAGGCAGCAGCCCTGCGCCGGCTTCCCCGGCTGCTGCCCCAGCTCCCGAGGAGCCCCGAGCCGGATCTTTGTGTCGCCGCCCTGCAGCCCGCCGGGCGGCCAGATCCGACGGGGCACTGTGGATCTTCCCCGATCCCCCGTTCCTGGCCTCCTCCACATCCATTGTCGCACCACAACACTTCTCCCGCCAGCGACCCCGTCACCAGCCGCTGCACCGTGGCCTGCTCGTGTCGGGTAGGCAGACGTGCCGCTCACCTCCCGTAGCACTCGTGTGGGACAGCCTCGCCATGACCTAGTCGAGCCCGTCCCTGGCCCAGCCAGATCCCGCATGGCCTAGCCACATCTGTCATCGACCCGGGCCAAGGCCCGAGGTGAGCCCCCATGCCCCCTCTATTGTGTGCCCTAGGTGACATTTAGTTATCCTGCGCCCATGCTCCGATTCAGCCCATTACCAGATTCAGCCCGATGCCATTTTGCCATGTCCAACGAATTTAGTTAATTACCACGGATTTCAGAATTTTAGAAAATTGCATATTTTTAAAACATGTGTAACTTCTCAACCGTGCGTCGGATCGGATTAGTTATATATGTCAAACATGTAGAATTTCGCGAAGATTAATATTTTCCAACTCTCATGCATAATTAAAACTGTTAACCTTGTTGTTTGCCTCGTTTTGTGTGATGTCATGCTAAAATGGTTTAATTCATAGCTACTTAACCATAGCTCTTTTGGAGATGAGCTATATATGTAAACCCACTAGAATGACATGAAGTCTCACGTGAACTACTTTGTTTTGCCGTTTAACAAACATAAAATATGTTTAGGTTAGATCTAGAAAGATTTCAAAGCTAACGTGTGGGGTCAGTTCGGAGATGCTATATGTTGTTTCCAACCTCATTTAAAATTTCTGGATAGGTAGTTTAATTACGCTTCACATCCTGCCATGTTTAACAATATTTAATATTGTCGTGTACGTAAACCGGAGTGAACTACATATTTGAATGTGGAGTTTCGTCAATATGCAACTCATTGCATATTGAGCTTCACTTAATGTGTAGTGTTTGATTGTTGTGAGTTGTCATGCCATGCCTTGCATAATTGAACCAACCATGCATCATATTAGGTTGTACATCATATCGTGCATGTGCTGTGGTGAATATCGTGTGTTGATTCTTGTTTCCTGTTTGCTTCGTCTCGATAGAGTTCCGCAAGTGTGTGGGAATGTGAGGATCCGTTCGACTACGTCGGTTCGTCTTCTTGATGGAGTCATTCTTCTTCCAAGTGGGATCACAGGCAAGATGATCATTTCCCTAGATACCATTACTATCATTGCCATGCTAGTTGTCTCGTTTCTTTTGCTATGTCTCGCTGCCTACCACCTGTTAAATATCAGCCTCCCAACATTGCCATGAAAACCTCTAATCTTTCCACAACCCAACAAACCATGTTTGGCTATGTTACCGCTTGCTCAGCCTATTGATACCGTTGCTAGTTGCAGGTGCAGTTGCTTCAATGTGAAAATATGGGTTCCTTGTTATATCACCACATTAATGATATTTAATTTAATGCACCTATATACTTGGTAAAAGGTGGAAGGCTTGGCCTTCTAGCCTGGTGTTTTGTTCCACCTTTGCCACCTTATTTTCGACTACCGGTGTTATGTTCCATAAATGAGTGCCCCTGACATGCTTGGGGTTGTGGTGGGGACCCCCTTGACTTTCGTTTTGGGATAAAGCTCGTCTCGCAAGGCCCAACATTGGTACTATATTCGCCCCAACATAATAATTCTATTAATAATGAAAACATAGGGCGTCACGAACCCGATGAATAATTTAACATAATACAGGGGGCAGTGCTGCTGGTGCTGGTCCAAACTAGAGTCATGTGCGGGGCCAACCCGGGGCAACTCGGGACATTTCTATCAGGCCACTGTACGTTGTGCTTATCCATCGTGTCCTGAGAACGAGATACGCGGCTCCTATCGGGATCATCGACACGCCGGGCGGCCTTGCTGGACTTGTTTTACCTTTCTCGAGCGTCTTGTGCGAGGGATTCTGAGGATACTTTGGGCTATCTCGAGGTTGAGTTTTTCCAATAGGAATCCAAGGAGATCAAGGGTTTCCTTGATCGAGGTCATTCCGTCACATCGTGTGGTAGTTTATGATGGACTAGTTGAATTACCCCTGCAGGGTTATGTGCCTGCGGTTATGTCGAAAACTTGGAAACTTTGTTTAACATCCGGTTCTAGATAACTTAAAGTAAACTTAACTAAAAATTGCCAACTGAGTGCGTAACCGTGACTGTCTCTTTCGTGAGCTCCTTCTCCGATCGAGAACACGGTGGGGTTATGTGTGACGTAAGTAGGGATTCAGGACCATTCATTTGATCATTGTTAGTTCATGTCCGATTATGCGTAGATCATCCCCCTCTTATTCCTGTACTCGTAAGTTAGCCACCTCAAATAAATGCTTAGTCGTTTGTTGCAGCCTCACCATTTAATCATACCTCACCCATTAAGCTTCGTTAGTCTTGATACCTTTGGAAATGAGATTGTTGAGTCCCTGTGGCTCACACATTACTACAACACCAGTTGCACGTACATGTAAGGTGATATTATGATGTGAGCGCGACGATTGTGCTTTTGGAGTTTCTTATTCTTCATCATCGATCTAGGATGGGTTCCAAGCCGGCAGCCTGGGATAGCAAGGATGGACGTCATTCTTTTATCATTTGTTTTCGTCTGTAGTCGGACCCTTCTTCATGATATCTGATTGTGTTGTTGTATTGATGTGACTCTGATGTAGCTTGTGACGAGTGTAAGCCAATTCCAAATACTCATCTATTATATACATGTACTTGTAACGATATCCATTCTTGCAAAACGACGAGATGCGCTTCTATCCCTGTCGAGGCCCTCGTGTCAAAATAAGGATAGGACCGCATCTTGGACGTTACACCCTGTGAGCTGTCGTCGT
Source organism: Hordeum vulgare subsp. vulgare (assembly GCF_904849725.1). NCBI lineage: Eukaryota > Viridiplantae > Streptophyta > Magnoliopsida > Poales > Poaceae > Hordeum > Hordeum vulgare. The sequence goes on from NC_058521.1 coordinate 372,932,575, forward strand.
CGCCCGCGAGCTGCTGTCGTTGCAGCCGACGAAGTTGGACCCGGTGTGTACCCTAGCGACGCCGTGGGCGAGCCCCGTGGAGCGCGGCGTGGCCCACTGGCTAGTTGGTGGCGACCGACCATGCTGGTATACCTGCTCTACACCGAGTCTGAAAGTGTGTTATATCGACTAGAGGGGGGTGAATAGGCGATTTTTAGAATCTCATCGGTAAGGAAATTCCTTGTGAAGAAATTCCTTAATGATGAATTAAATGCAGTGGAAATAGCGCAGGATCAGAAATGCAAAGACTACTACAGCAGATTACTTGGTGAAGATTATGAGAATTGGTTTGCACAGTACGCTGTTACAAAGAACGCAAGTGAAGATTAACTCGAGTGAAGAATTTGAGGTTGAGGAAATTCAGAGAAAGTCTTCAAACAAATTCTTCAAGCAGCACAGATGAAAGTCTTCAACATACAATTTTGAGGAAATGAAAGAGTTGAAGAAATAGAACCCGTATCACGATGAAGACAGTTGTTGATGACCCAGTTCCAACTGCCGTGACAGTTGTACGTCTGGTTTGGAGCAGCTTGGTATTGAAACCAAAGGACACACAGTCCCGGGACACGTAGTCCCTACCGTATTCTCCTTGAGCTAAGGACACACAGTCCTCGCCCAAAACTCGTGGTAAGTCTTCAGGGCAGACTTTCAAACCCTCACAAACTCGGTCACCCGACGATCCACAATTGACTGCTTGATGCTCTAGACCATGACGCCTAACCGTATGGAGGATGCACAATACTCAAAAGTAAAAGGCTTCAGTTCCACACATGAAGAAATTCTTCAGTGATGCTCAATCACTTGGTTTTTGGTTTGGTGTTCGGTGTTTGGGGTATTTCCTCACTTGATGATTTTCTCTCGAAGACTCTAAGGAATTTGGGTTGCTCTAAATGACAAGTGTTAGTTCTCTTGGCGCGGCCAACCAGCAAGTGGTTGTGGGGCGGCTATTTATAGCCTGGGAGCATCCCGACATGATTTGACATAAATGCCCTTAAATATTGTGACCGTTGGGTGGATAAGATGAGTGAGGTGGCGCGTGGCGCGGCAACTATCGGAACCTTCAACTGTGAAAGTCCTCATGTCTCCTATATTCCTCACTTTGAGGATTTGGTAGGTTTAGGCTTGGGTTGAGCATCATGAGGAAATTCATTCAATAGTATTACCTCGACCCCCTCTAACAGTACGGTGTTCCTATGACTCAAGAGTAAAGAAAATGAAACAAAAAGAGTTAATCTTCACGATTCAAAGTCTTCAGACTGTTTTTCTTCAGGACACACCGAATTCCTCATCTTCAATATCTTCATGAGGAATATCAATTTCATCGCAATTTCTTTGCGATCAAAATCTTCAAGGTAAGACCAATGTCTTCAACCGAAGACATACTTTTTTAGGGGTCGATATTCATCGTATAACTCAAACTCCTGAGCGACTTATAGAGCATGTGTACACTTCCAAGCACATTAGTCTCTTAACCTATAAGTCTTCAAACCACCAAAATCACTAAGGGTACTAGATGCACTTACAATCCCCCCCCCCATTTTGGTGGTTGATGACAATTAGCTTAAGTTTTCAATGGTTGATTTGTAAGTACTGAGTTTGAGGAATTTGAAATCAAGAAACCGAGAGACTCCCCCTGAAGATGTGCATATTTTGAGGAATTTGCTTTGCACAGCAGAAGCACATTGATGATTTATATCATGGAGATCTCCCCCTGTATCTTGTAAATCATGCATACATTTGACATATAATATGAGGAATTGAAAATGCATGACGAAAAATGGTGTCTGGCGAATTTCAGCATGTCTGCATTAATAGACTTTGAGGAATAAGCATGCGAAGAAAAAACGTTCAAAAGAGTCACAGCACCATCAGGCTTAAGTTACAACTCATTACATCAAACACTTCAGAAGAGCCAAGAGGTTGTAACTTAATAAAGTTTATAAGCCCCAAAATAGATCCTGCTTGAAGACTAACTCTCAGATTTCTCCCCCTTTGTCATCAAGTGACGAAAAAGGGACAAAACTGAGTACTAATGCCCTTGAATAAATTCACTTCTTGGTTGATGTACAGGCGTGAGGACTCTTGGAGACAGGATTCTTCCTTGGACGAGTTGCAGTGTCTTCTGGTTCTTCATCTGATTCAGCAGTGCGGAATGAAGAAAATGAACTATCCTCCAAGTCAGGAACTGGAATTGGCTTGAATTTCTTCTTTGGAGGCCACGACCAGTCAAAGTCTTGAGTGAACTCCAATTCCTGAAGTTCCTCTTGAGTCTTCAGATGAGCCAAGGTGGCCCAAGTTCGATCAAACACCTCATGAAGATAATAGTGGTTTTTCTTCACTGCATTCTGAGTTTCATTGAGGGTTTTCACAATGGCACCAAACTGGCATTTCACCCACTTGTGATCGCGATCGACCTTTTGATGAAGACTGAGGAGTAGCTCTCTTTTATTCATCACTCTGGGGGCAGCTGGGCTTGGAGGATCTTGAGTAGCAGTGTCATCATATGAATAATAGGAATCCGCCTTGCAAAATTGGCCATCACGGGGCCAATTTCCTTCATCAATTACAGACTTCCCTTTGGCTTCAACAGGTTCAAATGATTTCTTGATGAGTTTGATAGGCGGCAGATATCCGAGGCGATTCGGAAAATCAGCTTGATAGTTGATGCCTGACCTGTTTCTGATGAATCTCATGATCCAAGGCATATAAATCTTCAGCTCATATGGTGACATAGCATTGTCAGCCAAAGTCCTCAAGAAGAAATCGTGAAGATTCATAGGTATGCCATGAATGACATTGAACATGATATTCTTCATGATGCCTACGACATCTTCATCATCATCATGCCCTTTGGTAGGAGCAATGGCATAAGACAAGATTTTGTACATTGTTCTGGGTTCATACTTCAAGTCTTGTACCAGAACTCGAGTCCTTGGGGGTTGGTCCTTGGCCAAAGGCTTCATGAGGACTTCCATCATCTTGTTGGGTAGTTCTCGTTTACCATACATCAGAACTGCATCCTCTAAGGGAATTGAAATTGGGAGAGCTCGAAGCAATTCAGTGGCACGAGCTTTGTAGTGTGTGTGCTGAGTCATGCAATCCAATACCCAAGTGTTGACGTCCTTTGGGTCGCCAGAGATATGCAGTGTGGCGTAAAATTGAAGGATGATATTTGTGTTCCAATCTCCGATGTCAATACAGAAAGGCGGTAACCTAGCTTCGTGAAGAACATTGAGGACTAGAGCAAAGCAAGGTATTTCCTCCATATCACAGTGAGGAATATGGGTATGTTGAAATATCTTTTTTCTCCCATGCAGCACAGAAGCATAGTAGTTGAGCTGATTTCTTGTCCAGAACTTCCTATGTCTGATGCAAAGCTTGTCATATGAATTTTCGCGAGTGAAGTACATGCATTCTTCATAGAATGCCTCTTTCTGAAACTTTGGCCTTTTGGAGAAAGGCTGATTTTGCTGAGGTTGAAGATCGTGTTGCTGTTCTTGCGGAGTAGCCACCACCATTGATGTTTCTGTGTTCACCACAACAATAGTGGTTTCAGTGTTGGGTGAAGGAGCATTTTCTTCAGTTTGAGCATTTTCCTCAGTTGGAGGATTCTCTTCAGCTTGAGGAATTTTCTTATTTGAGGAGGTAGATGCGGTATTTGATGTTGCATTGTCTTCAGATCATGCAGCTGATTCTTGAGCAGATTCCTCACGAATGCTCTTTCAATCACAACCGGTGAGAATCTGAGTAGCAGCAGGAGTTGGAGGGATTTGAGTTGACCTTGGTGAGCGGGGATGAGTTTCTCCCCAGAAATCATCATGAATTACAGGTGTGTTGCATCCAATGTCATCATCAGCCACTTGTTCTTCAGTGGTCTTTGGAGGAGTGGTGGACTGAGGAATATCATCTATTTGTATTTCCTCGTCCATTACTTCATCCTCTTCGGCGTCATTAATTTATTTATCTTCTTCAGGAATGACATAGTCAACTCTGAAGGGAATGATCATGTGTGATGGTGCTACATTCAGAGAAGTAGCATCCACCGAGGCTGATAAAGATTCTGACTGAGTGATCTTCAGACGCTTGGCCTCTGAAGATTGTGAGGCCATTGAAGCTTTTCTCTTTTTGGCTTCTTTCTCAGTCGCTTTGGTTTTCTTCACGTCTGATGCAGACGGGGTCAGTTCTTCACCTTTGAGGGTTGCGGCGAAGGGACAATTTCATCAGGCACTGGTTCAGTGTCAGGCCTGGCAGTTTCTTCAGCTAGAGCAGTTTCTTTAGCTAGACTATTTTGAGGAATTTCCTCAGTAATTGGTTCATCAATTTCATCTTCCTCGGGTAGCTGAACACTATAGCTTGGCTGAGGTGGTGTTTGCTGCTTTGGAAGGGCAGTTCTCTTTTTGTATTCATCAACAAGAGTTGTTGCAACCTTGATGAATTTCACTTTGATGCCTTGACGATCAGATTGAAGACTTGTATACTTGTCTGTGAGGGTTTTGAGTTCAGCTTGAGTTGATATAGGTGCTTCAGGCGTCACGTTGAGGAGATTCTACTTGAGGAATTTCTCCTTTTTGATTTTGGCAGCCCTTGCTTGCTTGCCTTGCTTATCTTTCCACTTTGCTTCATTGATAAAAGTAGCCACCATATAGTGACACCAGGGGGAAGCTTTAAATCATCAACCGGTGTGTTTGGATCTTCATACTAGAGGTCGATGAAATCCAGCAATACATTTGGATCCATAGCTAGAGGAATGGAGCTGTCGGAGGCTTGTGCAACACGTTCCTGTTTGTTTCTGATGATTTCGTGGAGTGTTTCATCATCAAATTCTTCACTTCCTTCTGATGCAGAAGGAACGTTGATGACTTTGCTAGGACTTGGCCAATGCCTCTACCAGCAGTCATTTTAGTCTTCAACAGAGTGGGTGAAGACTTTGTAGCAGAGCTAGTGGCAGATGGCACTGAGGAACTTTATTGTGTAGGTTCAAACTTACTGAGCTGCTTGGTGTTGTTGAAGATTTTGCTGCCGTTGGAGCCTTCTGAGGCAATTGCTCTTTTGGAGTTGTAGTTGAAGCTTTGGGTTTCTTCAGCAAAGTCTTGTTCTGAGGATTTGCTGTAGCACAGGCCTCAGCAGCTGAAGAAGTGGCAACAGTGGCTGCAACAGCAGAATCCTCACTCAATTTCTTCACAGCTGCTTCCGCCTTCTTCTATAACTTAGACAAATATTTGTCCTTCTCATCTGGATAATCCTCAATAGTTTCTACACTTGAGGGATGAGCGACTTGTTGATCACCCTGTGGAGGCCTTTTGCAAGGTGGCTTGAGGGCGAATTTCTTCGCATATTTTGGAGTCGCATATCTGTACTTCCACTCCTTAGCCCACCTGCGCTCAATCTTTTGAAGCCTTATCTTGCACTTCGACATGGTCTCTTTACCATCTATTTCCTCATCAGGAGTACAATAATCAGCATATATGTCTTCAGGTATTTCAAATATTGTATTCTGTTCCAGCTTATTTCCTCCTTTCTGCTTCCGATCATCCTCCATTTTCTTCAACTGAGGCTTTTTCGGAGGAATCTGAAGTCTTGATGATTCTAAAGACACAGGTAAGGTTTCTTCGAGAAATGCTGCAAATGAGTTAAGTTGATGAGAACATGGAGATTCATCAACTAACATTTTTTTGTACCTGTGAACAGAGTATAGGTGCGAAGATTTTGGGGAGGTCATATGCGTTCTCTGATTTGAAGAAATTGAAAACATTTAAAGTTGAGGATTTTGACGAGTGAGTTGAGGAATTTGACTAAGCATTCTGATCTTGGGTTCCAGAGTTGTGCAGATTCGAGAATTTACACAACTGAGGAATCTCATGAAGTATTTTAGTGGCTTAGTAAAATTCATCAAGTGTTTGAGGAATGAGTGTGCATTGCTGACAAACTCTGTGAGGAAAAACAGATTTCGCGAGTCTAAAGTGAATTAAAAGATCAACAAAGGCAGTAAAATAGGATTTTATTTACCCTGTGCGAAGAACACAAAGAATTGGACCAGTAAAAGAGAGAAGTTCCTCGGTTTAGATCTTCCGCGCCCCTACGATGGTGGCGAAATACAATTTTCTGCGGTCAGCGTGAGTCCGGCAACGGCGAGGGCGAGGCAGCAAAGCTTTTCCTCACCGGCGACGAGGATGCTAGCGGTGGCGCTAGGGTTGAGCTCGAGCGGAGAAGACGAGAGGACGAAGAGTTTTGATCGAGGGGGGTAAGGTCCTATTTATAGCTCAGGTGAAAAACTGTTCGGCCGAAACTTTCGGACCAAACTGCCCTTGCCCCTTCGTCTCCTCATGACACGTGGTGCCCACGACTGAAGCGGTGGAGTTCGTGGTTATCCGATTGTGAGAAGTGGGTCCGGTAACTGTGTAACGTTATAAAAACAATTTTTGAATTTCTGAGGATTTTGTTGCAAAGTCCTCAGCTGACAAGGGCACAATGAGGATTTTGAACAAGTGTTAATTAGAACGCATATGAAGAATTGAGAATAGACTGGGTTGATAGCATAGAGGGGAGTCGGGTCCGATCACATTCACTTAGATGAAATATCAAATTGAAGGCTGAGCTATAAGTGAATGTTGTTGAGGACTTTGAAAGTTCATTATATATATATATATATATATATGTGTGTGTGTGTGTGTGTGTGTGTGTGTGTGTGTGTGTGTGTGTGTGTGTGTAAATTAAAATCATCAAACGTTTTGAAGAATTTGAAGATTTTAAAAAAAATTGAGGATTTTGTGACAAAGTGTCCCATTGATGAATTTCAACTTTGAAGAAAAACCACCTTGAAGAATTTCAAAGTTGGGTGGTGGCGTGACCCATCGTATAAGAATTATGATTTCAGGCGCCGCATACAATTGTCGTAGGGCCCTGAGAACCAAATTCTTCATTAATTTCTTCACACTAAGAGTGATATTCTTCATTGATTGAAGAAAATCGATTCTTTGTGTGTTGCACATCTAAGTCATCAATTTTGCAGAAGTGTTAGGATATGTGCATGTTTTCACAAAACATTTGAAGAATCTAGGATATTTAGCTCACACCGCAACTTGAAAAACCTTCTCTCATCTAAGGGCTTAGTGAAAATATCTGCTAGTTGATCGTCGGTCTTCACATGGTAGATGATGATATTGCCCTTGATGACATGGTCCCGAAGAAAATGATGATGAATCTGGATGTGCTTAGTCTTCGAGTGTTGTACTAGGTTGTAGGCGATCTTGATTGCACTCTCATTGTCGCAGTAGAGGGGCACATTCTTCATGTTGATGCCGTAGTCTCTGAGGGTTTGCTTCATCCACAACAATTGAGCACAGCAGGATCCAACAGCAATGTACTCAGCTTCGGAAGTGGAGAGAGAAACATAGTTCTGCTTCTTTGAGGACCAACAAACTAATGATCTTCCAAGGAAATGGCAAATGCCTCATGTTGACTTGCGATCCACACGGTCACCAGCATAATCAAAACCAGAATATCCAACAGGTGAAGATTTGAGCCCTTGGGGTACCACAATCCTAGTGTTGGTGTGTGAGCTAAGTATCAAAGAATATGTTTCACAGCCTTATGGTGTGATTCCTTTGGTTTTGCTTGAAAACGAGCACACATGCAAACACTAAGCATTATATCTGGCCTAGATGCACATAGGTACAATAAAGAGCCAATCATCGAACGATATACCTGTTGATCGAAATCTTTACCATTTTCGTCAGTGCACAGGTGGTCGTTGGTAGGCATAGGAATCTTGGCGCCTTTGCATTCATGCACGTTAAATTTCCTCAGAACATCCTTGAGGTATTTCTCCTGTGATATGAAGATGTCATTGCGTTGTTGACGAATTTGAAGGCCTAAGAAGAATTTCAGCTCTCCCATCATAGACATCTGATATTATTCACTCATCATGTAAGAAAATTCATTAGTGTAACGTTTGTTAGTACAACCAAAGATAATGTCGTCGACATATATTTGGCATGCAACTAGTTCATTGTCATAAGATTTTGTGAAAAGAGTTGGATCTAGTGAACCAGGTTTGAAGCCTTTCTTCATGAGAAATTCCTTCAAAGTGTCATACCACGCCCGAGGGGCTTGCTTGAGGCCATAGAGTGCCTTTTTGAGTCTGAAGACTTTGTCGGGATGCTTTGGATCTTCAAAACCTAGGGGCTAAGCAACATATACGTCTTCCTCAAGCTTACCATTGAGGAATGCACTTTTCACATCCATTTGATATAGAGTAATATTATGATGATTAGCATAAGCAAGCAGTATTCGAATAGCTTCAAGTCTAGCAACAGGTGAAAAAGTTCCATCGGAATCAATTCCTTCAACCTATGTGTAGCCTTGGGCTAGAAGTCGTGCCTTATTCCTCACCACATGAACATCCTCATCTTGCTTGTTTCGGAAAATCCACTTGGTGCCGATGATATTGTGCTTGCGAGGATCTCGTCGTTTGACGAGTTCCCACACGTCATTTAGCTTGAATTGAAGAAGTTCATCTTGCATGGTTTGAATCCACTCAGGTTCCATGAAGCCTTCAGGAAGCTTTGAGGGTCCTGTGATAGACACAAAAGAGGAATGCCCACAAAAGTTAACTGAATGTGAAGCTTTTGAGCGAGTGAGAGGACCTGGCGCATTGATGTTATCGAGGATTTTGTCAAGTTACACTTCATTTGCAATTCTTGGATGATCTGGTTGAAGATTTTGTATGGTCTGAGGAATTTGATCTGGAGTAATTTCCTCAAGTGCACCTGCTCGTATTTCATCAGTGTCGGGGACGATTTATTCAGCAATTTCCTCAGTAGGAACTGTGTCTTCAGTAGCTTTGAAGTTGATAGCTTCCTCGGGAGATAATTTGTCTGGCACAGGAGGCAATTGCTCTCTTTGTGAGCCATTAGTTTCATCGAACCACACATCTAAAGTTTCAACAACCTTGTTGTGATAGGTGTTGAAGACTCTATAGGTGTGCGAGTCCTTTCAATAACCAATCATAAAACCCTCATGTGCCTTAGGTGCAAATTTTGAGCTATGGTGAGGATCTCTAATCCAGCATTTTGCACCGAAGACTTTGAAATAACTTACATTGGGTTTCTTGTCAGTGAGGAGTTCATATGAGGTTTTTTTGAGGAATTTGTGCACATATACCCTGTTGATGATGTGGCAAGAAGTCTTGATTGCTTTAGTCTAGAAACAACGAGGAGTCTGATATTCTTCAAGCATGGTCCGTGCCATTTCGACCAGACTCATGTTCTTGCGTTCAACGACGCCATTCAGTTGAGGAGTATAAGGAGGAGATAATTCATGAGTAATATCAAGTTCATCAACATAATCATCAAGACCAGTGTTTTTGAATTCTGTCCCATTGTCACTTCTGATGTGTTTGATCTTGACGTCGAAGTTCGTCGAGGCCCTTGAGGAAAATCGTTTGAAGACTTCCTGCACTTCGGTTTTATATAGAATGATATGTACCCAAGTATATCGAGAATAGTCATCAACGATGACAAAGCCATATAAAGATGTTGTATTGGCTAGAGTAGCATAATGAGTAGGTCCAAATAGATCCATGTGAAGCAATTCAAACGGACAAGTTGTTAGGGCATATTTGAAAGTGCGTTATATCGACTAGAGGGGGGTGAATAGGAGATTTTAGAATTTCATCACTGAGGAAATTCCTTTTGAGGAAATTCCTCGCTGATGACTAACTTGCAGCGGAAACAGCAAAGGATTAGGGGTGCAAAGTATCACTACAGCAGTTTTCAAGATAAGGAATGAAAAATAGTTTGCACAGTACGCAGGCACAAAGAAAGTAGGTGAGGATTAACTCGCATGAAGAATTTGAGGTTGAGGAATTTAAGAGAAAGTCTTCAGCAAATTCTTAAAACAGTGACAATGAAAATCTTCAACATACAATATTGAGGAATTGAAAGAGTTGAAGAAATAGAACCAGTATCACAGTGAAGACATTGGTTGATGACCCAGATCCAACTGTTGTGATAGTTGTACGTCTGGTTTGGAGCGGCTTGGTATTGAAACCAAAGGACACACAGTCCCGAGACACATAGTCCCTACCGTATTCTCCTTGAGCTAAGGACACACAATCCTCGCCCAACACTCGTGGTAAGTCTTCAGGGCAGACTTCCAAACCCTCACAAACTTGGTCACCCGACGATCCACAATTGACTGCTGGATTGCTCTAGACCATGACGCCTAACCGTCTGGAGGATGCACAATCCTCAAAGGTAAAAGGCTTTAGTCCCACACAGGAACAAATTCTTCAATGATGCTCACTCACTTGGTTTTTGGTTTGTGGTTTGGTGTTTGGGGTATTTCCTCACTGATAATTTACTTTCGAAGACTCTGAGGAATTTGGGTTCCTCTTATGACAAGTGTCAGTTTATAACGGAGCAGTGATGACCCACAAGTATAGGGGATCAATTGTAGTCCTTTCGATAAGTAAGAGTGTCGAACCCAACGAGGAGCAGAAGGATCTGACAAGTGGTTTTCAGCAAGGTAAAATCTGCACGCACAAAAATTGTCGGTAACAAGTGATTGTGTGGTGAGATGATTCCTAGCAAGCAACAAGTAACAAAAGTAGCAACGGTGCAGCAAAGTGGAGCAATCCCTTTTGTAGCAAGGGACAAGCCTGGACAAAGTCTTATAGGAGGAAAAACGTTCCTGAGGACACACGGGAATTTCTGTCATGCTAGTTTTCATCATGTTCATATGATTCGCGTTCGTTACTTTGATAGTTTGATATGTGGGTGGACCCGCGCTTGGGTACTACCCTTACTTGGACAAGCATCCCACTTATGATTAACCCCTCTCGCAAGCATCCGCAACTACGAAAGAAGAATTAAGACAAAGTCTAACCATAGCATTAAACTAGTGGATCCAAATCAGCCCCTTACGAAGTAACGCATAAACTAGGGTTTAAGCTACTGTCACTCTAGCAACCCATCATCTACTTACTACTTCCCAATGCCTTCCTCTAGGCCCAAATAATGGTGAAGTGTTATGTAGTCGACATTCACATAACACCACTAGAGGAAAAAACAACATACAACATATCAAAATACCGAACGAGTACCAAATTCACATGACTATTATTAGCATGACTTATCCCATGTCCTCAGGAACAAAAGTAACTACTCAAAAAGCATAATCGTAATCATGATCAGAGAGGTAATGAGTAGCATCAAGGATCAGAACATAAACTCTTCCACCAAGTAATCCAACTAGCATCAACTACAAAGAGTAATCAACACAACTAGCAACCTTACAAGTACCAATCGGAGTCGCGAGACGGAGATTGGTTACAAGTGATGAACTAGGGTTTGGAGATGAGATGGTGCTGATGAAGATGTTGATGGTGACGAGTCCCCTCCGATGAGAGGAGTGTTGGTGATGACGATGGCGGTGATTTCCCCCTCCGGGAGGGAAGTTTCCCCGGCAGGATCATCCTGCCGGAGCTCTAGATTGGTTCTGCTCAAGTTCCGCCTCGTGGCGGCGGCGAAACCACGAAAAATCTCCTCTCTAATTTTTTTTTCCTGGACGAAACCCTCCATATAGCAAAAGAGGGGGGACAGTGGGCCAGTGGGCTGCCCACAAGCCCCCATGGCGCGGCCTGGGGGTGGCCGTGCCGTGCAGGCTTGTGGGCACCCCCTAGTGCCCCTGTGGCACTTCTTCGGCCCAGTATTTTTGATAAATTGGGAAAAATCTCCGTTGATTTTCACGGCGTTTGGAGTTGCGCAGAATAGGTATCTCAACTTTGCTCCACTTTCAGGACAGAATTCCAATTGCTGGTAATCTCCCTCTTCATGTAAACCTTTCAAAATAAGAGAGAAAAGGCATAAGAATTGTACCGTGAAGTGAAATAACAGCCCAAGAAGCGATAAATATCAACATGAAAACATGATGCAAAATGGACGTATCAACTCCCCCAAGCTTAGACCTCGCTTCTCCTCAAGCAAAAGGCGAGCTCAATAAATATGTCTACATGTTTAGGGAGAGAGGTGCCGACAAAACAAGATACGAACATGCATGCATCATGATCAAGATGACAACAACAATACCAGCATATAATCTCTCATGCTAAAGTGATAATTCCTTCACAAAGTAAAGCATGGATCAAGAACCTTACCGAGAAGTAACAACCGATAGCCTTTAGTCGTTGAAGCAATTGCAATTTATCACAACATCATAAAGAGTCAATAAGAGCTTGTAAAGCAAATCCACATACTCAATCATTCTTTCGTTCTCTACAATTGCTACAACTCACGTGGTACTCATGAGATCAAAGTTTCAGCTGGACACAGAGAAATATAGGGGCTTATAGTTTTGCCTCCCAACTGCTTACCTCATGGGTAATGTCAACAATAATAATTCATGAGTGCCTACCTCCAAGTTGACATATGAATATAGATCTTTCCCAAGCATATCACGGTTGCCAAGACAAAGGCAAAATAAGGAATTGGTGAAGATCACCATGACTCTTTCAGGGCAAAAAGTAAAGTTACAAGATAGGCCCTTCGCAGACGGAAGCAGAGGTTGTCATGCGCTTTTGAGGTTTGGATGCGTGTCCTCTTAGGGCGGAGGAACGTCACTTTATATTGCCCACTGTGATAAAGAACTTTATTATGCAGTCTGTTGCTTTTATGTCTTCCTCATCACAGGTTCGTATAAAGCTTATTTTCCACACACTAATAGATCATACATATTAGAGAGCAATTTTTATTGCTTTCACCGATGACAACTTACTTGAGGGATCTTATTCAATCCATAGGTAGGTATGGTGGACACTCAAGGAAAAACTGGTTTGAAGGTTTATGGATGCACAAGTAGTATCTCTACTTGGTGCGGGAGTTTTGTCTATTGTGAGGTGGAAGCAATTGTCACATGCTAAGGGATCTCTAATCATATAACATTGTTCGGAACCAAGCAAACACAATCCATTACGTTGTCTTCCTTGTCCAACATCTACTTCTAGGCATGTAATAGTTTAGTGAGTGTTCACAATCATAGATGGTGTGAGAGATGATATATTTATATGTGAACCTCTCCTTCTTTATCACTTCCTATTAATTGCAACAATGACCAAGGTCTACGTTTGCCTACCCTCAACAAGTTTCAATCCTCATTCTTCTTATATGTGAAGCCATCACTTCCCATAAGATCAATACATGATATTTCATGATTTGTTCTATTCTCACTCTTTTTATCATGGCAATAGGCAAAGCCCTTCAACTAAGACACTCTTTATTATATGGCTCACGAGCAAGAATACATCGGGGTGACACAAAGCAAAACTCAAGACTAAAACACTAAGACTTTTAAACTACTAGAGAAAAAGAAAACTGAAAAGGAAAACTAAAACAAAGGTAAAGGCAAAAGATGTGATGGTGATACGATACCGGGGCAACTCCCCCAAGCTTGGCAAAAGCCAAGGGGATTGCCCATACCAATGCTCAGTTGTCTTCCTTTGGTGGTGGTGGAGGAGTTGTTGCAGAGGTCTTGAGCTTGTCTAATTTCCACTTGAGCATAAAGTTCTGCTCCCTCAGATCATCATTTTCCTCCTCAAGCTTCAACACCCTTTTGCATAAATCCTGCTTACTCTCCTGCAAGAAACGAGAAGGGATAAACAAGGTCTTAGGCTTCTTCCTTGAGTCAGGGAGGCTCGACTTCTTGAACTCCACATGAGTGCGTCCAGGTTGAGGTAGAGGAGCCTCCTCTTCATCGGAACTCGTTTGTTCCTTCCCCTTGGGATCATAGTCTTCTTCCTCATTAGTGGTCCAGCCATATGGTTCCAAGTCCCCATAGACCTTGGGGTTAGCAAGGTAATCAGCCACATAGCTCTCCCCCTCTGAATCCTGAGAAGACATCTTGACCTAGATCTGCGGCAGAAAACAGGCTCGAAACAAAAAACAGATGAAATGTGCGTGATGCAGGGGTCAGACCAAACGGAAGTATATATAATGATTTTTTCTAGACCAGAAGGAGTCCCCTGCACGAAAACAGAGTCCGGGAGGCGCACGAGGTGGCCACAAGCCCTCACGGTGCGGTCAGGGGGTGGGCCCGCGTCGTGCAGGCTTGTCGCCTCCTCGCGCACTTTCCGGACTACTTCCAATTTTTGTATTTTTTCAAATATTCCAAAACGGATAAAATTTCCTACTGGAAAAGTTTTGGACTCTGTTTTCTTACCAATCACATACCTCTTCGTTTTCTGAGTCTGAAACAGGCTGGAAAATATCCCTTAGGTATTCTTCCGGAGTTATGGTGTTGATGATATTGCTTTCAACATTTATGGGAGTACCTGAGATATAATGCTTGATTCTCAGCCCATTTACCACTCTCGGACAATTACCTTATGTGTTGTTGATCTTGATAGCACCGGAACGATATACTTCCTCAACCACATAGGGACCTTCCCATTTGGAGAGAAGCTTGCCTGCAAAGAATCTTAAACGAGAGTTATATAGCAAGACATAATCACCTACATTGAACTCACGCTTTTGTAACCTCTTATCATGCCATCTCTTAACCTTCTCTTTGAAGAGCTTGGCATTCTCATATGCCTGAGTTCTCCACTCATCAAGCGAGCTAATATCAAATAAACTCTTCTCATCGGCAAGTTTGAAATCAAAGTTGAGCTCTTTGATTGCCCAATAAGCTTTATGCTCTAGCTCAAGAGGTAAATGACATGCTTTACCGTACACCATTTTGTATGGAGACATGCCCATGGGATTCTTATATGCAGTTCTAGAAGCCCACAGTGCATCATCGAGCTTCTTAGACCAATTCTTTCTAGACCTGTTGACAGTGTTTTGCAGAATCAATTTAATCTCTCTATTACTTAGCTCTACTTGACCACTGGACTGAGGGTGGTAGGGAGACGCAATTCTATGGTTGACATCGTACTTAGCAAGCGTTTTACGGAAAGCACCATGAATGAAGTGTGAACCACTGTCGGTCATTAGATATCTAGGGACTCCAAATCTAGGGAAGATAACTTCTTTCAGCATCTTGATAGAGGTGTTGTGATCAGCACTACTAGTGGGGATAGCTTCTACCCACTTAGTGACGTAATCAACAGCAACTAAGATGTGAGTATACCCATTGGATTTTGGAAAAGGTCCCATATAATCAAAGCCCTAGACGTCAAATGGTTCAATGACAAGTGAATAGTTCATAGGCATTTCCTGACGTTTATCGATATTACCTATTCTTTGACATTCGTCACAAGACAAGACAAACTTACGGGCATCCTCGAAGAGAGTGGTCCAATAGAAACCTGATTGCAATACCTTCTGTGCAGTTCTATCTCCCGCATGGTGTCCTTCGTAGGTCTCGGAGTGACACTTCTGAAGGATCTGTCCCTGTTCATGTTCATGTACACAACGTCTAATAACACCATCTACTCCTTCCTTATAAACGTGAGGATCATCCCAAAAGTAGTGTCTCAAGTCAAAGAAGAATTTCTTCTTTTTCTGGTATGTGAAACTAGGTGGTATGTATTTGGCAACGATATAGTTTGCATAATCAGCATACCACGGTGCACTACATGAAGCATTGATGACACTCAGTTGCTCATAGGGAAAGCTATCATCAATAGGTTGTGGGTCATCAAGAACGTTCTCCAACCTAGACAAGTTATCTGCTACTGGGTTATCAGCACCCTTTCTGTCAACGACGTGCAAATCAAATTCTTGTAGCAAGAGAACCCATCTGATAAGCCTAGGTTTAGCGTCCTTCTTCTCCATGAGGTACTTAATAGCAGCATGATCAGTGTGAATAGTGACTTTGGAATCAACTATGTAAGACCTGAACTCTTCACATGCAAACACGACTGCTAAAAACTCCTTCTCCGTAGTGGCATAGTTTCTCTGGGCACTGTCTAGAGTTTTACTAGTGTAGTGAATAACATTCAACTTCTTATCAACTCTTTGCCCTAGAACAGCACCAACAGCATAATCGCTAGCGTCACACATGATCTCAAAAGGTAAGTTCCAATCAAGTGGTTGAACAATATGTGCGGTTATCAAAGCCCTCTTAAGTATTTCGAAGGCTTCCTCACAATCATCGTCAAAAACAAAAGGAATATCCTTTTGTAAGAGATTGGTAAGAGGCCTAGAAATCTTAGAGAAGTCTTTAATGAACCTTCTATAGAAAGCAGCATGACCAAGGAAACTTCGTATACCTTTGATATCTGTGGGGTAAGGCATTTTCTCGATTGCATCAACCTTAGCCTTATCGACTTCAATACCTCTTTCAGAAATTTTATGTCCTAAGACGATGCCTTCATTAACCATAAAGTGACACTTCTCCCAATTCAAGAAAAGATTGGTGTCTTTACATCTCTGTAAGACTCGATCAAGGTTGTTGAGGCAATCATCAAAGGAAGACCCGTAAACGGAGAAGTCATCCATGAAAACCTCGACAATCTTTTCACAAAGGTCAGAGAATATAGCCATCATACATCTTTGAAAGGTGGCAGGTGCATTACATAATCCAAAAGGCATACGTATATAAGCAAAGGTACCTAAAGGGCAGGTGAAAGTGGTTTTCTCCTGATCAGATTGTGCAACTGGTATTTGGGAGAAACCAGAATAACCGTCTAGAAAGCAGAAGTGTGTGTGTTTGGATAGTCTTTCTAGCATTTGGTCGATAAAAGGCAAAGGGTAATGATCTTTCCTAGTGGCCTTATTCAACTTCCTAAAGTCAATCACCATCCTATAGCCAGTAATAATCCTTTGTGGGATCAACTCATCCTTATCATTAGGGACAAAGGTAATGCCTCCCTTCTTAGGAACGCAATGCACCGGACTCACCCAATCGCTATGAACAACAGGATAGATAATACCCGCTTCCAGGAGCTTTAGTATTTCTTTTCTTACTACTTCTTTCATCTTAGGATTCAATCTCCTTTGATGATCAGCAACTAGTTTGAAATCAGGATCAGTTTTGATCTTGTGCTGGCATAGAGTGGGACTAATGCCCTTAAGATCATCAAGGGTGTATCCTATAGTAGCACGGTGCTTCCTCAGAGTTTTTAGTAACTTCTTTTCTTCATGCTCCGAGAGACTAGCACTAATAATAACAGGATATATCTCCTTTTCATCAAGATAGGCATACTTAAGAGTATCAGGCAACTGTTTAAGCTCGAACACAGGATCGCCCTTTCGTGGGGGTGGATCCCCAAGCAGTTCAACAAGAAAGTTATTCTTAAGGACAGGATATTGTTCTAAAACAACTCCATCTATTTCATCCCTTTCATCCATATGCATATCATTTTCATGCTCAAGCAATTATTGCTCTAAGGGATCAACAGGAGGCACGGCAATAGAAGCTAAGGCAATAGTTTCATCCCTACTTGGCAACTCCTTTTCATGAGGTTGTCTACCAAACATAGAGAAATTGAACTCATGTGACACACCTTCAAAGCCAACAGTGATAGTTTGCTTCTCACAATCAATATGAGCATTGACGGTATTGAGGAAGGGTCTACCAAATATGATGGGACAAAATCTATCTTGAGCTGTAGCAAGAACGAGGAAATCAGCAGGATACTTCGTTTTACCACACAAGACTTCAACATCCCTAACAATTCCTACATGGCAGATAGTATCTCTATTGGCAAGTTGAATAGTGACATCAATAGGCTCTATCTCAACAGGTGCAATCTCATCTTTGATTTCATCATATAAGGATTGAGGTA
This sequence comes from Hordeum vulgare subsp. vulgare, assembly GCF_904849725.1. Taxonomy (NCBI): domain Eukaryota; kingdom Viridiplantae; phylum Streptophyta; class Magnoliopsida; order Poales; family Poaceae; genus Hordeum; species Hordeum vulgare. The sequence continues at coordinate 372,950,342 of NC_058521.1, forward strand.
TTGCACTAACACTAGCACCCACGTCACATAATCCATGATAACAATGATCTCATATCTTAACAGAAACCACAGGCATGCCAACAACAGGCCTATGTTTGCCTCTAGCGTGAGGTTTAGCAATTCTAGCAGCATCTTCACAGAAGTGAATATTATGTCCCTCAACTTCTTCAGACAGAAGATCTTTGAAGATAGCAATGCTAGGTTCAACTCTAATTTGCTCAGAGGGTGTAGGTGTTCTAATATAGCCTCTACGTATCACAGTTGAATCTTTAGAATGATCCTTTATCCTAACAAGGAAAGGTGGTTTCTCAATGTAAGCACTAGGAACCACAGGATCATTATAGGCAATGACTTTCTCTTCAACTCGAGTGGGCTTAACTACATTGACTTCTAAAGGAGGATGATATTTAAACCACTTCTCTTTGGGGAGATCAATATGAGCAGCGAATGATTCACACAATGAAGCTACTATCTCAGAGTCAAGTCCATACTTAGCGCTAAAGTCACAAAAAGTACTTGTCTCAACAAAGGATTTAACGCAATCAAAAGTGAAATTCATACCTGACTCCTTACCTTCTTCAAGCTCCCAATCTTCAGAGTTGCGTTTAATTCTCTCCAATAAATTCCATTTGAAGTCAATATCTCTCTTCATAAAAGAACCGGTACAAGAAGTGTCAAGCATGGTGCGATCATCATGAGAAAGCCGAGCATAGAAGTACTGAATGATAATTTCTCTTGAGAGCTCATGATTGGGGCATGAATATAGCATTGATTTAAGCCTCCCCCAAGCTTGAGCGATGCTTTCTCTGTCACGAGGCCAAAAATTATAAATATAATTCCGCTCACGATGTACTAAATGCATAGGATAAAACTTTTGATGAAATTCCAATTTCAACCGATTGTAGTCCCATGAGTCAGTATCATCACATAGCCTATACCATGTCAATGCCTCATCCTTCAAAGATAAAGGAAAGACCTTCTTCTTGACCTCATCCTCGGGCACACCTGCAAGCTTAAATAAACCACAAACCTCATCTACATAGATTAGATGCAAGTCTGGATGTGATATTCCATCTCCTGTAAAAGGATTAGCCAGCAGTTTCTCAAGCATACCCGAAGGAAATTCAAAGCAAATATTTTCAGTAGGTGCAGCAGGTTGAGGAGCAACTCTTTGTGCTTCCGTTCGAGGTGAAGATACCCCGAACAAGCCCCTCAAAGGATTAGTATCCATAGTGACAAGTGACAACAAATTTCAGCACACTATATGAATGTTTCCTTACCAAGTTCCACTTACCAAAGGCGCTTCACTCCCCGGCAACGGTGCCAGAAAAAAGTCTTGATGACCCACAAGTATAGGGGATCAATCATAGTCCATTCGATAAGTAAGAGTGTCGAACCCAACGAGGAGCAGAAGGATCTGACAAGTGGTTTTCAGCAAGGTAAAATCTGCATGCACTGAAATTGTCGGTAACAAGTGATTGTGTAGTGAGATGATTCGTAGCAAGCAACAAGTAACAAAAGTAGCAACGGTGCAGCAAAGTGGCCCAATCCCTTATGTAGCAAGGTACAAGCCTGGACAAAGTCTTATAGGAGGAAAAACGCTCCCGAGGACACACGGGAATTTCTATCATGCTAGTTTTCATCATATTCGTATGATTCACGTTCGTTACTTTAATAGTTTGATATGTGGGTGGACCCGCGCTTGGGTACTTCCCTTACTTGGACAAGAATCCCACTTATGATTAACCCATCTCGCAAGCATCCGCAACTATGAAAGAAGAATTAAGACAAAGTCTAACCATAGCATTAAACTAGTGGATCCAAATCAGCCCCTTACGAAGTAACGCATAAACTAGGGTTTAAGCTTCTGTCACTCTAGCAACCCATCATCTACTTACTACTTCCCAATGCCTTCCTCTAGGCCCAGATAATGGTGAAGTGTTATGTAGTCGACGTTCACGTAACACCACTAGAGGAAAAACAACAGACAACATATCAAAATACCAGACGAATACCAAATTCACATGACTATTATTAGCATGACTTATCCCATGCCCTCAGGAACAAAAGTAACTACTCACAAAGCATAATCATAATCATGATTAGTGAGGTAATGAGTAGCATCAAGGATCTGAACATAAACTCTTCCACCAAGTAATCCAACTAGCATCAACTACAAAGAGTAATCAACACTACTAGCAACCTTACAAGTACCAATCGGAGTCGCGAGACGGAGATTGGTTACAAGTGATGAACTAGGGTTTGGAGATGAGATGGTGCTGATGAAGGTGTTGATGGTGACGAGTCTCCTTCGATGAGAGGAGTGTTGGTGATGACCATGACGACGATTTCCCCCTCCGGGAGGGAAGTTTCCCCGGCAGGATCGTCCTGCCGGAGCTCTAGATTGGTTCTGCTGAAGTTCCGCCTCGTGGCGGTGGCGAAACCATGAAAAAGCTCCTCTCTGATTTTTTTTCCCTGGACGAAACCCTCCATATAGCAAAAGAGGGGGCCAGTGGGCCAGTGGGATGCCCACAAGCCCGCATGGCGCGGCCTGGGGGTGGCCGCGCCGTGCAGGCTTGTGGGCACCCCCTGGTGCCCCTTGATGTCCGTTATGCTACTGCACAAAAGACCTTCCAGTGGCGCCAGAAATGGGCACGTTGACGACACCAGGAATCCTTCTGCGTTGGTGTTCCCTCGAAGTGGAGAGGATGATGTAGCACAGTGGAGGTAAGTATTTCCCTCAGTTTGAGAACCAAGGTATAAATCCGGCGGAGGAGTATCTCAAGATCCTGCACAAACACAAAAGCTTGCACCCAACGCTATGAAGGGGTTGTCAATCCCTTATAGATTGTTTGCCAAGTGAGAACTGAAAGCAACAAAGTAACAAAGCAAAGTAAAAGCGGAGTTGTAAACGATGGATGTGAATAGACCCGGGGGCCGTAGTGTTTACTAGTGGCTTCTCTGATGAAAGCAAGTAGACGGTGGGTGAACAAATTACTGTCGAGCAAATGATAGAACTGTGCAGAGTCGTGACGATATCTATGCAATGATTATTTCTATAGGCATCACGTTCGAAACAAGTAGACCGATCCTTTCTGCATCTACTACTATTACTCCACACGTCGACCGCTATCCAGCATGCATCTAGTGTATTAAGTCCATAAGAACAGAGTAACGCCTTAAGCAAGATGACATGATGTAGAGGGATAATCTCAAACCAATGATAAAAACCCCATATTTTTACCCTTGATGGCAACTGCTTGATGTGTGCCTTGCTGCCCCTACTGTCACTGGGAAAGGTCACCACATGGCAGAACCCAAAACCAAGCACTTCTCCCATTGCAAGAATCATAGATCTAGTTGGCCAAACAAAACCCAAGACTCGAAGAGACTTACAAGATATCAAATCATGCATATAAGAAATCAGCAAAGACTCAAATATATATCATAGATAATCTGATCACAAATCCACAATTCATCGGATCTCGACAAACACACCGCCAAAGAAGATTACATCGGATAGATCTCCATGAAGATCATGGAGAACTTTGTATTGAAGATCCAAGAGAGAGAAGAAGCCATCTAGCTACTAACTACGGACCCGTAGGTCTAAAGACAACTACTCACGAGTCATTGGAGGGGCGATGATGATGATGAAGAAGCCCTCCAACTCCAAAGTCCCCTCCGGCAGGGTGCCGGGAAGGGTCTCCAGATGAGATCTCGCGGAAACGGAAGCTTGCGGCGGCGGAAAAGTATTTTCAAGGCTCCCTTGATTTTTTGCGGAATATTTGGGAATTTATAGACCAAAGACCTAGGTCAGGGGGCGGCCAGGGAGGCCACAAGCCTGCCCACCGCCGCCTCCCCCCTGGTGGTGGAGTGGGGGCTTGTGGGCTCCCTGGAGCCCAACTGGCTTAGCCCAAAAGCCCCCTGGACTTCTTCCGTTCGGGAAAAAATCATTTCGGGATTTTTCTTCCGTTTGGACTCCGTTCCAAAATCAGATCTGAAAAGAGTCAAAAACACGGAAAAAACAGGAACTGGCACTTGGCACTGAATTATTAAGTTAGTCCCAAAAAGATATAAAAAGGTACATAAAACATACAAAGAAGGCAAGATAACAGCGTGAAATCATCAAAAATTATAGATACGTTTGAGACGTATCAAGCATCCCCAAGCTTAACTCCTGCTCGTCCTCGAGTAGGGAAGTGGTAAGAATGAATTTTTGATGCTTTCATGCTACCTAGCATAGGTGTCCTTTGTAATTCCCCTTATGTGACGTGAATGTTCAGATCCATTAGATTCAAAACAATAGTTTGCTATTGACGTGGAAACAATAATAATTCAACCAAACTAGCAAAGTAATCATGAACTTTCAAAATAACAAGGCCAAAAGAAAGTTATCCCTACAAAAGCATATAGTCTGGCTATGCTCTATCATCATTGCACAACGAATTTAAATAATGCACAACCCCGGTATTGGCCAAGTAATTGTTTCACACCTTTACTTTCTCAAACATTTTCAACTCTCACGCAATACATGAGCGTGAGCCATGGTTATAGCACTATAGATGGTGTGGAATGTGGTGGAGGTTGCAAGACAAAAAAGGAGAAGATAGTCACATTAACTTGGCATATCAATGAGTTGTGGAGATGCTCATCAATAGATATCAATGTGAATGAGTAGGGATTGCCATACAAATGATGCACTAGAGCTACAAGTATGTGAAAGCTCTTAAAGAAAACTAGTGGGTGTGCATCCAACTTGCTTGCTCACGAAGACCTAAGGCAATTTTGAGGAAGCCTATCATTGGAATATACAAGCCAAGTTATAAATGAAAATTCCCCACTAGCTATATGGTGGTGACAAAACGAGAGACTCTCAATCATGAAGATCATGGTGCTTAATATGCACAAGTGTGGAAAAAGTGGTAGCATTGTCCCTTCTCTCTTTTTCTCTCATTATATATATATATTTATTTATTTTAGTGGGCTCTTTGGCCTCTTTTTTTTATGGGCTTCTTTGGCCTCTTTTATTTCCTCACATGGGACAATGCTCCAATAATGATGATCATCACACTTTCAACTCAAAACTTAGAGCAACTATGACTCTATATGGAATGCCTTCGGTAGTGTACCGTGGCAATGATCTAGCATGGCATAGACATCAATGGGAACATCATGCTAGCTATCTTACGATTGTGCAAAGGCAATGTAGACGTGGTGGCACATGTCATGGTGGTAGTTGCATGGCAATATATCTCGGAATGACTTTGAAAAAGCCATAGTAGGTAGGTATGGTGGCTGTTTTGAGGGAGGCTAATGGTGGGTTTTGTGCACCGGCGAAAGTTGCGCGGCACTAAGAAGATAGTGATGGTGGAAGGTGAAAGTGCATCTAAACCATGGACTCAACATTAGTCATGAAGAACTCATATACTTGTTGCAAAAGTTTTATTAGTAATCGAAACAAAGCATTCAACGCATACTCCTAGGGGAAGGGTTGGTAGGTATAAACCATCGCGCGATTCCGACCGCCACGCAAAGGATGACAATCAATATACTAATCATGCTCAAATTTCATCACATAGCGGTTCACCATACGTGCATGCTACGGGAATCACTAACTTCAAAACAAGTATTTCTAGATCCACAACACCTTACTAGCATGACTTCAATATTACCATAACCACAACTCAAAACTTATTGAGATGAATCAAACTTCTCTAACTATTCAATGCACATGAAGGTGGAAGTTTTCATATCCCTTTGGATAACTACCCATTTTGAGACTACTTTCAAAGCATAGATCAACTACCAAGCCACGCACCGTTGTGCTCTTAAAGATATAAGTGAAGCACATAGAGCAAAAGTATCTAGCTCAAAAGATATAAGTGAAGCACATGTGAGCTGAATTATCTACCAAAAGATATAAGTGAAGCTCGACAAAATCATGGTGTGTGCATGTCTCTCTCTCTAGGTGTGCAGCAAGGATGATTGTGACACAACAAAAATAAAATACTCCTACGATACAAGACGCTCCAAGCAAAAACACATAACATGTGGTGAATAAAAATATAGTCCCAAGTAACGTTACCGATGGATTGAAGACGAGAGAGGGGATGCCTTCCCGGGGCATCCCCAAGCTTAGGCTTTTACGTCATCCTTGAATCTCTTGGGGTGCCTTGGGCATCCCCAAGCTTGAGCTCTTGCCACTCTTTACTTTTTGTCCATAAGAACTTCACCCAAAACTTGAAAACTTCACAACACGAAACTTAAACAGAAACTCGTGATAACATTAGTACAAGAAAGCAAACCACCACTTCCTTAGATACTGTAGAAAACTTAAATTCTACTTGTGCTTATGTTGGGTTACTGTACTTTCAATCTTCCATGTCTAATACCCCCCGATACTATCCATAGTTTCATCAAAATAAGCAACCAACACAACAAAAACAGAATCTGTTAACAGCTGACCAGTCTGTAGAAATCTGTATATTTCGTATACCTCTGCTACTTTAAAAATTCTGAAAAATTACGACAGTCTTGAAAAATTTGCGTAGAAATCATCAGCAGAAAGAATCAACTCAAAGTCTCTTACACAAAAAAATGAAAATTCTTTTCGTGAGCAGAAAGTTTCTGTCTTTTCCAGCATGACCAAACGATCATCCCCAAGACTAATCATAACGGTTTTGCTTGGCACAAACACAAAAAGAAACACAAAAAACACAATCATAACAGAATTATGGAAGTGTGAAAAACACAAAACAAAAATAAAAAGGATAGATGCATTGGGTTGCCTCCCAACATACGCTTTTGTTTAACGCCCTTAGCTAGGCATTGATTTCAATGATGCTCACATAAAAGGTAAGGATTGAAACACAACGAGAGCATCCTAAAGCATGTGAAAACCACATCTAAGTCTAACATACTTCCTATGCATAGGCATTTTATAGGTAAACAGATTGTCAAGACAACCAATAGTTGCCATATGCAAGGAAGAAGAAAGAGACAAGAGCAATCTCAACATCACGAGAGGTGATTTGGTAACATGAAATTTTCTACCAAAATATTTTCCTCTCGCATAGCAATTACATGTGGGATAATATTCAAATTCAACAATATAGCTATCCCATAGGATATTCTTTTCATGACCCACATGCATGCAAAGTTGACGCTCTTCAAAAATAGTGGGATTATCATAAAATAGAGTCATGACTTCTCCAATCCCACTTTCAGTATTGTTGCAAATATCATATTCATCATGAGGTTTGAACAAATTTTCAAGATCATAAGAAAGATCATCACCCCAATCATGATTATTGCAACAAGTAGTGGACATAGCAAAACTAGCATCCCCAAGCTTGGGGTTTTGCATATTCTTAGCATGATTGTCACTAATAGAACTTATAGTGAAACCATTGCAATCATGCTTTTCATCCAAGGAGCCCTCGTGAATCACTTCATGAATTTTTCCTCACAATTTTCAGATTCATGCATCTTAAGCAAAACTCCATAGAAATATTTAATTATCCTCAACTCACTAGCAATTCGTTCAACAATAGTGGGTCTCTTAAAGAGACTAGCTCACTACTGAAATTCAGAAATTTGTCGTCTGCCATGGCTGACGGCAAAGGGGGGAACCACGGACGGCAAAGGCTTTGCCGTCGTCAGCAGACGGCAAACTAGACGGTAAAAAAATCTGGTGAAGAGGTTCTTTGCCGTCTGCTTTTGTAAAGCGAGCAAAGAATCTTTGCCATGAGGGGGCAGACGGCAAACAAAATGGGAGGGCACATAGTGCAATGGCCCCGTTAAGTGTTAACGGCATGCCTCCTCTCTTTGTCGTCTGCCATCCCCCCCTTTGCCATGCGGGGGCAGACGGCAAAGAGGGGAGAGAGAGGGGGCAGATTCCCCCCTTTGTCGTCTGCCTACCCCCCCCCCCTTTGTCATGTGGGGGCAGACGGCAAAGAGGGGAGAGAGAGGGGGAAGATTCCCCCCTTTGCCGTCTACCTACCCCCCCCCCTTTGCCATGTGGGGGCAGACGGCAAAGAGGGGAGAGAGAGGGGGCAGATTCCCCCCTTTGCTGTCTAGCATCCCCCCTTTGACATGTGGGGGCAGACGGCAAAGGGGGGAACCAGCCCCTTTTTAATTTATTTTTTATTATATCCAGCATTTTTAACAATAATCAGTATATATATATATATATATATATATTTGACATAAATAAATTTCTTTCCGTACTCATAACCATATTAAAATAACTCTCATCCATAGTGCATACATATTATGCAAGTTGCATCTGTACCAAACCATATATTACACCAGTTTCATCCACATGCATACAAAGTTTCATATATATCCATATACTACGATAGTTTCAATACAAGCCATGGTACAAGAAATCATCTTCAAGCATTCCATCAATATAATCCATGCTTCCCTGAAGTGAAGGTAATCTGCAAAATGACAAATAAGAAAGTTAGAAGAATAATACTAGATGAAGAAGTGTATATATAAGCTATTTCGGAGAGAAATTAGCTAAGTATAGACCATTTAGGAGCTAACTAAGCTAATTATGTCATTTAGGTGGAACCCTAGCTAACTATAGGTCGTTCCGGAGCTAACTTGGGTAAAATAGGTCATTCCAGAGCAAACTATGCTTATTAAGCCATTTTGGATCTAGCTAGGCTAATTATAGGCCATTTAATACCTAAGTTAGGGGGAATAGGTCATCTTGCAGCTACGTAAGCCTTATTATGTCATTTAGGAGAGAACTTAGCTAACTATAGGTAATTTTTTATTAAATATGTCATTTTGGAGCTACCTAAGCTAATTATGTCATTTCGTAGGATAATTAGCCAATTTAGCCTTTCTTGGATGAGTCTAAGCTACGTAGAAGAAGAAAAAGAGAAGAAGAAGTAAAAGAAGGAGGAGGAGGTGGAGGAGGAGGTGGAGGAGAAGGAAGGGGAGAAGAAGAAGAAAAGAAGAAGGAGAAGGAGAAGGAGGAAGAAGGAGGAAGAAGAAGGAGAAGGAGGAGGTCCTTCTCCTTCTTCTCCTCCTTCTTCTCCTTCTTCTTATCCTCCTCCTTCTCCTTCTTCTTCTTCTCTTCTTCTTCTTCTTCCTTCCTTTCACTTTTCCTCTTTCTTCTCCTCTTGTCCCCTTCTTCGGGCTAAATTGGCTAAGAATGCCTTTTTGGAGCTAATTATGTCATTTCGAGGACAATTAGCCAAGTATAGGTCATGTTTTATTAAATAGACATTTAGGAGCTAACTAAGCTAATTATGTCATCTAGGTGGAACCCTAGCTAACTATAGGTCGTTCCGGAGCTAACTTGGGTAAAATAGGTCATTCCGGAGCAAACTATGCTTATTAAGCCATTTTGGATCTAGCTAGGCTAATTATAGGCCATTTAATACCTAAGTTAGGGGGAATAGGTCATCTTGCAGCTACGTAAGCCTTATTATGTCATTGAGGAGAGAACTTAGCTAACTATAGGTCATTTTTTATTAAATAGGTCATTTTGGAGCTAACTAAGCTAATTATGTCATTTCGTAGGATAATTAGCCAATTTAGCCTTTCTTGGATGAGTCTAAGCTACGTAGAAGAAGAGAAAGAGAAGAAGAAGTAAAAGAATGAGGAGGAGGAGGAGGAGGAGGAGCAGAAGGAGAATGAAGAGGAGAAGAAGAAGAAAAGAAGAAGGAGAAGGAGGAGGAAGAAGCACGAGAAGGAGGAGCTCCTTCTTATTCTTCTTCTCCTCCTTCTTCTCCTTCTTCTTACCCTCCTCCTTCTCCTTCTTCTTCTTCTCTTCTTCTTCTTCTTCCTTCCTTTCATTTTTCCTCTTTCTTCTCCTCATGTCCCCTTCTTCGGGCTAAATTGGCTAGGAATGCCTTTTTGGAGCTAATTATGTCATTTCGAGGATAATTAGCTAAGTATAGGTCATGTTTTATTAAATAGACCATTTAGGAGCTAACTAAGCTAATTATGTCATCTAGGTGGAACCCTAGCTAACTATAGGTCGTTTCGGAGCTAACTTGGGTAAAATAGGTCATTCCGGAGCAAACTATGCTTATTAAGCCATTTTGGATCTAGCTAGGCTAATTATAGGCCATTTAATACCTAAGTTAGGGGGAATATGTCATCTTGGAGCTACGTAAGCATTATTATGTCATTTAGGAGAGAACTTAGTTAACTATAGGTCATTTTTTTATTAAATAGGTCATTTTGGAGCTAACTAAGCTAATTATGTCATTTCATAGGATAATTAGCCAATTTAGCCTTTCTTGGATGAGTCTAAGCTACGTAGAAGAAGAGAAGGAGAAGAAGAAGTAAAAGAAGGAGGAGGAGGAGGAGGAGGAGGAGGAGAAGGAGAAGGAAGAGGAGAAGGAGAAGGAGGAAGAAGAAGGAGAAGGAGGAGCTCCTTCTCCTTCTTGTCCTCCTTCTTCTCCTTCTTCTTATCCTCCTCCCTCTGCTTCTTCTTCTTCTCCTCTTCTTCTTCTTCCTTCCTTTCATTTTTCCTCTTTCTTCTCCTCTTGTCCCCTTCTTTGGGCTAAATTGGCTAAGAATGCCTTTTTGGAGCTAATTATGTCATTTCGAGGACAATTAGCTAAGTATAGGTCATGTATTATTAAATGGACCATTTAGGAGCTAACTAAGCTAATTATGTCATCTAGGAGGAACCCTAGCTAACTATAGGTCGTTCCGGAGCTAGCTTGGGTAAAATAGGTCATTCCGGAGCAAACTATGCTTATTAAGCCATTTTGGATCTAGCTAGGCTAATTATAGGCCATTTAATACCTAAGTTAGGGGGAATAGGTCATCTTGCAGCTACGTAAGCCTTATTATGTCATTTAGGAGAGAACTTAGCTAACTATAGGTCATTTTTTATTAAATAGGTCATTTTCGAGCTAACTAAGCTAATTATGTCATTTCGTAGGATAATTAGCCAATTTAGCCTTTCTTGGACGAGTCTAAGCTACGTAGAAGAAGAGAAAGAGAAGAAGAAGTAAAAGAAGGAGGAGGAGGAGGAGAAGGAAGAGGAGAAGAAGAAGAAAAGAAGAAGGAGAAGGAGAAGGAAGAGGAGAAGAAGAAGGAGCAGGAGGAGCTCCTTCTCCTTCTTCTCCTCCTTCTTCTCCTTCGTATCCTCCTCCTTCTCCTTCTTCTTCTTCTCTTCTTCTTCTTCCTTCCTTTCATTTTTCCTCTTTCTTCTCCTCTTGTCCCCTTCTTCGGGCTAAATTGGCTTAGAATGCCTTTTTGGAGCTAATTATGTCATTTTGAGGATAATTAGCTAAGTATAGGTCATGTTTTATTAAATAGACCATTTAGGAGCTAACTAAGCTAATTATGTCATCTAGGTGGAACCCTAGCTAACTATACGTTGTTTCGGAGCTAACTTGGGTAAAATAGGTCATTCCGGAGCAAATTATGCTTATTAAGCCATTTTGGATCTAGCTAGGCTAATTATAGGCCATTTAATACCTAAGTTAGGGGGAATAGGTCATCTTGCAGCTACGTAAGCCTTATTATGTCATTTAGGAGAGAACTTAGCTAACTATAGGTCATTTTTTATTAAATAGGTCATTTTGGAGCTAACTAAGCTAATTATGTCATTTCGTAGGATAATTAGCCAATTTAGGCTTTCTTGGAGCTAACTAAGCTAATTATGTCATTTAGATGGAAGTCTAGCTATTTTTTATTAAAACACTAGAAATAACATACCATTATCGTCATCACAGCGGTGAAGCACGGTGGCTCTCATCACCAGCTCTGGATCAATAGGCCCCTCGCTCGGGTTAAAGTCCTCCCCTTTTCTCGCCTTCCCATGATCTCTGTACTTCACGAGCTTGTGGTGGGAGGAGATGTTGGTGATGTTTTCTGGATGCTCGAGGTCAGACTCAGAGAATGCCTTGACCTTCTTGTACGAGGCAGTATGGGCTATCACATACAGGTCGTACATGTGTGGCGCCTCCGTCTTATTGTGACGCGCCTAAAAGAGAGAGAGAGGAAAATTGTATTAGTAAAGGGCTCAAGATAGCATTAAGAATGAATTGCATGAGTCATGAAGCAAATCACATACCCAGTTCTCGCCAAATTGGATTAAGTTGACGCTCCCTTGATGGTGTGGCACGCCAACCATTTTGCCACGCCTCTCCTTGGCATTGTTGTGGCTGGCCTCCCACGTTTCGGAGCACCACTGACACACCAAGGCCTCCCAACAATCCATCTTATCCACACACACCATCTCGGGGGCACCTAAGTTAATAAAGAGAAATTTGAGCGCGTAAGAACCACATAAGGAAACTAACTACAAAGCCTTAATAATATGTAATTACCTTCATGTAATGCTCCTTCTCCATCTTAGCATCACGGCACTTTGCCTTGTCAATCCTAATACGCCGTGTGGCATAGTAGTCTCGAACAGCCTGCACCCGAGCCTCGTGCCGAAAGTTTTGAAGTAGGCAGCGACATTTGGTTTCGATAACCTTTGTCGCGTCCTCCTCGTATCCCTCCTCACACCTGTAGTAGGTCTGCAAACGAGACAACACCGATTAGTACAATAAATAGCTATGGTTGATTCATAATTGTGTGAAGGAGAAATTACCCAGAACTTTCGGATCACCATGTCCGCCCTCTTGTCGCACAAAACACCGTCGATCTCCACCTCTGGTGGGGCCGGGGCACCCAAGTAGTTCCCCCACGTCATTCCTACCTCTCGCTCCTGACCGGGCAACGTAACAAACCCTGGGAAGTTTTTACGGCAAAGAACACCAAGGACGTTGTTCGGCTTGCGGACACCCTTGGCAACAATCCAACCCCTACAGTATGACAAATTAAAGCCAAAACATTAGATATTTGAGAAAATGCGAACGCAAAAGGTTAAATAAGAGTAAATTAACTTACTTGTCCCCATTTGGCCTAATCGACCACCTCTGCTCGGGGGTCGCTGGCACGAGCGGGAGCCCCGAACTACCACGCTGGTAGACGGTAGCCCCCTCACCCAGCTCCTCGTCGCTACCAGCATCCCACTGGGTCTCTTGGGACGTACCCTCATCCCTGCTTTGGTCTGGCGTCGCCTGGAAGGAAGCCTCTGGGACACGAGTCTTTGATGATAGTGACTATCTTTGATGATAGTCATCAAAGCCTCGGGGTCTTTATTGACCTCGTCGCTACCAGCATTCAACTCTTCCATAACACTCGGTGTCTCCTTCGCCGATAGCAGAGACAGAACAATTTGTAGTCTTTAGGTCGGGCATAGATAGCTCTGCCAAAGGTACGAAAGTGATACCCGTTGATGTTGTATTTGTCAAATGAACGGACCTTATAGTCAAAACCATTAGCGACTTGTCTCAACTCGGCGTCCATAGACTCTGCATCAGCCTACAAGTTTAATACGAAAGAATGGATGCATTAGCCGCAAATTAGACCAAGAAATCAAATGGGCCCTTAATGGTAATTAATTACCCTTTGTTTGAACCAAGAGATGAAACCGGGATAGTCGCCTCCATGCTTTGCGAGAAGCTCATACTCTTCGATGGAATCCTTTTCGATGACCGCTCCATCAGAGAATTTGGCGACGTATCGACTATATCAAATATCTCGGAATAAGAGTAGTTCAAAGCAATTAGAAGTTGCGGAACAATAAATTACTGAGAACTTACTCGATGTACGGACGCACTTCTGTTAGGTTGGTGAAGATATACAATGAAATGGTCCGCCATTCTTCGACTCCAACGATTTCCCTTTCGAAGCACCGGATGGTGCGAGCTTACCTTTGAATAGGCTGAGGTTGGATCGAACTTTTTTTCGATCGCCATCATTGTACCGAGGCTTCGGGTTATGCAAATGATGATTTTTGGCTTCGTAGTGTGCTATCACGAAGTTTGCCGCCTCCTCAGTAATGAATGCCTCCGCCATCGATGCTTCAATTCTACGTTTATTTTTACACTTAGCTCGAAGCGTCTTCTGCATCCTCTCAGTTGAGTAGCACCATCGATTTTGAACGGGCCCCCCATTCTTGCCTCGGTCGGGAGATGCAAAATCAAATGTTGCATTGGATTAAAGAAGCCCGGTGGAAAGATCTTTTCTAATTTGCAGATCAACTTCGGCGCCAACTCTTCCATTTCATCTAGCACACCACGCGATAGTTCTTTCGCACAAAGAGAACAGAAGAAATAGCTCAGCTCTGCCAGTACTAGCCATTCATCCTCAGGGATAAAGCCACGCAACATCACCGGCATTACCCGCTCAATCCATATGTGCCAATCATGACTCTTGAGCCCAAATATTTTCAATTTCTCAAGACTCGCTCCCCTCTTTAGATTCGCAGCATACCCATCGGGGAACATCAACCGCATTTTCACCCACAATAGCATTTCCCTCATAGCTGGCCTTTCAAGATTGAACCATGCCTTTGGCTTCGCTATGCTTTGCTTTCCTTTCCGTTGTCGCAAGTTTTGCAACGGTCTATCACATAGAGCCTCCAGGTCGATTCTAGCCTTAGGATTATCTTTTGACTTCCCCTCTATGCCGAACAATGTACCAAAAATGTCCTCTACGATATTCTTTTCAGTGTGCATCACGTCAATGTTGTGTGGGCAAAGGAGGTCTTTGAAGTAAGGCAGATCCCATAAGCATGACTTGTGAGTCCAGGCGTGTTCCGTATTATACCCTTTGAAGTATCCTAGACGCAAAGGATCAGGCTCGAGAGCATTTAACTGATCAAGGGTTTGTTGGCCTGTCAACGCAGCTGGTGCAGTGTTTTTGTCAACTCTACCTTTGATGAAATTATTCTTGTCTTTTCTAAACTTATGGTCAAGATCCAGGAATTGTCTATGCATGTCGAAGCAAGAATACTTGCGACCAGCCTGCAGCCAATGGAACTGAAGAGCTGCCTTGCATATGGTGCACGGGAACCTTCCATGCACACACCAGCCAGCGAAAGCGCAAACACCGGATAATCATGCGTCGAGTGCATGTACCACACATGCATTTTGAAATTTGTTTTGGTAGCCGCGTCGTAGGTCTTGATCCCATTATCCCAGGCTTCTTGCAACTCATCATTGAACGGTTGCATGTACACATTCATATTCTTCCCCGGATAGTTGGGCCCTGGAATTATCAACGTCAGGAAAATGTTCTTTCTTTTCATAATCTCTCCGGGTGGCAAATTTAGTGGAATGACAAATACAAGCCAACAACTGTATTGTGCTGCCGTCATACCATACATATTGAACCCATCTGTGCTGATGGCAACTCTAGGTTGCCTTGGATCTTCCGATTTATCCTTATGTAATGCATCCAAGTGCCTCCACGCAAAACCATCTGAAGTGTGTACCAGCATCTTGTTCCCAGCTGCATCTAGTTCGGTTCTTTTGCCCAATTTGTGCCATGTCATCTGTCTGGCCGTCTCTTCGACCATGAAAAGACCATGCAAATGCGGCTCTCACAAACCCCTGGTTTTTGTTAACCATTCATGGGTCTTGTCTTTCTGACTAGGGTGACCAGTGTACATCCAAGCACGATCACTCATGTTGCCTAGCTACCTATGGGGGCACAAGAAATAAATATATAATTCATCATCTATATTCATACGCTAATCAAGTTTGTCAGTTTTATTACGTCCATGCAACCTACAAGCTAATAGGTAAAGATAGGTCCTAATCCCACCCGAGTATGTGTAGATTGGGTTCGTTTTCCCATGCTCTGCTCCAGATGCGACGCAGAATTTCAGCAGCACCTCCCAGCTGTTCTCCTGATACACGTCTCGGCAATAAGCAGAGAGGATGTGTACTCGGAGAACAACAGGGGAGGCACTGACGAAATTCCGCATCGGATCCGGAGCACAGCATACGGGAAAACAAACCCAATCTACACATACTCGGGCTGTCCATGGATAATGTTGGACAATTCGAAAGGATGGCGGTTATAAATATGCAAAGAAATGCATATTTATAGATGTCGCCCTTTCGAACGGGAGACGCATACTGGTCATGCATACTCATGATTGAAGAAACCTATAGCTAGCAAGTTTCATCGGCACGAAGACCGGGACAGAGCAAATTAAGGGGGTAGGAGGACAAGTCATTTGTGCTCACCAACAAACGCAAGGACGGAGCTCGTCCAACGCATGTGGAGGTCGTCGAACAACTGGACATTGAAATTCACACGATCAACACAAATATGATGTTTTTATAATTAACATAATCAGAAAATATGTGACCTAACTCATAATTTACAAAACTATGACCCCGTCGGTTTGTGGAAGGCCGAAAAGCACCTTCTCGTTCAACCGGAGGCAGAAGAGTTGTCGGGGGTCGGAGGTTACTGGCGTCGGGACTCGGTGCCGTCGAGGGTCGGTGGTATCGAGTGTCGGTGGCGTCGGGGTTCGGGGGTTAGTGGCGTCGGTGGTCGGGGGTCAGTGTCGTCGGGGGTCCGGGGTCAGTGGCGTCAGGTGTCGGTGGTCGGGGGACTTTTCGGTCAACAAGAGGCCCAAGAGGTGTCGGAGGTTGGGGGTTGGGGGTGAGTGGCGTCGGGGGCGGCGTATTCTGCCAGGGTGTCGTCAGGATGTCGTGTCGGGGTTTCGGGCATCGTGTCGGGGTGTCGAGGTGTGAGGGTGTCATTTTCTTCTTCTTCATCTTATTTTTTTCCTCCTGTTCCTTTTCTTCTTCATCTTATTTTTTTCCTCCTCTTCCTTTTCTTCTTCTTCTTCTTCCTTCTTTTCCATTTCCCTCTTCTTCTTCTTCTTCCCTCTTTTCCTTTTTCTTCTTATTTATTCTTCTCATCTCTCCTCTTTTTCTTCTTCTTCTTTTTATCCTCCTCCTCCTCCTCCTCTTCTTATTCTTCTTCCCTTACCTACTTATTCTTCTTTTATTCTTCATTTTTTTTCAACTTATTTCAATTATGACTATGTAGAACCTAAACCTATCACTAAACCTATCGCTAAACCTATATAGCACTAAACAGCAAAAAAATAACAAAAACAATATCTACCAATCATTAACTAAAAAAGAATCTACCACTAACTAACAAAATAGAATCTACCTCTAAATTAACAAATCAAATAACTAACTAAACCTACTATTTAACTAAACCTACTATTCAAATCAACTAACTAAATCTAATTAAAACAACTAACTAAATCAACTACCACTAAATCAACTAACTAAATCTAATTAAATAAAAAACTCACCTAGCCGGGGAGGAGGGGCGGGAGGGGAGGCGATCGGCTGCCGGGAGGGGAGGCGGCCGGCGGGCGGGAGGGGAGGTGGCCGGCAGGCGGGAGGGGAGGCGGCCGGCAGGCGGGGAGGAGGGTGTGGGGAGGAGGGCGCGGGGAGGAGGGGCGGGAGGGGAGGCGGCCTGCGGGGGGGAGGGGAGGCGGCCGGCAGGCGGGAGCAGAGGCGGCCGGCGGGCGGGGAGGAGGTGCCGTGGGCGGGCGCGGGGAGGAGGCCGCGGGGAGGAGGGGGCGGGAGGGGAGACGGCCGGCGGGCGGGGAGGAGGGGTGCCGCGGGAGGGAAGGAGGGGACGGGGAGGAGGCGGCCGGCGGGAGGGGAGGCGGCCGGCGGGCGGGGGACGAGCGGCTGAGAGAAACTGTCGGAGCGGAGGAGACTGTCGGAGCGGATGAGAGTGAGAGGGAGAGGGAGACGGCCGTTAGGGGGGCTCGCTTTGTCGTCCGCCCCCCCGACGGCAAAGAGAAGGAGGGCAGACGGCAAAGGGAGCGCCCGTTATGGGGTGGGAGGGGTGTACGGTGGCACCCCCTTTGTCGTCTGCCACCCCTTTGCCGTCCGCCTGTGGTTCCTTTGTCGTCCGCTGGCCGACGGCATAGGGAAGGCCGAAGGCAACGAATTTTTTTGCATTAGGTGTTGTCTTTGCCGTCTGCTTTGCGCCACCTGATGGCAAAGAAGCTCTTTGCCATGTGTCAGCAGACGGCAAAGGAAAGGCAGACGGCAAATTTCTGAATTCCAGTAGTGGCTAGTGGATGAGGATCCATATCAATAGATCTTCAGCAAGCGAAGATGCAAGCATATTGAAGGCACATGGCACACAAGCGAACAGAAAGCAAGCGAGAGAAAAGGCCAAGGAGAAAGGCAAATGAAAACGGCAAATGTGAAGTGGGGGAGAGCAAAACGAGTGGCAACTCGCAACAAAAGTAAATGCAAGAGAAGAGTTTGTGAGACCTACTTGGATAGATCTTGATTTCTCCTCCCCGGCAACGGCGCCAGAAATGCTTCTGATGTCCGTTATGCTACTGCACAAAAGACCTTCTAGTGGCGCCAGAAATGGGCACGTTGACGACACCAGGAATCCTTCTGCGTTGGTGTTCCCTCGAAGTGGAGAGGATGATGTAGCACAGCGGAGGTAAGTATTTCCCTCAGTTTGAGAACCAAGGTATCAATCCGGCGGAGGAGTATCTCAAGATCCTGCACAAACACAAAAGCTTACACCCAACGCTATGAAGGGGTTGTCAATCCCTTGTAGATTGTTTGCCAAGTGAGAACTGAAAGCAACAAAGTAACAAAGCAAAGTAAAAGCGGAGTTGTAAATGATGGATGTGAATAGACCCGGGGGCCGTAGTGTTTACTAGTGGCTTCTCTCATGAAAGCAAGTAGACGGTGGGTGAACAAATTACTGTCGAGCAAATGATAGAACTATGCAGAGTCGTGACGATATCTATGCAATGATTATTTCTATAGGCATCACGTCCGAAACAAGTAGACCAATCCTTTCTGCATCTACTACTATTACTCCACACGTCGACCGCTATCCAGCATGCATCTAGTGTATTAAGTCCATAAGAACAGAGTAACGCCTTTAGCAAAATGACATGATGTAGAGGGATAATCTCAAACCAATGATAAAAAACCCCATCTTTTTACCCTTGATGGCAACTGCTTGATGTGTGCCTTGCTGCCCCTACTGTCACTGGGAAAGGTCACCACATGGCAGAACCCAAAACCAAGCACTTCTCCCATTGCAAGAATCATAGATCTAGTTGGCCAAACAAAACCCAAGACTTGGAGAGACTTACAAGGATATCAAATCATGCATATAAGAAATCAGCAAAGACTCAAATATATATCATAGATAATCTGATCACAAGTCCACAATTCATCGGATCTCGACAAACACACCGCCAAAGAAGATTACATCGGATAGATCTCCATGAAGATCATGGAGAACTTTGTATTGAAGATCCAAGAGAGATAAGAAGCCATCTAGCTACTAACTACGGACCCGTAGGTCTGAAGTGAACTACTCACGAGTCATTGCAGGAGCGATGATGATGATGAAGAAGCCCTCCAACTCCAAAGTCCCCTCCAGCAGGGTGCCGGGAATTGTCTCCAGATGAGGTCTCGCCTGTAGAAGGGTCGTGCGATGCGTTTCGGGAGATATTCTGCACCAAACATCGTTTGCAATGTGTAGTTAGCATGAGGACACTCTTAAGATCACTGCACTGAAATGAAACTCACCGTCCCCGCCACGTTAATGACTGGTGTCGACGGAGGGACTTGGCCGCTCTTCTCGCACATAGACTGTACATTTGGTTTCGACAAGTCAAACTTTTTATTTATTAATGAAACGGGCAGTCAAATGCAAGATTTGAAATAACATGAAGAAGAAACTTACCAAGAAGAGCTCGTATATGGCCCTGTTAGACGCATCATTTTGTGCCCTCTCTGCCTCCACCAATGCAATCGTCCTCTCCTCCAGCTCCCTAATTTCCTTATCCTTCTCCGCCATAGCCGCCTGCATTGCCTCTCTCTCTTTCTGAATAGCAGCCTGCAACACAACGCATTGTTAGCAATGTAATCATATTGGTTCCAACGCACAACATAATGCGGAAAGATAGTTGAGTCCATTAAACTAACCTCGATGGCGAGCTCGACTGGCCGTGGACGACGTGTTATCTCCGGACAAGAGCTCGTTTGGCGTGCCTTTATCTGCCGTCGAGTGCTAGGACAATGCATAAGGCCGTCTCCAATGGCGATCGAGCCATGGGGCCTCCCGTTGCCAGCTATCATCACCAGCTCTGGATCAATAGGCCCCTCGCTCGGGTTAAAGTCCTCCCCTTTTCTCGCCTTCCCGTGATCTCTCTACTTCACGAGCTTGTGGTGGGAGGAGATGTTGGTGAAGTTTTCTGGATGCTCGAGGTCAGACTCAGAGAATGCCTTGACCTTCTTGTACAAGGCAGTATGGGCCATCGCATACAGGTCGTACATCTCTGGCGCCTCCGTCTTATTGTGACGCGCCTAAAAGAGAGAGAGAGGAAAATTGTATTAGTAAAGGGCTCAAGATAGAATTAAGAATGAATTGCATGAGGCATGAAGCAAACCACATATTGTTGGAATTATGCCCTAGAGGCAATAATAAATATAGTTATTATTATAATTCCTGTATCAAGATAATCGTTTATTATCCATGCTATAATTGTATTGAATGAAGACTCATTTACATGTGTGGATACATAGACAAAACACTGTCCCTAGCAAGCCTCTAGTTGGCTAGTCAGTTGATTAAAGATAGTCAGTGCCTTCTGATTATGAACAAGGTGTTGTTGCTTGATAACTGGATCACGTCATTAGGAGAATCACGTGATGGACTAGACCCAAACTAATAGACGTACCATGTTGATCGTGTCATTTTGTTGCTACTGTTTTTCTGCGTGTCAAGTATTTGTTCCTATGACCATGAGATCATATAACTCACTAACACCGGAGGAATACTTTGTGTGTATCAAACGTCGCAACGTAACTGGGTGACTATAAAGATACTCTACAGGTATCTCCGAAGGTGTTCGTTGAGTTGGTATGGATCAAGACTGGAATTTGTCACTCAGTGTGACGGAGAGGTATCTCGGGGCCCACTCGGTAATACAACATCACACACAAGCCTTGCAAGCAATGTGACTTAGTGTAAGTTGCGGGATCTTGTATTACGGAACGAGTAAAGAGACTTGCCGGTAAATGAGATTGAAATAGGTATGCGGATACTGACGATCGAATCTCGGGCAAGTAACATACCGAAGGACAAAGGGAATGACATACAGGATTATATGAATCCTTGGCACTGAGGTTCAAACGATAAGATCTTCGTAGAATATGTAGGATCCAATATGGGCATCCAGGTCCCGCTATTGGATATTGACCGAGAAGTCTCTCGGGTCATGTCTACATAGTTCTCGAACCCGCAGAGTCTGCAGACTTAAGGTTCAACGTTGTTTTATGCGTATTTGAGTTATATGGTTGGTTACCGAATGTTGTTCGGAGTCCCGGATGAGATCACGGACGTCACGAGGGTTTCTGGAATGGTCTGGAAACGAAGATTGATATATAGGATGACCTCATTTGATTACCGGAAGGTTTTCGGAGTTACCGGAATGTACCGGGAATGACGAATGGGTTCCGGGAGTTCACCGGGGGGGCAACCCACCCCGGGGAAGCCCATAGGCCTTGAGGGTGGCGCACCAGCCCTTAGTGGGCTGGTGGGACAGCCCAAAAGGGCCCTATGCGCATTGGAAGAAAAATCAAAGAGAAAGAAAAAAAAGGAGGAGGTGGGAAGGGAAGGAAGGACTCCCACCCACCAAACCAAGTCCAACTCAGTTTGGGAGGGAGACCTTCCCCCCTTGGCTCGGCCGACCCCCTTGGGGCTCCTTGAGCCCCAAGGCAAGGCCCCCCCCTCTCCCACCTATATATACGGAGGTTTTAGGGCTGATTTGAGACGACTTTTCCACGGCAGCCCGACCACATACCTCCACGGTTTTTCCTCTAGATCGCGTTTCTGCGGAGCTCGGGTGGAGCCCTGCTGAGACGAGATCATCACCAACCTCCGTAGCGCCGTCATGCTGCCGGAGAACTCTTTTACCTCTCTGTCTCTCTTGCTGGATCAATAAGGCCGAGATCATCGTCGAGCTGTACGTGTGCTGAACGCGGAGGTGCCGTCCGTTCGGTACTAGATCGTGGGACTGATCGCGGGATTGTTCGCGGGGCGGATCGAGGGACGTGAGGATGTTCCACTACATCAACCGCGTTCACTGATGCTTCTGCTGTATGGTCTACAAGGGTACGTAGATCACTCATCCCCTCTCGTAGATGGACATCACCATGATAGGTCTTCGTGCGCGTAGGAAAATTTTTGTTTCCCATGCGACGTTCCCCAACAGTGGCATCATGAGCTAGGTTCATGCGTAGATGTCTTCTCGAGTAGAACACAAAAGTTTTTGTGGGCGGTAATGTGCGTTTTTCTGCCCTCCTTAGTCTTTTCTTGATTCCGCGGTATTGTTGGATTGAAGCGGCTTGGACCGACATTACTCGTACGCTTATGAGAGACTGGTTTCATCGCTACAAGTAACCCCGTTGCTCAAAGATGACTGGCAAGTGTCGGTTTCTCCAACTTTAGTTGAATCGGATTTGATCGAGGAGGTCCTTGGATGAGGTTAAATAGCAACTCATATATCTCCGTTGTGGTGTTTGCGTAAGTAAGATGCGATCCTACTAGATACCCGTGGTCACCACGTAAAACATGCAACAACAAAATTAGAGGACGTCTAACTTGTTTTTGCAGGGTATGCTTGTGATGTGATATGGCCAACGATGTCATGTGATATATTGGATGTATGAGATGATCATGTTGTAATAGATTATATCGACTTGCACGTCGATGGTACGGCAACCGACAGGAGCCATAGGGTTGTCTTTATACTAATGTTTGTGCTTGCAGATGCGTTTACTATTTTGCTAGGATGTAGCTTTAGTAGTAATAGCATGAGTAGCACGACAACCTCGATGGCAACACGTTGATGGAAATCATGGTGTGGCGCCGGTGACAAGAAGATCGTGCCGGTGCTTTTGGTGATGGAGATCAAGAAGCACATGATGATGGCCATATCATGTCACTTATGAATTGCATGTGATGTTAATCCTTTTATGCACCTTATTTTGCTTAGAACGACGGTAGCATTATGAGGTGATCTCTCACTAAAATTTCAAGACGAAATTGTGTTCTCCCCGACTGTGCACCTTGCTACAGTTCGTCGTTTAGAGACACCACGTGATGATCGGGTGTGATAGACTCAACGTTCACATACAACGGGTGCAAAACAGTTGCGCACAGCGGAACACTCGGGTTAAGCTTGACGAGCCTAGCATGTGCGGACATGGCCTCGGAACACATGAGACCGAAAGGTCGATCATGAATCATATAGATGATATGATTAGCATAGGGATGCTTACCACTGAAACTATACTCAACTCACGTGATGATCGGACTTGAGCTAGTGTAAGTGGATCATGAACCACTCAAATGACTAGAGAGATGTACTTTTTGAGTGGGAGTTTAGCGTATAATTTTGATTAAGTTAAACTATAATTATCTTGAACATAGTCTAAGTCCACTTTGAATATATTTGTGTTGTAGATCATGGCTCACGCGACAGTCACCCTGAATTTTAATACGTTCCTAGAGAAAGCTAAGTTGAAAGATGATGGAAGCAACTTTGTAGACTGGGCTCGTAATCTTAAGCTAATCTTACAAGCTGGGAAGAAGGATTGTGTCCTTAATGCTGCGCTAGGAGATGAACCACCCGCTACGGCTGATCAGGATGTTAAGAATGCTTGGTTAGCACATAAGGAGGACTACTCAGTAGTTCAATGTGCAGTCTTGTATGGCTTAGAACCGGGACTTCAATGTCGCTGTGAGCGTCATGGAGCATTTGAGATGTTCCAGGAGTTGAAGTTTATCTTTCAGAAGACGCCCGGATCGAGAGGTATGAGACCTCCGATAAATTCTATGCTTGCAAGATGGAGGAAAACTCGTCTGTCAGTGAACATGTGCTCAAAATGTCTGGGTACTCAAACCGCCTAGCTGAGCTGGGGATTGAACTCCCGCAAGAGGCTATCACTGACAGAGTCCTTCAATCACTGCCGCCAAGCTATAAATGCTTTGTGTTGAACTACAACATGCAAGGGATGAACAAGTCTCCCGGCGAGTTGTTTGCGATGCTGAAAGTCGCAGAGTCTGAACTCCGTAAAGAGCATCAAGTGTTGATGGTGAATAAGACCACTAGTTTCAAGAGAAACGGCAAAGGCAAGAAGGGTAATTCAAAGAAGAGCGGCAAGCCTGTTGCCAATCCGACGAAGAAACCCAAAGCTGGACATAAGCCTGAAACAGAGTGTTACTATTGCAAGGGTATGGGTCACTGGAAGCGCAATTGCCCCAAGTATCTGGCAGATAAGAAGGCGCCAAAGAAAAATCAGGTATATTTGATATACATGTTATTGATGTGTACTTAACCGGCTCTCGTAGTAGTGCCTGGGTATTCGATACCGGTTCTGTTGCTCATATTTGCAACTCGAAACAGGAACTGCGGAATAGACGAAGGCTGGCGAAAGATGAAGTGACGATGCGCGTAGGAAATGGTTCCAAGGTTGATGCAATCGCCGTCCGCACAGTTTCACTTCAGTTACCATCAGGATTAGTTATGAACTTGAATCATTGTTATTTAGTGCCTGCGTTGAGCATGAACATTATATCTGGATCTTGTTTATTGCGAGACGGTTACTCTTTTAAGTCAGAGAATAATGGTTGTTCTATTTCTATGAGTAACATCTTTTATGGTCATGCACCCAATGTGAGAGGATTGTTCATATTGAATCTTGATAGCGATACACACATACATAACATTGAGACCAAAAGATTTAGAGTTAACAATGATAGCGCCATATTTTTGTGGCACTGCCGCTTAGGTCATATTGGTGTAAAGCGCATGAAGAAACTCCATGCCGATGGACTTTTGGAGTCACTTGACTTTGATTCACTTGACACGTGCGAACCATGCCTCATGGGCAAGATGACTAAAACTCCGTTCTCCGAAACAATGGAGCGTGCAAGTGACTTGTTGGAAATCATACATACCGATGTGTGTGGTCCGATGAGCGTAGAGGCACGCGGCGGATATCCTTATTTTCTCACCTTCACTGACGATTTGAGTAGATATGGTTATGTCTACTTAATGAAGCACAAGTCTGAAACATTTGAAAAGTTCAAGCAATTTCAGAGTGAAGTTGAAAATCATCGTAACAAGAAGATCAAGTTCCTACGGTCTGATCGTGGGGGTGAATATCTAAGTTTCAAGTTTGGTGCTCACTTAAGACAATGTGGAATTGTTTCACAGTTGACACCGCCTGGAACACCACATCGTAATGGTGTGTCCTAACGTCGTAATCGTACTTTATTAGAGATGGTGCAATCTATGATGTCTCTTACCGATTTGCCGTTATCGTTTTGGGGTTATGCATTAGAAACAACTGCATTCACTTTAAATAGGGCACCATCAAAATCCGTTGAGACGACACCATACGAACTGTGGTATGGCAAAAGGCCAAAGTTGTCGTTTCTTAAAGTTTGGGGAAGTGATGCTTATGTCAAAAAGCTTCAGCCTGAAAAGCTGGAACCCAAAGCGGAAAAGTGCATGTTCATAGGTTACCCAAAAGAGACAATAGGGTACACCTTCTATCTCAAATCCGAGGGCAAAGTGTTTGTTGCTAAAAACGGAGCTTTTCTCGAGAAGGAGTTTCTCGAGAGAGAATTGAGTGGGAGGAAGATAGAACTTGACGAGGTTGTCGAACCTCTCATCCCTCTGGATGGTGGCGCAGGGCAAGGGGAAACCTCCGTCGTTGCGACGCCGGTTGAGGAGGAAGTTAATGATGATGATCATGAAACTCCGGTTCAAGTTTCTGTCGAACCACGCAGGTCGACGAGACCACGTGCTGCTCCAGAGTGGTACGGTAATCCCGTCTTATCAATCATGTTGTTGGACAACAATGAACCTGCAAATTATGAAGAAGCAATGGTGGGCCCAGATTCCAACAAATGGCTAGAAGCCATGAAGTCCGAGATAGGATCCATGTATGAGAACAAAGTATGGACTTTGGAAGTACTGCCTGAGGGCCGCAAGGCTATTCAGAACAAATGGATCTTGAAGAGGAAGACGGACGCTGACGGCAATGTGACCGTTTATAAAGCTCGACTTGTGGCAAAGGGTTTTTCACAAGTTCAAGGAGTTGACTACGATGAGACATTCTCACCCGTAGCGATGCTTAAGTCTGTCAGAATCATGTTAGCAATAGCTGCATTTTTCGATTATGAAATCTGGCAGATGGATGTCAAAACGGCATTCCTTAACGGTTTCCTTAAGGAAGAATTGTATATGATGCAACCCGAAGGTTTTGTCGATCCTAAGCATGCTAACAAGGTGTGCAAGCTCCAGCGATCCATTTATGGACTGGTGCAAGCATCTCGGAGTTGGAACAAACGCTTTGATGAGGTGATCAAAGCTTTTGGGTTTATACAAGTGGTTGGAGAATCTTGTATTTACAAGAAAGTGAGTGGGAGCTCTGTGGCGTTTCTAATATTATATGTGGATGACATATTGCTGATTGGAAACAACGTAGAGTTTTTGGAGAGCATAAAGGATTACTTGAATAAAAGTTTCTCTATGAAGGACCTAGGAGAAGCTGCTTACATTCTAGGCATTAAGATCTATAGGGATAGATCAAAACGCCTGATAGGACTTTCACAAAGCACATACCTTGATAAAGTTTTGAAGAGGTTCAAAATGGAACAGTCCAAGAAGGGGTTCTTGCCAGTTTTACAAGGTACGAGATTGAGTAAGACTCAGTGCCCAGCAACTGATGAAGATAGAGAGCATATGCGCTCCGTCCCCTATGCTTCAGCCATAGGTTCTATCATGTATGCAATGTTGTGCACTAGACCGGACGTTAGCCTGGCCATAAGTATGGCAGGTAGGTTCCAGAGTAATCCAGGAGTGGATCACTGGACAGCGGTCAAGAATATCCTGAAGTACCTGAAAAGGACTAAGGAGATGTTTCTCGTGTATGGAGGTGACGAAGAGCTCGCCGTAAAAGGTTACGTCGATGCAAGCTTCGACACAGATCCGGACGAGTCTAAGTCACAAACCGGATACGTATTTATTCTTAATGGGGGTGCGGTAAGCTGGTGCAGTTCCAAGCAAAGCGTCGTAGCAGATTCTACATGTGAAGCGGAGTACATGGCTGCCTCGGAGGCGGCTAAGGAGGGTGTCTGGATGAAGCAATTCATGACGGATCTTGGAGTGGTGCCAAGTGCACTGAATCCAATAACCTTGTTCTATGACAACACGGGTGCCATTGCCTTAGCAAAGGAACCACGGTTTCACAAGAAGTCCAGACACATCAAACGACGCTTCAACCTCATCCGCGACTACGTCGAAGGGGAGGACGTAAATATATGCAAAGTGCACACGGTTCTGAATGTAGCAGACCCGCTGACTAAACCTCTTCCACGGGCAAAGCATGATCAACACCAGAACTGTATGGGTGTTAGATTTATTACAATGTAATTCGCATGATGATGTGAGGGCTAGATTATTGACTCTAGTGCAAGTGGGAGACTGTTGGAATTATGCCCTAGAGGCAATAATAAATATAGTTATTAGTATAATTCCTGTATCAAGATAATCGTTTATTATCCATGCTATAATTGTATTGAATGAAGACTCATTTACATGTGTGGATACATAGAAAAACACTATCCCGAGCAAGCCTCTAGTTGGCTAGTCAGTTGATCAAAGATAGTCAGTGTCTTCTGATTATGAACAAGGTGTTGTTGCTTGATAACTGGATCACATCATTAGGAGAATCACGTGATGGACTAGACCCAAACTAATAGACGTAGCATGTTGATCGTGTCATTTTGTGGCTACTGTTTTTCTGCGTGTCAAGTATTTGTTCCTATGACCATGAGATCATATAACTCACTAACACCGGAGGAATACTTTGTGTGTATCAAACGTCGCAACGTAACTGGGTGACTAAAAAGATACTCTACAGGTATCTCCGAAGGTGTTCGTTGAGTTGGTATGGATCAAGACTGGGATTTGTCACTCCGTGTGATGGAGAGGTATCTCGGGGCCCACTCGGTAATACAACATCACACACAAGCCTTGCAAGCAATGTGACTTAGTGTAAGTTGCGGGATCTTGTATTACGGAACGAGTAAAGAGACTTGCCGGTAAACGAGATTGAAATAGGTATGCGGATACTGACGATCGAATCTCGGGCAAGTAACATACCGAAGGACAAAGGGAATGACATACGGGATTATATGAATCCTTGGCACTGAGGTTCAAACGATAAGATCTTCATAGAATATGTAGGATCCAATATGGTCATCCAGGTCCCGCTATTAGATATTGACCGAGAAGTCTCTCGGGTCATGTCTACATAGTTCTCGAACCCGCACGGTCTTCACACTTAAGGTTCGACGTTGTTTTATGCGTATTTGAGTTATATGGTTGGTTACCGAATGTTGTTCGGACTCCCGGATGAGATCACGGACGTCACGAGGGTTTCCGGAATGGTCCGGAAACGAAGAATGATATATAGGATGACCTCATTTGATTACCGGAAGGTTTTCGGAGTTACCGGGAATGTATCGGGAATGACGAATGGGTTCCGGGAGTTCACCGGGGGGGCAACCCACCCCGGGGAAGCCCATAGGCCTTGAGGGTGGCGCACCAGCCCTTAGTGGGCTGGTGGGACAGCCCAAAAGGGCCCTATACGCATTGGAAGAAAAATCAAAGAGAAAGAAAAAAAAAGGAGGAGGTGGGAAGGGAAGGAAGGACTCCCACCCACCAAACCAAGTCCAACTCGGTTTGGGGGGGACCTTCCCCCCTTGGCTCGGCCGACCCCCTTGGGGCTCCTTGAGCCCCAAGGCAAGCCCCGCCCCCCTCTCCCACCTATATATACGAAGGTTTTAGGGCTGATTTGAGACGACTTTTCCACGGCAGCCCGACCACATACCTCCACGGTTTTTCCTCTAGATCGCGTTTCTGCGGAGCTCGGGCGGAGCCCTGCTGAGACGAGATCATCACCAACTTCCGGAGCGCCGTCACGCTGCTGGAGAACTCTTCTACCTCTCCATCTCTCTTGCTGGATCAAGAAGGCCTAGATCATCGTCGAGCTGTACGTGTGCTGAATGCGGAGGTGCCGTCCGTTCGGTACTAGATCGTGGGACTGATCGCGGGATTGTTCGCGGGGCGGATCGAGGGACGTGAGGACGTTCCACTACATCAACCGCATTCACTAACGCTTCTGATGTACGGTCTATAAGGGTACGTAGATCACTCATCCCCTCTCGTAGATGGACATCACCATGATAGGTCTTCGTGCGCGTAGTTAAATTTTTGTTTCCCATGCGACGTTCTCCAACACATACCCAGTTCTCGCCAAATTGTATTAAGTTGACGCTCCCTTGATGGTGTGGCACGCCAACCATTTTGCCATGCCTCTCCTTGGCGTTGTTGTGGCTGGCCTCCCATGTTTTGGAGCACCACTAATCCACCAAGGCCTCCCAACAATCCATCTTCTCCACACACCATCTCGGGGGCACCTAAGTTAATAAAGAGAAATTTGAGCGCGTAAGAACCAAATCAAGGAAACTAACTACAAAGCCTTAATAATATGTAATTACCTTCATGTAATGCTCCTTCTCCATCTTAGCATCACGGCACTTCGCCTTGTCAATCCTAATATGCCTTGTGGCATAGTAGTCTTGAACAGCCTGCACCCGAGCCTCGTGCCGAAAGTTTTGAAGTAGGCGGTGACATTCGGTTTCGATAACCTTTGCCGCGTCCTCCTCGTATCCCTCCTCACACCTGTAGTAGGTCTGAAAACGAGACAACACCGATTAGTACAATAAATAGCTATGGTTGATTTATAATTGTGTGAAGGAGAAATTACCCAGAACTTTCGGATCACCATATCCGCCCTCGTGTCGCACAAAACACCGTCGATCTCCACCTCCGGTGGGGCCGGGGCACCCAAGTAGTGCCCCAGGTCATTCCTACCTCTCGCTCCCGACCGGGCAACGTAAAAAACCCTGGGAAGTTTTTACGGCAAAGAACACCAAGGACGCTGTTGGGATTGCGGACACCCTTGGCAACAATCCAACCCCTACAGTATGACAAATTAAAGCCAAAACATTAGATATTTGAGAAAACGCGAACGCAAAAGGTTAAATAAGAGTAAATTAACTTACTTGTCCCCATTTGGCCTAATCGACCACCTCTGCTCGGGGGTCGCTGGCACGAGCGGGAGCCCCGAACTACCACGCTGGTAGACGGTAGCCCCCTCACCCAGCTCCTCGTCGCTACCAGCATCCCACTGGGTCTCTTGGGACGTACCCTCATCCCTGCTTTGCTCTGGAGTTGCCTGGAAGGAAGCCTCTGGGATACGAGTCTCGTGGGTCGAAGGCTCGTCGACCTGAGGCTCGTCGACCCGAGGCTCATGAACCGGAGACCGTGTAGCCTCCACCTCAGACAAATGCACCCTAGAACTCTTGTGCTCAGGTGAATCAGCTTGGGGTGGTGGCGGAGACCGTGTAGCCGCCACCTCAGAAGGCGTGGCAGCCATCGCCCTACCTCTCCCGCGGCCACGTGTACCTTTAGTACAACATAAATACCAACATGAGTAATAAAATGTATATAAATACCAATATGCATACAACATGAGTACAACATAAATACCAACATGAATACAACGTGTACCTTTAGTGCCTCTCGGCTTCGCGGGGGGTCGACCTCCTCTCACGGGGGGCGCTCCTTGCATAGTAGAGAGCAACACTCTCCGAAGAGGCAAGGCAGGAATGGAAGTACCCATCCCATCACCCGCCAACGAAGAAGGAGCCGCGGAGTGCTTTCGACCCTTTCCCACCATCTTTCAACACCTGTCATGACAAAGAGTAAATGAAATTAGTACAACATAAATACCAACAGGAGTAATAAAATGTATATAATTTAAGTGTATCATCGTCATAAATAGCAACATGACTAATAAAAATTGAATACCTAACATGAACTCAAAATTTATATATAGTATAATAGTTGAATACCTGACATGAACTAATAACAATCGTGCTCGTCTATATATGCTTCGGGGTCAATAAATGCATCATGACATCACTGTCATCAATAAATGCATCATCATCATCACTATCACGAAGAACATGTGGAAGGACACCATTATGTAATCGGTCAAGAAGTGACAGGTCATCCGCAGCAGTAACCTCTTCTTCTTCCAGCTCTTCCTGTTCGGGCTCAGGGGTTAAGACGGATTCACTATCGCTGTCTACTTCAATGTTCTGGGGTGAAGTAGAGCGGTTCTTGAAACGTTTCTTGGACATATGTGTTTCTTGGAAGAATTCTCCTTCATATGTGTCTAGGTTAATGTGAGGTTCGTAATCCTCTTCATTGAGGGTAGGTGGTCTAAAATGTGGTGGCACTTCATAAACGACATCCCAACCTTTGAGATTTGGATCAGTTTGGCAGGCCCAAGGTAGATAGAAAACTTGTGTCGCCTGTTGAGCCGTAATATAGACATCGGGAACATCTAAGTGGGTGTTTTGGTTGATTTCGACTAGTCCTATATGTTCATGAGTCCTTCTAGTCTCCCTCGGCTCAAACCAATAACATTTGAAGACTACGATGGTCGGTGGGTTTTCACCATAGAATAGAAGTTCATAACTTGCTTCAACTCTTCCATAATACTTGGCGTCTCCTTCGCCGATAGCAGAGACAGAACAATTTGTAGTCTTTAGGTCGGGCATAGATAGCTCTGCCAAAGGTACGAAAGTGATACCCGTTGATGTTGTATTTGTCAAATGAACGGACCTTATAGTCAAAACCATTAGCGACTTGTCTCAACTCGGTGTCCATAGACTCTGCATCAGCCTACAAATTTAATACGAAAGAATGGATGCATTAGCCGCAAATTAGACCAAGAAATAAAATGGGCCCTTAATGGTAATTAATTACCATTTGTTTGAACCAAGAGATGAAACCGGGATAGTCGCCTCCATGCTTTGCGAGAAGCTCATACTCTTCGACGAAATCCTTTTCGATGACCGCTCCATCCGAGAATTCGGCGACGTATCGACTATATCAAATATCTGGAAATAAGAGTAGTTCAAAGCAATTAGAAGTTGCGGAACAATAAATTACCGAGAACTTACTCGATGTACGGCCGCACTTCTGTTAGGTTGGTGAAGATATACAATGAAATGGTCCGCCATTCTTCGACATCCAACGATTTCCCTTTCGAAGCACCGGATGGTGCGAGCTTACCTTTGAATTGGCTGAGGTTGGATCGAACTTTTTTTCGATCGCCATCATTGTACCGAGGCTTCGGGTTATGCAAATGATGATTTTTGGCTTCGTAGTGTGCTATCACGAAGTTTGCCGCCTCCTCAGTAATGAATGCCTCGGCCATCGATGCTTCAATTCTACGTTTATTTTTACACTTATCTCGAAGCGTCTTCTGCATCCTCTCAGTTGGGTAGCACCATCGATTTTGAACGGGCCCTCCATTCTTGCCTCGGTCGGGAGATGCAAAATCAAATGTTGCATTGGATTAAAGAAGCCCGGTGGAAAGATCTTTTCTAATTTGCAGATCAACTCCGGCGCCAACTCTTCCATTTCATCTAGCACGCCAGGCGATAGTTCTTTCGCACAAAGAGAACAGAAGAAATAGCTCAGCTCTGCCAGTACTAGCCATTCATCCTCAGGGATAAAGCCACGCAACATCACCGGCATTACCCGCTCAATCCATATGTGCAAATCATGACTCTTGAGCCCAAATATTTTCAATTTCTCAAGACTCGCTCCCCTCTTTAGGTTCGCAGCATACCCATCGAGGAACATCAACCGCATTTTCACCCACAATAGCATTTCCCTCATAGCTGGCCTTTCAAGATTGAACCATGCCTTTGGCTTCGCTATGCTTTGCTTTCCTTTTCGTTGTCGCAAGTTTTGCAACGGTCAATCACATAGAGCCTCCAGGTCGATTCTAGCCTTAGGATTATCTTTTGACTTCCCCTCTATGCCGAACAATGTACCAAAAATGTCCTCTACAATATTCTTTTCAGTGTGCATCACGTCAATGTTGTGTGGGCAAAGGAGGTCTTTGAAGTAAGGCAGCTCCCATAAGCATGACTTGTGAGTCCAGGCGTGTTCCGTATTATAACCTTTGAAGTATCCTGGACGCAAAGGATCAGGCTCGAGAGCGTTTAACTGATCAAGGGTCTGTTGGCCTGTCAACATAGCCGGTGCAGTGTTTTTTGACAACTCTACCTTTGATGAAATTCTTCTTGTCTTTTCTGAACTTATGGTCAGGATCCAGGAATTGTCTATGCATGTCGAAGCAAGAGTACTTGCGACCAGCCTGCATCCAACGAAACTAAAGAGCTGCCTTGCATGTGGTGCACGGGAACCTTCCATGCACACACCAACCAGCGAATAGCGCAAACACCGGATAATCATGCGTCGAGTACATGTACCACACATGTATTTTGAAATTTGTTTTGGTAGCCGTGTCGTAGGTCTTGATCCCATTATCCGAGGCTTCTTGCAACTCATCCTTTAGCGGCTGCATGTACACATTCATATTCTTCCTCGGATAGTTGGGCCCTGGAATTATCAATGTCAGGAAAATGTTCTTTCTTTTCATAATCTCTCCGGGTGGCAAATTTAGTGGAATGACAAATACAGGCCAACAACTGTATTGTGCTACCGTCATACCATACACATTGAACCCATCCGTGCTGATGGCAACTCTAGGTTGCCTTGGATCTTCCGATTTATCCTTATGTAATGCATCGAATGCCTCCACGCGAAACCATCTGAAGTGTGTACCAGCATCTTGTTCCCATCCGCATCTAGTTCGGTTCTTTTGCCCAATTTGTGCCATGTCATCTGTCTGGCCGTCTCTTCGACCATGAAAAGACGTTGAAGTCTTGGTACGATTGGCAGATACCGAAGAACACTAATGGGGATTTTGGTCTGATTCTTCTCACCCATGTCGTAGTCTACCACAATATACCTGGAAGAATTGCAAACGGGGCAATAGTTCAAGGCCGCATACTCAAGCCTAAATAAGGCACATCCATTCTCACAAGAATGTATCTTCTCATAGGGCATCTTAAGTACACGGAGGATTTTCTCTGACTGGTACAGGTTTGCAGGCAGTACATGGCCTTTGGGTAGAAAGCGTCCAAATATCGTCATCATCACGTCGTAGCATTCTCTGCCTACGTTGAATTGAGCCTTCAGAGCCATTACTTGCGCGATGGCATCCAGCTGACAAATCTCAGTCTTCTCGTGGAGAGGACATTTTGAAGACTCCAACATTTCATAGAAGGCCTTTGCAGATTCCTCCATCTCATCGTCCGAATCCCGAGCATCATCAAAGTCTTGCACCATGTCTTCAATCCCGGTACCATGCTCGTCGGTGCGACGACGTATCACCTCAGCTCTGGCACGTTGGTCAGACTCACCATGAAAAGTCCACACCTTATAATTAGGCGTAAAACCCCACTTCTGCAGGTGTTTACCCATTTCAAACTCTGTCTGCTTTTTCCAGTTGTCGCAGTTGGGACACGGGCACCATGTTTTTTGCTGGCCATTTGCAAATGCGGCTCTCACAAACCCCCTGGTTTTTGTTAACCATTCATGGGTCATGTCTTTCTGACTAGGGTGACCAGTGTACATCCAAGCATGATCACTCATGTTGCCTAGCTACCTATGGGGGCACAAGAAATAAATATATAATTCATCATCTATATTCATACGCTAATCAAGTTTGTCAGTTTTATTACGTCCATGCAACCTACACGCTAATAGGTAAAGATAGGTCCTAATCCCACCCGAGTATGTGTAGATTGGGTTCGTTTTCCCATGCTCTGCTCCAGATGCGACGCAGAATTTCTGCAGCACCACCCCGTTGTTCTCCTGATACACGTCTCGGCAATAAGCAGAGAGGATGTGTACTCGGAGAACAACAGGGGAGGCACTGACGAAATTCCGCATCGGATCCAGAGCACAGC
This sequence comes from Hordeum vulgare subsp. vulgare, assembly GCF_904849725.1. Lineage (NCBI taxonomy): Eukaryota > Viridiplantae > Streptophyta > Magnoliopsida > Poales > Poaceae > Hordeum > Hordeum vulgare. The sequence goes on from NC_058521.1 coordinate 372,985,259, forward strand.
ATACGGGAAAACAAACCCAATCTACACATACTCGGGCTGTCCATGGATAATGTTGGACAATTCGAAAGGATGGCGGTTATAAATATGCAAAGAAATGCATATTTATAGAAGTCGCCCTTTCGAACGGGAGAGGCATACTGGTCACGCATACTCATGATTGAAGAAACCTATAGCTAGCAAGTTTCATCGGCACGAAGACCGGGACAGAGCAAATTAAGGGGGTAGGAGGAGAAGTCATTTGTGCTCACGAACAAGCGCAAGGACGGAGCTCGTCCAACGCACGTGGAGGTCGTCGAACAACTGGACATTGAAATTCACACGATCAACACAAATACGATGTTTTCATAATTAACATAATCGTAAAATATGTAACCTAACTCATAATTTACAAAATTATGACCCCATAGGTTTGTGGAAGGCCGAAAAGCACCTTCTCGTTCAACCCGAGGCAGAAGAGTTGTCGGGGGTCGGGGGTTACTGGCGTCGGGACTCAGTGCCGTCGAGGGTCGGTGGTGTCGGGTGTCGGTGGCGTCGGGGTTCGGGGGTTAGTGGCGTCGGTGGTCGGGGGTAAGTGTTGTCGGGGGTCCAGGGTCAGTGGCATCATGGGTCGGTGGTCGGGGGACTTTTCGGTCAACAAGAGGCCCAAGAGGTGTCGGAGGTCGGGGGTTAGGGGTCAGTGGCGTCGGGGGCGGCGTATTCCGCCAGGGTGTCGTCAGGATGTCGTGTCGGGGTTTTGGGCATCGTGTCGGGGTGTCGAGGTGTCAGGGTGTCATTTTCTTCTTCTTCATCTTCTTTTTTTCCTCCTCTTCCTTTTCTTCTTCTTCTTCTTCCTTCCTTCCTTTCTTTTTCTTCTTCTTCTTCTTCTTCTTCTTCCTTCTTTTCTATTTCCCTCTTCTTCTTCTTCTTCCTTCTTTTCCTTTTTCGTCTTCTTTATTCTTCTCCTCTCTCCTCTTTTTCTTCTTCTTCTTTTTATCCTCCTCCTCCTCCTCCTCCTCCTCCTCTTCTTATTCTTCTTCCCTTATCTACTTATTCTTCTTTTATTCTTCATCTTTTTTCTACTTATTTCAATTATGACTATGTAGACTCTAAACCTATCACTAAACCTATCGCTAAACCTATATAGCACTAAACAGCAAAAAAATAACAAAAACAATATCTACCAACCATTAACTAAAAAAGAATCTACCACTAACTAACAAAATAGAATCTACCTCTAAATTAACAAATCAAATAACTAACTAAACCTACTATTTATCTAAACCTACTATTCACATCAACTAACTAAATCTAATTAAGACAACTAACTAAATCAACTACCACTAAATCAAATAACTAAATCAACTAACTAAATCTAATTAAATAAAAAACTCACCTAGCCGAGGAGGAGGGGGCGGGGAGGAGGGGCGGGAGGGTTTAGCTTTTATTGCGTAAGCATTTACATCTTGCTCACATGCACTATTACCTTGTATGTGTGCGCTTTGTGTACTGCTTATTTCCTTATATACACTCTCTTGAAGTGGTTGTCTTCAATTACCAAAATGGGGGAGATTGATAGAGCATAATATATCTCCATATGTGGTTTTGCTAATTGATGACAATCCCTATGGACTAATGGTTGCCTTAAGTTATATTTATAGGATTTGTCCATAGGCACTTCTTGAAGTCCATATGTTGGGTTCAAGGAGTTTATATGTTGACCAAGATGTTATTCAAGGTATTATCCAAAGAATGGTCATAGAAACACTAGGTTGATCAAGATCTCAGACTAAGAACAAATCAAGATGATCAACACACAAAGCGTATAAGATGTACCGAGAGGGATCAAGTGATCCCATCGTATGGTAAGCATTGTCCATTACGTGTTTGTGTACTAACCCATGGTCTTTGTGAGACTCCTATGTGATGGTTAGGTGTGCTTCCACTGGGCTTGTGTCAAAAGGAAGATCTCATACAACCCATGAAGGATGACGTCAAGTGGTGATCGTCATCAAGATTGTGGTGTGCAAGTTCAAGCGGATCAGCACAAATATATCATTGAAACTATTGTCAATGATCATGTGCTCACAAGAACAACCTCATGTGCTAACAAGGACAAGATCAAGATAAGCATTCATGAGCACTACATGCTTGATTCTTGTGGATGTTCACATGGTGGACAGGACAAGATCAAGATAAGCATTCTTGACAACTTCATTCTTGATTCTTGTGGATGTTCACATGGTGGACAAATGAAGATGAATACATAAGCTAGGCTTTCCGCATTGTGTATGGGAAAGCTACTTGAAGACTTCATCATGTCTTGCTTTCAACTTGAGCCAAGAAGGAACAACAACATCAAGCTCAAGTGAAAGGGCCAACTCAAAGCCATCAGTTCCTTTGACGTTAGTTGTGCGGAATGATGATCAGCGAATAAAAGTATACACTCAAGTATGGATCATCAGTACTCTTTTATAATTCTTGAGTCCTTAGGGATCCCTCACTATTAAGAGGGGATCATAGGTTTTGCGATGAACTTGCTCAAACTACATCTTCACTTTTTGTTCAGACCACATCTCCACTGCTCTGCTGTTATCTGAAAACAGAACCAGTGCCTCGGACATCCGGCCTCCTCCGGACGTCCGAGGGCCGGACGACCGACAGCTTCGGAAATCCGGAATCCGCCACCAGAGAAATTTGAGCCATATAACTCGAACTTCCGGATACCTCCGGACGTCCGAGGCCCGGATGTTCGGCCAAGTCCCGGAAATCCGGAAGCCTGCACTAGTAGAAGTTGGGTTCTATATCTCGGAAATCCGGCTCCCTCCGAACGTCCGAGCGCCGGACGTACGACACCCGTCGGAAATACGGAACCTACCACCAGTAGAAATTGTGCTGTATAACACGGACTTCCGGGCCACTCCGGACGTCCGTATGCTGATGAATTCAAATATGTTCAGGCACATCTATAGGCCTCGGACGACCGACCCTTGTCGGACGTCCGGCCGCTGACGAACTCAGAAGAGTTCCAGTCATGGCTACAGGTCTCGGACGTCCGGTCCCTCGCGGACGCCCGGACTTCCGACAACTGTCGGACGTCCGGACCCTGTGTGACTTAAAAGTACCCCCAACGACTCTTTTTCTCTCCACACTATAAATACCCCCCTCCCACTTCGTGAGAGCGTTGCCCAACACAGCCTTATCCTCATAAGAACACACTTCCACCTCACACACATTTGCTCACTCCAAATCTTAGATCCCAAGAGCATTTGTGAGCCCCTTTGAGAGTTGTTCCAATCAAAAGATAGATCTTCTCCCTCTCCTTCTCTCAACCAAAGTGATTTGTGATTTGAGCAAGTTTTTGAGCATTCCCGTGATCTTATTACTCTTGGAGGTTGGAGACTCCTAGGCGGTAGGAGTTCTTCGGAGAGGAATCAATTCGTGTGATTTGCCTCGGAAAAGTTTGTGAGGGTTTGGAAGCCACCTCAAAGGCTTACCACTAGTGGTTGAGAAACGACTTCGTGGTGCTATCTCAAAGGGAGAATAGGGTGAGCCTTCGTGGCGTTGGTGTGCCTTCGTGGTAACATCCACCTCTCTAACGGTGACTAGCTTCCCTCCAAGGAAGTGAACATCGGGATACATCTTCGTCTCAGTGACCTTGGTTATCCTTAACCCTAACTCCTTACTTGTGGTTTACTTGTATTATTTGAGCATACATACATTGCATATTACTTGTTCTCATTACATTGTGTTGGCCATTTCTTGTACAAGATTAATCATTCAAGCATACACTCTATATCCACACGTACATACTTGCAGCCCTTGATATATCGTGTGATATAGTGTGATCTAGTATCTTGTGTTATTTACCCACTTGTCGTGTGATATAGCCCAAGTAAGTTTGTGTAACTTACTTGTGCTTGTTAGTAACTGCATTGTGCCCATCTTAGTAGATCGAGTTGTTGATACACGTTGCAGTGCCTAGTGCATTTAGGATTTGAGCTTGATAAGTACCCTCTTAGTTTTATTTCCGCATCAGGTTCAAGCCAAATCTGAAGAAGTTTTTAAATAGCCTATTCACCCCCCCCCCCTCTAGGCGTCATCGAGGTCTTTTCACCAACGCTATGAAGGGGTTGTCAATCCCTTATAGATTGTTTGCCAAGTGAGAACTGAAAGCAACAAAGTAACAAAGCAAAGTAAAAGCGGAGTTGTAAACGACGGATGTGAATAGACCTGGGGGCCGTAGTGTTTACTAGTGGCTTCTCTCGTGAAAGCAAGTAGACGGTGGGTGAAAAAATTACTGTCGAGCAAATGATAGAACTGTGCAGAGTCGTGACGATATCTATGCAATGATTATTTCTATAGGCATCACGTCCGAAACAAGTAGACCGATACTTTCTGCATCTACTACTATTACTCCACACGTCGACCGCTATCCAGCATGCATCTAGTGTATTAAGTCCATAAGAACAGAGTAACGCCTTAATCAAGATGACATGATCTAGAGGGATAATCTCAAACCAATGATAAAAAAACCCATCTTTTTACCCTTGATGGCAACTGCTTGATGTGTGCCTTGCTGCCCCTACTGTCACTGGGAAAGGTCACCACATGGCAGAACCAAAAACCAAGCACTTCTCCCATTGCAAGAATCATAGATCTAGTTGGCCAAACAAAACCCAAGACTTGGAGAGACTTACAAGGATATCAAATCATGTATATAAGAAATCAGCAAAGAGTCAAATATATATCATAGATAATCTGATCACAAGTCCAATCGCATCTCGAAGAACACACCGCCAAAGAAGATTACATCGGATAGATCTCCATGAAGATCATGGAGAACTTTGTATTGAAGATCCAAGAGAGATAAGAAGCCATCTAGCTACTAACTACGGACCCGTAGGTCTGAAGTGAACTACTCACGAGTCATTGGAGGGGCGATGATGATGATGAAGAAGCCCTCCAACTCCAAAGTCCCCACTTTCGGGCCATGGGCCCAAATACTTTACGAATTGTTCTTGAAGGGATTGCCGACAAAAAGGATGATGCATCTTCATCTACTAATGAAATGTATCTTGATTGCGAGGCTTTTCTTGCCATTCATCGAACCATAAGTCCTGAAGTGTTTAAGTCTATCTCGACTTGCAAGTCAGCTCATGAAGTTTGGACTAAACTTGAAGATATATATGGTGGGTCCAATCTTGATAAAGACGGTATTATGATGAAGGAGTTGGTGCATGAGCTCTTCACTCTTTTCGATCTTAAAGAGTCCACCACTACTTCCATATCCGATTGCTTTCACACCTCAGCATCTTCAATCTCACAAGGTAATGACATGGTGAGTGAAGAAATATATGTTGATGAAAATGGCATAGCCCCTATGGACACGAGCATATCTAGCACCACACATAGTGTAAATTATTGTGCTGATAGGTCATGCATTTCACCTAAAGATTCCTTGACAAATGTCTGTGGTGATATGCCTGCTTCCTCGTGTCCTCTTGATCAAAATATCTTGTTTCTCCCTAGTTGCTCTATGACTAACCATTTAGGGGAAATCAAGAAATATGAAGTACCTTTGACTAATGAAGAATCTGATTCACCAAAAGAATCATCATCAACTCCTCCAGTTCACATGTGCCTCATGGCAAGAGGTAATAATGAGGTATCATCTTCCCTGTGCAATAACGATGATATTTGCAATGAGGATGATGATGATGACTTAACTAAAAATATCTATCTGATCAGTAAAATTCTTCATAAAGCTAAAAATAACGCTCTTCAAAGATTCCAAGATGTTCTTGCTTACTTTGAAAGTTGTAATGATTCACTTAATCATGAACAAGCTAAAAGTGAAGAACTTGAACATGAACTTGAGAAGAGTCATCAAGCATGTAGAGACTTAAGATCTTCAAAAGGAGAGATTGAAGTTGCTCATGATAAACTTAAAAGGGATTTTGAGGTCCTTCTCCTTGAATGCAATAATGTCAAGGAAGAGCTCATCAAAACCTCTAAGATCTATGAGGAGCTTCAATCTACTCATGAGAAGTCTCTATTTGCTACTTACTCCTCTCATATTTTTGATGATACTTGTACATCTAACTCTACCTCTTTTGAAGTATCAACATTGAAGGAGAATGTTGAGCTACGTGCTCAACTTGATTTACTAACTAGCAATTATGGGAAGTTGGAAGAAAACCATGTAACGCTCACAAGCTCTCATGCCGATCTTCTAACATTCCATAATGTGCAAAAGTTAGCTCATGAGGCTATCATCACCAAGGTAACATCAAGCGAGCCTCATATGGACAATGGCACTACTTCTAGTCAAAGTACTATATTTCCATGTGCTAGTCCTCGTAATTCGTCTACTCATAATGTTGCTACCTCATGTGATGAATTACTTTCCTTGCCTTGTTGCTCTAAAATTGAAGCTTACACTTCCTCTAGTACTTGCATTGATACTAACCGTGCAGAGGAAATCAAAGAGCTCAAGGCCCAAGTCACTTCTTTGAAGAAAGACTTGGAGCAGTGTCATGAAGGGATGCCCACACTCAACAACGTCCTGTGTGAGCAAACATCTCCGAATGACAAAAATGAGTTTGGAGTAAACTCAAACAAGAACAAGAGGGGCCTAGAACAAGTCAAGAATTCGGCCAAAATCATTTGCTTCAAGTGCAAAGTTAAAGGGCACCATGTTAGATCTTGCCCTCTGAAGACGAAGTCTCAAAGTCACAAGCAACAAGGGAAGCGGCCACAAACTCAATCACATATTCAACTACAAAGTGAAGGAAGGCCTCTTCCCAATAAGACCCAAGCCAACACTCCCCAAGGTGAGAAATCAACTGGGAAGAAAACAAAGGGTAGATGTTGCTACTTATGTCGTGAGAAGGGTCACGTCGCTTCGTCTTGCACGAAAGGTAACTTATCCAACCCAATCACTATTGATGATACATATTCCCCTGGGAAGGATAAGGTTGGCAATGTGTTTGCCAAGTTTGTTGGTACTAAAAATGGTGTCAAGAAAAGAACCATTTGGGTTGCCAAGCCTATTGTGATTAACCTCTTAGGACCCAACATAGTCGGGGACCAACAAGCTCAAACTTGATCAATAGGTGACCTTGGAGGACATTAGAGACTTGGATACATAATGAAGAATTAAGGGGTAATCATCATTCGTATTATCTCAAGCCAAGTCATTTGGATTATCGAGTTTCTATCTTATATCCAATGTGCCTCCTTACGGTAACTTATACTTAAACTGTTTACATTGTTAGGTGGTTGCCCCCTTTTTGCATGTTGTGGTTTTGTACCTTGCATGCGTTTGTATATGTTGTGCTTCCAACTTGCTTATCTTGAGTAATCAAGTATGTGTATGTTGGTTTGCACATCATGTACATGTGAGTCTTGTATTGAGCCTATTTGCATCTTGTCTGTATTTTTGTTGGCTCTTGTGAGAGATTAATGGATTATCCCATTGTGGGGGAGTGATGTGCTTTGCACACCTCATAATCCTATAAATGTGTATACATGGGGAATACCACTTAGTTTTGATGCTTCAAGATTATCTAGTGTCTATGTGGTATGTCTTACTCATGAGAAATTCAAATTCTATATGGTCCTTTAATTATCTCTTGTTGGTTTTAATTTGCCACTTGTTAATGTTATTGGTTTATCACATTATGGGGGAATAATATGCTATGTGCATATTACAAACCTAGAAAATGTGTACATTTGGCGTATTGCCACTTAGTGTTGATATTGTAAATTATCTTGTTCCTAGGTGGCATGTTAGCTCTACAAGTGTCATTTGCTTGCGTTTTATGGGTAAAGATGATCTTGGATATATTTGTGATCTACCAATGAGTATCATTTCAAAAATACTTCTTGTCCTTGACAATTGGTATTCCCATCATATGATTGGAATTGATAATCATCTTTACATTGGATTTTGTGTTTCGTTTGTCTTTCTTGCCTCTGATGAATCTATTCTTAACATGTCTAGTGTGGTTATAGATATAGAGAAAGTGATGATCCCATCGTGTGCGTTGTGTATTCAAATGCAAATTCTATATAATGCACGTCCCTTGGGGGAGCTATCCTATTCCCTTTAAAAACACTCTCTTTATTCACCCATCATAAAATCATTTGATCCCCATCAAGTGTGTGTTGATGGGAGGCAAGTCTTGCTCTTTATGATGCTTTGTGCCATCATGAAAATTTGTCGAGGGTTTTGTTTGTTGGAACCTAGCTCTCTTTTGGAAACTAGAAACCTCGTGTTTGTTTTCCTTAAATTGGTTTCTTGTTGCCTTTTATTTGGCATGTGTCAATGGATATCTCATTCCTTGATGTATCGTTTTAATTGATATCTTTCAAGTCATAGTTCTTTTGTTTTAGGATCCTATTATCACTTGATACCTTGTCTTTTGGTGGCTTATCAACTTTGTGTTGAGTTGACTCTTAAGAGTCTTGAGCATGCATATCATATCTACTTTATACAACTTCTTTTGCTTGCTTTCCTTCTTTGACCCAATATATAGGGGAAATTCCACCTTGTCATAAATTGGCTAAAGTGTGCATGAAATTCAAATTCATATCTATATGCACATATGTATGTGGAGTTTGTCCTATGTATTGCTGGTTTTCTAACTCTTTGGTCCCAATGAGTTTGGGCACCATTTTGTTTGTTTTGTTGTTCCAGGAACAACTGGAGATGCATTGGATGCTCGGCTCACCTATAAGGAAGATGTTGAGACCATGTGATTATTGGAGCCAAGTTAGGATGATCAAAGAACAACTATCTACTCCATCAATCCAATGTTGTCTTGGTAACAAGTATCCACTTCATGCATTCTTTTCTTGCAAAGGACCCAACTTGTCTTTTCTTTTCCAGGTTGCATCATGGCATGAATCTCTTGATTTGTTCTCGTGGTACTTGTTTGCCTTCTTAAAGCATCTGAACGATGATGTCTTACTGCTAGTTGGGATGTCTTTGATGTTTGTATGTTGGAAGTTCATATTATACAACAAGAAAATATTAGGCCATGTGCTATGCTTCCAAGCAAAAGATCTCACTGATATATTTATGACTTCCCTTTTTGGATATCTAGTGTTCTTCCTTCTTGTAACCATCTTGTGTGTACATCCTTCTTTGTGGATATATATATCATCATGATTGTCTTCTACTTAGAATCTTGGTCACATGAGAGAAGTTACATCTCTAATTGATATCCTCTTTTCTTTCACGTCCATCGCTGCATTTCCTTTTTCGGTTTTGGTGGAAACGTGAAAGGAATTGTTTTGAGTCCGTATCTTATTTTCCTACATTTTTGGTGCACTCTTTGGCCGTGAAGATTATTTTTCCTCATGCTTGTCTTGATGAGGGTTTTGCCATTCTCAATTAGTATCCCTCCTCTTGACAAGATTCTTACTTCCTATCTTCACAATGGGTTGTCACAAGCGTTGGTTCCTATTGTGTTTATTAGTAAGCTTGTGAACTCATTTTCTAGTATGTGTGTGGGAATGATATGTCTTGCACTTTGTATCTCATATTCATCAAGACTATGTTGATGAGCAATACTCATCCTTATCTTAAGTCTTCTCAAGTGCTTTGCCATGACTCACACACATTACCTTGGTTGAGCTTATTCTTCAGTTGCTTCCTTTACATGTTGCTCAACCATTAGTTTTGTGCAATTGATATGCCTATTGTCTCATCTATCTTCTTGCACTCGTTGTGTGTTTCTATTAATTCTGGGGGAGCAACGATCCTATTTTGTTCACCTGTGTCAAATACAAAAATCTCATATTAATGCACAAATAATGGGGAGCTTCTCTAGTTTTTGATAAAGCACTATGTTGCCTTTATCATAATATCTTTTATTCATGTGGTTCGAAGGACCATATGATTGTTTGTTCCATCTGGGATCTTTTGATTGCTTGCCTCTATCTTTGTATGTCTTTGTGGCATACGATTCTTTTTGCAATCTTTGGGTCCTTAATATAGTTTGTTTTCCTCCAACTACTTATCATTGTATTTGTGTATTTTTTTCTGCACTCATTTGCTGAGAAGTACACACTTTTTGGAGGACCACCTACTATATTTGCTTTCTAAACTTTTCGTCCATTTTGGTCCATTTTGGCAATCGATGCCAATGGGGGAGAAGTTTAGAGAGTTTACTTTGGATATGTTTAGAGGGTTTAGCTTTTATTGCGTAAGCATTTACATCTTGCTCACATGCACTATTACCTTGTATGTGTGCGCTTTGTGTACTGCTTATTTCCTTATATACACTCTCTTGAAGTGGTTGTCTTCAATTACCAAAATGGGGGAGATTGATAGAGCATAATATATCTCCATATGTGGTTTTGGTAATTGATGACAATCCCTATGGACTAATGGTTGCCTTAAGTTATATTTATAGGATTTGTCCATAGGCACTTCTTGAAGTCCATATGTTGGGTTCAAGGAGTTTATATGTTGACCAAGATGTTATTCAAGGTATTATCCAAAGAATGGTCATAGAAACACTAGGTTGATCAAGATCTCAGACTAAGAACAAATCAAGATGATCAACACACAAAGCGTATAAGATGTACCGAGAGGGATCAAGTGATCCCATCGTATGGTAAGCATTGTCCATTACGTGTTTGTGTACTAACCCATGGTCTTTGTGAGACTCCTATGTGATGGTTAGGTGTGCTTCCACTGGGCTTGTGTCAAAAGGAAGATCTCATACAACCCATGAAGGATGACGTCAAGTGGTGATCGTCATCAAGATTGTGGTGTGCAAGTTCAAGCGGATCAACACGAATATATCATTGAAACTATTGTCAATGATCATGTCCTCACAAGAACAACCTCATGTGCTAACAAGGACAATATCAAGATAAGCATTCATGAGCACTACATGCTTGATTCTTGTGGATGTTCACATGGTGGACAGGACAAGATCAAGATAAGCATTCTTGACAACTTCATTCTTGATTCTTGTGGATGTTCACATGGTGGACAAATGAAGATGAATACATAAGCTAGGCTTTCCGCATTGTGTATGGGAAAGCTACTTGAAGACTTCATCATGTCTTGCTTTCAACTTGAGCCAAGAAGGAACAACAACATCAAGCTCAAGTGAAAGGGCCAACTCAAAGCCATCAGTTCCTTTGACGTTAGTTGTGCGGAATGATGATCAGCGAATAAAAGTATACACTCAAGTATGGATCATCAGTACTCTTTTATAATTCTTGAGTCCTTAGGGATCCCTCACTATTAAGAGGGGATCATAGGTTTTGCGATGAACTTGCTCAAACTACATCTTCACTTTCTGTTCAGACCACATCTCCACTGCTCTGCTGTTATCTGAAAACAGAACCAGTGCCTCGGACATCCGGCCTCCTCCGGACGTCCGAGGGCCGGACGACCGACAGCTTCGGAAATCCGGAATCCGCCACCAGAGAAATTTGAGCCATATAACTCGAACTTCCGGATACCTCCGGACGTCCGAGGCCCGGATGTCCGGCCAAGTCCCGGAAATTCGGAAGCCTGCACCAGTAGAAGTTGGGTTCTATATCTCGGAAATCCGGCTCCCTCCAAACGTCTGAGCGCCGGACGTCCGACACCCGTCGGAAATACGGAACCTACCACCAGTAGAAATTGTGCTGTATAACACGGACTTCCGGGCCACTCCGGACGTCCGTATGCTGATGAATTCAAATATGTTCAGGCACATCTACAGGCCTCGGACGACCGACCCTTGTCGGACGTCCGGCCGCTGACGAACTCAGAAGAGTTCCAGTCATGGCTATAGGTCTCGGGCGTCCGGTCCCTCGCGGACGCCCGGACTTCCGACAACTGTCGGACGTCCGGACCCTGTGTGACTTAAAAGTACCCCCAACGACTCTTTTTCTCTCCACACTATAAATACCCCCCTCCCACTTCGTGAGAGCGTTGCCCAACACAGCCTTATCCGCATAAGAACACACTTCCACCTCACACACATTTTCTCACTCCAAATCTTAGATCCCAAGAGCATTTGTGAGCCCCTTTGAGAGTTGTTCCAATCAAAAGATAGATCTTCTCCCTCTCCTTCTCTCAACCAAAGTGATTTGTGATTTGAGAGCATTCCCGTGATCTTATTACTCTTGGAGGTTGGAGACTCCTAGGCGGTAGGAGTTCTTCGGAGAGGAATCAATTCGTGTGATTTGCCTCGGAAAAGTTTGTGAGGGTTTGGAAGCCACCTCAAAGGCTTACCACTAGTGGTTGAGAAACGCCTTCGTGGTGCTATCTCAAAGGGAGAATAGGGTGAGCCTTCGTGGCGTTGGTGTGCCTTCGTGGTAACATCCACCTCTCTAACGGTGACTAGCTTCCCTCCAAGGAAGTGAACATCGGGATACATCTTCGTCTCAGTGACCTTGGTTATCCTTAACCCTAACTCCTTACTTGTGGTTTACTTGTGTTATTTGAGCATACATACATTGCATATTACTTGTGCTCATTACATTGTGTTGGCCATTTCTTGTACAAGATTAATCATTCAAGCATAAACTCTATATCCACACGTACATACTTGCAGCCCTTGATATATCGTGTGATATAGTGTGATCTAGTATCTTGTGTTATTTACCCACTTGTCTTGTGATATAGCCCAAGTAAGTTTGTGTAACTTACTTGTGCTTGTTAGTAACTGCATTGTGCCCATCTTAGTAGATCGTGTTGTTGATACACGTTGCAGTGCCTAGTGCATTTAGGATTTGAGCTTGATAAGTACCCTCTTAGTTTTATTTCCGCATCAGGTTCAAGCCAAATCTGAAGAAGTTTTTAAATAGCCTATTCACCCCCCCCCTCTAGGCGTCATCGAGGTCTTTTCACCAACGCTATGAAGGGGTTGTCAATCCCTTATAGATTGTTTGCCAAGTGAGAACTGAAAGCAACAAAGTAACAAAGCAAAGTAAATGCGAAGTTGTAAACGACGGATGTGAATAGACCTGCGGGCCGTAGTGTTTACTAGTGGCTTCTCTCATGAAAGCAAGTAGACGGTGGGTGAACAAATTACTGTCGAGCAAATGATAGAACTGTGCAGAGTCGTGACGATATCTATGCAATGATTATTTCTATAGGCATCACGTCCGAAACAAGTAGACCGATACTTTCTGCATCTACTACTATTACTCCACACGTCGACCGCTATCCAGCATGCATCTAGTGTATTAAGTCCATAAGAACAGAGTAACGCCTTAAGCAAGATGACATGATGTAGAGGGATAATCTCAAACCAATGATAAAAAACCCATCTTTTTACCCTTGATGGCAACTGCTTGATGTGTGCCTTGCTGCCCCTACTGTCACTCGGAAAGGTCACCACATGGCAGAACCCAAAACCAAGCACTTCTCCCATTGCAAGAATCATAGATCTAGTTGGCCAAACAAAACCCAAGACTTGGAGAGACTTACAAGGATATCAAATCATGTATATAAGAAATCAGCAAAGACTCAAATATATATCATAGATAATCTGATCACAAGTCCACAATTCATCGCATCTCGAAGAACACACCGCCAAACAAGATTACATCGGATAGATCTCCATGAAGATCATGGAGAACTTTGTATTGAAGATCCAAGAGAGATAAGAAGCCATCTAGCTACTAACTACGGACCCGTAGGTCTGAAGTGAACTACTCACGAGTCATTGGAGGGGCGATGATGATGATGAAGAAGCCCTCCAACTCCAAAGTCCCCTCCAGCAGGGTGCCGGGAAGGGTCTCCAGATGAGATCTCGCGGAAACGGAAGCTTCGGCGGCGGAAAAGTATTTTCGAGGCTCCCCTAATTTTTTGCGGAATATTTGGGAATTTATAGGCCAAATACCTAGGTTAGGGGGCGGCCAGGGAGGCCACAAGCCTGCCCACCTCCGCCTCCCCCCTTGGTGGCGGAGTGGGGGCTTGTGGGCTCCATGGAGCCCACCTGGCTTGGCCCAAAAGCCCCGTGGACTTCTTCCGTTCGGAAAAAAATCATTTCGGGATTTTTCTTCCGTTTGGACTCCGTTCCAAAATCAGATCTGAAAAGAGTCAAAAACACGGAAAAAACAGGAACTGACACTTGGCACTGAATTAATCAGTTAGTCCCAAAAAGATATAAAAAGGTACATAAAACATACAAAGAAGGCAAGATAACAGCGTGAAATCATCAAAAATTATAGATACGTTTGAGACGTATCACCACTCTGGCACTTCTTCGGCCCAGTATTTTTGATAAATTGGGAAAAAATCTCCGTTGATTTTCAATGTGTTTGGAGTTGCTCAGAATAGGTATCTCAACTTTGCTCCACTTTCAGGCCAGAATTCCAGTTGCCGGTATTGTCCCTCTTCATGTAAACCTTGCAAAATAAGAGATAAAAGGCATAAGAATTGTACCGTGAAGTGAAATAACAGCCCAAGAAGCAATAAATATCAACATGAAAACATGATGCAAAATGGACGTATCAAGCATCCAACCAGCTAATGGTTGTGGTGGGCGGGTATTTATAGCCTCGGAGCATCCCGACAAGATTTGACATTAATGCCCTTAAATAATATGACCATTGGTGTGGATAAGATCGGTGATGTGGCGCGAATTGTGGTAACGGCCAGGACCCTCAACTGTGAGAGTCCTCATGTCTCTCATATTTCTCACCTGAGGCTTTTGGTAGGATTAGGCTTGGGTTGAGCAACATGAGGAAATTCATTCCGAAGTGTTACCTCGACCCCCTTTAACAGTATGGTGTTCCTATGACTCAAGAGTGAAGAAAATGAAACAGAAAGAATAAATCTTCACGCTTCAAAGTCTTCGGCTCGTTTTTCTTCAGGACACACCGAATTCATCATCTTCAATATCTTCATGAGAATATCAATTTCATCGCAATTTCTTCGCGATCAAAGTCTTCAGCAGAAGACCAATTTCTTCAGCCGGAGATATACATTTTTAGGGGTCGATATTCATCGAATATTTCAAACTCCTCAGCGACTTATAGATCATATGAACACTCATGAACACATTAGATACTTAACCTATAAGTCTTCAAACCACCAAAATCACTAAGGGGCACTAGATGCACTTACAATCTCCCCCTTTTTGGTGGTTGATGACAATTAGGTTAAGTCTTCAACGGGGATAAAATATGAAGTCTAAATACTCATTTTGAGGAATTTGAAATCAAGATGCAGAGAGACCCCCCCTGAAGATGTGCATATCTTGAGGATTTTGCTTTTCACAGCAATGCACATTGATGATTTATACCATGGAGATCTCCCCCTGAGTCTTGTAAATCATGCATACATATGACATATAATATGAAGAATTTGAGAATGCACGACGACAAACGGTATCTGACGAATTTCAGCATGCGTGCATTAATATTTTGAGGAATAAGCATGCGAAGAAAAACGTTCAAAAAGCGTCAGAGTACCATCGGGCTTAAGTTACAACTCATTACATAAAACACTTCAGAAGAACCAAGAGTTTGTAACTTAATAAAGTTCATAAGCCCCAAAATATATCCCCCGTGAAGACTAACTCTCGGATTTCTCCCCCTTTGTCATCAAGCCACGAAAAGGGACAAAAGTGAGTACTAACACCCCTGAAGACTTTCACTTCTTGGCAGTTGAGGAAGACGCGTGAGGATTCTTGGGTGCGGGCTTCCTCCATGGACCAGTGGCAGTATCTTCTTGGTCTTCATCAGGTTCTGCAGTGCGGAATGAAAAAAATGAACTGTCCTCAAGGTCTGGAACTGGAATTGGCTTGAATTTCTTCTTTGGTGTCCATGACCAGTCAAAGTCCTGAGTAAACTCCAATTCATCAAGTTCTGCTTAAGTCTTCAAATGAGCCAGTGTGGCCCAGGTGCGATTAAAAACCCCATGAAGATAGTGGTGATTAATCTTCACTGCATTCTGAGTTTCATTGAGGGTTTTCACAATGGCACCGAATTGGCGTTTGACCCATTTGTGATTGCGATCGGCCTTCTGATGAAGACTGAGGAGTAGCTCTCTGTTAGTCATCACCCTTGGGGCAACTGGGTTTGGCGGCTCTTGGGTTTCAGTATCATCCCATGAAGAATATGCACCTGGTTCCCGAAACTCACCATCAAGGGGCCGACTACCTTCATCGATCCCAGACTTGCCTTTTCCTTCAACTGGCTCGAAAGTCTTCTTGTTGACTCTGATCGGAGGCATATATCCAATGTGATTATTGAAATCAGCATGATAGTTGATGCCTGACCTGCGTCTGATGAATCTCATGATCCATGGAGCGTAAATCTTCAGGTCGAAGGGTGGCATAGCATTGTCAGCTAGAGTCCTCAGGAAGAAGTCATGAAGGTTTATGGGGATGCCATGGATGATGTTGAAGAGGACATTCTTCATGATGCCTACAACATCTTCTTCATCATCATGGACCTTGATTGGAGCAATGACACTACACAGAATCATGTAGACAGTTCTGGGTTCATACTTCAAGTCTTGAACCAGAAAAGTCGTTCTCGGTGGTTGATCCTTGGCCAAAGGCTTCATGAGGACTTCCATCAGCTTATTGGGCAATTCCCGTTCATCATACATCTTCACAGCATATTCTGAAGGAATTGAAACAGGAAGTACTTGCGACAGCTCATTTGCAGGGGTCTTGAAGTGTGTGTGATGCGTCATCCAATCCAGCACCCAAGTGTTGATATCTGTTAGATCTCCAGAGATGTTCAAAGTTGCATAGAATTGAAGAATGATGTCGCTGTTCCAATCACAAATATCAGTGCAAAGTGGCAGCAGTCCGGCTTCATGAAGGACGTTGAGGACTGGGGCGAAGCAAGGAATTTCTTCAAGCTCAACATGAGGAATATGCTTGTGCTGAAATATTTTATTTCTTCCACAGAGCACAGATGCATAATAGTTGAGTTGAGTCCTTGTCCAAAACTCCGTGTGCCTGATGCGAAGCTTGTCATAAAGATTGTCTCCGATGAAATACATGTGTTCTTCATAGAACGCCTCCTTCCGAAACTTTGGCCTCTTTGAGAAGGGTTGATGTTGCATATGCTGAAGATTTTGCTGCTTCTCTTGAGGAGATACGATCATGGCAGTCTCAGTGTTGAAAACCACAATAATAGTAGTTTCTGTATTGGGCGTGGGAGCATTTTCTTTAGCATGTTCCTCGGGTTGAGGAATTTCATCAGCATGTGCCTCAGGTTGAGGGTTTTGCTCAGGGTGAGGATTTTCTTCAGCCTGAACCTCAGGTTGAGGATCTTTCTTAGGATTAGGATTTTCCTCGGGTTGAGGATATTCTCCTTGGTTTTCCTCAGCTTGAGGAATTTGCTTGGATGAGGAGCCAAATTCTTCAGTTGTTGCAGCTGATCCATGAGCAGGTTCTTCGGGAGGAATGAATGTCTGAGGAATATCATCAATTTGAATTTCCTCATATGTGTGTTCCTCAGACTCAGCGGTTTCCATTTCCTCATCAGTCAGATGCTCCTTATCTTCGCTATCGAAGGGAATCATAGCGTACGATGGAGCAATCTTGAGAGGCACAACATCCAAAGGAGCATTTTCATCAAGAGTTTTGAAGCGCTTGGCCTCTGATGATTCTGGTGTTGAAGAAGCTTTCCTTTTCTTTGCTTCCTTTTCTGCAGCCCTGGTTTTCTTCACGTCTGATGCAGACAGAGTCATTTTCTTCACCTTTGAGGATTTTGGTGAAGGCATTTTCTCTTCAAGAGGCGGAGCCGTATCCGCCCTGTCAGTTTCCTCAGCTGAAGCATTTTCTTTAGCTGGAGCAAATTCATCAGCTGGCTTGGATGCATTAGCTGGAATTTACTTAGCTATTTCCTCAATAGTCGGTGCATCAGCACGACTTTCTTGAGGCATTTCCTCAGCAGGGGGTGCTTGTTTTTCCTCTTCTTCTGTGTGTTGAATAGAATAGCTAGGCTCAGACTACTTAGGTTGCTGAGGTTTTGCTGGAGGAGCAGCCTTCTTGTTGTAATCATCAACTGCATTGGTTGCAAACTTGATGAAATTGGTCTTGAGACTTTGACGATCAGATAGTTTGGTATACTTATGTGTCAAAGTCTTCACTTCTACATGGGCTGACACAAGAGCATCAGGCGTCAGGCTGAGGAGATTCTATCTGAGGAATTTCTCCTTCTCAGCTTTGCAGCGTTTGCTTGTTTGGCTTGCGTCTCCTTCCATTTGGCCTCGTTGATGAATGTGGCCACCATATGGCTGATACCCAGGGGAAGCTTCAAGTTATGAATGGATGTGTTAGGGTCATCATACCAGACATTGATGTAGTCCAATAGGAGTTTTGGGTCCATGGCAAGAGGAATGGCACTGCATGAAGCTTGAGCGACCCTTTCCTGCTTGTTTGTGATGATGGCTTGCAGTGTTTGATCATCATATTCATCACTTTCTTCTGATGCAGAAGGGACTTTGATGACTTTGCTTGGGCAGGGTCTGTTTCCTCTTCCAGCAGTCATCTTAGTCTTCAACGGTGTTGGTGAAGACTTTGTCTCTGAGCTCGTGGCAGATGGAACAGAGGAGCTAGAGACAGTAGGTTGTTGCTTCACAATCTGCTTGTTTTCAGGCTTTGAAGCTTGTGTGGTTGTTGACGGTTTTGGCCCAGACGCAGGTGCAGCCTTTTGAAACAATTTCTCTTGAGGCTTTGAAGCCTTTGATTTCTGTGGCACGGGCTTCACTTGAGGAATGGTCGTGCGAGAAGTTTTAGCAGCCGAGGAGGTGGATGTGGCAGCAGCAACAGCAGATTCTTCATTGAATTTCCTCACAGCAGCTTCTGCTTGCTTCTAAAGCTTTGACAGGTGTTTGTTCTTTTCCTCAGGATAATCATCAATCGTCTTGAGGCTTGAAGGATGGGCATTCAAATGATCCTCGAGAGGAGGCCTTTTGCGAGGTGGCTTAAGAGCGAATTTCTTCGCGTACTTTGGAGTGACGAAGCGGTATTCCTTCCACTCCTTAGCCCACCTGCGTTCTATCTTTTGGAGCCTGATTTTCCTTTTGGGCATTGATTCTTGCTCATCTGGTGTGCAATAGTCCAAGTATATATCCTCAGGGATATCAATGGCAGTGTTTTGTTCAAGTTTCTTGCCACCCTTTTGCTTCCTGTCATCTTCCATTTTCTTCAGCTAAGGTTTTTGCTGAGGAAATTGAGATCTTGAGGATTCTGATGACACTGGCAGGTTTTCTTCAAGAAACGCTGCAAATAATTTAAGTTGATGAGAACCTACAGATTCATTAGCTGACATTTTTGTACCTGTGAACAGAGTATAGTTGCGAGGAATTTGGAGAGGTCATATGCGTTCTTAGATTTGAAGAAAATAAAAAAAAAGTTGAGGAATTTGACCAGTGGGTTGAGGAATTTGTCTAAGCACTTTGATCTTGGGTTCCAGAGTTGTACAGATTCGCACAATTGAGGAATCACGTGAAGAATTTTAGTTGCTTAGTCAAATTCATCAAGTGTTTGAGGAATAAGCAGTGTTTGAGGAATAGAGACTGATAGACACTGAGGAAAAACAGATACCACGAATCTAAGGTAAAATAGTAGATTGAAAGGTACTGTAAAAATAGGATTTTATTTACCCTATATAGCAAGCACGTAGAACAGAAGAAGTAGCAGTATATGCTCTTTGGTGCGAGTCCACTGCACCCTAACTTGGCGGCACAAGACGGCTACGGCGGCGGTGGACGAAGAAGTTCCGGTTCCGGCGTGATTTCGGTGACGGAGAGGTCGAGGCAGTGAAGATGTTCCTCGCCGGCGACGAAACTTCTAGCGGTGGTGCTAGGTATTTGCTATAGCAGCGAGAAGGTTGAGAGAGAACGAAGAGTTTTGACCAGAGGGGGGTAAGGACGTATTTATAGCTCAGGTGAAAACTGTCCGGCCGATTCTTTCGGACCGAACTGCCCTTGCCATTTTGTCTCCGCATGACACGTGTAGCTACATTTTAAAGCGGTGGAGATCGTGCTTATCTGATCGTGGGAAGTGGGGTTCAGTTACTTTGTAACAATATAAAATCATTTTTGAGGATTTGAGGATTTTGTTGCAAAATCATCAGCTAACAAGGACACGATGAGGCTTTTGAACAAAGTTTCAAGTAGAACGCATATGAAGAATTGAATAGACTGGGTGAGTATATGATGGAGGGGAGTAGGGTCCGATCACATTCACTTAGATTAAATATCAAGTTGAAGAATTAGCTATAAGTGAATGCTGTTGAGGACTTTGAAATCAAAGTCTATATATATATATATAGGCAAATGAAAATCATCAAGTGTTTTGAAGATTTTGACTAACTTGAGGATTTTGTGACAAAGCGGCATGTTGATGAATTTCAGCTTTGAAGAAAAACAAGTTTGAAGAAAATCAACTTTGAAGAACAACTACTTTAATGAAAATCAACTTTGAGGAAAAACAACTTTGAAGAAATTCAAATTGAGGAATTTCAAAGTTGGGTGGTGGCATGACCCACCGTATAAGAATGATGATTTCACGCGCCGCGTACAATTGTCGTAGGGCCGTGAGAACCAAATTCTTCATTGATTTCCTCACACTAAGAGTGATATTCTTCATTGGTTGAAGAAAATCGATTCTTCGTGTGTTGCACATCTGTGTCATCAATTTTTCATAAGTGTTTGGATGTATGCATGTTTTTACAAAACATTTGAATATTCTAAGATATTTAGCTCACACCGCAACTTGCAAAACCTTTTCTCATCCAAGGGCTTAGTGAAAATATCTGCTAGTTGATCGTCACTATTCACATGGTCGATGAGGATATTGCCCTTGAGGACATGGTCCCGAAGAAAATGATGACGAATCTGGATGTGCTTAGTCTTCGAGTCTTGTACTGGGTTGTATGCAATCTTGATTGCACTCTCATTGTCGCAATAGAGAGGCACATTCTTCATGTTGATGTCGTATTCCTTGAGGGTTTGCTTCATCCATAGCAATTGAGCACAACATGAACTAGCAGCAATGTACTCAGCTTCGGCAGTGGAGAGAGAAACGCAGTTCTGCTTCTTTGAGGACCAGCAGACTAATGATCTTCCGAGGAAATGACAAGTGCCAGAAGTTGACTTGTGATCCACACAGTCACTAGCATAGTCAGAATCAGAATATCCCACAAGATGAAGATTTGAGCCCTTGGGGTACCAAAGTCCTATTGTTGGTGTGTGAGCTAAGTATCGAAGAATATGCTTGCTACCTCTTGAGCTTGCGTTGGTTTTTCCCTTGAAGAGGAAAGGGTGATGCAGCACAGTAGCAGTATGTATTTCCCTCGGTTTGAGAACCAAGGTATAAATCCAGTAGGAGAATCAGGCCAAATCTCTAGAGTACCTGCGCAAACACAAACGAGCTTGCACCCAACGCTATAAAGGGGTTGTCAATCCCTTCAATATTGATTGCAAAGTGAGATCTAAAGGCGGAAGTGCAATGAAGTAAAAGTGTAAGGCTGAAAATATGATGTGAAGTAGACCCGGGGGCCATAGTGTTCACTAGACGATTCTCTCAAAATAGCAAATATTACGATGGGTGAACAAATTACTGTCGAGCAATTGATAGAACCGCGCAAAGTCATGATGATATGTAAGGCAATGATCATACATATAGGCATCACGTCCGAGACAAGTAGACCGATACTTTCTACATCTACTACTATTACTCCACACATCGACCGCTATCCAGCATGCATCTAGTGTATTGAGTTCATGACGAACATAGTAACGCCTTAAGCAAGATAACATGATGTAGAAGGATAAACTCAAACCAATGATGTAAACCCCATCTTTTTACCCTTGATGGCAACAACACGATACGTGCCTCGCTACCCCTTCTGTCACTGGGTGAGGTCACTGCACGGTATGAACCCAAAACCAAGCACTTCTCACATTGCAAGAATCATAGATCAAGTTGGCCAAACAAAACCCACAACTCGAAGAGAATTACAAGGATATGAAATCATGCATATAAGAGATCAGAAGAAACTCAAATGAGATTCATAGATAATCTGATCATAAATCCACGATTCATCGGATCTCGACAAACACACCGCAAAAAAAGATTACATTGGATAGATATCCATGAAGATCATGGAGAACTTTGTATTGAAGATCCAAGAGAGAGAAGAAGCCATCTAGCTACTAGCTATGGACCCGAAGGTCTATGGTGAACTAATCACGCATCATCGGAGAGGCAATGGTGTTGATGAAGAAGCCCTCCGTATCCGAATCCCCCCTCCGGCAGGGCACCAGAACGTGCCCCTGATGGGATCTTGCGGAGACAGAAGCTTGCGGCGGCGGAAAAGTATTTCCGTAGATCTCTCTCCTGGTTTTGGATTTTTCGGGGATTTATAGGCGGAAGAAGTAGGGCAGACGAGCCATAGGGGGGCCACAAGCCTGCTAGGCGCGGGCCCCCCTGGCCGCGCCTAGGGGGCTTGTGGCCTCCCCTGCTGGCCTCTGCCTTGGTTCTCACGCCCCCTGTATATCTTCTGTTCCGGAAAATTATTTTCGGAAGTTTTATTCCGTTTGGACTTTGTTTAATATTCTCCTCTGAAAAGGGTCAGAAACACGGAAAAAACAGGAACTGGCACTTAGCACTGAGTTAATAAGTTAGTTCCAAAAAAGATATAAAAGGCATACAAAACATCCAAAGTTTGACAAGATAATAGCATGGAACCATCAAAAATTATAGATACGTTGGAGACGTATCAAGCATCCCCAAGCTTAACTCCTGCTCGTCCTCGAGTAGGGAAGTGATAAAGACTGAATTTTTGATGTGGAATGCTACCTAGCATAGTTGTCCTTTGTAACTTCTTTCATGTGACATGAATGTTTAGATCCGTAAGATTCAAAACAATAGTTTTCTATTGACATGAAAACAATAATACTTCAAGCAAACTAGCAAGGTAATCATGACCTTTCGAAACAACAAGGCCAAAGAAAGTTATCCCTACAAAATCATATAGTTTGGCTATGCTCCATCATCCCCACACAACTAATTTAAATCATGCACAACCCCGGTATTGGCCAAGTAATTATTTTCGCACTCTTACCTTCTCAAACCTTTTTCAACTCTCACGCAATACATGAGTGTGAGCCATGGATATAGCACTATAGGTGGAATAGAGTGTGGTGGAGGTTGTGAGACAAAAAGGAGGAGATGGTCACATCGACTCGGCGTATCAAAGGGCTATGGAGATGCCCATTAATAGATATCAATGTGAATGAGTAGGGATTGCCATACAATGGATGCACTAGAGCTATAAGTATGTGAAAGCTCAAAAGGAGAACTAGTGGGTGTGCATCCAACTTGCTTGCTCACGAAGACCTAGGGCAATTTTGAGGAAGCCCATCATTGGAATATACAAGCCAAGTTATATAATGAAGATTCCCACTAGCATATGGTGGTGACAAAACGAGAGGTTGTCAATCATGAAGAACATGGTGCTATTATGAAGCACAAGTGTGGAAAAGATTGTAGCATTGTCCCTTCTCTCTTTTTCCATCTTTTTTTTGTTTGGGCTCTTTGGCCTCTTTCCATATCTCTTTTTTTTTGTGGGCAACTTTGGCCTCTTCTTTTTTTATTTCCTCACATGGGACAATGCTCTAATAATGATGATCATCACACTTTTATTTACTCATAGCTCAAATCTTAGAACGACGATGACTCTATAGGAAATGCCTCCGGCAGTGTATCGGGATGTGCAACGATCTAGCTTGGTGTATGACGTTGAAACATCTCGCTAGCTATCTTATGATCATGCAATGGCAATACGAGAGTGACGGCACAAGTCATGAGACGGAACGATGGGAGTTGCATGGCAATATATCTCGGAATGGCTATGAAAATGCCATAGTAGGTAGGTATGGTGGCTGTTTTGAGGAAGGCATATGGTGGGTTTGTGCACCGGCGAAAATTGCGCGACACTAGAGAGGCTAGCAATGGTGGAAGGTGAAAGTGCATCTATACCATGGACTCACATTAGTCATGAAGAACTCACATACTTATTGCGAAAGTTTTTATTAGTAATCGAAAGAAAGTGCTAAACGCATACCCCTAGGGAAAGGGTTGGTAGGTGTTAACCATCGCGCGATCCCGACCGCAACACAAAGGATGACAATCAATAGATCAATTATGCTCCGACTTCCTAACATAGTGGTTCACCATACGTGCATGTTACGAGAATCACTAACTTCCACACAAGTATTTCTAGATTCACAACACCCTACTAACATAACTCTTAATATTACCAAATCCACGTCTCAAAACTAATTGAGAGGAATCAAACTTTTCTTTCTAATCAATGCACATGAAGATGGAAGTTTTATTGTATCCTCTTTGGGTGTGTATCACCTTTGGGACTACTTTCATAGCACAAGCCAACTACCAAGTGACGCACCGCCGTGCCCTAAAAGATCTAAGTGAAACACATAGAGAAAGTTATCTAGCTCAAAGGATATAAGTGAAGCACATGTGAGCTAAATTGCCTAACTCAAAAGATATAAGCGAAGCTCAATGAGTATTCTAGCAAATTCACGATGAGTGCATGTCTCTCTCAAAAGGTGTGCAGAAAGGATGATTGTGACACAACAAAAATAAAAGACTCCTACGATACAAGACGCTCCAAGCAAAACACATATCATGTGGTGAATAAAAATATAGCTCCAAGTAATGTTGCCGATGGATTGAAGACGAAAGAGGGGATGTCTTCTTGGGGCATCCCCAAGCTTAGGCTTTTTGGTGTCCTTGAGTTTGGCTTGAGATTCCTTGGGCATCCCCAAGCTTGAGCTCTTTCCACTCTTTATCCCTTTTTCCATGAGAACATCACACAAAACTTGAAAACTTCACAACACAAAACTTAAACAGAAACTTGTGATATCATTAGCACAAGAAAACAAACTATCACCTCTTGAGGTACTGTAGCAAACTTGATTTCTATTTATATTGGTGTTAGATTACTGTATTCTCAGTTTTCCATGGCTAGTACCCCCCGCCCCCGATACTATCCATAGTTTCATCAAAATAAGCAATCAACACAACAAAAATAGAATTTGTCAAAAACAGACCAGTCTGTAGCAATCTGTATACTTAGTATACTTCTGTTATCTCAAAAATTCTGAAACATTACGACACTTTGGGCAATTGGTATATCAACCAGCAGCAAAAAGAATCAACTCAAAATCTCTTTTTGGATAAAAATTAAAAATAATTTCGTGAGCGAAAAGTTTCTGTCTTTTTCCAGCAGGATCAAACAACCATCACCAAACTAGTCATAAAGGTTTCACTTGCCTCCAACACAACAAGAAAAACAAAAGACACAATCATAACAGAATTATGATTGTGTGGACGCAACAAAACAGAAAGCAAAAGCAAAGATAAATTCATTGGGTTGCCTCCCAGCAAGCGCTATTGTTTAACGCCCTTAGCTAGGCATCAATGATGCTCACATAAAAGACAAGAATTGAAGCACAACGAGAGCATCATAAAGCATGTGAAAATCACATCTAAGTCTAACATACTTCCTATGCATAGACATTTTATAGGGAAACAAATTGGCAAGACAACCAATAGTTACCAAATGCAAGGAAGAAGAAAGAGACAATAGCAATCTTAACATAACAAGAGGTAATTTGGTAACATCAAAGTTTGTACCACAATATTTTCCTCTCTCATAGCAATTACATGTGGGATCATATTCAAATTCAACAATATAGCTATCACATAGGATATTCTTTTCATGATCCACATGCATGCAAAGTTGACGATCTTAAAAAATAGTGGGATTGTCATCAACTAAAGTCATGACTTCTCCAAACCCACTTTCAATATTATTGCAAATATCATATTCATCATGAGGCTTAAACAAATTTTCAAGATCATAAGAAAAATCATTACACTAATCATGATCATTGCAACAAGTAGTGGACAAAGCAAAACTAGCATCCCCAAGCTTAGGGTTTTGCATATTTTTAGCATGATTGACACTAATAGGATTTATAGTGAAACCATTTTAATCATGATTTTCATTCAAGGAGCCCTCGTGAATCACTTCATAAATTTCTTCATCACAATTTTCAGATTCACGCATCTCAAGCAAAACTCCATAGAGAAAGTCAAGTGCACTCAACTCACTAGCAATTGGTTCAACATAATTGGATCTCTGAAAGAGATTAGCAAGTGGATGGGGATCCATATCAATGGATATTCAGCAAGCGAAGATGCAAGCATATTGAAGGCCCATAGCGCACAAGCAAAGGAAAGGCAAACTAAAAAGGCAAATATTTTTGTAAATTTTTGTTTTTCAGAAGTGGGGGAGAGGAAAACGAGAGGCAAAAAAGTAAATGCAAGAGATGAGTTTGCGACAGTTACTTGGATAAGCTTCACTTAGAATAATCCCCGGTGCCAGAAATTGACACGTTGATGGGAGACTATTCTTGACTTGATCCTCCCCGGCAACGAAGCCAGAAAAACTTCTTACTACCTCTTGAGCTTGCGTTGGTTTTTCCCTTGAAGAGGAAAGGGTGATGCAACACAGTAGCAGTAAGTATTTCCCTCAGTTTGAGAACCAAGGTATCAATCCAGTAGGAGAATCAAGCCAAGTGTCCAGAGTACTTGCGCAAACACAAACGATCTTGCACCCAACGCTGTAAAGGGGTTGTCAATCCCTTCAATATTGATTGCAAAGTGAGATCTGAAGGAGAAAAGTGCAACGAAGTAAAAGTGTAAGGCTGAAAATATGATGTGAAGTAGACCCGGGGGGCCATAGTGTTCACTAGAGTCTTCTCTCAAAATAGCAAATATTACGGTGGGTGAACAAATTACTGTCGAGCAATTGATAGAACCGCGCAAAGTCATGACGATATCTAAGGCAATGATCATACATATAGGCATCACGTCCGAGACAAGTAGACCGATACTTTCTGCATCTACTACTATTACTCCACACATCGACCGCTATCCAGCATGCATCTAGTGTATTGAGTTCATGACGAACAGAGTGACGCCTTAAGCAAGATGACATGATGTAGAGGGATAAACTCAAACCAATGATGTAAACCCCATCTTTTTACCCTTGATGGCAACAACAGGATACGTGCCTCGCTACCCCTTCTATCACTGGGTGAGGTCACAGCACGGTATGAACCCAAAACCAAGCACTTCTCCCATTGCAAGAATCATAGATCAAGTTGGCTAAACAAAACCAACAACTCGAAGAGAATTACAAGGATATGAAATCATGCATATAAGAGATCAGAAGAAACTCAAATAAGATTCATAGATAATATGGTCATAAATCCACAATTCATCGGATCTCGACAAACACACCGCAAAAGAAGATTACATTGGATAGATCTCCATGAATATCATGGAGAACTTTGTATTGAAGATCCAAGAGAGAGAATAAGCCATGTAGCAACTAGCTATGGACCTGAAGGTCTATGGTGAACTACTCAGGCATCATCGGAGAGGCAATGGCGTTGATGAAGAAGCCCTCTGTATCCGAATCCCCCTCCGGCAGGGCACCAGAACGTGCCCCAGATGGGATCTTGCGGAGACAGAAGCTTGCGGCGGTGGAAAAGTATTTTCGTGGATCTCTCTTGTGGTTTTGGATTTTTCGGGGATTTATAGGGGGGAGAAGTAGGGCACACGAGCCAAAAGGGGCCCACAAGCCTGCTAGGCGCGGGCCCCCCTGGCTGCGCCTAGGGGGCTTGTGGCCTCCCCTGGTGGCCTCTGCCTTGGTTCTCACGCCCCTTGCGTATCTTCTGTTTGGGAAAAAATCTTTTCGGAAGTTTTATTCCGTTTGGACTCCGTTTAATATTCTCCTTTGAAAAGGGTCAAAAACATGGAAAAAAACAGGAACTAGCACTTGGCACTGAGTTAATAAGTTTGTCCCAAAAAAGATATAAAAGACATACAAAACATCCAAACTTTGACAAGATAATAGCATGGAACCATCAAAAATTATAGATACGTTGGAGACGTATCAATGCTTCACAGCCTTATGGGTGATTCCTTCGGTTTTGCTTGAAAACGTGCACACATGCAAACACTGAGCATTATATCTGGCCTAGATGCACACAAATACAGTAAAGAGCCAATCATGGAGCGATATACCCGCTGATTGAATTCTTTACCATTTTCGTTAGTGCAGAGGTGGTCGTTGGTAGGCATGGGAGTCTTGGCACCTTTGCATTCATGCATGTCGAATTTCCTCAGAACATCCTTGAGGTATTTCTCCTGTGATATGAAGATCCCATTGCGTTGTTGACGAATTTGAAGACCTAAGAAGAATTTCAGCTCCCCCATCATTGACATCTGTTATTCTTCACTCATCATGTAAGCAAATTCATCACCGTAATGTTTGTCGGTACAGCCAAATATGATGTCCTCGACATATATCTGGCACACAAATAGTTCATTATCATAGGATTTTGTGAAAAGAGTTGGACCGAGTGAACCAGGTTTGAAGCCTTTCTTAATGAGGAATTCCTTCAATATATCGTACCACACCCGAGGGGCTTGCTTGAGACCATAGAGCGCCTTTTTAAGCCTGAAGACTTTGTCTGGATTCTTTGGATCCTCAAAACCTGGGGGCTGAGCAACATATACTTCTTCCTCAAGCTTACCATTGAGGAATGCACTTTTCACATCCATTTGATATAATATAATGTTATGATGATTAGCATAAGCAAGTAGTATTTGAATAGCTTCAAGTCTAGCAACAGGTGCAAAAGTTTCATCGAAATCAGTTCCTTCAACCTGTGTGTAGCCTTGGGCTACAAGTCGTGCCTTGTTCCTCACCACTTGACCATCCTCATCTTGCTTGTTTTGGAAAATCCACTTGGTGCCGATGATATTATGCATGCGAGGATCTGGTCGTTTGACGAGCTCCCATACATCATTCAGCTTGAATTGAAGAAGTTCATCTTGCATGGCTTGAATCCATTCCGGTTCCATGAAAGCCTCCGCAACTTTTGAAGGTTCTGTGATAGACACAAAGGAAGAATGCCCACAAAAGTTAACTAAGTGTGAAGCTTTTGAGCGAGTGAGAGGACCTGGCGCATTGATGTCATCGAGGATTTTGTCAAGTTCTACTTCATTTGCAATCCTCGGATGAGCTGGTTGAGGATTTCATCTGGGCTGAGGAATTGGTTCTGGAGCAATTTCCTCAGGAGCATCTTCTTGATTTTCATCAGTGCTAGGAATTATTTCTTCAGCAATTTCCTCAGTAGGAACAATGTCTTCAGTAGCTTTGAGCTTTATTGCTTCCTCAGGAGACAACTTATCTGGATCAGGAGGCAATTGCTCTCTTTGCGAGCCATTAGTTTCATCGAACCGCACATCTACAGTTTCAACAACCTTGTTGTGATAGGTGTTGAAGACTCTGTAGGTGTGTGAGTCCTTTCCGTAACCAAGCATAAAACCCTCATGTGCCTTAGGTGCAAACTTTGAGCTACGGTGAGGATCTCTAATCCAGCATTTTGCACCGAATACTTTGAAATAACTTACATTGGGTTTCTTGTCAGTAAGGAGTTCATATGAGGTTTTCTTGAGGAATTTGTGAAGATATACCCTGTTGATGATATGTCAAGCAGTGTTGATTGCTTCAGGCCAGAAACGACGAGGATTGTGATATTCTTCAAGCATGGTTCTTGCCATTTCAACCATATTCATGTTCTTTCTTTCGACGACACCATTTTGTTGAGGAGTATAAGGAGCAGACAATTCGTGAGTAATACCAAGTTCATCAAGATAATTATCAAGACCAGTGTTTTTGAATTCTGTTCCATTATCACTCCTGATGTGTTTGGTCTTGACGCCGAAGTTCGTCGAGGCCCTTGAGGAAAATTGTTTGAAGACTTCCTCCACTTCAGTTTTATACAAAATGATATGCACCCAAGTGTATCTGGAATAATCATCAACTATGACAAAGCCATATAAAGATGCACCATTTGTTAGAGTGGCATAATGAGTAGGTCCAAATAGATCCATGTGAAGCAATTCAAATGGACGAGTAGTAGCCATGATAGTCTTCGAGGGGTGTTTGGATCTGGTAATTTTTCTAGACTCACAAGCACCGTAGAGGTGGTCCTTGAGGAATTTGACTGATTCGATGCCGATGACATGCTTCTTCTTCGCCAGCGTGTGCAAATTCCTCATGCCTTCATGACCAAGTCTTCGATGCCATAGCCACCCTTCTAAGGTTTTTGCTAATAAGCATGTGGTTGGTTGAGGACCTGTAGAGAAATCAACAATGTACAAATCCCCTCTTCTAACACCTTCGAAGACTTTGGATCTGTCAGATTCCATGATGACAACACATCTATATTTTCCAAAGCTAACAACCATATCAAGATCACAAAGCATTGAGACTGACATGAGGTTAAACCCAAGGGATTCAACAAGCATCGCTTTGTCCATGTGCCTATCCTTGGAAATAGCCACTTTGCCAAGTCCCAATACCTTGCTTTTACCTTTGTCAGCATAAGTTATTTGCTTCAGGGTGATGGAGTCAGTGGCATATTCATCAGCAAGCTTTTGTCACCAGTCATGTAGTGTGCGCAGCCACTATCAAGAACCCACTCAGTGCTCTTGGGTTTGTCATCCTGCAGATGAATTAGTACAACTTACCATCTCATATGCTTCAGACTTGAAGAATATGATATCAATTTCATCAGATAGGAATTTCATCATAAACATTAATTTTGAGGACGTGTGAAATATTTTCATTTCATCAATATTAGCTTGCATCCTATCAAGCATTTTCCTCAGGTCTCCAGCAAATTCTTCAGATGATGATTTTCATCTCGAGACCTGACCTGCAGAAGTGATTAGTTCAATTTCTTCACCACCCACATCTGAAGGGGTGGTAAAGAGTTCATCATCCTGCGAGCACCATATGAGAAAGGGGGCAGTGAAGCTAATGCACTTCTCTTTACAGTAGGAGGGTTAAAGTACTCAAATGAATATGGAGAGAATTTCTTTGAGGATTTATGAACATAATGATTTGAAGAATAATGCTCATATTCATATTCCTTGTAATTTCATGCATGTTAGAAGCATTAGCACGGGTACGAACATAGTTTTTACGAGTTGAGGATTTTGATCCTCTTGAAGACTTTGGTCCACGTGAGGACATTCACCTGAAGATTTTCAAGGCAACTTTTGGGGACCTAGATTTTTCCTCACGGGTTGTCCATTCCCGCAGTTAGTTCCAACATATCGAGCAAATACTTCACCAGATTGATTTTTGAAAAGTTTATAGTTGGAGTCAAATGACTCATCTAAGGAATAGGATAATTCACATGCAAGGCCTGTTAGATTGGATGGATTAACAGGAGGCCCTTTAGCAGCAACCCATGAGGTTTTGGGATACTGCTCAGGTTTCCAGTATGGTCCATTAGCATTCAATTTCCTCTCAAAGGCAATTCCTTCTTTCCTTGGGTTCCTGTTCAAAATCTGCTTTTTGAGCACATCGCAAAGGGTTTGGTGCCCTTTGAGACTTTTGTACATGCCTGTCACATACAATTCCTTCAGCCCTTCATTTTCGTCAGTGACATTTGTGGTTTCCTCAAGTGAGGAATTTGATACCACAGGAGTAGTTGAAGAATTTGTAGCAATAGAAGCATTTGATGATTCTGGTGAAGTATTAGCAGTTTCACGTTCGATGCATTTAAGACATGGAGGAATGAATTCAGCCTAAGCGACACTGATCTGTTGAGCGAGTAATGAATCATTTTCCATACGAAGATCATCATGAGAAATCCTCAGCTTTTCAAGATCAAATTTCCTTTGAATAAATTCATAGCAAAGTTTCTCATGATCAGCGATGAGTGTGACAAGACGATCTTGAAGATTATCAAATCTGGACTGAAGACTTTTCATATCTTCGGTGAGGATTTGGGTAAGATTCATTTCATCATTCAACATGTCATCGCTTGTGTCTAGCAGTTTCTGAAGCTTTTCTAGGGCAGTTTGTTGTTTAGTAGCAATGATAGCAAGTTTACTGTAACTGGGTTTTTTATAATCATCAGGTTCACAGTCACCTGAATCAGAGGAAGAAGCATCATTCGGTACCTTTGAACCTTTTTCCATGAAGCAATAGGTTGGAGTGAAGTCATCAGCATAGTCATCAGTGTGTATGTCGTTGTCATTTTCTTCAAGGTTGAAGATTGACTTGCTGACGAATGTGGTTGCTAGTGCAAGACTAGCCTGTCCAGATTATGATCTTCTTTAGAGCCCTCCTCTTCATCACATTCCTCAAATTCTGCCTCATAATCCATTTCCTTGCTAATAAGTGCCTGAGCCTTTCTGAAACTAGTCTTCTTATGCGATGAGGACTTTGAGGATGAGGATTTTGAAGATTTCTTCTTTTTTCTTCGAGTCATCAGAACTTTCATCCTTGTATTTTTTCTTCTTTGATTCCTTCACCCAACGAGGACAATCAACAATGTAGTGACCTGATTTCTTGCATTTGTGGCAGGTTCTTTTCTTATAGTCCTCAGATGAGGATTCTGATTTCCTCATATCTCTCCTTGAAGATTTACCAAATTGACCACGTCTTGTAAACTTCTGGAATTTCCTCACGAGCATTGCAAGCTCCTGTCCAAATTCTTCAGGATCACCAATGTTGCCATCCGAGTCTTCTTCTTCGGATGAGGAAATTGCTTTGGCCTTCAGTGCATGAGGAATAGAATAGCTTGGTCCATATAGATCTCTCTTTTCTTCTTGTTGGAATTCATGAATATTGAGTCTTTCGAGTATATCAGCAGGATCAAGCATCTTGTAGTCTGGTCTTTCTTGAATCATCAGAACCAAACTATCAAATGAAGAATCCAAAGATCTTAACAGTTTCTTCACAACTTCATGGTCAGTAATGTCTCGAGCTCCCAGTGCTTGCAGTTCATTTGATATGTCAGTGAGGCGATCAAAGGTATCTTGGCAGCTTTAATTGTCAAGCCTTTTGAAGCGATTGAATAGATTGCGAAGAACATCAACACGAGAATCACGCTGGGTTGATACTCCTTCATTTACTTTGGACAGCCTTTCCCAGATTAGTTTTGCTGAGCCCAAAGCACTCACTCTGCAATACTAACCTTTGCTCAGATGACCACAAATGATATTCTTCGCTTGAGAATCAAGTTGCTTGAATTTTTTCATATCAGCAACAGAGACAGTAGCAGTGATGATAGGGACATCATGTTCCACAATATACCAGAGATCATTGTCAATAGCTTGTAGATGCATCTGCATCTTGGTCTTCCAGAAGGGAAAGTCCTTTCCTTCACAAATAGGACATCCTGCAGTAACCTTGATCATGCCTGCACTCAACATAACTAAAACTCCAGGTGGTTAAACCAAAATCACATAGAACAATGGAGTACCTTGCTCTGATACCAATTGAAAGTGCGTTATATCGACTAGAAGGGGGTGAATAGGAGATTTTAGAATTTCATCACTGAGGAAATTCCTTTTGAGGAAATTCCTCACTGATGACTAACTTGCAACGGAAACAACAAAGGATCACGGGTGCAAAGTATCGCTACAGCAGTTTTCAAGATGAGGAATGAAAAACAGTTTGCACAGCACGCATGCACAAACAAAGCGGATGAGGATTAACTCGCGTGAAGAATTTGAGGTTGAGAAATTTCAGAGAAAGTCTTCAGCAAATTATTCAAACAGTGACAATGAAAATCTTCAACATACAATATTGAGGAATTGAAAGAGTTGATGAAATAGAACCCGTATCACAGTGAAGACATTGGTTGATGACCCAGTTCCAACTGTTGTGACAGTTGTACGTCTGGTTTGGAGCGGCTTGGTATTGAAACCAAAGGACACATAGTCCCTACCGTATTCTCCTTGAGCTAAGGACACACAGTCCTCGCCCAACACTCGTGGTAAGTCTTCAGGGCAGACTTCCAAACCCTCACAAACTTGGTCACCCGATCATCCACAAATGACTGTTGGATTGCTCTAGACCATGACGTCTAACCGTCTGGAGTATGCACAGTCCTCAAAGGTAAAAGGCTTCAGTCCCACACAGGAACAAATTCTTCAGTGATGCTCAATGACTTGGTTTTTGGTTTGTGGTTGGTGTTTGGGGTATTTCCTCACTGATGATTTACTCTTGAAGATTCTGAGGAATTTGGGTTGCTCTTATGACAAGTTTCAGTTTCTAACGGAGCAGCCAACCAGCTAATGGTTGTGAGGGGCGGCTATTTATAGCCTGGGAGCATCCCAACATGATTTGACATTAATGTCCTTAAATAATATGACCGTTGGTGTGGATAAGATCGGTGATGTGGCGCGAATTGCGGCAACGGTCGGGACCCTCAATTGTGAGAGTCTTCATGTCTCTCATATTCCTCACATGAAGCTTTTGGTAGGATTAGGCTTGGGTTGAGCATCATGAGGAAATTCATTTCGAAGTGTTACTTCGACCCCCTTTAACAGTACGGTGTTCCTATGACTCAAGAGTGAAGAAAATGAAACAGAAAGAATAAATATTCACGCTTCAAGGTCTTCGGATCGTTTTTCTTCAGGACACACCGAATTCCTCATCTTCAATATCTTCATGAGGAATATCAATTTCATCGCAATTTCTTTGCGATCAAAGTCTTCAGTAGAAGACCAATTTCTTCAGCCGAAGATATACATTTTAGGGGTCGATATTCATCGAATATTTCAAACTCCTCAGCGACTTATAGATCTTGTGTACACTCATGAACACATTTGATACTTAACCTATAAGTCTTCAAAACACCAAAATCACCAAGGGACACTAGATGCACTTACAATATTTATGCCTAGGTGATTTTCGTGATTGATGACAGTACCTCAACGGACTAATCGTGTGCATTGAGCATTTCAGATAATACATGATAAAGGCACAAGACGTTTCGCTCCCCTCCGTGGATCAGAAGCACGGTGGCTTCTACGGTTCTCCTTAGTGTTTTTGAGTCGTAGGAACATCATACTATTAAGAGGGGATCCGTATCGGAAAGGTTGGGTGGAATCAAACTCTCACGCACACATTTTATCTCCACCACTTTTTCCCTTGCTGCTATGGAGCTTCCCCCTTTGTTCTTCATCTCTCGCTTGGCAAAAAGGCTCTAGCGGTAGTACCGCTAGAGGTGAGTGGTAGTACTGCTAGAGGGGGAGCGGTAGTACCGCTAGCAAGCGGTAGTACCGCCCCCTGGCTAGCGGTAGTACCGCTCCAGGTCTGTAGTACCACTCTCGTAGCGGTTGTGCTACGATGGACTTTTTGCGAACACTTTCTCAGCGATGGTAGGCCCGGTAGTAGCTCGTGCACTACCTTGGGTTAAGTGGTAGTACGGCTCTAGTCCTAGTGGTAGTACCGCTGGGGCTCGCGGTAGTACCGCTGGAGGCAGCGGTAGTACCACTGGAGGCAGCGGTAGTACCACTGCCCCTGAGCGGTAGTACCGCTCTGCTCGTGCAGTAAGTGGGGGTAACGGTTGGTTTTGTTCCCCCACTATATAAAGGGTTCTTCCACTACGTGAACCCTACCTTTGACCCTCCAAGACTCCATTGTTGCTCCCTAAGCTCATATGTGCCCGATGTCTCTCCCTAGCCGATCAAACTTGTTGATTTTATAGGGATTGGTTGAGAAGGCCTAGATCTACACTTTCACCAAGAGAAAATTGAATCACCCACTAATCCCTTGCGGATCTTGTTACTCTTGGGTGTTTGAGCACCCTAGACGGCTGAGGTCTCCTCGAAGCCACATTCCATTATGGTGAAGCTCCGTGGTCTTGTTGGGAGCCTCCAAGCTTTGTGTGGAGATAGCACCAACCTTGTTTGTAAAGGTTCAGTCGCCGCCTTCAAGGGCACCTATAGTGGAATCACGGCACCTTGAGTTGTGTGAGGGCGTGAGGAGAATACAGTGGCCCTAGTGGCTTACTGGGGAGCATTATGCCTCCACACCGCTCTAACAGAGACGTACTTCCTGTCAAAGGGAAGGAACTTCGGTAACACATCCTCGTCTTCATCGGTTCCACTTGTGGTTATCTTGAACCTTTACATTGTGTATGTTATTGTTGTAGAGTATTTCTTACTTGCCTTAGCGATTATAGTTGGTAGCATCATATAGGTTGCTCACCTAGTTGTCATTTTAGAGAACCTTTATGTTGCTAACCCTAACTTGTTAAGAATAGCTATAAATTTGTAGTTTCCTATTCACACACACCCCCTCTAGTCAACCATATCGATCCTTTCAATTGGTATCAGAGCCACGTCTCTTTATTAAGGGTTTCACCACCCGAAGAGTATGGATGATGATGAGGGAGGAGCCCATGGATAACCCGAGGCCATGGCTTGACTTTGGTCACAAGGGACGACTTGAATGCGGCTATGGCCAACCTCAGGACGTCCTTGACGAACGAAGTCAAGACCATGCTTAAAGAGTTAATTGAGGGAATTAAAAGTTCTCCCGAACCGACGTTGGTGGCTAAACCCGCCAACACGGATTCAGAGGCCAATTCCTCCAAGGAAGTGGCTAAAGGTATGCAACCTTCTTCCCCTCTCGACAATAATTGGATTGGAACCTATGCCTCAGTTCCGCCTCCCATGGTGTATGGAGGACTGGTTCCTACACCGCGTATTAATCATGTTGGTCCTCCTCCTAAGCTTGTTAAGGGTGATTTTGCTAACTAGGTGTTTTCCATTAAGTCCCACTTGAATCACAGCTCAACAAATTTATGGAGAATCATTGAGCAAGGCTACTATCCGCATGACCCAAGCAACCTCACTCCAAGAGAAGAAGCGGACACTCAATATAATCACTCCGCATTATTTATTCTCCGGTCCGTAGTGCCTTCTGAAGATCTTCCTCACTTGCGCACCTTCACTCTGGCTAAGAACTGTTGGGAGCACATTATGGTGTTGTACAGGGGAAGCTCAAGAATTCAACGGTCCAACTATGAAGTGGTTCTTAATGAGGCCGATGAGTTTGTGATGAAGGAATATGAGGACCCTCGTGATCTCTATCGAAGGGTGACTGCTATTGTTGTTGCCTTCAAGGATCATGGGAGCAAGGATGTGCATGACACATGGATCAAGCACAAGTTTCTCAAGGCCATCATGCCATTCAACAAAGCCATGTCATCCGTCATTCGCCAATGGCCATATTTCCACCCCTTGTCCTCCTGTGAGGTGTTGGATGAATTCATTGCAATGTCAATCATGAACAAGACCGCTGATAATGCTCTTGCTCGCGTTCAGTCAAAGACAGCTTCACCCAACCTTGCCATAAAAGCAAAGGTTGCTTTTGAAGAAGAAGAAGAGGAGGAGGAAGAGGAAGGCTACCCTGAAGACATCAAGTATGCTTATCACGAGCACATGGCTCTTGCGTCAAGGCAATTCTGGGGCAACAAGAGAAACTCAAGGCCCAGTTTCTCCAAGAATAACTCAAGTGGGTTCAAGACCAAGCAACGTGTGAGGACATGCTATAACTGCAGCAATGTGAGTCACTTCGTGGAAGAATGTCCCTATGAGAAGAGGGAAGACAACAGGGGCAAGCTCATTCGCAAAGACAAAGCCAAGTCTTTCCCAAGCAAGAACAACTTTGTCAAGAAACCCCATCCAAAGGGTATGGTGGCACTTGAAGAATACCCCTCCATTGATGATGACGATGATGATATGGTGACAACGGCGACTGTAGCCATTGCCACCCCCTCTCCCAAGATGTCTCTCTTCAACGCCCCCAACGATAACCGCATCGCCAAGTGCCTTATGGCCAAAGGTATCGATCAGGTAACACCCAGCATTAAGGCCACCATCACTACTGCTCCTTCATTGTTAAATTGTGTTGATAATAGTGATGTTGTGGAACTTAATGAGCATGATTTTGACAAATTTATGTGTAAAATCAAAGGAGAATCCAAGAAGCACTTTGTTGCTCTTTTGGAACAACTGGGTGAGGCTAATGACCTCATCTAGACTCATGAGGAGACTATTTCCGAGCTGCAAGGACATAGTCGTGACTATGCCGATGAGATTGCTGAATTATCTATTGCTCTAGAAAAAGAGCGCAGTCTTTGTTTGGCTCTTGAGGAGTCACACAACGATGATTGTGCTAAATTACAAAAGCAGCTAGATCACGCTATTGTCCTTACACGTGTGCTTAAGTCTAAAAAGGCTGCACTTGGGGTTGGCCATGAAAGACTCAAGGAGGAGTTTGATACACTTGACAAGGCTCACAAGGTCTTGAAAGGTGCTCATTTCTCCCTGAAAGAGTCTCATGATCAACTCCAAGCAAAGCTTACCAAGGAGATCTCTACTTGTCCTCCTTTTGTTATAATTGATAATGCTTGTACAACTAACCCTTGTTGTGAGCATGTATATTATGGAGGAAAATGCTAAGTTGAAGGATCAACTTGAGAAGGGCCTTGTGTCATGCATCCAAGGCGAGAAGAACCTAAACGACCTTTTGAGTAACCAAAAGGGAGTTGTAGGAAAGGAGGGACTTGCACTTACATCCAAGTCGAAAAGGAAAAGGAAGAATAGGAACAAGCGATCCTCTACCCTCATGGACATCTTTGTCAAAGAGGGTGAAGGGACTCAGAAGGAGAACAGGAACAAGGTGGAGGATGGTAGTGTCAAGAAGGGCAAAACCGTTCCTACCAATATAGCCGGCAAACTCAATCCATCTTATGTTTTATGTCGTGCTGGTGATGGGCATGTTTATGCCAGATTTGTTGGTTCTTACTATGAGTCCATTGAATGGTATATTTGGGTTCCTAAGACCCTTGTTTCTAACATTAAAGGACCCATTCAAAAATGGGTACCTAAAACCAAGCTTTGATCTATTGCAGGAGTTTGCTTCCGGTGGGGTGTCATGGTTGCTCGATAGTGGAGCAACAAATCATGTGACCGGAAGCAAGGACTTAGTGGTGGATGTGCATCCTTCCCCATCTATGCCCACCCATGTCCAATTCGCTGATGCATCAACGTCCAAGGTATTGGGATTTGGTAAGGTGGTCATCTCTCAAAAGTTATCTATTGAGAAGGTCATGCTTGTTGAGTCCCCTGCTTACAATTTACTTTCGGTTCGTCAACTTGCAATTATGGGCTTTGCCACATTCTTTAATATTGATACCGTGGTCCTTTTGTGGAGCAAGACTCTTAAAGTAGCCTATGTTGGATATGTCAAAAATGGTCTCTATGTGGTGAACTTTTCACAGCGACCTACTAAGACTGCGACTTGTCTAATGGCTAAAGTTGATGTGGGCTGGCTTTGGCATCACTGACTAGCTCATGTCAATATGAGATCTTCGGAAAGTCTCCTTAAAGGGGACCATGTTCATGGACTAACAAATGTGAGTTTTGCCAGAGATCGTGCTTGCAGTGCCTGTATTGAAGGGGAGATTCATGAAACATCTCATCGTCCAACGACTCTCATTTACACTAAGAGGCCTTTGGAGCTCCTTCATATGGATCTCTTCGGTCCTCCATAGTTTGTTAGTCTTGGGGGCAGAAAGTACTCCTTGGTGATTGTTGATGATTACTCAAGATACACCTGGGTATATTTCTTCAAGAGGAAGAGTGAGACTCAACAAACCGTCATCAACTTTGCTAATGAAGCTCAACGTCAACATGAAGCAAAGATTTTGATGATTAGAAGTGACAACGGCACCGAGTTCAAGAACTACACCCTCGATGAGTTTCTTAGAGATGAGGGAATCAAGCATCAATATTCAGCACCATACACCCCTCAACAAAATGGTGTGGCGGAGAGGAAGAACTAGACATTGATGGACGCGGCAAGAACAATGATGGCGGAATTCGAATCTCCATATAACTTTTGGGTCGAAGCCATCAACACAACATTTCATGCATCCAATCGCCTCTATATCCGCAAAGGCCTGAACAAGATCCCATATGAGATTCTCACCGGAAACAAACCCAATCTCAAGTACTTCCGAGTATTTGGGTGTAAGTGTTTCATTCTCAAGAAAGGTGCACGTTTAGCTAAATTTGATTCTAGAGCTCAAGAGGGCATTTTTGTTGGTTATGCCACAAACTCTCATGCTTACCGTGTCCTCAACAAGTCCACCGGGCTCATTGAGGAAATGTGTAACATGGAGTTTGATGAAAATAATGGCTCCCAAGTGGAGCAAAGTGGTCTTTTGTGATGTAGGTGATGAAATTCCTCCCAAGCCATAAGAAGAATGGGGATTGGTCAAATACTCCCCATTGAGGAACCCCTTGTGGCTGAAGGAGAAGGACAATGCTCTACTCAAGTGGAGCCATCACCCTCGCAAGCCCCACACGCTTCCTATGAACTAAGAGAAAACCCTCAACCAGCTGAACAGGATCAAGGGCAAGGTCAACCATTTGAAGATGGTGATGCACCACATGATGTCCTAGTGCTTACACAAGGTTCCGAATCTGCTTAAGATCAAGATCTAGTGCAGCTCCAAGATCAAGATCAAGTGCAGGCACAAGATCAAGATCAAGAGCAGCTACAAGATCAAGAAAAACCAGTGAGCCTGCTCAAGACGAAAATCAAGTTGATCAGGATGCTGCTTCTCAATTTCCTTGTGCAACACCTAAGAAGGGTCGCAGTGCCAAGGAAGGATCAAAACTCAAGGCCAAGCAACGTGATCAGATTGATGCTCCTCGATTATCAAGCGTAGAACTCTTGGAGCGTCGCACAGCCAAGATTGCATCCAAGCTGAGAGTCAAGTCACATCTTATGAAGAACGTGCCTGGAAGTTTAAAAAGGGGAGTGTCCACTCGTCAACAAATTTCAAATTATTGTGAGCATCACGCGTTTTTTCGTATTGTGAACCTCAACAGGTATAGGAAGCGCTCGATGATGAGGATTGGCTTATGGCCATGCATGAAGAACTCAACAACTTCGAGCGTAATCAAGTCTAGAAATTAGTGTCGAGACCAAAGGAGGACCATAATGTCACCGGGACCAAATTGATCTTCAAAAACAAGCAAGATGCCAATGGGATTGTGGTTCGAAACAAGGCAATATTGGTGGCTCAATGCTACTCCCAAGTCGAGGGTATCTACTACGGTGAAACCTTTGCCCTTGTTGCTCGTCTAGAATCTATTCGCATGCTCCTTGCATTTGCATCTCATCATGATTTCAAATTACAACAAATGGATGTGAAGAGTGCTTTTTCTTAATGGTCCTTTAAATGAGTTGGTTTATGTCAAACAACCCCCGGGGTTCAAACATCCCAAGCTCCCCAATCATGTGTACAAACTTAATAAGGCACTCTATGGCCTTAAACAAGCGCCACGTGCGTGGTATGAGCACCTTACTGAGTTGTTACAAGATCGTGGGTTTGAAATTGGGAAGATTGATCCCACTCTTTTTACCAAGAAGGTCAAAGAGGATTTGTTCATATGCCAACTATATGTTGATGATATCATTTTTGGTTCCCCTAACGAATCTTTCAATGAAGAATTTGGTACAATAATGACCGAGAAATTTGAGATGTCAATGATGGGTGAGTTGAAGTTCTTCCTCGGGTTCGAGATTAAACAAGGTTTAGAAGGGACCTTCATCAAACAAGCCAAGTACACCCAAGACATGCTCAAGAGGTTCGAGCTAGAGGATGTCAAACCAGTCAAGTTTCCCATGGCAACCAGATGCAAACTTGACAGTGATCCCAATGGTAAAGAAGTGGGTCAAAAGGTATATCGCTCCATGATTGGATCCCTACTTTACCTTTGTGCATCTAGACCGGATATCATGTTGAGTGTAGGGATTTATGCACGGTTTCAATCTACACCAAAGGAAAACCATTATATGGCTGTCAAACGAATCTTTTGATATTTGGCTCATACCCCAAACTTTGGCCTATGGTATGCCAAAGGAGAAAACTTCAACCTAGTGGGCTATTCTGACTCAGATTGGGCGAGAGACTCTGTGGAGAGGAAGTCAACTTATGGAGGATGTCAATTTCTTGGTCGTTCACTCGTAAGTTGGTCTTCAAAGAAGCAGAACTGTGTCTCATTGTCTTCCACCGAAGCTGAGTATGTTGCAGTTGCGAGTTGTTGTGCACAGTTGTTATGGATGAGGAAAACTTTAAAGGATTACGGTGTCACTTGTGACAAAGTGCCTCTTCTATGTGACAATCAAAGTGCTATCAAGATTTCCCTCAATCCGGTGCAACATAGCAAGACCAAGCACATTGATATTCGTCATCACTTCATTCGTGAGCATATCAAGCGTGGTAATATTGAGGTTCACTTCATCAACACTGAAGAGCAACTTGCAGATATTTTCACTAAGCCCCTAGATGAAGCAAGGTTCCGGGAGTTAAGGCATGAGCTAAATATCATTGATTCAAGTAATGTGGATTGAAACTAGGCACTTTGCACCTCATTCCGCATTATATCTAGTTCTAGGTGTAGGCAAGGACATAGGGGGAGTGTTGTTCTCTCAATGAACTTTCCCTCCCCCCATTATGCATAAAGCGATCAAGTCTTTTATATTGGCCATTATTGATGGCACTTGTGCTTCAAAGATGAGCATTGGTTATGAACCCAAGGATAATTCTTCGCGGTGTCATACCTTTTGTCTCAAACATAGGTGGCTCCGGCCACCGTCCCCCTCTCCAGATAAAGGAAGGTTATAATATGGCTAGTCAGTATATCTTGCTTGTGATTTTATTTCACTCATACTGACTAGTCGGTGACCACGATGATTCCGCATTGTTATGGCAAATTCTGAAGCTCTCTGTGTTTTCTGGAGCGGTACTACCGTTCAGAGGAAGTGGTACTATCGCCAGGGGGAGCGGTACTACCGCCCGGGTAGCGGTACTACCGCTATGACCCGAGCGGCACTACCGCGATGACCAAGACGGTACTACCGCTGGCTAGGGCTAAGTCGGTCGGATTCTGTATTTTTCAGGGGGAGCGGTACTACCGCTCCTGACACGAGCGGTA
Organism: Hordeum vulgare subsp. vulgare; assembly: GCF_904849725.1. Lineage (NCBI taxonomy): Eukaryota > Viridiplantae > Streptophyta > Magnoliopsida > Poales > Poaceae > Hordeum > Hordeum vulgare. The sequence continues at coordinate 373,028,188 of NC_058521.1, forward strand.
CTACCACCCGCCCAGCGGTACTACCGCCGTGCCCGTGACCTAGGGGGTATATAAAGGGAGGGGGCCGTTTTATCTGCCCCATTTGCTTCTTCTTCCTCGTGGTGCTCTCTCTCTACCCCAAAATCCTCAGATCTGGTTCTCCTCCGTGGAGCTTCTCCTCCCTTTGCAGTTGGAGGGATTGCTCCCCCTCCTCCTTCCTCCTTTGGGTGCTATGGATTCCGGTACAACTCCTCTCCTTCCTCTCTTGGTTGGTGTTCTTGCTTCTAGGGTTAGGATCTTGATGTACTAGATTCATTGTTTTGATGTATGCTTAGTCTTTGGTTGGAATGGAGGAGAAATCTTAGGAGATTTTAGGTCCAATGTTCTCTCTTGTATCAATCCGACATGCCCTAGAGCTCTTCATGTGTTAACTATCTGCTAGTTCTTGTCAAATCTTTTATGGATGTGGTTTAGATTCGGATTCTATCTAGACATCCAGCCCCGCGCGGTACTACCGCTCCACCCGGGCGGTACTACTGCTGGGGCTAGCGGTACTATCGCTATGCCATCCATTGTTGTATTTCTTTGGAATCTTGTGCTTATTCTTTTGTGTTATGGACCTTGCCTTGACTCTTTTTTGTTGCCTTTTCTGCGTGTTTGTGTTGTGTGTCACAGGTGGTGGTTCCCGTTGTTCTAACCCGGTCCGTGACACCCAGTCTAAGAGGTACCGCAATCCTGACATCCCAGAAGGTTCAGAAAGATCTAATCTCAATCATCCAAAGCGCCACTTCAAGAAGACTGCCTCGAAGGAAAAAGAGGCCAACATTGACTACAACACTATGCCTCCTAAAGAGTTTATGCGGCGCCGTCACAGCAATCCTTATATCGGTGAGAGAGTTTAGCTCGGAGGCTGTGAGTTGTTCCGGACAAAACGGCAAGCCCTGATATATCAAGATGTGAACATGTCATTCAAGAATATATATGTCCATGTGCAGTGGATTGATCTGCATAATCTCCAGAGGTATCCTGATTATTTTGGAGAGGCTCTCTCTTTGATTAAGCAACTTGGTATTGATAACGTCATCACCTTCCATCATGACTTTGATCCAGAGATTGTGGCCCAATTCTATGTCATTATCCACTTTCATAGTGATGAGGGTCGTACTCTGACTTGGCTGACAAATGGCGAGAGGATGTCTAGAACTTGGGGAGATTTCATGAAGCTTCTGAATGTGTCAGACGAGGGGGGACGGACTGCTGTTGGCTTGCGCCCTCATGCCCAACCCGGTGCCACCCCCAAGGACAAACTGCAACAATTCTATGTGAGGAAGAATGCGCTTACCCCGCTCTTGTATATCATGCATCGGATCTTCCGCAACACGCTATTTCCTCGTGTTGGCAACAAAGACGAGGTTCATTCCTACTTGGTGGACATACTTCTGATGTGTGAGGAGGGAAGGACAAAGGACACTCGGCCACTCGACATATCTGATGTGATGTTCAATGAGCTTAAGAGTTCGATCTCTCACCGTAAGGTCCCCATCTATGGGCCTTACTTGTTCCTTTTCATCAAGAAAAAGTGGCCAGAGTCCTTTCCGCAAGTGCCCTTTCCTACTGGCTCTGGGTGTGTCAGCCATGACCCTATCAAGTTGCACCATAAGGAGAAGTGGGCAAACACATCAACTTCGAGTTCTGCTCAACGTGACAGGGAGACTGCTGCTGCTAAGGGAGGCTCTGCCTCGCATACCCGCTCCTCTGTTGTGCCATCTTGGGTCGTGAAGCTAAAGGACCAGATGAAGACCCTCTTCTGCATGCAGGCCAAGGGACAGTATCAGACTCATGTGGCCCAAAAGGAGAACCGTCAGAGGCACAAGCGTGTCTTGAGGATGCTTGATGTGCACATTTCGAGCGGCTCTGAGGACATCATCACTCCAGAGGCTGACTGGATGCAGGCACGAGACTACAGTGGGCTGGGTCCGACGCTAAGGAGGAGGCATATGACGAGGACGCTGAGGATGAGGAGGATGAGGAGGATGAGGATGCTACAGAAGAGTCTGATGCGGATGTCTGAGCTACCACCTGTGTCCTAGGTGTCCTCTCTTCCCTTCTTGGTGTATTGATGCCAGAGGGGGAGAGAGTGTAGGGATTTGCTTTGCTTTATCGTTGCTTTGTTTTCTAAGTCTTTCCGTGTTGAACTTGGCTGGTTTTATCGTGTTGGATTACTTATCATGGTTGTGAGACTATTTTAATCATATGGTGTGAGACATATGCTATCCCTAAATTATCTTTATTGTTATCTTCTTTATCTCCCTATATGATAGCGTGTGAGTTAATTATCTTGTGCCCCCATCTTCATGCTCACATGCTATACCTTGCTTCCTCACTTAATATTGTATCAGGTCATCGCAAGGAGTATTAGCATATGATTTCTAGGAGGAGCCTTCTCCTGGGACTGAGTACATTGTTGTTCATAGCACTAACCTTAATCATGCACTCATCCAAGGGGAGCGAGCCCTAGACCATAGACTCTGGGTTTGCAGTTATATTCAATATACTTTCCTTTTGTGCAAATCCGGTATTGTCATCAATTCACCAAAAAAGGGGGAGATTGTTAGGGAATATTTATCCCTAAGTGATTTTGGTGATTGATGACAGTACCTCAATGGACTAATCGTGTGCATTGAGCATTTCAGATAATACATGACAAAGGCACAAGACGTTTCGGCTCCCCTTCGTGGATCAGAAGCACGGTGGCTTCTACGGTTCTCCTTAGTGTTTTTGAGTCGTAGGAACGCTGTACTATTAGGAGGGGATCCCTGTCTGAAAGGTTGGGTGGAATCAAACTCTCACGCACACATTTTATATCCACCACTTTTTCCCTTGCTGCTATGGAGCTTCCCCCTTTGTTCTTCATCTCTCTCTTGGCAAAAAGTCTCTAGCGGTAGTACCTCTAGAGGGGGAGCGGTAGTACCGCTAGCAAGCGGTAGTACCGCCCCCTCGCTAGCGGTAGTACCACTCCAGGTCTATAGTGCCGCTCTCGTAGCGGTTGTGCTACGACAGACTTTTTGTGAAGACTTTCTCAGCGGTGGTAGGCCCGTTAGTAGCTCGTGCACTACCTTGGATTAAGAGGTAGTATCGCTCTAGTCCTAGCAGTAGTACCGCTGGGGCTTGCGGTAGTACCGTTGGGGTCAGGGGTGGTACCGCTGGAGGCAGCGGCAGTACCACTGCCCCTGAGCGATAGTACCACTCTGCTCGTGCAGTAAGTGGGGTAACGGTTGGTTTTGTTCCCCCACTACATAAAGGGTTCTTCCACTCCGTCAACCCTACCTTTGACCCTCCAAGACTCCATTGTCGCTCCCTAAGCTCATATGTGCCCGATCTCTCTCCCTAGTCAATCAAACTTGTTGATTTTCTAGGGATTGGTTGAGAAGGCCTAGATCTACACTTCCACCAAGAGAAAAATAATTCCCCCACTAATCCCTTGCGGATCTTGTTACTCCTGGGTGTTTGAGCACCCTAGACGGTTGAGGTAACCTCGGATCCACATTCCATTGTGCTGAAGCTCCGTGGTCTTGTTGGGAGCCTCCAAGCTTTGTGTGGAGATAGCCCCAACCTTGTTTGTAAAGGTTCGGTCGCCGCCTTCAAGGGCACCTATAGTGGAATCACGGCACCTTGCATTGTGTGAGGGCGTGAGGAGAATACGGTGGCCCTAGTGGCTTATTGGGGAGCATTGTGCCTCCACCCTGCTCCAACGGAGACGTACTTCCTGTCAAAGGGACTGAGTACATTATTGTTCATAGCACTAACCTTAATCATGCACTCATCCAAGGGGAGCGAGTCCCTAGACCATAGACTCCGGGTTTGCAGTTATATTCAGTATACTTTCCTTTTGTGCAAATCTGGTATTGTCATCAATTCACCAAAAAGGGGGAGATTGTTAGGGAATATTTATCCCTAAGTGATTTTGGTGATTGATGACAGTACCTCAATGGACTAATCGTGTGCATTGAGCATTTCAGATAATACATGACAAAGGCACAAGACGTTTCGCCTCCCCTCCGTGGATCAGAAGCACGGTGGCTTCTACGGTTCTCCTTAGTGTTTTTGAGTCGTAGGAACGTCGTACTATTAAGAGGGGATCCGTATCGGAAAGGTTGGGTGGAATCAAACTCTCACGCACACATTTTATCTCCACCGCTTTTCCCTTGCTGCTATGGAGCTTCCCCCTTTGTTCTTCATCTCTCTCTTGGCAAAAAGGCTCTAGCGGTAGTACCGCTAGAGGTGAGTGGTAGTACTGCTAGAGGGGGAGCGGTAGTACCGCTAGCAAGCGGTAGTACCGCCCCCTAGCTAGCGGTAGTACCGCTCCATGTCTGTAGTACCACTCTCGTAGCGGTTGTGCTACGATGGACTTTTTACGAACACTTTCTCAACGATGGTAGGCCCGGTAGTAGCTCGTGCACTACCTTGGGTTAAGCGGTAGTACTACTCTAGTCCTAGTGGTAGTACCGCTCGGGCTTGCGGTAGTACCGCTGGAGGCAGCGGTAGTACCACTGCCCCTGAGCGGTAGTACCGCTCTGCTCGTGCAGTAAGTGGGGGTAACGGTTGGTTTTGTTCCCCCACTATATAAAGGGTTCTTCCACTACGTGAACCCTACCTTTGACCCTCCAAGACTCCATTGTTGCTCCCTAAGCTCATATGTGCCCGATGTCTCTCCCTAGCCGATCAAACTTGTTGATTTTATAGGGATTGGTTGAGAAGGCCTAGATCTACACTTCCACCAAGAGAAAATTGAATCACCCGCTAATCCCTTGCGGATCTTGTTACTCTTGGGTGTTTGAGCACCCTAGACGGTTGAGGTCTCCTCGAAGCCACATTCCATTATGGTGAAGCTCCGTGGTCTTGTTGGGAGCCTCCAAGATTTGTGTGGAGATAGCACCAACCTTGTTTGTAAAGGTTCAGTCGCCGCCTTCAAGGGCACCTTTAATGGAATCACAGCACCTTGAATTGTGTGAGGGCGTGAGGAGAATACGGTGGCCCTAGTGGCTTATTGGGGAGCATTATGCCTCCACACCGCTCTAACAGAGACGTCCTTCCTGTCAAAGGGAAGGAACTTCGGTAACACATCCTCGTCTTCATCGGTTCCACTTGTGGTTATCTCGAACCTTTACATTGTGTATGTTATTGTTGTAGAGTATTTCTTACTTGCCTTAGCGATTATAGTTGGTAGCATCATATAGGTTGCTCACCTAGTTGTCATTTTAGAGAACCTTTATGTTGCTAACCCTAACTTGTTAAGAATAGCTAAAAATTGGTAGTTGCCTATTCACCCCCCTCTAGTCAATCATATCGATCCTTTCACGAGTAGTAGTCATGATAGTCTTCGAGGGGTGTTTGGATCTAGTCATTTTTCCAGATTCACAAGCACTGCAGAGGCGGTCCTTGAGGAATTTGACTGATTCAGTGCCAATGACATGGTTCTTCTTCACCAGCGTGTGCAAAATCCTCATGCCTGCATGACCAAGTCTTCGATGCCAGAGCCAGCCTTCTGAGGTTTTTGCTAGTAAGCATGTGGCTAGTTGAGTTCTTGTGAATAAATCAACAATGTACAAATCTCCTCTCCTAAAGCCTTCGAAGACTTTGGATCTGTCAGATTCCATGATGACTACACATCTGTATTTTCCAAAGATAACAACCATATCAAGATCACAAAGCATTGAGACTGACATGAGGTTAAACCCAAGGGATTCGACAAGCATGACTTTGTCCATGTGCCTGTCCTTCGAAATAGCGACTTTGCCAAGTCTCAATACCTTGCTTTTACCTTTATCAGCATAAGTGATTTGCTTAAGTGGTGATAGAGTCAGTGGCATATTCATCAACAAGCTTTTATCACCAGTCATGTGGTTTGCACAACCAATGTCAAGAACCCACTCTGTATTCTTGGGTTTGTCATCTTGCAGATGAATTAGTACAACTTACCATCTCATATGCTTCAGACTTGAAGAATATGATATCAATTTCATCAGTTAAGTATTTCATTATAAACAGTAAATTTGAGGACATGTGAAATGTTATCATTTCATCGATTTTAGCTTGCGCACAATCAGGCATGTTCCTCAGGTCTCCAGCAATTTCTTTAGATGATGATTTTCATCTGGAGACCTGACTTGCAGAAGTGATTAGTTTAATTTCTTCACCACCCACATCTAAAGGGGTGGCAAAGAGTTCATCACCCTGCAAGCACCGTATGAGAAAGGGGGCATTGAAGCTAAATGCACTTCTTTTCATAGTAGGGGGATTAGAGTACTCAAATGAATATGCATAGAAGTTCTTTGAGGATTTATGAACATAATGATTTGAGGAATAATGCTCATATTCACATCTCTTGTAATTTTCCTCCATATCAGAAGCTTTAGCACGAGTACGAGTATAGTGTTGACCATTTGAGGATTTTGATCCTCTTGAAGACTTTGGTCCACCTGATGAATTTGATCTGGGGTTCAGATTCTTCAGAGGTGGTGTCATGAGGACATTCACCTGGAGGTTTTCCAAGCAACTTTTGGGGACCCAGATTTTCCTCAGGGGTGGTCCATTCCTGCAGTTAGTTCCAACATATCGAGCAAATACTTCACCAGATTGATTTTTGAACAATTTATAGTTGAAGTCAAATGACTCATCTGAGGAATAGGATAATTCACATGCAAAGCCAGTTAGAGAGGATGGATCGACGGGAGGACCTTTAGCAGCAACCCATGAGGTTTTGGGATACTGTTCAGGTTTCCAGTATGATCCATCAGCATTCAATTTCCTCTCGAAGGCAATTCCTTCTTTCCTCGGGTTCCTGTTCGAAATCTGGTTTGTGAGCATATCGCAAAGGGTTTGATGCCCTTTGAGACTTTTGTATATGCTTGTCACATACAATTCCCTCAGCCCTGCATTTTCACGAGTAGCATTTGTGCTTTCCTCAAGTGAATAATTTGATACCACAGGAACGGTTGAAGAATTTGTAGCGATAGAAGCATTTGATGATTCTAGTGAAGAATTAGCAGTTTCACGTTCAATGCATTTGAGACATGGTGGAGTAAATTCAACCTGAGCGGCACTGATCTGTTGAGCAAGCAATGAATCGTTTTCAATCGAAGATCATCATGAGACATCTTTAACTTCTCAAGATCAAGTTTCCTTTGAAGAAATTCGTAGGAAAGTTTCTCATGATCAGCCAAGAGTGTGCCATAACGATCTTGAAGACTATCAAATCTAGTCTGAAGACTTTTCACATCTTTAGTGAAGACTTGAGTACGATTCATTTCATCATTCAACATATCATCCCTTTTGTCTAGCAGTTTTTGAAGCTTTTCAGTGGCACTTTGTTGTTTAGTTGCAATGTTGGCAAGTTTACTGTAACTGGGTTTCTTATAATCATCAGGTTCACAGCCACTTGAGTTAGTGGAGGAAGTGTCATTCGGTACCTTTGAACCTTTTGCCATGAAGTAATAGGTTGGAGCGAAGTCATCAGCATAGTCATCAGTGTAGATAGTGTTGTCATTTTCTTCAAGGTTGAAGATTGACTTGTTGACGAATTTGGTAGCCAGTGCAAGACTTGCCACACCAGACTCTGAATCTTCTTCAGAACCTTCCTCTTCATCACATTCCTCAGATTCTTCCTCAGAATCCATTTCCTTGCCAATGAGTGCGCGAGCCTTTCTGAAACCAGTCTTCTTGTTGCGATGAGGACTTTGAGAATGAGGATTTTGAAGATTTCTTCTTTTTCTTTGAGTCATCAGAACTCTCATCCTTGTATTTCTTCTTCTTTGATTCTTTCACCCAACGAGGACAGTCAGCTATGTAATGACCAGATTTCTTACATTTGTGACATGTTCTTTTCTTGTAGTCCACATATGAAGATTCTGATTTCCTCATATCTCTTCTTGAAGATTTATCAAACTAGCCACGTTTTCTAAACTTCTGGAATTTCCTCACGAGCATTGCAAGCTCCCGTCCAAGTTATTCAGGATCACCAATGCTGCAATCTGAGTCTTCTTCTTCAGATGAGGAAATTGCTTTAGCCTTCCGCGCACGAGGTCTTGAGTAGCTTGGTCCATACAGATCTCTCTTTTCTTCCTGTTGGAATTCATAAGTATCGAGTCTTTCAAGTATATGAGTAGGATCAAACATCTTATAGTCTCCTGTTTTTTGAATCATCAAAAATAGTGTATCAAAGGATGGATCAAGAGATCCTAGCAGTTTCTTCACAACTTCATGGTGAGTGATGTCTCGAGCACACAGTGCTTGCAGTTTATTTGAGATGTCAGTGAGGCAATCAAAGGTATCTTGCCAGCTTTCATTGTCAAGCCTCTTGAAGCGATTGAAGAGATTGCGAAGAACATCAACACGAGAGTCACACTGAGTTTGAAATTCCTTTATTGACTTTGGACAGCCTATCCCAGATAAGCTTAGTTATGCCCAAAGCACTCACTGTGTCATACCGACCTTTGCTCAGATGGTCACAAATGATATTCTTCGCTTGAGAATCAAGTTGCTTGAATTTCTTCACATCAGCGGTAGAGATAGTAGAAGTGATGGATGGAATACCATGTTCCACAATGTACTAGAGATCATTGTCAATAGCCTAAAGATGCATCTGCATATTGGTCTTCCAGTAGGGAAAGTCCTTTTCTTCGAAGGTAGGACATCCCGTAGTAACCTTAATCATACCTCCTGTCGACATAACTAAAACTCGAGGTGGTTAAACCAAAATCACACAGAACAAGGTAGTACCTTGCTCTGACACCAATTGAAAGTGCGTTATATCGACTAGAGGGGGGGGGGTGAATAGGCGATTTTTAGAATTTCATCGCCGAGGAAATTCTTTGTGAGGAAATTCCTCAATGATGAATTAAGTGCAGCGGAAATAGCGCATGATCAGAAGTGCAAAGACTACTACAACATATTACTTGGTGAAGATTATGATAATTGGTTTGCACAGTACGCAGGTACAAAGAACGCAGGTGAAGATTAACTCGAGCGAAGAATTTGAGGTTGAGGAAATTCATAGAAAGTCTTTAGACAAATTCTTCAAACAACACAGATGAAAGTCTTCAACATACAATTTTGAGGAAATGAAAGAGTTGAAGAAATAGAACCCGTATCACGATGGAAACAGTTGTTGATGACCCAGTTCCAACTTTTGTGACAGTTGTACGTCTGGTTTGTAGTGGCTTGGTATTGAAACCAAAGACACACAGTCCCGGGACACACAGTCCCTACAGTATTCTCCTTGAGCTAAGGACACACAGTCCTCGCCCAACACTCGTGGTAAGTCTTCAGGGCACACTTCCAAACCCTCACAAACTCGGTTACCCGACGATCATGACTGCTTGATGCTCTAGGCCATGACGCCTAACCGTCTGGAGGATGCACAATCCTCAAATGTAAAAGGCTTCAGTTCCACACAGGAACAAATTCTTCAGTGATGCTCAATCACTTGGTTTTTGGTTTGGGGTTCGGTGTTTGGAGTATTTCCTCACTTGATGATTTTCTCTCGAAGGCTCTGAGGAATTTGGGTTGCTCTAAATGACAAGTGTCCGTTTCTCTCGGAGCAGCCAACCAACAAATGGTTGTGGGGAGCGGCTATTTATAGTCCGGAAGCATCCCAACATGATTTGACATAAATGCCCTTAAATATTGTGACCGTTGGGTGGATAAGATCAGTGAGGTGGCGCGTAGCGCGGCAATGGTCGGAACTTTCAACTGTGAAAGTCCTAATGTCTTTTATATTCCTTACTTTGAGGCTTTGGTAGGTTTAGGCTTCGGTTGATCATCATGAAGAAATTCATTCCTTAGTATTACCTCGACCCTCTTTAACAGTACGGTGTTCCTATGACTCAAGAGTAAAGAAAATGAAACAGAAAGAGTAAATCTTCACGTTTCAAAGTCTTCAGACTGTTTTTCTTCGAAAACCTCATCTTCAATATCTTTATGAGGAATATCAATTTCATCGCAATTTCTTTGCGATTAAAGTCTTCAAGTAAGACCAAAGTCAACCGAAGAAATACATTTTTAGGGATCGATATTCATCGTATAACTTAAACTCCCCAACGACTTATAAAACCTGTGTGCACTTACAAACACATTAATCTCTTAATCTATAAATTTTCAAACCATTAAAATTACTAAAGTCATTAGATGCACTTACAGAGTCCGCCCGTCGCTTCGAGGCGTAGCTCCTGAACCTCTCGACGTGCGGTCAAGCAACCTCGGCGGCCTCAGCGCTACGCAACTAGTGCAAATTGACGAGTAGCAACGTTGTGCCGTGAAGACCTCGAGTCTGCACAAGCCACAGCAAGAACCTTCACGATGAACGCGGTCGGGATCAACGTGTCTCGGCGCCCTAATTTAGTGAACGCCTTTAGAAAGGCTTATGTAATTTTGCCGGAATCATGTAATAATATTTTTACGGGATCTGTTATGTTGAAATAAAAGTCATACTGTAAAAGTATGAAAAATCGTTTTACGGTAACAAGATAGATCTGTGCTCTCACGCCACCCCGAAGGATCTGGAAAACCAGAACGATTCTCATCAAAGCACAAACGCACTTCCTCCTCCCCTCCGCGAATGGGCCTCCGCTTCGCCCAACTCGCCGGCGGGATCACCCGAGCCGCCTTCTCCCGCCGTGCGCGACACCTCTCCCCAGCCTGCGCCCGCCGCGTGCTTGCCCCTCTCGCCTCGCCGGGTGAGTCTAGCGGCGGCAACTGGCTCGTTCCTGCCCGCGGCCACGGTGGCCACTCCGGCGACCGCGGCGAGGAAAGCGGCGAGGCGTCTGAGAAGATCTTCCGTTTGGGCCTCGCTGCTGACGTCGTCCTCACCGTAGGGAAAGCCATCACCGGCTACCTCTCCGGCAGCAGGGCCATCACCGCCGACGCCGCTCACTCCCTCTCTGACATCGTACGTCTCCGGAACAAGTGCGCAGCCATTTTCTGAATCGATGTTAATCGTGCAGGATTTTTAGCTGTGCAGGTGCTGAGTGGGGTGGTTCTGCTGTCGTACAAGGCGGCCAAGGTTCCTAGAGACAAGGATCATCCGTATGGTCAGTCCGAACCTCTGTCTGCTCGCAATTCCCACTTTCTCGAGGAAAACAATTGTGCAGGCATACGAGAGACTGCACTTTCCCTCTTTAACAGAACCAACAGTTTGGATTCATGTTTCCATAGTTCCGCACAACTCAGCTTGTTTTGATTTCTAATACATGCGAACATCACACTACGAAACTATCATGAGGATTCAGATGCAAGAACTAATTCCCAGATCAATTCATCAAGGATACTTTCCACCTTCCATGCTTTAGAAATATAATTAATCCGCAGTGTAGGCTGGTGGGTTGGGAGATGTTAGAAAGGAGAGAGGGATTGGTGGAATAATTGTTGTATTGCTTGAGCCTCATGGACATATATATAGGAGTACAATGATCAAATTGGAGTAGAAGACAAGGTAGGATAAATCCTAGTCTATCTCATATTTCCTAATAATCAATATACTCAACATCCCCCCGCAGTCACAACGGTAGCGACGCAGACGATGAGAGTGGAGAAGAATCCGAAGGTAAGCAGACGGTCATCCCCCCACAGTCGTAACGGTCGATGCATCGCGGTAGTTGTGGCTAGAGTGGAAACCGAGGTTGCTCAAGAAAGGTGGTAGCCCTTTGTGCCGATGTGGAGGTAGCCGAGAGCGTAGGGTGGTGTAGTTGTGGTTGAGGTAGTCGTGTGAAGAACGTCGTGGTCAATGTCGAGTCGGGGTAGCCGGTGTCGAGGTAGTCGCCGTGGAGCCGCGGGCGCAAGGAGGCACCGGGTTAGTCATGGGCGCAACGGTGTCGAAGTAGCGGTGCGTCGGGAAAAAGACATAGTTGAGACGCGTCGCGTCGGGTTTGCCAAGCCCGGGGACACATCGTGGATGAAGGCATGCATCGGTGTTGCTAGCACCGGGCATGGGTAGACGGACGAAGTCGATGTTGGCAATACGCCACTCCAGGCTTGCCAAGCGTGGGAGCACATCGAGGACGAAGGCACACGTCGGTGTTCCCAGCACCGGGCATGCGTAGACGGGGACCTGCACAAGCTGGTACGCCATGTCGAGGAGGCTAGCAGAGAAGGACTCGAGGACGGTTCCGGTGCAAATCGGCGGGGTCCGATGTAGCCCGCGGTGGTCGGAGTAGACGAAGTGCTCGGGGTAGACGACGGCGATGCTGGCGATGAGCTGGTGCTGGATGGAGATGAAGGGGGTAGACGGGCGGCGCGACTCGGGTGGGCGAGTTGCAGTGACGCCGAAGGAGGGCGGCGGCTGGTTAGGAACAAGGCAGCGATGCTCGAAGTAGGCGAGGAAGAACCCGACAGCGTGACGAAGACCGGCGCGGACGATGGCGTTCCCGTGCCGAAGGAGACGTCGCGGCGCATACCACAGAAAGTCGACGCACGGGGACGGTGGAGTGGACCGCGCGCCGCGACGCTACTGCTCGATGGGGCGACGAAGCGGCAGCGCGCTGGTCGGGGCGACAACAGGAAGACCTCGGGGCGGCAGCATGGACCGCGTGCCACGACATGACGGCCCAAGGGACGGTGTAGCGGCGGTGCGCGGGTCGGTGTAGCCACGGGAACGGCATCGGGCGGCGGCGGTGACCACGTGTCGAGGCACTACGGCCCAAAAGGGCGGTGTAGCGGTGGCTCGCGTGTCGCGGCACTACGACCCAAAGGGGACAACGTAGCGGCAACGCTAGAGTCGGTGCAGCCGCGGGGAGAACCACAGGGCGGCGGCATTGCGGCCTTACGGGGCGACGCAGCGGCAACCCGGTGCTCGATTAGTGGAGGGGCACGCTTTACTCGGGACAATCTTTACGGGACATGCTGAGGCGCGCGCAACCGACGGGCCAGATCGATCGCACAGTGTAGATGAGGTGGATCACGGACGTGCGGGTGATCAACCCGATCGCACGCGAGGTCGGGGACGTCGCTCGGTGGAGGCGGGGGTGGCGGCGTCCGAGGTGAAGTCGACGACGGTAGCTGACTTGACGTGGCCGACGACGCAGGCTGCGCTAGGCAGCCGGTGAGGCCGACATAGCCGCCAGCCAGCAGCCGGCCCGAGGTAGGCGGCGAGGCCGACGCGGCCGGAGCCGGTAGCCGGCCCGAGGCAACCGATGCAGCCAGAGCCGGGAGTTGGCCCAATGCAGCCAGGACGAGGCAGCCGGTGCCCGACTGTACGAGGCGACGGTGGAGGCGGGTGGGTGATGAAGCAGTCCCGGTCGGAGAAGGGCGGCAACGGCCGGTGCAGGGCGATGGGCGAGCAAACGCGCAATCAACAACCGTGAGGGGCCGCCGTGTCACGCGAGGCCGCCGGGTTGGTGGAAGGGCTGCCGCGTCAAGTCGATGTCGGAGTAGAGGCGCGGTGGTCGATGGCTACGGCGGTCGATGCAAACCGATCTTAGATCGGAAAACCAAAAAGAAAACGCCGATCAAAGCGACAAGCGGAAGAGAGAAAAATCCAGATCAAGAGGTCGGGAAAAAGACTCTCTAGGGCAGCCGGTCAACACGATCGGCGAACGAACCCTAGGTACGGGCGGCACGGCCCCTAGCGACGGTCATGGTGGCCGACCGCCCGGGGGCGGCGTGCGGGGCGGAAGCGGTGGGCGGCGTGCGGGGCGGAAGCGTTGGGCGACGGTTAGGTCTAGGAACTTGCGGCAGATACCATGTTAGAAAGGAGAGAGATTGGTGGAATAATTGTTGTATTGCTTGACCCTTATGGGCATATATATAGGAGTACAATGATACAAGACAAGGTAGGACAAATCCTAGTCTATCTCATATTCCTAATAATCAATATACTCAAGAGGAGATAAATGGTATAGGGTGCATTTGAATGCAAAGTATTTTTGCAATTTTCTGAAAATACTGTGGTTTGAAAAAACTTTGGTATTAAATACTTTGAGGTGTTTGGATAAAACAAATACTGTAGTTTCAGATACCAAGGTATCTGTCATACTGTGTTTTTCTGCAGTATCTAAAAAAGAGGTCGGAACCTCTTTTTTCTAAACCGAGCTGAGAGAACTCGTTGCTCGTCTAGGTCCAAAGGTGATCAAATGCGATTGCCGCCTCCGATTCCTGTATCTATTGTCTTTTCAACAAAGTGCTCCAGATTATTAGACGTTTCAGGTTTGGTTGTCAGTTTGTCTACAGAAACGACGCGCATGTTACATTCTTCTTGCGATCTTGCACACTTGTATCAGATCGCTGGCTGCAAATTACACGTGTAACACAGGATTCAAACAAACTCTCGTGGAATATATAGATGCTCGTTGGAGCACTCGTACGCAGCAGGCTAAAGCTAGCTATCTAACCGATTCTGAGCACATATAGGCGCATGCACATGCTTAAAACTGTTAGAGTACTATATTTGTAGCCCTGTAACCTTTCGTATTTACCCTATTGTATAAGGGGTTTTCTGCATATTACACACCTGTACATGTATTTATACTAGCCTATGGCCTCCTGGAAATACAAGTTGCATATTTCCTAACATGGTATTAGAGCCTAGGTTCTTTTTCGCACGTGCAACTCGTGCTCTTCCCGATCCAATCTTCCGCACAGCCGCCGACGCTGTCTCTTCTACCCATGGCTGCTTTGTTCCCCGCTGAAGGCAGTCTTGTCCGCTCCCAAGTCCCGCTCGATTCCGCTGCCAGAGTCCCGCTGGATCTCGTCGCCAGGATCGCTCGCTCTCGGGCTCTCGTTTAAGGAGAGCAATCCCCGCTGGATCCCTATGCCAAGCCGCTCGATCTCGCACGAGAGTCTTCCTCCCCGTCGATCCAGTCGCCTGATCTAGTCGCCCCGGTTCGCTCCAGCCGACGTGGGATCCCGCGCGAGAATCTTCCTCCCCGTCGATCCAGTCGCCCCGGTTCGCTCCAGCCGTCGCCGAATCCCGTCGCCACACCGCCACCAGTCCGTCGCCCTCGCCAGATCTGGCCGCTATCTCGCCGGATTTCGCCGCCGCCCTTGCCGGATTCTGGGCCTGGTGGTTCCAGATTCCGCTGGTGGTGGTCTGCTGCCGCTGGATTTCGTTGCCAACCGCTGATTCCCGGTCCTTCTGTTCGCTGCTACTGGTTCTGCTGTGGGCTGCGGACTAAAAAAAAGTCTGCAGCATCGGGCTATATCGTCGTTCCTCGCTGTCCGGTGATTTTTGATGGCACTAACTACACCGAGTTCGTTGGCTTTATGCGCATTCATATGCATGGCATCCGTCTATGAGGTGTTCTTCCTGGCGAGGTTCGCTGTCCGCCACGTCCGGTTCCTCCCGTTGCCCCTACTCCGCCGACGCCACCGGTTCTTCCCGCGGATGCTAATCAGGCCGCGAAGGATCCAGCTAAGCTTGCTGTTCGTGCTTATGATGAGCAGGCTTCAGTTTATGAGGAGACCCTTCACACATATCATGATGCTCTGTCAGTTTATACTCAGTGGCTTGATGATGATGTCCGTGTCGCCGCTGTTCTCACCGCTAGTGTTCTGCCTCAGTTTTCTTCCGATTTCTTGGGCCTGCCCACTGTATTTGAGATGTGGACCCGTCTTCGTCAGCGTTATGAACCCTCTGGTGATGCCTTATACTTGTCCGTGGTCCGTTAGGAGCATGCCCTTCAGCAGGGTGACTCCACTGTTGATGATTTCCATGCATAGAGTTCTGCTATCTGGCGCCAGCTTGATTCTCTCTGTAGTGCTGGTTGTCATACTTGCTAGTGTTGCCAAGCTGTACAGGTCAATTTGGAGTTTCATCATGTCTACGAGTTCTTGTCTCGGCTCCGTATGGAGTTTGAGCCCCGGCGTGCTGAGTTGTTTGCTCGTGGCTGTATTTCTCTCACGGAGGCACTTTCAGATATTCGTGCTGAGGAGACTCGCTTACATGGTGCTGGTTTACTTGAGGTTCCCTCTATGCTCGCTGCTAGAGCTCCTGCTATGCCACCTATTGCATCGACTCGTCCCGCTCGAGTGCTCTGCCGCTCTTGCCCACTCCTCTTGGCGGCTCGGGCCGCCCCAGTCCACATTGCGGCTACTGCAACCTGGATGGTCATGTCGAGTCTCAGTGCTTCCAGAAGAAGAAACACCTGCGTAAGGTGCGATCATCATCTTCAGGGACGTCGTCCTCTACTTCGACATCTTCAGCCACCGCTTTGACTGAGCAGGATATTCAAAGACTTAAGCGTCTGCTCACCGCTTCAGGTTCTTCCTCGAGGGTACTGGTTCTGTGACTGATGCTTCCTGCACTGAGTAACCATCTTCTACACAGCCAGGTACATTCCCATGGGTTCTGGATTCCGGAGCTTCTTTTCATATGTCTTCTCATTCTTCCACTTTGTCCTCTCTTAGATCGCTTGATTTTCCTGTTCATGTCCTCACTGCTGATGGTACTCTTTCTGTTGCTAGTAAAGGCAATCTTACCATCCTTATTCTGTTCCTGATATTGCTCATGTTCCTCGACTTACCATGAATCTGTTTTCTGCTGGTCAACTAACTGATTCTGGTTGTCGCGTCATCCTTGACGTTGACTCTTGTTCTGTCCAGGACCATCGCACGCACACTCTGGTTGGGGCTGGCCCTCGCCGCCGTGATTCTCAGGGTCTTTGGGAGTTAGACTGGCTTCATGTTCCTTCCGTTGCCACCACTCTTGCCAGTTCCTCCGCTTTGGTTGCCTCCGCTACCGGTTCCTTTCAGTAGTGGCATCATCGACTTTGTTATGACCGGTACTATGTACCAACGGAGGAGGCCCAATGGGCAGGATTAGTTACGGGCTTAGCCCAAGTTATGTTATTTATCGAAGTCTCCAAGTTATCTTAGAGTCCAAGTTATCTTAGTTATCTTAGAGTCCAAGTTATCGAGATTATATAAACCAATGTAAACAACTCTTTTGAGAATTAAGCAATATAGTCATAACTCTATTGCCTGGCTCCCAGAGGAGCCGGAACCCTAGCTCGTCGCCGTCGCCTCCCTCTTGCGCGCAACGGCGCCCCGCCGCCGGCCGCCGCGCTCCAGCCCTCGCCAGCTCCGCTTCATCCCCTACAACCTCCGCCCTAGACCCGGTAGAACCCTAGCGGTTCCTACCAATTTGGTATCTAGAGACTCCAGGCCGATCATGTCATCCTCGCCGGCCGCCACCACCCTCCCGCCCGCCACCACCACCCCGCTGCCGACCATCTCCATCGCGCCGCCGGGTACGGCGGCCGCCACCGCCGCGCCGGCTACCACTGCCGCCCCGACTCTTGTCATCTACACCCCGGAGGAGGTCACGGGGGCCCCGCGCGACTTCGCCACGCGGTCCAGGGGATCCGCCTTTATCTGGCCGGCCCCTACGGTCCGCCACCGACGGCGCTGCCGGCCCCCGCCGCCGGGCTGCAGCTGCTTCCCTGGCAACAGCCACCACCGCCAGGCCCCGCGATCGCCGGGTCACTGCAGCTGCCGCCCCCACCAGCCACCACTCCGCCTTGGTCGCCCTGGCCGACTCAGGCGTTTGCGGCGTCGGCTGCGCCGGCCGCCCCCTTGCCGCTGCAGCTGCCGGGGCCGCCGCAGTTCAGCGCCGGGCCACCGGCCACAACACCAGCAGGCGTCCTGATCCAGTTGGTCTGGTTCCCGCCCTCACCGTCCCCACTTCCCGCCTAGTTGGCCGGGTCCGTTCCGCCGCCGGTCTATACGATGGCATCGGAGCATCCGGCGACCACTGTGCAGTACAGCGCGGGGGGGGGGGGGGGCTCCAGCTCTGCGGCCCCCTACGCCAGCCGCGACGGGCCGTCTTCCCCCGGGGGACCCCCGGTGGGCACCGACCCGACACCGTCACCCTTGCTCCGCACTGTCGAGCAGTACGGACACGACGGTCTTACTCAGACACTACGACGCTTCGCTAAGATTGACTCCGCTGCCTACGACGGTACAGAGGACCCCCTCAACTAGCTCACTCAGTGTGAGCAGTTCTTCTGGGGGCAACGCACACTCCCATCGGACCGCACTTGGCTCGCCTCATATCACCTCCGAGGCGCCGCAGAGACGTGGTATTACGCCCTCGAGCAGGACGAGGGCGGCATGCCCTCATGGGAACGCTTCTGCAAGCTCTGCCTCCTTCGCTTCAGACCTCCGATACAACGGAGCCGGCTGGCGGAGCTCGGCCGACTGCCCTTCACCTCCACGGTACAGGACTTCGCCGACCGGTTCCAGGCCCTGGCGTGCCATGCACCAGGCGTGACGGCTCAGCAGCGGGCCGAGCTCTTCGTCGGTGGTCTGCCGGATCACATCCGCGTGGACGTGGAGCTTCGGGGGCCCAGGACCTCCAGACGGCCATGTACTACGTCCGCGCCTTCGAACGTCGCGCGCAGGCCTTGCAGCAGGCGGTGCCGACGCGAAGTGGCCGACAGCCGACCCGGTTTCCCCAGCCTACGGCTGTGCCGGGACGTCCGCCCCCGGTCCCTCCTGCGACTACCACTTCGGCCTCGATGCGGCCCTTCCGCCGGCTCACCCCGACCGAGCAGCTCGAGCGCCGTCGCTAGGGGCTGTGCTTTAACTGCGACGAGCCCTACATGCCAGGTCACGTCTGCCCGCGCCTCTTCTACTTGGAGGCGACCGACTACGTCGAGGAGGACACACCCGCTGACGAGCTCGGCAACTTGGCCGCACCAGTTGTTGCGGAGGTCGCACCGGCACCGGCGACAGCTCTCGTGGTCTCCCTCCATGCCCTCGCGGGTATACGAGCGGAGAAGACTATGCTCCTGCCGGTGATGAACCACGGCGAGCGCCTCCTGGCCCTTTTGGATACGGGCTCCACACATAACTTCCTGCCCGAGTCGACCATGCGCCGCTTGGCACTTCAGCCGACGGGCGGGGAACAACTGCGGGTCACCGTGGCTAATGACGACCGTCTTCGATGTCATGGGCTCGCTCGGGACGTTCCCATCACCATCGGCGACGGACACTTCACCATCACATGCGCTGGCATCGACTTGGGCTGCTTCGACTTCATCCTCGGCGTCGACTTCTTGCGGACCCTGGGTCCCATTCTCTGGGACTTCGACGCCATGACGATGACCTTCTGGCGCCTCACCAGCGACACCACAGCCGCAGCTGGCCGCGACTGCTGCCGAGTCCGCGCACCCTCTGTTGGACCATCTCCTGCAACAGCACAACGACCTCTTCGACTAGCCTCAGGGTCTGTCGCCGGTCCGGGTGTATGACCACCGCATCCATCTCCTGCCAGGCACGGCGCCGGTGGCGGTGCGTCCCTACCGCTACCCCCAGCTGCAGAAGGACGAGCTGGAACGGCAGTGCGCGTTGATGCTAGCCCTGGGCATCATCCAAATCTCCACTTCACCGTTTTCGGCGCCGATCCTCCTCGTTCGCAAGTCAGACGGCTCGTGGCGCTTCTGCATCGACTACCGCGCTCTTAACGCCCAGACGCTCAAAGACAAATTTCCCATTCCGGTCGTCGACGAGCTCCTGGACGAACTACATGGGGCGTGCTTCTTCACCAAGCTCGACCTCCGTTAGGGCTACCACCAAGTGCGGATGCACCCGGACGATGTCGCAAAGATGGCGTTTCGGACTCATCACGGCCACTTCTAGTTCTTGGTGATGCCTTTTGGCCTCTCCAACGCTCCGCGACTTTTCAAGCCTTGATGAACGGCGTCCTCCGGCCCTACTTGCGTTGGTTTGTGCTCTTTTTTTGATGACATTCTTAACAACAACACGACATGGGCAGAACATCTTCAACACGTCGCCATCGTCTTCAACGAGCTTCGAGCGCACCATCTTCATCTTAAGCGCTCGAAGTGCTCGTTTGGGACGCCTTCCGTCACCTACCTCGGCCACGTCATCTCGGTCGAGGGTGTTGCTATGGACGCTGACAAGGTGGCGGCCGTTGCGGCCTGGCCGACGCCGCACTCCCCGCGGGCTCTCCGCGGCTTCCTGGGCCTCGCAGGCTACTATCGGAAATTTATCCAGGAATTCGGCCTCGTCGCGTCCCTGCTCACGCGCCTACTACGACGCGACGCCTTCGCCTGGGATGTGGAGGCCACGGAGGCGTTCGAGGCCCTCAAACGGGCCCTCACGACGGGTCCCGTCCTTCCGATGGCCGACTTCGACCGACCGTTCATGGTCGACTGCGACGCCTCCGGCATGGGGTTGGGCGCCGTCCTTCATCAGGGTGACGAACCCCTCGCTTTCTTCAGCAGGCCTTTCACCGCGCGCCATCACAAGCTCGCAGCCAGTGAGAGGGAGCTCATTGGTTTGGTGCAGGCCGTACGCCACTGGCGACCATATCTTTGGGGACGGCCGTTCCGGATTCGCACGGATCACTACAGCCTCAAGTTCCTATTGGACCAGAGGCTGTCTACCGTGCCGCAGCACCAGTGGATCAGCAAGCTCTTTGGCTTCGATTTCACCGTCGAGTATCGTCCGGGCCGCCGTAACACAGTGGCCGACGCCCTATCCCGCTGCGACGACCACGACGCTGACACGGGCGACTCCGACGGGGTGGCCTTCTCCATCCGCTCAGGGCCCTCGTTCGCCCTCTTCGACGACATCCGCCGGGCCACCACGGACGCGCCCGATGCGCAGTCCCTTCGGCAGCGCCTCGATGCCGGTGACCTGGAGGAACCGTGGCGTTTGGCGGAGGGCCTGCTCCTGCATGGGCGACGCCTCTTTGTGCCGGATCACGGCGACCTCCGTCATCAGGTGTTGCTGCTGGCCCACTCGGCGGGCCACGAGGGTGTGCAGAAGACCCTCCACCGTCTCCGCACCGACTTCTACATCCCCGGCGATCGGGCCCTGGTTCGAGACTGGGTGCGGTCTTGTGCGACGTGCCAGCGTAACAAGACGGAGATACAGCGACCAGCAGGGCTGCTACAACCCTTGGAGGTGCCTTCTCAGGTCTGGGCCAATATCTCCATGGACTTCATTGAGGGCCTCCCCAAGGTGGGCGGCAAGTCCGTCATCCTCATAGTGGTCGATCGCTTCTCCAAGTACGCCCACTTCATCGCGTTTGGCCATCCTTACACCGCCACCTCCGTGGCCCGGGCCTTCTTCGACGGCATCGTTCGCCTACACGGGTTTCCCTCTTCGATCGTCAGTGACCGGGACCCGGTGTTCACGGGACATGTCTGGCGCGATCTCTTCTGGATGGCGGGCGTGAAGCTCCGCTTGAGCACGACGTTCCATCCTCAGACGGACGGTCAATCCGAGGTGGTCAACAAGGTGATTGCCATGTATTTGCGATGTGTTACAGGTGATCGTCCTCGTGCTTGGGTGGACTGGCTTGAGTGGGCGGAGTACTGCTACAACACCTCTTATCACTCAACCCTGCGCGCCATGCCGTTCGAGCTGGTCTATGGCCGACCACCCCCGCCCATCCTACCGGTTGAACCGGAGACGGCTAGGATAGAAGCGGCGGGTGATCTTCTTCACAGCCATGATGAGATGCTTGCCGAGGTGCGCCAACGCCTCGTTCAGGCCCAACAGTTGGCCAAACACTACTATGACGGCCACCACCGCGAGGCGGAGTTCGCGGTGGGCGACTGGGTGTGGCTGCGTCTCCTTCACCGTTCTACGTAGTCCCTTGACCCGCGTGCGAAGTGCAAGCTGGGCCGCGTTACGCCGGACCATTTTTCGTAGTGGAGCGCATCAGAAAGGTGGCCTACTGTTTTCAGCTTCCGGGCGGTGCTCGCATCCACGACGTCTTCCATGTGGGGCTCCTGAAGCCTTTCCGAGGGGAGCCACCGCAGCCACGCCGGCACTACCCCCGACCTTCGACGGCGCCTCCTTCCCGGGCCAGCAAAGGTGTTGTGGGCCCAACTACGTCGCGGGGTGTGGTATTTGTTGATCCAGTGGGAAGGCCTTCCAGAGGAGGACGCGACTTGGGAGCAGCGTGACGAATTCCGTCAACACTATCCAGACTTCCAGCTCGTCAGCTCGAGGACGAGCTGTTTGCGTAGGCGGGGAGAGATGTTATGACCGGTACTACGTACCAATGGAGGAGGCCCAATGGGCAGGATTAGTTACGGGCTTAGCCCAAGTTATGTTATTTATCTAAGTGTCCAAGTTATCTTAGAGTCCAAGTTATCTTAGTTATCTTAGAGTCCAAGTTATCGAGATTATATAAACCAATGTAAACAACTCTTTTGAGAATTAAGCAATATAGTCATAACTCTATTGCCCGGCTCCCAGAGGAGCCGGAACCCTAGCTGCGCCGCCGCCTTCCACCGCCGCCGCCTCCCTCTTGCACGCAACGGCGCCCTGCCGCCGGCCGCCGCGCTCCAGCCCTCGTCAGCTTCGCTTCATCCCCTACAACCTCCGCCCTAGACCCGGTAGAACCCTAGCGGTTCCTACCAGACTTGGTCATCTTTGTGGTTCTCGTTTGTCGTCTTTAGTTCGTCGAGGACTTCTGGGGTCTGTCTAAGGAGATGTCTCTTTAGAATGTCAGGGTTGTCGTCTTGGCAAACAGATTCAGTTACCATATTCAAATAGTGAGTCAGTGTCTGAGCGTCCTTTTGATTTAGTCCATTCTGATGTATGGGGTTTGGCTCCCATCGCTTGGAAAGGGGGTCATCGATACTATATTATTTTCATTGATGATTTCTCTTGTTACACATGGCTTTATTTTATGACTTCTCGTAGTGAGGTGTTGTCTATTTATAAGCGTTTTGCTGCCATGGTTCACACTTAGTTCTTTTCGCTCATTCGTGTGTTTCGTGCTGACTCCGCTGGCGAGTATATTTCTAAGATGTTGCGTGGTGTTCTTGCTGAGCAAGGGACTCTTTCTCAGTTCTCTTGTCCTGATGCTCATGCTCAGAATGGCATGGCTGAGCGCAAGCATCGTTACCTTCTTGAGACGGCTCGTGCATTGATGATTGCTGCCTCTCTCCCACCTTATTTTTGGGCTGAGGCCGTCTCCACCTCCACCTATCTCATAAATCTACAACCTTCCGCTGTTCTACAGGATGGTGTTCGTTTTGAGCGTCTTTTTGATCGTTCTTCCGATTATTCGATGCTTCGTTTGTTTGGTTGTGTTTGCTATGTTCTTCTTGTCCCTCAAGAACGCACCAAACTGACCGCTCAGTCTGTTAAGTGTGTCTTCTTAGGCTATAGTGATGAGCATAAGGGCTATCGTTGTCGGGATCCTATCGGTCATCGGATGCGTATTTCTTGGGATGTGACTTTTGATGAGTCTCGTCCCTTCTACCCGCGCCCATCTTCCTCGACCTTTTCAGTGGAGGGTATCTCTTTCCTCACTTTTCCTGACAGATCTATCACCCCCTTCGAGCCTTTGTCTATTCGTTCCACTACCTCTGCATATCCACCTTTTGTCAATTTGCCGCCACCATCTCCCACGATTTCCTCACCTAGCATGTCACCGGATTCTGCACCTTCATCTCCGGTGACTTCTTCGTCTCCACCCCCCGATTCTATCTTGGCGATTCCTCCTTGTATTCTTCCATCTTTTCCTCAGTATTTCACTTGTCGTTCACGTCATATGGATGCCTCTGCGGATGTGTCGTCCTCCTCGTCTCAGCCTACCTATGGCTTGCGTTCTCGTCCTCGTCCGCCTGTTGATCGCCTTGGATTTTCCGTCGCTGGTGCTGCTGTTCTTGAGCCGACTTCTTATCGTGAGGCTGTTGTTCATCCTGAATGGCAGTTTGTGATGGCAGAGGAGATTGCTGCTCTTGAACGCACCGGTACATGAAATCTTGTTTCTCTTCCTCCCGGTGTCCGTCCCATCACTTGTAATTGGGTCTACAAGGTTAAGACTCGCTCTGATGGTTCTCTTGAGCGTTACAAAGCTCGTCTTGTGGCTTTCAGCAGGACATGGTCGTGATTACGACGAGACTTTTGCTCCTGTGGCCCATATGACCACTATTCGTACACTTCTTGCCGTGGCCTCCGCACGCCACTCGTCTGTATCTCAGCTTGATGTTAAAAATGCCTTTCTTAATGGTGAGCTCAGTGAGGTGTACACGCAGCCATCACCTGGGTATTCTGTTTCTGATGACATGGTATGTCGTCTTCGTTGCTTTCTCTATGGCCTTAAGCAAGCTCCCCGCGCCTGGTTTGAGCGTTTTGTCTCTGTTGTGACTGCCGCTGGTTTTTCAGCAAGTGCTCATGATCCGGCACTGTTTGTGCACCTTTCCCCTCGTGGTCGGACTCTTTCTACTTCTCTATGTTGATGACATGATCATCATTGGTGACGACCCCGAGTATATTGCCTTTGTAAAGGCTCGTCTTAGTGAGCAGTTTCTTATGTCCGATCTTGAATCTCTTCGCTACTTTCTTTGGATTGAAGTCTTTTCTACATCTGATGGCTTTTTTATATCCCAGGGAAAGTATATCCAGGATCTTCTTGCTTGTGCTGCTCTTACTGACGAGCGCATTGTTGAGACTCCCGTGGAGTTCAATGTTCACCTCCGTGATACTGATGGTGACCTCCTGCGTGATCCGACGCGTTATCGTCATCTTGTTGGCAGTCTTGTCTATCTAGCTGTCAATCGTTCGAATATCTCTCATCCGGGTCATATTCTGAGTCAGTTTGTCTTCGCTCCCACCTCGGTTCACTATAGTCACCTCCTTCGTGTTCTCCGATATCTCTGGGGCACGATCTCTCACCTTCTATTTTTTCCTCGCTATAGTTCTTTACAGCTTCAGGCCTATTTGGATGCTACGTGGACCTTCTACATGAACCGACCGTCGCACGCACACTCTGGCTGGGGCTGGCCCTCGCCGCCGTGATTCTCAGGGTCTTTGGGAGTTAGACTGGCTTCATGTTCCTTGCACTGCTATCACTCTCGCCAGTTCCTCCGATTCGGTTGCCTCCCCTACCGTTTCCTTCCAGAAGTGGCATCATCGACGTGGTCATCTTTGTGGTTCTCGTTTGTCGTCTTTAGTTCGTCGAGGTCTTCTATGGTCTGTCTCAGGAGATGTCTCTTTAGAATGTCAGGGTTGTCGTCTTGGCAAACAGATTCAGTTACCATATTCAAATAGCGAGTCAGTGTCTGAGCGTCCTTTTGATTTAGTCCATTCTGATGTATGGGGTCCGGCTCCCTTCGCTTCGAAAGGGGGTCATCGATACTATATGATTTTCATAGATGATTTCTCTCGTTACACATGGCTTTATTTTATGACTTCTCGTAGTGAGGTGTTGTCTATTTATAAGCATTTTGCTGCCATGGTTCACACTCAGTTCTCTTCGCTCATTCGTGTGTTTCGTGCTGACTCCGCTGGCGAGTATATTTCTAAGATGTTGTGTGGTGTTCTTGAAGGGACTCTTTCTCAGTTCTCTTGTCCTGGTGCTCACGTTCAGAATGGCGTGGCTGAGCACAAGCATCGTCACCTTCTTGAGACTGACTCATGCATTGATGATTGTTGCCTCTCTCCCACCTCATTTTTGGGCTGAGGCCGTCTTCACCTCCACCTATCTCATCAATCTATAACCTTCCGCTGCTCTACAGCGTGGTGTTCCTTTCGTGCGTCTTTTTGATCGTTCTCCCGATTATTCGATGCTTCGTTTGTTTGATTGTGTTTGTTATGTTCTTCTTGCCCCTCGAGAACTCACCAAACTGACCGCTCAGTCTGTTGAGTGTGTCTTCTTAGGCTATAGTGATGAGCATAAGGGCTATCGTTGTTGGGATCATATCGGTCGTCGGATGCGTATTTCTCTGGATGTGACTTTTGATGAGTCTCGTCCCTTCTACCCGCGCCCATCTTCCTCGACCTTCTCAGTGGAGGATATCTCTTTCCTCACTTTTCCTGACAGACCTGTCACCCCCATCGAGCCTTTGTCTATTCGTTCCACTACCTCTGCTTCTCCACCTTTTACCGATTTGCCGCCACCATCTCCCACGGTTTCCTCACATAGCATGTCACCGGATTCTGCACCTTCATCTCCGGTGACTTCTTCGCCTCGACCCCCCGATTCTACCTTGGCGATTACTCCTTGTATTCTTTCATCTTTTCGTCAGTATTTCACTCGTCGTTCACCTCATGTGGATGCCTCTGCGGATGTGTCGTCCTCCTCGTCTCAGCCTACCTATGGCTTGCGTTCTCGTCCTCGTCCTCGTCCGCCCGTTGATCGCCTTGGATTTCCCGTCGCTGGTGCTGCTGTTCTTGAGCCGACTTCTTATCGTGAGGCTGTTGTTCATCCTGAATGGCAGTTTGCGATGGCAGAGGAGATTGCTGCTCTTGAGCGCACCGGTACATGGGATCTTATTGCTCTTCCTCCCGGTGTCCGTCCCATCACTTAAGTGGGTCTACAAGGTTAAGACTCGCTCCGGTGGTTCTTTTGAGCGTTACAAAGCTCGTCTTGTGGCTCGTGGCTTTTAGGAGGAGCATGGTCGTGATTACAACGAGACTTTTGCTCCTGTGACCATATGACCACTATTCGTACACTTATTCTCGTGGCCTCTGCACGTCACTGGTCTGTATCTCAGCTTGATGTTAAGAATGCCTTTATTAATGATGAGCTGCGTGAGGAGGTGTACATGCAGCCACTACCTGGGTATTATGTTTCTGATGGCATGGTATGTCGTCTTCGTCGCTCTCTCTATGGCCTTAAGCAAGTGTAGCGACTAAGATGCGGCCCTTTCCTATTTAGGGGGCGATGCCCCAAAAGGGAAAGAGGCCCATCTAAGCGTTTCGCAAGCGAGATAATCATAGCAGAAACATAAATTAAGATTGACAAATAGGGGATACATTTGCCATCTGACATAGTAACATAAGGTTTACATCCACACAATTATTCAGACAAGATAGTCCCGCTACGGGCTACATGAAACAAGGAAAAGACTACGATATCCCGCATGCTCGCCCACGATCACGACCACGGCCTCAGTCTTCCGGATAGTTCACGTACAGACGGTTGTTCTCCTCATCGTACTGCCACGCCAGCTGTGTGCCATCTGGATCTCCTGCGTCGGGCGTACCTGTACCTGTTGGGGTGTTGTAGTAAACTGTGAGCCACGGGGACTCAGAAATCGGATGACCTTGGTACTGAAACTAGTCAAGTTATTGGGTGAGGAAGGTTCAGTGTTTAGGTTGCAGCATCCTAAGCATATATGGTGGCTAACTTACGAAGATCGGAGTTATTGATATGGTGGTCTACGCGAGCGGTCGAAGACTAGGTGATCACTAAGTGATCCCGAACACCTACTTACGTCAAACATAACCCCACCGTGTTCCCGATCGAAGGGAGGTCTTCGAACGAGACAGTCACGGTTACGCACACAGTTGGCAGTTTTATTAGAGTTAATTCAAGTTATCTATAACCGGATGTTGACAAATTATCCATGTTGCCACATAACCGCGGGCGCGGCTTTCCGAAAGATTAAACCCTGCAGGGGTGCTCCAACTAGTCCATCACAAACGGTCACGGGCCGTAAAATAATCCTCTATCACGAATCTCGTGATCTCGTCGGATTCCTTAGAGGAAAACCTCAACTTTGAGGAGGCCCAAAGTTTCACCGGGATTCCTATACGGAAGATATATCGCTAAGGTAAGACAAATCTAGCAGGACCTCCCGTCGTGTCGACGATCCCGATAAGATCCGCGTATCTCAGTCTCAGGACATGACGGATGAGCGACGCGTACAGTGGCTTGATAGAAATCACTCAAGTTGCCCTGAGTTGGCCCCGCACAGTGCTCTAGTTTGGACCAACACTCATGAGGAGCACTGGCCCGGGTTGTTGATTAAATCCTCGGGGTAGCAAATTATTATTAGGTGATTAGCAAATTAAAAACCAATGTTGGGTCCTGCCGGACAAGCCTTAACACTACACGATTTATCATGGGGGTTCCCATAACAACCCCGAACGTGTTAGGAGCGATCAGTTATGGAATCAAACACCGGTAGCCGAAACTAAGGCGGCAATAACGGAACAAATCACCCGACAGAAGGCTAGGCCTTCCGTCATTTACCAAGTATATAGGTGCATTAATTAAATAGCAGTTTAATCATAATGATATCAAAATACTCATGTTATCACATGAGACAGCTGACACCTGCAACTAGCAAAGCTAACCATTAGAAGAGGAGCAAGCCTACTTAGCCAAACAACATTAGCTAGGAGGGGATGGTGTTTGGGTTTCATGGCAATATCAGGAGGCAATTATATCAAGTGGTAGGCAGCGAGCATTTATCAAAGGAAACGTGATTCTAAGCATAACAAAGCTAGATACGGTATCAAGGTCACGGTCATCTTGCCTGTGATGTCTTCAGCTTGGAACTGCTCTTGATCGTCCTGCACGTACTCTTTAGAATCCACGTACTCGCTCTCCGATCCCGGTGCTACCCAAAATAAAAATAACAGCCAATGAACACCAACACAACATGATGCAACAAACAACATTATGCATGAGATGAGAATGAAGCATGCATCACTATTCTAGTCACTTGCATATGCATGAGAAGAGAAGATAAACTTCTGGATAGAACTTCATACTAAGCTATCTTGACATGCATGAGGATGGTATGAACAGGTGCATCACGAGAAACCGATGCAAAAACGTATAAAGAACGTTGAGAACGAAGCTACGGATCAACCGGAAATTACGAAACAAGATATGGAGTCCTACGGGTCAAATCAACCACAAGCACACTCCAATGGCACTCTTCTGGTGTTTCCAGGTTGCCACATGATCAATCAAACAAATATAAGTGGGGTGGTGCAAAGAAACTCACCACACCACCAACAATACTCACACAAGCTTCAAAACAACTAAAACATGCAATCTGTCCTAAACAACATCATAGCAGTTTGTCTACAACATTCAAAGTACCTACAACCACCCAAATGAGCCAAACAAGATATGTGGCAAAAGTCATTCAAAAGCTCTACAAGCCTGAGCAAGAAGCTACTGCAAAGGCATCACACATAAGAATATCTATGGACACAAACTTGGACAAAAACAACATATTTCTGGGACGTAGTGAAAATCTCAGATTTTCACCAGCTGCTTATGCTCTGAAGCATTTTGACAGCCTCCAAAATGATATCTACAGGAAGTGAAAGTGCATGAAATTTAACAGAGAGCTAGACAACCCCAAAAGCTCACAAACCTTAGTTTGTTGCAGGGGTTGATTTCCAACACACGAGCTTGTGCAACCACATCAACAAGGGAAGAAAATAATAACAGTTTCTCAGCAACATCAACCACATCAACCACATCAATAAGCTGACTATTTCAGCCAAGTGTCAACTTTGACAAGGCACAACAAGTTCATACAAACTCCTATGTATAAAACAAAGACTCCATGTTGTAGAGGGGTTTACCCACTACTGCCACAACAAGGATTCATCCTCATAGGCCCAACACACCACATGGCACCAAGCTCTAAACATAGCATCAAGACAGAAAAATGACAGTTTATGAAATTGCTTCAAAGTGAAATTTGATTCCACCAGTGGATTCCTGGATGATTCTACCCCAAAAGCATATATAATACCTGAGTACTTGCATGGGACAAGTAGGCACAAAGCTAGCTCGAAAAACTACATAGAGATCAACATAAGCATATAAGAGCATATCACATGTGTAGAAATCATATGTAGCATCTCCTACTCCTACACATGCACATACACAAGCTCATCTATCACTACATCACACCATAGTGGCAAGCATGAAGGGTTAGCCCTCATGCACAAGTGCATGGTGCACTCATGCCCCCACACACACATGCATGACCACATACACACATGCATATCCACACACAAGCATACACTCACAAAACTACCACATACATACACTCACACACTCTAGGGGTTCAAAAGAACACCTCATGCTTACTAATGCAACCATGAGCATAATTGCCCATGTGTGTGTGACACACACACACACACTACCACCACACACACACATACATGTGTTGGTGCACACTTGCACAACTATGTGGGGGTAACCCACACACTTACTCACATGCACACACTAGTGCATATGCCCTCATAAACACATACACACAAGCACCACCTACACCTGCATCAACTACACTCATACCATGCATACCATACTCACATATTCACACCTACAAGTGCACAACAAGCAACCACAAGCTAAAATAAAGGGGGGGGGGGGGTAAAACATACTGGTTTTTGTTATAAGCACATCAACTTTCTGCCCAAGCCAAGTCAAGTGAAACAACTAAACAACACAGCAAAAAAAATAAAGGGGGGTGTACAAGGATTCAAACCCCAGATCCCCTCTGGTGCAACAGCACACCACACCACTGGGCTAGCCACATTTGCTACGACAGGGAAGGGAGAACAAGCGGCTTGACCTGCCCCTGTCGAGCTACTGAACCACAAAACAAGGAAATAAAAGGGGCGCCTCTGGGACTCGAACCCACGACCAACAGCAGCAGCAAAACTGCCCCTACCACTACGCTACACGATCGAACTTAACAGAGAGGGGGGCATTGCTCTTTTGAGCATCCCCCTCTGAACCTACTACAGATCGACGGCGATCGGAACAGGGGATGG
This sequence comes from Hordeum vulgare subsp. vulgare, assembly GCF_904849725.1. NCBI lineage: Eukaryota > Viridiplantae > Streptophyta > Magnoliopsida > Poales > Poaceae > Hordeum > Hordeum vulgare. The sequence continues at coordinate 373,058,689 of NC_058521.1, forward strand.
CCACCGGCGACGCTACGGCCTAAATTGACAAGGGGGGTCTAGCATGGAGGAAGAGGAGGCTCACTAGGATCCATTCCCATGCCAACCGCAGCAGGAGGAGGCCCGCTACGGCAGCGCAACAGAGCACTGTATCACGGCGGCGACGGCGACAGCACGGCGACGCTACAGCCCCTGGTACTCTACGCGCGAGGGAGAAGGAAGGAGGAGAGGAGCTGCTCACCCTAGAGTGCTCGGGGACGACCTGCTACGACGTAGAGGAAGAAGAGGAAGCAGAGGCGCGGCTCGACGGCGTACTGCTCCGGCCCGACGGAGTCGCCGTGGAGGGAGCGCCAGAGAGGGGGATCCACCCCTCTAGCGACGGGAACGGGACGGTGGGAGGTACCATGCTCGCGGACGCCTCGGACGCCGCGGGGAGAGGCTGCCGGCGACGAGAGGGACGCGGATCGACGGCGGCGACACCCTGAATCTCACTGACACTGGAGCTTACCTGACGGGGGAAGAGGGAGAGAGATGGGAAGAGAGGTGGCGGCGGCTAGGAGGAACCCTAGAGGGTACAGACGTCGAGGGGGAGTTATATAGAGGCGAGAGGGACGCCTCGATGTCCGTGAGACGACGGCACACTCGCTCTCTCTCTCTCTGAACCTGACGGAAAGCGAGACGAAGACGACGACGTCAGACAGAAGAGAGGAACGGGGGAGATGGGCCGCCGCGCGAGGGAAAGAGAGAGATGGGCCTGGGATGGGAGAGAGCCCATCCAGTGGCGCCAAAAAGAAAGAAAGGAAAAACCTTTCCTTTTTCCCATTTAAAACAAAACAGAGCAAGAAATAATCTCCTAGGGAAATCTAGGTTTGCAAAAAATAAAAATAAAATGACCCTGGTCATAAGGGAATTATGACCGAATTAAATAAAATAGCAAGATGATTTTTGGAGCACTAAAATATTTACAAAACAGAATTATTTTAATCTGTTTTGTGAATATAACCCCACTTAAGCAAAGTTTTAAAACACCCTAGTCACATCACCACAACCACAAGAAAAGGCTCTAAAAGGACTACATTTTAAAATCAGGTTTGGAGCAAGTAAATTTGAGCTCAAAAGAATAGAGAGGAAGGGCCCTTAAAATCTAGTTTGAAACTAACATAGTTTCAAACTCAAGCTTGCAAACACCACATCATCACACCAACACCAACAACAACAACACCACACAAGGAGAAGACATGATGCATTGAATGAAATGATGCATGAGAGAAGACATGAAAGTAAGCCACATGATCACATGAAATGATAACACCAAGCATGACATCATGGATCCAAACATGGCAAGGTTACACTTGGGGCATTACAGCAAGCCCCCCGTGCCTGGTTTGAGCGTTTTGCTCTGTTGTAATTGCTGCTGGTTTTTCAGCAAGTGCTCATGATCCGACATTGTTTGTCCACTTTTCTTCTCGTGGTCGGACTCTTCTTCTTCTCTATGTTGATGACATGATCATCACTCGTGAGGACCCCGAGTATATTGCCTTTGTAAAGGCCCGTTTTACTGAGCAGTTTCTGATGTCCGATTTTGGACCTCTTTGCTACTTTTTTGGGATTGAAGTCTCTTCTACCTCTGATGGTTTTTTTATATCCAGGAAAAGTATATCCAAGATCTTCTTGCTCGTGCTGCTCTTACTGACGAGCGCATTGTTGAGACTCCCATGGAGCTCAATGTTCACCTTCGTGATACTGATTGTGACCTCCTGCCTGATCCGACGCGTTCTCGTCATCTTGTTGGCAGTCTTGTCTATCTAGCTGTCACTCGTTCGGATATCTCTTATCCGCTTCATATTCTGAGTCAGTTTGTCTCCGCTCCCACCTCGGTTCACTATAGTCACCTCCTTCATGTTCTTCGATATCTTCGGGGCACGATCTCTCACCGTCTATTTTTTCCTCGCTCCAGTTCTTTGCGGATTCAGGCCTATTCGGGCCTATTCGGATGCTATGTGGGGTAGTGATCCTTCAGATCGCCGTTCACTTTCTGCTTACTGTGTTTTTCTTGGTTGTTCTCTCATTGCCTGGAAGACGAAGGAACATACCGTAGTTTCCCGTTCGAGTGCACAGGCTGAGTTGCGAGCTATGGCTCTTTTGATGGCAGAGGTGACTTGGTTACGGTGGTTACTTCAGGATTTTGGTGTTTTTGTCACTACACCTACTCTGCGCTTATCTGATAGTACATGTGCTATTAGTATTGCGCGATCCTGTAAAGCATGAGCTCACCAAGCATATTGGTGTTGATGCTTTCTATGTGTGCGCTGGTGTGCAGGATCAGGTTATTGCTCTTCAGCATGTGCCTTTCGAGTTACAATTGGCGGATTTTCTGACGAAGGCTCAGACTAGAGCACAACATGGCTTCTATCTCTTCAAACTCAGTGTTGTTAATCCACCATGAGTTTGAGGGGGGTGTGTGTGTTAGAGTACTACATATGTAGCCATGTAACCTTTCGTATTTACCCTATTGTATAAGGGGTTTTCTGCATATTGCACACATGTACACATATATATATAGTGGCCTATGGCCTTCTGGAAATACAAGTTGCATATTTCCTAACAAAAATAATTGCCCCGGCTAGCTAGGAGGGTATTTGACGTGCTTGACCTGCTGCATGCATTGGGCGCCGTTTCTACATGCAGATCAGCTCAATGAGTATAGTTGAGCAAGGCACAGTGAGTCAAAACATCACTTGCCAAACTCATTGGTGGTTTTGTCAAAACTGATGAAAACTATGGTTTTTAGGAACCGAAGTATTCATTGCCCATGCATTTTGAAACCGAGGTTTTGGATTATTATGTTTTTTCAAAAACGGTGCTGGGAATGTAGGAGAGAGAGCTGGATAGCATGCTGGAATATGGAATCACCACATGTATGATATATACGCACATAATCGTTGTTTTCTTCTCAGTACATTCTACATCTGTACACCCATGCACTGCTGATATAGATTATTTGTTATTTTTCAGTTCAAATTGTTTCGCCCATAGTAGCCTGGTTCGCGGGTCGAGGGCGCGATTCCTGTCCCGGGGTCGATCGACCCCGATCGAGGGTCGGGTACGAGGTCCGGTCGAGCTTGGTCGATTGCCGGATCGTGACCATGATCGATGGATTCTTACCCAAATCAATATGCGAGATTGCGAAGAAACCAATAAGATTTACGGGAGTTCATGAAGAATTAAGGCTTACCAGTGTGCTCCAAAAATCTGACCCCCGCCGGACTGTCGAAGTCCGCCCTTCCGCGGTACGCTATTTCCATGCCGGCCAGCGAGCCGTCCACTGACGTACGCGGCATCCCCTATCCCTGTCCCTTTGTTGATATGCCGTATGCAAGCGACGAGCTGCTTGACCCTTTAGAATCCGACGCCTTCTACAACACGAGGGAGAAGGAATTTGTGGGAGAGGCAAGGCAAAGAGGAGAGGTAGAGGCTGATGGTCGGACTCGGAGGCTTGGGGCTGGATCCATGGCAGACTGGAGTACTAGACTAGCCTTGAGGATGAACTGATGTGAAGAGGATGAAGAGGGATTTGGGGAGATCAGTCCTGCGACCAATGCTCCGGGCAAAAGAATAAATGGCAGATGGAGAAAATTACGCCATACTCGGCTGACTTTTGGCCCCACCTTTTTAATCTTTCTATATTCCTCTGTTGTGATATTTTAAGCGGGATTTTTTCCCTTCTTGCAATATTGGGGAAGTATACCATGGCCCACTATTAATGCATCGTACCGGAGTCATGACCCAATTTTTTTTAGATCGCGATCCACGTCCCCAAACAGCATTCCGAAGAAGTATACCCCTCGTCGTACCACGTTCCGGAGGGGTGACGACCCTCGACCCTCAACCCTGTCCCTCGACCCAGTCGACCCGGATTTCTGGCAACTATGGTTAGGCCCATAAAGAAAGTTAGAGCTCAGAATATGTCATGATCTGAGTATTAATTACCTCATGTTTTTTACTGGTCGGAAGAGTATCATCTATCATATGTAACATGTAAGTTCTCACTCTTTGTGCAAGTGCACCATTGCACCTACATGCATGCTCTATGTGCATACCGTATCCAGAAGAAAAATAAAACAGGAAAGTGCATTATGCTACTGCTTCTAACATTTTACTTGAATGACCCCAAGTTGTAGTAAACAATACATACAACAATGCCATTTTATTACCACATTCTCTGCTTGTGTCCACAAAACATTGAAGGTTTACCTATCATCATTTCCTCTCCATTCCTAGGTCATGGAAAGTTCGAGAGTTTAGGAGCTCTTGGAATTTCGAGTATGCTGTTGATTACCGCAGGTGGGATTGCCTGGCATTCTTTTGAAGTTCTTCAGGTCTAATACTTCTCATTAACAATCATGCAAAATTTATGTATTTAAGTAATACCCCCTCCGTTCCATAATTCTTGTCGTGGTTTTAGTTCAAATTATGGAGCGGAGGGAGTATCATTCTTTGGTTGGTACCTTCTTTTGACAATGGATAGATGGTTTCTTCTCGATGACTGGTACTCTGGTAAGACATGATTATGCATGGACATAATGTGCTGAATTCTTTGTTTCAGGGAGTTATGTCTTCTGCTCCTGATATAATTGGCAGCACATCGCACATGAATCACAACCATGGTAGTGGCGGGCATAGTCACGTAGTAGATTTGGAACATCCAGTCCTTGCATTGAGTATGACAACCTTAGCGATATCTATCAAAGAAGGGTATGTCTATAGTATCATAAAGCATTGTCTATTGGTTTCCGTTTTCTATTAAGTTTCACGATTTCATTTTGTTGCAGTCCGAAATTGTTCGCTATTTTTTTGCTGCTAGATTTTACGGTGTTTGATGTAGCCTCTCTGCATTGTATTGTGCAGGGGTAAGGCTTGCCTCGTATAATCCTCCCCCAGACCCCACCTGCTGTGGGAGTTTCTAGCACTGGGTCTACAACAGCACTTAACAACAACAAAGCCTTTAGTCCCAAACAAGTTGGGGTAGGCTAGGGGTGAAACCCATAAGATCTCGCGACCAACTCATGGTTCTGGCACATGGATAGCAAGCTTTCACGCACCCCTGTCCATGGCTAGTTCTTTGGTGATACTCCAATCCTTTAGATCTCTCTTTACGGACTCCTTCCATGTCAAGTTCAGTCTACCCCGATCTCTTTTGACATTATCATCACATTTTAGCCGTCCGCTATGCACTGGAGCTTCTAGAGGCATGCGCTGAATATGCCCAAACCATCTCGGACGATATTGGACAAGCTTCTAGCACTGGGTCTGTCCTAGATTTTTACCATGCCATGAGTATACGTGGACAACTGCTTCTATTTTCTGTTAGATTTGATTGTCTACCAGAACATATTTTATATTTAGCATAATCGATAACCCCATACCAAACTAGTTTCCAAGATCTGACCTTTTTGGCAATATTACTGGGCGTGGAGCAGGGAAATCACACTACCATGCTGTTGGGTGCTGGGCCTGGCATGATAAGAAGTGCCATATTTCGGCTCGGTACAGGACTTAATCCATGGCGTGGCCAAAAGGGTCGAATCTGTAAATAAGTTTGGTCAGGATTTCTTAATTATAAGAAATTCATAAAGACGATTAAATAATTAAACTCTTCTGTTCTGTAGCCACTAATGTTGTTTGCTACCTTTGTTCATGGAGGATATGTAGCTTCAGAAGTTGAAATTTGGTCATGTAGATTACTATGCGTGTACAACTTAAACATGCCATATATTCTGATGTATTGTTCCTATCATAATGATGATTTTCCAGCCATTTTATATTTGTATCAAGAATTCATTGTGATTCTTTGTTTTAGTATGAACTTACTTTCTTGATTTTCTTGTAGAGATAAATCTCATGTGATAATTTCATAAGATGATTAGTGTCATCAAGTTTTACTATACCGGAATTACAGGCTCTATTGGATTACGAAAAGAGCTGGGGAGAAGGAAGGGAGTGGGCTGATGAAAGCTAACGCATGGCACCATCGTGCAGATGCTATTTCATCTGTTGTTGCCCTAATAGGGGTAGGTAAGACCTTTAATGATGCTTGAACTTCCATTTCTCTAGAACTTTTGTTTCATTCCTATAACACGAATAGTTGGTTCATTGCTATCATGAGCCTCGAGTTCAAAGTGTTAAGCTTCATGCACTAGCCAACGCGACTAAAAGTACGAACTGATAGAAAGGGTTAGTGCAATCCACATATACTGTAACACCTCCTCTCACGTGTGACGGAGAAGACAAGTCAACACGTGCAACCGGAAGAGAGCGACGGCGCACGAAACTCACATATGACTCAAGAGGCCTCTACGTGAACACAAAGGGGGCTACCAGCAATTTTTAAATAAATTACGAAAGCTAGGACTTGAACTCAAGACCTTAGCTCTGATACCATGTTAAACTTCATGCACTAGCCAACGAGATCAAAAGTCCGAACTGATGGAAAGGGCTAGTGCAATTCACGTATACTGTAACACAAAATAACACCATGAGTCCATGTTTGGAGTCTGAACCATAAAAGTTGTTTGCATATCTGAAGTAGAGCTCTACTAGGCCTGATGGTGATATGTGTGCATCATTTTGTGTTGTTGTTGCAAAGCAATCTTAGTTTGTGAATTTCACCAAAAGATGACGTTTACTTATAGTATCTTCAAGGAGAAACATGATATTTTTAATACTCTGTTTATATTTTGCTTTTAAATTATTACAGGTGGCTCTATTGTTGGATTACCTTATCTTGATCCACTAGCTGGCCTTGTTGTCTCAGGCATGATTCTTAAAGCTGGTGTTGAGACAGGATATGAGAGGTAACTATTTTAGGTGTGTCAAGTGATCTTCAATTGAACTCTAATCAAGCTATCTTCTTAAAAAGTCATGTTTACAGCTATTTTTCATCTGTTCTGCCATATTTAGCGCTTTATACTCTGCCTCCAGAATATCGAAATCAATGGGTAGCTTTCTAAAGTCACATGGAAGGAAATGTATATAAACCATGAAATAATGCAATGTGCTCATTTCTTCTGTGGTAATACTGTTATGATGACAATTTTCTTGTCTACTTGACCTGATATAAAACTTTCTGCTAAATCAAACACATACAATACAAGGTTTTATAGATAAGCATACTATATTCTTTTACAGTTCAGTGTACACGAGTGTTATAATTTTGATGTTGGTATGTATGGTGACGTTCTTCTTACTTAACTTGCAGTACACTAGAGCTTGTTGATGCAGCTGTTGATCCATCACTTCTAGAACCAATCAAGGAAACAATTGTGAAAGTTGATGGTGTAAAGGTACAATATTAGAAACTCCCTGAAGTTTCATTGTTCTCCGCAACAATGTGCTGTTGTATACTTGAAACCCTCAAGTGACGATTAACATTCTTGACATAATGTTAGGGGTGCCATCGGTTGAGGGGAAGGAAAGCTGGAACCTCCTTGTATCTTGATGTGCATATCGAGGTACATAGTGGTATGATTAATTTTGGCTGTGTGAGAATTTGTTCAATACTAGAAATAGCCAGGATGATTGGTTGGTCGTGCAGAGGGCATACTAGAATCAAATAAATGCCGATAGCCTTAAGTTGACCATGATATTCATTGCATTGCAGGTATATCCTTTCTTGAGTGTCAGTGCAGCACATGATATCGGGGAAACTGTCCGTCATCATATACAAAAGACACATAATCAAGTTGCTGAAGTTTTCATACACATAGGTATAGAATGGTTTCTATATTCCACCTGTCATGTGAAAATGGCCAATAACATAATTATCGTTTGTATTTCGTCAGGTTTTATATGCATCATACTCCCTCGTTCCTAAATATAAGTCTTTTTTATAGATCCCACTAGAAAGACTACATTCGGATGTATATAGACGTCTTTTAGAGTATAGGTTCACTCATTTTGCTCTGTATGTAGTGTATATAGTGGAATCTCTAGAAAGACATATTTAGGAACGGAGGAAGTAGTTGGAATCATTTACGTTGTAGCAGCATTATGCATGTTTCCATCCAATTGATAGCCTTCGTTTGTTCCTAGTAGGCTACTGCATTTCCCAAATTATTTAGTCACCATTGGGTATAACATTGTAAGACTGGAATTCTGGTCCCCCGTGGTTAACTATACAACTGTGTGGAACCATCAAATGGAACATTCCTGAAATTAAACAAATTGCAGACCCCTCATATTCAATGGGTGCTAACATGAACAAGAAAAGGATTTTGGAGAACTCGGAGAGAAGAAATTCAGACGTTATTCCACGGCAACGAAGTGCAGAAGCTATTGTGTCTGATATAATTTCCTCTCATTTTCCAAAGGTAAATAGTTTTTTCTACATGAAGTTGATTATTGACAGTTATTAGCTCCTGTGCAAAGTTAATAAGAATTAATGCAAAAGATGCAAATATCTGGTCAGATGATGGGTGCAGAACTATATCAATGTGAATTAAATGAGGTTTGAACAGCAAATCTGGTTGTTGATAGAATCTAGCTACAAGAGATGAAAATATGTAAATACAAGAAACAATATGAATTACACTACACTAGTGCCAATTTATTAACTGGAATATCGTGCCTTTTTCGGAGAGCTTCTTTTACCTCTGTGGCGAGAATTCATATATACGACTCAAGACTCAAAACCATGATTTGATGCAGAAAATGTGTCTTGAACACCTGATACTGCATTACTTGCAAGGACGGGTGTTGCTTCAGGTCCAAGTTTCAATGTCTCCAGAAATTTTGATTCGGTAATCAACCTTTATCCTCCAGCCCGAAGCTCCAGTTTATATTATTCTAACCCCGTGTCCGTCCCCAACTACTAAATTTTAAAGGGATGCAATGCACATCGCAAAAAAAGCCGAGGAAGAGATCATGAAGGCTGATGCCAGCATATGCCAAGTCAGTGTACAGCTGAGATTGGGGCAACAAATTGAGCAACTTCAGCTGGCCGCAAGCAAAAGCGGAGCAAACGATCTACAGGCGGAAAAGCAGTAGAGCGAATGGGCGCATATCGTGTGCAGTACAGCTATGCTGACTCAGTCAGCTGGCATGGTGATTTTGTTAATCTTTCTGACATGCATCAAGTGCAGTCACTGCTGAGGCCGCGAACTAGGACAGCTCTTGTACATTGTGTCTTGTTTGGAGATATTAGAAGAAATGAAACAACCTTGAAACAGGCTCACGCTCCGCTTTATAGATAACGCATAAACCAAAGTGCAGGCCCGAACAACACAAGGTAATGTGGAAGCTCTCTTACACAACGGATCTTGGGATAACCGGACAATACAAGGCCCTGTTTGGAGTGCAGTTAGAGAAAACACTGGGAAGGGAAACTGCGTAGGAACTGTACTGAATGAACAGTTGAAAGCTTTGGAACGGGAAAAGAAGGGAAAGGTGTCAGCGTACCTGAGGGAGGGACCCAGAGGGTAGCGACCCCAGCATCGTCAACGCTGCCCCTTGTCCCACCCTACTGCGGAGGCCCAACTCCAACGTCCATGGCCCGGACTGGGCCCAGTGAAGGCCCATGCGCCACCTACTTATGCAGCCGTGCGCGTGGAGAGAAGCATCCAGTGGGTATTCATTTGATCTTGATCCTTGTGGAGTGAAAAAGACGCTATACTGGCTCTGCACATACTTACAGATAATATCCATAAATGGTTTGTTTTTGGTAATCGACGAAGATTACCATATTGATATTCGGGCGCATGGTAAACATCAGTACTCCAGTGCATTTCGCCAGGTGGTCGGCTTGGCTTTTTCCCTCTTCTTCTTTCCGCATGAACTAGCTCCAGATATTGCTACTCACCACATCAATTATACTCCAGATATTGCTACTCACCACATCAATTATACTAGTCGCTCCCCATCACTTGGTATCAGAGACTAAACCTCCACCACCTCCCGTTCATCCTGGATCGTCTCGTCGAGACACGACAGGTGCGATCCCAACTCGACGCCATGGATCTGTCGATCAAAGCATTCCTGGAGCGACTGGATACCACGCTTAAGGCCCAGTCCAAGACCACCATCGAAATCCAAGCTTCGACGATGAAAGTTGACGAGCTCGTCAATTGGCGTCCTGATCTAGAGAGACGCATCGTTGATCTACGAGACGCCGTGGCGACACTCCACGCAGCGGAACCGTCGCTGCACAAGCCGAGAGAGGAGAATCGGGCATCTACTTCAAGCTACGCTCCTCCAGCGACGATCGGCACCCACATTGGGCCCGGATCCGGCTTGGTCGACACTACTCAAGGGTCACTGGGCCACGGTGTCAGCAACTCTCCACGGGACCCGTGTTGATGTCGTTTCGGGCACCGCTACCGTCCTTGGCCATGGGTCAGTACACATCCCTCATCACTACTACCCCGAGTCTGTCTCCGTTTGCCCACGTGAGTCAGCTCATGTCTGGTCTGGGTCAATTTCATCCATCCATCACATTCACACAGTTCACGGGTGACAACCCGAACTTCTGGAAGACTCTCTGTGAACAACATCTCCAGATGGTTGGCATTGCCCCATCCTTCTGGGTTCCTATGGCCGCTCTGAACTTTTCAGGCTCACCCTCGGTCTGGGTACAATCAATTTAGAAACCTCTAGGTGATTTCGATTGTGAATCTTTCATTTCACTTTTGTGCACGCGTTTTGGGCGAGATCGACACCAAACGCTGATCAGACAGTTCTACACTGTCTGTCAAACATCCACAGAGCAAATTACATTGAGCAGTTTGAATTAATTATCAATCATTTGACATCATATTCAGACTATTCACCCATTCTATTTTGTGACCCGTTTTGTTGAGGGACTTCGGAAGGACATCTGCTCAGTGGTGCTCGTCCAAATAACTCCTGATCTGGATACGTCATGTGCTTTGGCCTTGTTCCAAGAAGAAGTGGCGGAGGGCGCGTTCAGCACCTTACCGCGACCTCCGGAGATAGCGCCGCGCAAGGGCACGCCTCTCCCGCTGCCACCACCACCCATACGACTGGTGCCATCTGCACCGGCAACGGACCGTCGAGGCACTGACGTAGGTCGAGCGGACACATCCAAGCTCAAGACGCTGCGCGACTACACACGAGCCAGAGGGTTCTGCTTCAAGTGTGGCGAGAGGTGGGGACACGATCATGTGTATCCCACTTCAGTGCAACTCCATGTCGTTGAAGAGCTCTTGAACATGTTCGACCTCGACAACTTCATTGACACAAGTTCCAGCAGACGAAGCACGGGGCGACACTGAAAGGACGTGGATGTCGCCTAGAGAGGGGGTGAATAGGCGTTTTAAAATAATTACTGTTTAGCTTGAACAAATGCGGAATAAAACTAATGGAAAATTTCTCAAGCACAAAACCTAAAACAACTAGGCTCACCTATGTGCACCAACAACTTATGCTAAGCAAGATTAAACAACTAAGTGATATCAAGATATATGACAAGAAACAATATGGCTATCATAGAGTAAAGTGCATATATAAAGGGTTCGGGAAAGAGATAACCGACACACTTGGAGACGACGATGTATCCCGAAGTTCACACCCTTGCGGATGCTAATCTCCGTTGGAGCGGTGTGGAGGCACAATGCTTCCCAAGATGCCACTAAGGCCACCGTAATCTCCTCATGCCCTCGCACAATGCAAGATGCCGTGATTCCACTAAGGGACCCTTGAGGGCGGTCGCCGAACCCGTACAAATAAAAACCCTTGGGGGCGGTCACTGGTACCCGTACAAATTGCTTGGGGCAATCTCCACAACCTAATTGGAGACCCCGACGCTTGCCCGGAGCTTTACATCACAATGATTGAGCTCCGAGACACCACCAAGCTTCTAGGACGCCAAAGCATCCACGAAATACAATCTCTAGGGTACTAAGTACCAAAAGGTAATAAGCTTCTCAAGCTTCACTTCCACGTATCACCGTGGAGAACTCAAACCTATGCACCAAATGCAATGGCAAGAACACACGAAGTGGACAAGTCCCTCACACTTAAATCCCCCCACAACAACAAACGCTATGGAGAAATATGAGAGGAAGAACAAGGAGCTCACAAAGAACTCCAAAATCAAGATCCAAGTGGTTCCCCTCACATAGAGGAGAAAGTGATTGGTGGAGATGTGGATCTAGATCTCCTCTCTCTTTTTCCTCAAGAACTAGCAAGAATCATTGGAGGGATTGAGAGTTAGCAAGCTCGAAGAAGGTCAACAATGGGGGAAGAATATGAGCTGAAGAGACAAGGTTCAATGGGGAAGAAGACCCCTTTTATAGGTGGGGAAAAACCAACCGTTATGCTTCACAGCCTGCACAGAGCGGTACTACCGCTCGGTAGGTTCACCAGCCATGCTGAGGAAAAAAGGATGTGCAAATAAAGTCTGACGGAGCGGTACTACCGCTTGTGGGAGCGGTACTACCGCTCGGTAGGTTCACCAGCCATGCCGAGGCAAAAAGGATGCGCAAATAAAGTCCGACGGAGCGGTACAACCGCTTGTGGGAGCGGACTACCGCTCGGTACAAGTGCTACTACTGCTCGTCAGAGAAACTGCCTTAACTTTTGCATACAGACTCCGAATTCAACTAAACCAAGTTTGTTGGAAAGCTAACGACATGTGCTAACACAATCTTGATAGAAATATCAATAAGAAGCAAGTGAGAAAAGCTCCATAAGAAAATGGTGAGAACCCTTCCTCGAATAAGACCGGTAAAAACTCCCAACATCGAAAACATCATAGAAGATGCATATGGACTCCGTTTTCGATGAACTCGAGCTTGTCATGAAGATGACCACAAGTTCTAAAACTCATAAAGAGAAACACCAAACAAGAACCAAGAAGTATGATGCAAGGATGCAAATAGTTTGAGCTCTCAACGAACGATACGATCAAGCTATTCACTTGAAAGCCCCCCTTGACAGTACGACATCTATCCTAAAACAGAAAACCTATCAAGGGCAAATCTATACCTTGCACCTCAAGAGGACGATGATCTTAGCTTCCTCAAGATGGACCACCTTTCTTGATTGCGTTGGCTTGATGAAGACTAGTTGATTGCTCCCCCATACACACTATGGGTGAGTCACTCTTCAAAATATCTTCACAAGTCCATTGCCACCACAATGGACGACAAGCTTCAAGCATGATATCTTCGTGATGATCCACTTGAACTTGCACACCGCAATCTTGATGACGATCATCACTTGACGTCATCCTTCATGGGTTGTATAAGATCTTCCTCTTGACGCAAGCCCATGGAAACACACCTAACCCCACATAGAACTCTCAGAAAGACCATGGGTTAGTACACAAACACGTAATGGACAATGCTTACCATACCATGGGACCACTTGATCCCTCTCGATACATCTTGTGCTCTTTGTGTGTTGATCATCTTGATTTACTCTTTGTCTGACGATCTTGATCAACCTTGTGTCTCTATGACCATTCTTTGGATAATACCTTGAATACCAACTTGGTCATCATATAAACTCCTTGAACCCAACAGATGGACTTCAAGAAGTGCCTATGGACAAATCCTATAAATATAACTTAAGGCAACTATTAGTCCATAGGAATTGTCATCAATTACCAAAACCACATATGGAGGGATATGGTCTAACAATCTCCCCCATTTTGGTAATTGATGACAACCACTTCAAGAGAGTTTATATAAGGAAATAAGCATAACCAAGTGCACACATACAAAGCAATAATGCATGCGTGCAAGATGTAAATGCTTACGTAATAAAAGCAAAACCCTCTAAACATATGCAAAGTACACTCTCTAATCTTCTCCCCCATTGGCATCGGTTGCCAAAATGGACGAAAAGTTTAGAAAGCCAATATAGTAGGTGGTCCTCCAAAAAGTGTGTACTTCTCAGCAAATGAGTGCATAGAAATACACAAATACAATGATAAGTAGTTGGAGGAAAACGAACTATATTGAGGACCCAAAGATTGCAAAAATAAGGATCGTATGGCACAAAGACATACAAAATAGAAGCAAGCAATCAAAAGATACCATATGGAACAAACAATCACATGGTCCTTCGAACCACATGAATAAAAGATATTATGATAAAGACAAAGGAGTGTTTTATCAGAACTAGAGAAGCTCCCCATGATTTATCAAAATAGGATCGTTGCTCCTCCAAAATTAATAAAAACACACAACGAGTGCAAGAAGATAGATGAGGCAATAAGCATATCACTTGCACAAAACAAATGGTTGAGCAACATGTAAAAGAAGCAACTTAAGATAGGCTCAACCAAAATAATGTGTGTGAGTCATGGCAAAGCACTTGAGAAGACTAAGATACGAACGAGCATTACTTATCAACATAGTCTTGATGAAATGAGAAACAAAGTGCAAGACATATCCTTCCCCCACACACACTACTAGAAAATGGTTTCACAAGCTTACTAATAAACAAATTGAGAACCAACGCTTGTGACAACCCATGGTGAAGATAGGAAATAATAACCTTGTCAAAAGGAGGGATACCAATCGAAATGGCAAAACCCTCATCAAGACAAGCACGAGGAAAAATAATCTTCACCACCAAAGAGTGCATCAAGATGCAAGAATATAAGATACACACTCAAGACAAATCCTTTCACGAAGCCAACAAAAACTGAAAAAGGAAATGCAATGGTGGACGTGAAAGAAAAGAGGATATCAATTAGAGATGTAACTTCTCTCATGTGTAAAAGATTCTAGGTAGAAGACAATCATGATGATATATATCCACAAAGAAGGATGTACACACGAAATGGTTATAAGAAGGAACAAACAAGATATCCAAAAGGAAGTCATAAATATATCAATAAGGTCTCTGCTTGGAAGCATAGCACATGGCCTAATATTTTCTTATTGTACAATATGAACTTCCGACATACGAATATCAAAGACATCCCAACTATAAGACATCATCGTTTGGATGCTTTGAGAAAGGAAAGGAGTACCACAAGAAGGAATCAAGAGATTCATGCCAAGATGTAACCTGGAGAGAGAGACAGAACCATGAGAGGAGGGTATAACCCCTCGCGGTCCCGACGGCGCGGTAGTACCGCACGTCATCACGATAGTACCGCATGGCCAGCGGTTGTAAACTTTTACTCCCGCTCGCTGGGCGGTAGTACCGTTCGTCCAGCGGCAGCAGAAAAATACTGCCGCGCTGGATGCGGTAGTACCGTGTCGGCGCTGCTAATGCATGAGTGCAGCAGTAACACATCTCCAGCGGTAGTACTGTGGCTACCCACGATAGTACCGCTCAGCCAAGAGAAGACATGTTCGGGCCTTGCAAGGAATGTATGCATGAAGTAGATACTTGTTACCGAGACATCATTGGATTGATGTAGTAGATGGTTGTTTGTTGATCATCCTAACTTGGCTCCATTAAGCATATGGTGTCAACACCTTCCTTGTAGGTGAGCCGAGCATCCAATCCATCTCCAATTGTTCCTAGAACAATAAACAAAGAAAATGGTGCCCAAACTCATTGGGACCAAAGAGTTAGAAAACCAACAATACATAGGACAAACTCCACATAAATATGTGCATATAGATATGAAATTGAATTTCATGCACACTTTAACCAATTTATGACAAGGTGGAGTTTTCCCTATATATCGGGTCAAGGAAAGAAAGCATGCAAAATAAGCTATATATAGTAAATATGCATGCTCAAGGCTTTCAAGAATCAACTAAACACAAAGTTGATAAGTCACCAAAAAACAAGTATCAAGTGATAATAAGATCCCAAACGAAAAACTATCACTTGAAGGATATCAACTAAAATATACCTCAAGGAATGAGAGATCCATTGACACATGCCAAACAAAAGGAAACAAGATACCAATTGAAGGAAAACAAACACGAGGTATCTAGTTTCCAAAAGAGCGCTAGGTTACAAACAAACCAAACCCTCAACAAATTTTCATGATGGCACAAAGCATCATAAAGATCAAGACTTGCCTACCATCAACACACTTGATGGGGATCAAAAGATTTTATAATGGACGAATAAAGAGAGTGTTCTAAAGAAAATAGGATAGCTCCCTCAAGGGATGTGCATTATATAGAATTTGCATTTAAATACAAAATGCACAAGATGGGATCATCACTTTCTCTATATCTATAAAAACACTAGACATGTTAAAATAGATCCACAAGAGGCAAGGAAGACAAACGAAACACAAAATCCAATGTAAAGATGATTAGCAATTTCTACCATATGATGGGAATACCAATTGTCAAGGACAAGAGGTATTTTAGAAATAGTACTCATTGGTAGATCACACATATACCCAACATCATCTTTTACCCCTAAAACGCAAGCAAATGACACTTGTAGAGATAACATGTCACCTAGGAACAAGATAATTTACAATATCAACACTAAGTGGCAATACCTCAAATGTACACATTTTCTAGGCTTGTAATATGCACATAGCATATTACTCCCTCATAATGTGATAACCCAACAATATTAACAAGTGGCAAATTAAAACCAACAAGAGATAATTAGTGGACCATATAGAATTTGAATTTCTCATGAGTAAGACATACCACATAGAAACTAGATAATCTTGAAATATCAATACTAAGTGGTATTCCCCATGTATACACATTTATAGGATTGTGAGGTGTGCAAAGCACATCACTCCCCCACAATGGGATAATCCATTAATCTCTCACAAGAGCCAACAAAGATACAAACAAGATGCAAAAGACTCAATACAAGATTCACATGTACATGATGTGCAAAGCAACATACACATACTAGATTACTCAAGATAAGCAAGTTGGAAGCACAACATATACAAACACATGCAAGGTATAAAACCACAACATGCAAAGGGGCAAGTAACTAACAATGTAAATAGTTTAAGTACAAGTTACCATAAGGAGGCACATTGGATATAAGATAGAAACTTGATAATCCAAATCACTTGGCTTGAGATAATATGAGTGATGAAGACCCCTTAATTCTTCATTATGTATCCATGTCTCTAGTGTCCTTCACAATCACATATTGATCAAGTTTGAGCTTGTTGGTCCCCAACCATGTTGGGTCCTAAGAGGTTAGTCACAATAGGCTTGGCAACCCAAATGGTACTTTTCTTGACACCACTTTGAGTACCAACAAACTTGGCAAACACATTGCCAACCTTATCCTTCCCAAGAGAATAAATATCATCAATAATGATTGGGTTGGATAAATTACCTCTCGTGCAAGAAGAAGCAAAGTGACCCTTCTCACGACATAAGTAGCAACATCTACCCTTTAATTTCTTCCCTATTGATTTCTCAACATGAGGAGTGTTGGCTTGGGTCTTCTTGGGAAGAGGCCTTCTTCAACTTGTAGTTGAGTATGTGGTTGAACTTGTGGTCGCTTCCCTTGTTGCTTGTGACTTTGGGGCTTCTTCTTTAGTGGGCAAGATCTAACATGGTGCCCTTCAATTTTGCACTTGAAGCAAATAATCTTGGCCGAATTCTTGAGTTGTTCTTGGCCCTTCTTCTTGAAGTTTTTGGACTTCTTCTTCTTGTTGGAGTTGAATCCAAGTCCATCTTTTTCATTCCAGGATTTTTGCCCACACAAGACATTGTTGAGTGTGGACATCCCTTCATGACTCTTTTCCAAGTCTTTCTTCAAAGAAGTGACTTGGGCATTGAGCTCTTCGATTTCCTCTACATGGTTAGTATCAACACAAGTACTAGAGGAAGTATAAGCTTCATTGTTAGAGCAACAAGGCAAGGAAAGTAATTCATCACAAGAGGTAGCAACATTATGAGTAGAAGAATTACGAGGACTAGCACATGGCAATATAGCATTTTGACTAGAAGTAGTGCCACTGTCCACATGAGGCTCACTTGATGTTACCTTGGTAGTAATAGCCTCATGAGCTAATTTTAGCACATTATGGGATGCTAGAAGATCATCATGAGAGCTTGTGAGCATTACATTACTTTCTTCCAATTTCCCATAATTGCTAGACAACAACTCAAGTTGAGCCCTTAGCTCAACATTCTCCTTTAAAATGGATGCTTCACAAGAAGTAGAGTTAGTAGCACAAGCATCATCATTAGCAATAAGAAGATAAGGCAACTTGGCAAGCTCTTTAGCATATGAAGCTTCAAGTTGAGCATGAGACTCGGTGAGTTCGATGAGCGAACTCTTAATAGCCCTTGAGCCATTTTCGAGGTGCTCATAGTCCTCATGGAGTTTAGCATGTGCAACTTCAAGCTTATCATTTTTAGTTCTAAAATCATTAGCCACCTCGAGAGCTCTATCATGAGATTTCCTTAATCTAGATAATTCGAGAGCAAAGGTCTCCTCAAGAGATTCCTTGGTGGTTTGTTCATTTTCAAGAGCTTGAGATAGCTCCGCGATCTCATTAGCGTAATCACGCTCATGACCTTCCATTCTCTCAATGGTGGCCTCATGCAAATCAAGATGAGCTTCCAACTCCTCAATATATTTCTTGCCCTCAGTGGCAATAGACATGATATCCATGAAGTTGGAACAAGCAAGTTTATTCTTATAAAGAGATTTAAAAATCATTTCACCCTTAATTTTAAGGATGCAATATCATCACTCTCTTCATTTTTATCCTCATCCTCACTATCATCAACATCATCATCATGAGATTTATTGGGATTCAAAGTAGGAGATACCTTTGAAGCCTTATGTTGGTTAACGTAGCATAAATTCAAAATTTTCCTACGCTTATTCAGATCTTTCTATGGAGAGACCAGCAACGAGAGAGGGGTAAGAGCATCTTCGTACCTTTGAAGATCGCTAAGCGGAAGCGTTGCTAGAACGCGGTTGATGGAGTCGTACTCGCAGCGATTCCGATCTAGTGCCGAACAACGGCACCTCCGCGTTCAACACACGTGCAGCCCAGTGACGTCTCCCGCACCTTGATCCAGCAAGGAGGAGGGAGAGGTTGGGGAAGAAGTCCAGCAACACGACGGCGTGGTGTCGGTGGAGAGACGAGGTCTCCCGGCAGGGCTTCGCCAAGCGCCGGCAGAGAGGAGGAAGAAGAAGTGCAGGGCTGCGCCGAGGGAGAGGGAAAACCGTGTCCTCCAAAGGCCAAAAGTGCCCACTATATATAGGGGAAGGGGAGAGGGGGTGCCAGCCCTAGGGTTCCCACCCTAGGGGGTGCGGCAGCCCTCCCAGATGGGGAAAGTGGCGGCCAGGGCAAGGAGGAGGGGTGGCGCACCCCTCTGGTGGGCCTAAGGCCCACCTTAGTTAGGGTTCCCCCCTTCCCCCTTTCTTCTGGTGCACATGGGCTGGGTGGGGGCGCACCAGCCCACTTAGGGGCTGGCTCCCTTCCCCACTTAGCCCATCTAGCCTCCCGGGGTCGTCACCCCCCTTCGGTGGTCCCCCGGGACCACCTCCGGTGGTCCCGGTGGTCCCGGTACGTTACCGGTGATGCCCGAAACACTTCCGGTGTCCGAAACCATCCGCCCTATATATCAATCTTTACCTCCGGACCATTCCGGAGCTCCTCGTGACGTCCGGGATCTCATCCGGGACTCCGAACAACTTTCGGTAATCTCGTATAACAATTCCCTATAACCCTAGCGTCATCGAACCTTAAGTGTGTAGACCCTACGGGTTCGGGAGACATGCACACATGACCGAGACACCTCTCTGGCCAATAACCATCAGCGGGGTCTGGATACCCATGGTGGCTCCCACTAGCTCCACGATGATCTCATCGGATGAACCACGATGTCAAGGATTCAATCAATCCCGTATACGATTCCCTTTGTCTGTCGGTATAGAACTTGCCCGAGATTCGATCGTCGGTATACCTATACCTTGTTCAATCTCGTTACTGGTAAGTCTCTTTACTCGTTCCGTAGCACGTCATCCTGTGACTAACTCCTTAGTCACATTGAGCTCATGATGATGTTCTACCGAGTGGGCCCAGAGATACCTCTCCGTCACACGGAGTGACAAATCCCGATCTCGATTCGTGCCAACCCAACAGACACTTTCGGAGGTACCCGTAGTGCACCTTTATAGTCACCCAGTTACGTTGTGACGTTTGATACACCCAAAGCACTCCTACGGTATCCGGGAGTTGCACAATCTCACGGTCGAAGGAAAAGATACTTGACATTAGAAAAGCATTAGCATACGAACAATACGATCTAGTGCTAGGCTTAGGATTGGGTCTTGTCCACCACATCATTCTCCCAATGATGTGATCCCGTTATCAATGACATTCAATGTCCATGATCAGGAAACCATGATCATCTATTGACTAACGAGCTAGCCAACTAGAGGCTTGCTAGGGACACATTGTGATCTATTCATTCACACATGTATTACTGTTTCCTGTTAATACAATTATAGCATGAACGATAGACGATTATCATGAACAAGGAAATATGATAATAACCATTTTATTATTGCCTCTAGGGCATATTTCCAACAGTCTCCCACTTGCACTTGAGTCAATAATCTAGTTACATTGTGATGTATCGAACGCCCATAGCATTATGGTGCTGATCATGTTTTGCTCGTGGAAGAGGTTTAGTCAACGGGTCTGCAATATTCAGATCCGTGTGTACTTTACAAATATCTATCACTCCACTCTGGACATGGTCCTGGATGGAGTTGTTGCGGCGCTTGATGTGCTTCGTCTTCCGGTGAAACCTGGGCTCCTTGGCTATGGCAATGGCTCCAGTGTTATCACAGAAGAGTGTCATAGGACCCGACGCGCTTGGAACCACTCCAAGGTCAGTGATGAGCTCCTTCATCCAAATTCCTTCATGAGCCGCTTCTGAAGCAGCTATGTACTCCGCTTCACATGTAGATGCTGCCACGACTTCTTGCTTGCTGCTGCACCAGCTCACTGCCCCACCATTCAACACATATACGTATCCGGTTTGTGACTTAGAGTCATCCGGATCTGTGTCGAAGCTAGCATCGACGTAACCCTTTACGACGAGCTCTTCGTCACCTCCATAAACGAGAAACATTTCCTTAGTCCTTTTCAGGTACTTAAGGATATTCTTGACCGCTGTCCAGTGTTCCGCACCGGGATTACTTTGGTACCTCCCTACCAAGCTTATCGCAAGGTTTATATCAGGTTTGGTACACAGCATGGCATACATTAGAGAGCCCACGGCTGAAGCGTAGGGGACAGAACCCATCTTCTCTCTATCTGCTGCCGTGGTCGGCGACTGAGTCTTACTCAATCTCATACCTTGCAAAACTGGCAAGAACCCTTTCTTTGAGTTTTCCATATTGAACTTCTTCAATATCTTGTCAAGGTATGTACTTTGCGAAAGACCTATGAGGCGTCTCGATCTATCTCTATAGATCTTGATGCCTAATATGTATGCAGCTTCTCCAAGGTCCTTCATTGAAAAACTCTTGTTCAAATAGGCCTTTATGCTCTCCAACATCTCTATATAATTCCCCATCAATAATATGTCATCCACATAGAGTACGAGGAAAGCTACAGAGCTCCCACTCACTTTCTTGTACAGACAGGCTTCTCCGTAAACCTGTATGAACCCAAACGCTTTAATCACTTCATTAAAGTGAATGTTCCAACTCCGAGATGCTTGCACCAGCCCATAGATGGAGCGCTGGAGCTTGCATATTTTGTTAGCACCCTTAGGGTCGACAAAACCTTCTGGTTGCATCATATACAACTCTTCCTTAAGGTTCCCGTTAAGGAACGCCGTTTTGACGTCCATTTGCCAAATTTCATAATCATAAAAGGCGGCAATTGCTAACATGATTCGGACTGATTTCAGCTTCGTACGGGAGAGAAAGTCTCTTCGTAGTCAACTCCTTGAATCTGTCGAAAACCCTTTGCGACAAGTCGAGCTTTGTAAACGGTTACATTACCGTTTGCATCAGTCTTCTTCTTGAAGATCCATTTATTTTCTATGGCTCGCCGGTCATCGGGCAAGTCCACCAAAGTCCATACTTTGTTCTCATACATGGATCCTATCTCGGATTTCATGGCCTCAAGCCATTTGTTGGAATCCGGGCCCGCCATCGCTTCTTCATAGTTCGAAGGTTCACCGTTGTCTAACAACATGATTTCCATCACAGGGTTGCCGTACCACTCTGGTGCGGAGCGTACTCTTGTGGACCTTCGCGGTTCAGTAGTAACTTGATCCGAAGCTTCATGATCATCATCATTAACTTCCTCTTCAGTCGGTGTAGGCACCACAAGAACAACTTCTTGCGCTGCGCTACTTTCCTGTTCGAGAGGGGGTGTGATTACCTCATCAAGTTCTACCTTCCTCCCACTTACTTCTTTCGAGAGAAACTCTTTCTCTAGAAAGGATCCGTTCTTGGCAACAAAGGTTTTACCTTCGGATCTAAGATAGAAGGTATACCCAATTGTTTCCTTAGGGTATCCTATGAATACGCATTTTTCCGCTTTGGGTTCGAGCTTTTCTGGTTGAAGTTTCTTCACATAAGCATCGCAGACCCAAACTTTAAGAAACGACAACTTAGGTTTCTTGCCAAACCATAGTTCATACGGTGTCGTCTCAACGGATTTAGACGGTGCCCTATTTAAAGTGAATGCTGCAGTTTCTAATGCGTATCCCCAAAATGATAGCGGTAAGTCGGTGAGAGACATCATAGATCGTACCATATCTAATAAAGTGCGATTACGACGTTCAGACACTCCGTTGCGCTGCGGTGTGCCAGGCGGCGTCAGTTGTGAAACGATTCCACACTTCCTTAGGTGTGTGCCAAACTCGTGACTCAAATATTCTCCTCCACGATCGGATCGTAGACATTTAATTTTTCTGTCACGTTGATTCTCAACCTCACTCTGAAATTCCTTGAACTTTTCAAACGTCTCAGATTTGTGCTTCATCAAGTAGATATACCCATACCTACTCAAATCATCGGTGAGAGTGAGAACATAACGATAACCACCGCGAGCTTCAACGTTCATTGGACCACACACATCAGTATGTATTATTTCCAATAAGTCGGTTGCTCTCTCCATTATTCCTGAGAATGGAGTCTTAGTCATCTTGTCCATGAGGCACGGTTCGCATGTGTCAAATGATTCAAAGTCAAGAGACTCTAATAGACCATCAGTATGGAGCTTCTTCATGCGTTTAACGCCGATATGACCAAGGCGGCAGTGCCACAAGTACGTGGGACTATCATTATCAACTTTGCATCTTTTGGTACTCATGCTATGAATATGTGTAACATCACGATCGAGATTCATCAAGAATAAACCATTCACCAGCGGAGCATGACCATAAAACATATCACTCATATAAATAGAACAACCATTATTCTCTGACTTAAATGAGTAGCCGTCTCGCATTAAGCAAGACCCTGATACAATGTTCATGCTTAAAGCTGGTACTAAATAACAATTATTAAGGTTTAAAACTAATCCCGACGGTAGATGTAGAGGTAGCGTGCCGACGGCGATCACATCGACCTTTGAACCATTCCCGACGCGCATCGTCACCTCGTCCTTGGCCAGTCTCCGCTTATTCCGCAGTTCCTGCTTTGAGTTGCAAATGTGAGCAACAACACCGGTATCAAATACCCAGGAGCTACTACGAGCGCTGGTAAGGTACACATCAATAACATGTATATCACATATACCTTTAACGTTGCCGGCCTTCTTGTCCGCTAAGTATTTGGGGCAGTTCCGCTTCCAGTGACATTTTCCCTTGCAGTAGAAGCACTCAGTCTCAGGCTTGGGTCCGTTCTTTTTCTTCTTCCCGGCATCTGGCTTACCGGGCGCGGCAACAACTTTGCCGTCTTTCTTGAAGTTCTTCTTACCCCTGCCTTTCTTGAAACTAGTGGTCTTGTTGACCATCAACACTTGATGCTCCGTCTTGATTTCTACTTCTGCAGACTTGAGCATCGAGTACAACTCGGGAATGGTTTTCTCCATCCCTTGCATGTTGTAGTTAAGCACAAAGCCTTTGTAGCTTGGTGGGAGAGACTGGAGGATTCTGTCAATGATAGCATCATCCGGAAGTTCGACTCCAAGTGAAGTCAGACGACTGTGTAACCCAGACATTTTGAGTATGTGCTCACTGACAGAACTGTTCTCCTCCATCTTACAACTGAAGAACTTGTCAGAGACTTCATATCTCTCGACACGGGCATGAGCTTGAAAAACTAGCTTCAGCTCTTGGAACATCTCATATGCCCCGTGTTGCTCAAAACGTCTTTGGAGCCCCGTTTCTAAACTGTATAACATGCCACACCTGACCAGAGAGTAGTCATCACTCCGCGCTTGCCAGACGTTTAGAATGTCCTGGGCTGCTGCGGGAGCGGGAGGGTCACCTAGCGGCGCATTAAGGACATAAGCCTTTTTACTTGCTTCAAGGATGAGCTTCAGGTTGCGAACCCAGTCAGCATAGTTGCTACCATCATCTTTCAGCTTGTTTTTCTCTAGGAATGCGTTGAAGTTGAGGTTGACGTTGGACATCTACAATATTTATAAAGACAACTTTTAGACTAAGTTCATGACAATTAAGTTCATTTAATCAAATTAAGTATGAACTCCCACTTAAATCGACATCCCTCTAGTCATCTAAGTGATACATGATCCATGTTGACTAACCCGTGTCCGATCATCACGTGAGACGGACTAGTCACCATGGTGAGCAACTTCATGCTGATCGTATTCAATCATACGACTCATGTTCGACCTTTCGGTCTCTTGTATTCGAGGTCATGTCTGTACATGCTAAGCTCGTCGAGTCAACCTAGGTGTTTCGCGTGTGTAAATCTGGCTTACACCCGTTGTATGCGAACGTTAGAATCTATCACACCCGATCATCACGTGGTGCTTCGAGACAACGAACCTTCGCAACGGTGCACACTTAGGGGAATACGTTCTCGAAATTTTAAGAGGGATCATCTTATTATGCTACCGTCGTTTTAAGCAATAAGATGTAAAACATGATAAACATCACAATGCAATCATATAGTGACATGATATGGCCATTATCATCTTTGCTCTTTCGATCTCCATCTTCAGGCATCGCATGATCATCATTGTCACCGGCGTGACACCATGATCTCCATCATCATGATCTCCATCATCGTGTCTCCGTGAAGTCGTCACGCCAACTACTACTATCACTACTACTATGGCTAACCGTTAGGAATGAAGTAAAATAGTAAGCACATGGCGTTGCATCTCATACAATAAATTAAGACAACTCCTATGGCTCCTGCCGGTTGTCATACTCATCGACATGCAAGTCGTGAAACCTATTACAATAACATGATCATCTCATACATCATACATGCAACATCACAACTTTGGCCATATCACATCACATGTCAAACCCTGCAAAAACAAGTTAGACGTCCTCTAATTGTTGTTGCAAGTTTTACGTGGCTGATTTGGGTTTCTAGCAAGAACGCCTTCTTACCTACGTGACAGCCACAACGATGATATGCCAAAGCTATTTACCCTTCATAAGGACCCTTTTCATCAAATCCAATCTGACTAGAGTAGGAGAGACAAACACCCGCTAGCCACCTTTATGCACGATGTGCATGTTTGTCGGTGGAACCAGTCTCACGTAAGCGTACGTGTAAGGTCGGTCCGGGCCGCTTCATCCCACAATACCGCCGGAAAATAATAAGACTAGTAACGGCAAGCAAATTGACAAACCATCGCCCACAACTTTTGTGTTCTACTCGTGCATAGAATCTACGCATAGAAAACCTGGCTCTGATGCCACTGTTGGTTAACGTAGCATAAATTCAAAATTTTCCTACGCTTATTCAGATATTCCTATGGAGAGACCAACAACAAGAGAGGGGTAAGAGCATCTTCGTACCTTTGAAGATCGCTAAGCGGAAGCATTGCTAGAACGCGGTTGATGGAGTCGTACTCGCAGCGATTCCGATCTAGTGCCGAACAACGACACCTCCGCGTTCAACACACGTGCAGCCCGGTGATGTCTCCCGCACCTTGATCCAGCAAGGATGGAGAGGTTGGGGAAGAAGTCCAGCAACATGACGGCGTGGTGTCGGTGGAGAGACGAGGTCTCCCGACAGGGCTTCGCCAAGCGCCGGCAGAGAGGAGGAAGAAGAAGTGCAGGGCTGCGCCGAGGGAGAGGGAAAACCGTGTACTCCAAAGGCCAAAAGTGCCCACTATATATAGGGGAAGGGGAGAGGGGGTGCCAGCCCTAGGGTTCCCACCCTAGGGGGTGAGGCAGCCCTCCCAGATGGGGAAAGTGGCGGCCAGGGCAAGGAGGAGGGGTGGCGCACCCCTCTGGTGGGCCTAAGGCCCACCTTAGTTAGGGTTCCCCCCCTTCCCCCTTTTTTCTGGTGCACATGGGCTGGGTGGGGGGCGCACCAGCCCACTTAGGGGCTGGTTCCCTTCCCCACTTAGCCCATCTAGCCTCCCGGGGTCGTCACCCCCCTTCGGTGGTCCCCCGGGACCACCTCCGGTGGTCCCGGTGGTCCCGGTACGTTACCGGTGATGCCCGAAACACTTCCGGTGTCCGAAACCATCCGCCCTATATATCAATCTTTACCTCCGGACCATTCCGGAGCTCCTCGTGACGTCCGGGATCTCATCCGGGACTCCGAACAACTTTCGGTAATCTCGTATAACAATTCCCTATAACCCTAGCGTCATCGAACCTTAAGTGTGTAGACCCTACGGGTTCGGGAGACATGCACACATGACCGAGACACCTCTCTGGCCAATAACCATCAGCGGGGTCTGGATACCCATGGTGGCTCCCACTAGCTCCACGATGATCTCATCGGATGAACCACGATGTCAAGGATTCAATCAATCCCGTATACGATTCCCTTTGTCTGTCGGTATAGAACTTGCCCGAGATTCGATCGTCGGTATACCTATACCTTGTTCAATCTCGTTACTGGTAAGTCTCTTTACTCGTTCCGTAGCACGTCATCCTGTGACTAACTCCTTAGTCACATTGAGCTCATGATGATGTTCTACCGAGTGGGCCCAGAGATACCTCTCCGTCACACGGAGTGACAAATCCCGATCTCGATTCGTGCCAACCCAACAGACACTTTCGGAGGTACCCGTAGTGCACCTTTATAGTCACCCAGTTACGTTGTGACGTTTGATACACCCAAAGCACTCCTACGGTATCCGGGAGTTGCACAATCTCACGGTCGAAGGAAAAGATACTTGACATTAAAAAAGCATTAGCATACGAACAATACGATCTAGTGCTAGGCTTAGGATTGGGTCTTGTCCACCACATCATTCTCCCAATGATGTGATCCCGTTATCAATGACATCCAATGTCCATGATCAGGAAACCATGATCATCTATTGACTAACGAGCTAGCCAACTAGAGGCTTGCTAGGGACACATTGTGATCTATTCATTCACACATGTATTACTGTTTCCTGTTAATACAATTATAGCATGAACGATAGACGATTATCATGAACAAGGAAATATGATAATAACCATTTTATTATTGCCTCTAGGGCATATTTCCTAAACCCCTAGTCAACATCCTTACTCTCTAGGTGGTTAAACCTAATAAAGAGAGACCTAGGTCTGATACCAATTGAAAGGACGTGGATGTCGCCTAGAGGGGGGGGGAGAATATGCATTTTAAAATAATTACGGTTTAGGCTTGAATAAATCCGGAATAAAACTAATGGAAAATTTATCAAGCACAAAACCTAAAACAACTAGGCTGACCTATGTGCACCAACAACTTATGCTAAGCAAGATTACAACTAAGTGATAGCAAGATATATGACAAGAAACAATATGCCTATCACACAGTAAAATGCATATATAAAGGGTTCGGGTAAGAGATAACCGAGGCACTTGGAGACGACGATGTATCCCGAAGTTCACACCCTTACGGATGCTAATCTCCGTTGGAGCGGTGTGGAGGCACAATGCTATCCAAGATGCCACTAAGGCCACCGAAATATCCTCACGCCCTCGCACAATGCAAGATGCCGTGATTCCACTAAGGGACCCTTGAGGGCGGTCACTGAACCCGTACAAATGGAAACCCTTGGGGGCGGTCACCGGTACCCGTACAAATTGCTCTGGGCAATCTCCACAACCTAATTGGAGACCCCGACGCTTGCCTAGAGCTTTACACCACAATGATTGAGCTCCGAGACACCACCAAGCTTCTAGGACGCCAAAGCATCCATGAAGAACAATCTCTAGGGTACTAAGTACCAAAAGGTAATAAGCTTCTCAAACTTCACTTCCACGTATCACCGTGGATAACTCAAACCTATGCACCAAATGTAATGGCAAGAACACACGAAGTGGACAAGTCCCTCACACTCAAATACCACCACCACAACAAAAGCTATGGATAAATATGATAGGAAGAACAAGGAGCTCACAAAGAACTCCAAGATCAAGATCCAAGGGGTTCCCTTCACATAGAGGAGAAAGTGATTGGTGGAGATTTGGATCTAGATCATCTCTCTCTTTTCCCTCAAGAACTAGCAAGAATCATTGGAGGGATTGAGAGTTAGCAAGATCGAAGAAGGTCAATAATGGGGGAATAGCATGAGCTTAAGAGATAAGGTTCAATGGGGAAGAAGACCCCCTTTTATAGGTGGGGAAAAACCAACCGTTATGCTTCATAGCCCGCACAGAGCGGTACTACCGCTCATGGGAGCGGTACTACCGCTCGGTAGGTTCACCAGCCATGCTGAGGCAAAAAGGATGCGCAAATAAAGTCCGTCGTACCGGTACTACCGCTCGGTAGGTTCATCAGCCATGCTGAGGCAAAAATGATGCGCAAATAAAGTCCGACGGAGCGGTACTACCGCTCGGCACTAGAGGTACTACTGCTCGTCACAGAAACTGCCTTAACTTTCGCATACGGACTCCGAATTCAACAAAACCAAGTTTGGTGGAAAGCTTACGACATGGGCTAACACAATCTTGATAGAAATATCAATAAGAAGCAAGTGCAAAGGCCCATCATAAAATGGCGAGAACCCTTCCTCGAATAAGACCGGTAAAAACTCCCAACATTGAAAACATCATAGAAGATGCATATGGACTCCGTTTTCGATGAACTCGAGTTTTTCATGAAGATGACCATAAGCTCTAAAATCACAAAGAGAAACACGAAACAAGAACCAAGAAGTATGATGCAAGGATGTAAATGGTTTGAGCTCTCAACGAACGATACGATCAAGCTATTCACTTGAAAGCCCCCTTGACAATACGACAATCTATCCTAAAACAGAAAACCTATCAAGGGCAAACCTATACCTTGCACCTCGTCCTCTTGAGCTAGATGACGATGATCTTGGCTTCCTTAAGATGGACCACCTTTCTTGATTGCGTTGGCTTGATGAAGACTAGTTGATTGCTCCCCCATACACACTATGGGTGAGCCGCTCTTGAGCATATCTTCACAAGTCCATTGCCACCACAATGGACGGCAAGGTTCACGCATGATATCTTCGTGATGATCCACTTGAAGTTGCACACCGCAATCTTGAGGACGATCACCACTTGACGTCATCCTCCATGGGTTGTATGAGATCTTCCTCTTGACGCAAGCCCATGGAAACACACCTAACCCCATACAAAACTCTCACGAAGACCATGGGTTAGTACACAAACACGTAATGGACAATGCTTACGATAGCATGGGATCACTTGATCCCTCTCGGTACATCTTGTACGCTTTGTGTGTTGATCATCTTTATTTACTCTTTGACTGATGATCTTGATCAACCATGTGTGTCTATGACCATTCTTTGGATAATACCTTTAATACCACCTTGGTCATCATACAAACTCCTTGAACCCAACACATGGACTTCAAGAAGTGCCTATGGACAAATCCTATAAATATAAATTAACGCAACCATTAGTCCATAGGAATTGTCATCAATTACCAAAACCACATATGGAGAGATATGCTCTAATACACGGTCGTGGCAATTTCACTCTCTGCTGTTATAGGGGGTGTGTCGGCCAAGGCATTCCAGTTGCGTGCCTGGATTCAAGGGCGAGAGGTACTTCTGCTGGTCGACTCCGATAGCACCAACTCATTCATCAACGAGCAGTTGGCCACTACAATAACAGGGGTTTAACCCTTACCCAGGCCCAACAAAGTCAGGGTAGCAGACGGGGGTGAGCTGGTCTGGTCCTCATTCGTCCCCAATTGCGCATGGTACTCTCAAGGACATGAATTCTACACGGATCTGAAAGTGCTAGCCCTGGGCACCTACGATGTCATACTGGGCATGGATTGGCTCGAGGAAGACAGTCCTGTGACAGTCGATTGGCACGAGAAATTCATATAAATCCAGACGCTAGCAGGTCCACTTCAGCTCCTTGGGCATGAAGCAACCTCGATCGAGTGCCAAGCAATCAACAACATACAACTTCAAGGGCTTTGAAACCAAGGGGCAATTACACATATCATTCACACATGCATGGTTGTTCTTGAGGAAGAAGCAACAGAAGAGATTCCACCTAGCATTCAAGAAATTCTTGATCAATTCCCGGATGTGTTTGAAGAACCAAAAGGGCTGCCACCAAGACGGGACTATGACCACCGCATTCCGCTCATTTCGGGAGCACAACAAGTAAATGCCACACCGTATCGTCACAAGCAGTCACACCCCAAAGTTTAATCACTTTTTTATAAATTCAAATATTGCCTATAATAATTTTTTTGAAAAATAAATTGCTTCATGGCTCTTTTCAAAGCCTCTTTCCAAAAACTTTTCTTTTCAAGTCGCATTTTAAAGATCATTTGGTGTTTAAGTCATAGCTTGAGATCATTTTAATTCCTTGTTTAATTTAATGGGGATGTATTAAAACTTAGCCATGTTTGTTTAATTTCTATTTTCTGGTTTTTCTGTTGATTTCAGAATCACTCTTTTCTTCTAATTTTAAAAATTCTCCTCCAAATAGAAATTTTTGAAATTTTTGGTGGGACTTGAGTGCTTGCATCAAAACACTTCCTTTCTTTTAACAAATTCAATGGAGACCCTTTTTATAAATATTTTGCCAAGTTTAATTACTTTTGAAAAAGCTTTTCAATTCTTATAAGGGCCACAATTGCACTACAACCCTTTTATAAAGTCTTTTAGAAATTCCACAAAAATTTGGAGATGTCAAGGGATGCATGAGACTCACTTTATGCAAAAACCCAATTATGTGTTTTGGAAAAATTTAGCAAAACAACCCTTTTCATATTCTGGTCTAGTTTGATGTTTTGTACTGCAACCCGAATTTTAATTGGTCCATCTCCCTTGGAATTTTTACTAATGGTATTTCACCCTACCAAACACTAAAGTCCAAGATCCTAGCTCCACTGGAGGAATTTAGATGCATGGAATAATAACCTCAACTTGCTGTCCAGAATTGTGTTTTTCAGAACTTTGCATTATCAATTTTTACTTTGTGCCAAGCTAACCTTGCCATTATGGCTAACACCTAAAGAGAACTTAATCTCGAAATTTTGGTTGGCAGCAAAGCCCATTTGATGCCACTGACAATATGTCAAACACCTTGAGTTCATGTACAGATTTGGAATAGGTTTTAGTCCGCATTGTAGAGTTGCTACATCGGCCCAACCAGCTTGTCCCCTAGCTCGTGCCTTGCCCCTAGCCTAACCCTCTGCAGTTGCAGAAGCCTTGGAGCCCCTTTGAGTGCTTTGACATTTTGGCGAGCACCCTGGGTGCGTGTACAACGCGCGCCTTTTGCTGCCAGCGCGGCCGAGCCGCCGCGTCCCCACTTACCCCGCAACCTGTCCGTTCCCTGCCCGTAGGGACGCGACCCAGCCCCCCGCAAGCTCGCATAGGCACTGGCCGTGGTCTGGCACCCCGTAGAGCCGCCACAGCGAAGCCATTGGTGCGTAGCCGTTGGCAACAGCTTGCCCCAGCAATGTGCGACACCACCTAAATAGCCTCAGCGCGCCTGTTGCCCCTGGACCACCTCCCTTGCATCGTGTGCTTGCTGCCAGCCCTGCCAGTCGCCCGCGGCACCCGTGTGTCGTTGTTAGAATTGTCGCCGACGTCCTTATCCACGGGCCGCCTTGGAACCAACCTCGCAGGCCTATAAAAGCCCCTCCCGAGCTCACCCAGTCACCCACGCCATCCCGAGCAACCTCCCTGCCGAAGAAATCGGGCCCCTGTGCTCAATTTCACCGCCATCGGCCACCACTGCCATGAGCAGCTCTGGTCAATTCCGGCCAAGCCATAGCCTCCCCCTCCCCTTGCTCTCAACCGCTAGCCTCACGATAACCATTAGGACCCATCCCCGCTGCCATTTTTCTCCCAGGAGCCGCGTTAGGCAAAGCCCCCTTCCGGCCCGAGCCGTCGCCCGCCATTCCTGGAGCCTGCTCCATGCCGAGCTCTTCGGCGACCCTCAACGCCTCCATGGGGTGCGACTCTTTCCCCTGAGCACATTGGTATGCCAAGCACCGCGAGAGATGCCCCCTAGCGTCGGCGAGCCTCGCCGGAATCGCCGCTGTTCCCTATCCAGAAGCGTGCGTGAGGTGGGAGACGAACCCGACAGGTGGGGCCCACGTGTCGGTCAGTCACCACATCCCCTGGTGGCGCTGCCCTGCTAGTGTGCCTTCCCCGTGAGTAAGCGCCTTCCAGTGAATGTGTTTTCAGTTTCTAGAAAGCGTATTCACCCTCGAGTCGTTTCTTTTTCGGATTTGTTTTAAGAACTAGAGTTGACCCAACTTTGACTAGTTATCACTTTTTAAATAAAACTCCAAATGAGATGATCCTTTTTCCTACCTCTCTAAAATATCATCTAGATTATTTTAAAATTTATTTCAAAAAAATTCAAAAACTTTTTATGTGATGATTTGGAATTGTGTGTTGAATGGTATTATTTTCAAAATAGGAATTTGGAGAGAGGAAACTTCCTTCAAGATTTTGGGGTGCACACCACCCTCCTCAACTCCAAAGGCAAGCATCTTGAACTCTGTTATGTGCTAAGATGTGTGATGTTTGTTATGGTGCATTGGAAGGCGTGATTTTGGTTATGTTGATAAAACCCCCACATAAAATCATATCTTGCATGAGTGCATGAGACGGGTGTGTTGTTGATTTTATGTGATGCAGATGGTGAGTGGGTACTACCTCATGCCTCGTAGGCCATGCTGGTCTGGACATCCTCGGACGGAGGTTTGTCGTGGTTACTTTGAGATCATGGACTGACATCTCGTGGGACGAGAGTGGTAAGTGAGAGCATACCAAGGTGTGATGATGGTAACACTGAGGTACATCTTTTAGAAAAATCGTGTGGTACTAACCTTTGCAGGAAAACTTAAACCTCCTAAGTCGATCGTAGATCGAGTCTTGTCAGTGTGTCACCTTACCTTTCGTGTTGCCAGAGGTGTTCCTGAAAGGGAATACAGTTTAGTAGGCCGTAAACCTATTACCACGTACACACCAAGTGGAGGTGCCTGGATGAAGGTATCCATGGTCTTGGACTAAATTCAGTCATCCGGTCAGGGGGCATGGGTGTTTCCGGTCTCGACGAAGAGGGGAAGAGCTCTTCCCTTGTAGTGCGCGGTATAAATTTGATCACATGCTAGTCGAGGTTGGAGCCTCCCCGTCTTATGGTTTTTCCCTGGCAGCATAGTCCGAGTGATACTTGTGTTCGCGGGGAAAAAATGGGTGTGTACTTGTTCTGAGTGTTTACTTCTGAGATACCATACGCGGGATTAGTCAGATTGACTATTGAAACCAATGGGCTATGGTAAAGAGCATACCCTCTGCAGAGTCAAAACTATTCGAGTAACCATGTCCACGGTCAAGGACGACTTGTTGACTAGTCAAGTGTCGTTCTTCGGAGGAATTAAATTAAAACATGATGAATCCTATGAACCGAAATTAAATACCCTGTCCCAGTTATGGAGGAGCTGTTGGATGAGGTGCACGGAGCAACATAGTTCTCTAACCTGGATCTTCGAGCAGGGTACCATCAGATTCGCCTGGCCACGGGGAGGAATACAAGACGACCTTTCAAACTCACCAGGGACACTTTGAATTCACAATGGTCTCGTTCTGGTTAGTAGGAGCACCACCCACCTTTTTGGGCGCCATGAACACAACTCTGAAGCCACTTCTGCGAGTCTGTGTTTTGTGTTTCTTTGATGACATCCTCATCTTTAGTGCGACTTCGGAAGAGCATGCTCACCATGTTCGGCACGTACTGGAGTTACTTCGCAGAGATAGATGGAAGGTCAAGCTCAGTAAGTGTGCATTCGGGCAGCAACAAATAGCTTACCTGGGACATGCCATCAGTGCACAAGGGGTAGTGACAGATCCGGCCAAGATCGTAGCGGTAGTACAATGGTCCACACCAACAGACATCAAGGGAGTCCGCAACTTCTTGGGCTTGGATGGGTACTACCGTTGCTTTGTACGCAACTTTGGGGTGATCGCAAGGCCGCTGTTCAACCTTCTCCAGAAAGGGGTGCCCTTTCTTTGGACGTCCACAACAGAAACTGCATTTCAAGTTCTGAAACAACATCTGACATCAGCACCGGTACTCGTACTTCCCAACTTCGACTAGCCGTTCACGGTCGAAACTGATGCGAGCGAGAGGGACATCGAGGCGATTCTCCAACAAAAAGGGCAATCGCATTCATGAGCAAAGATCTTAGCCCAAGTGAAAGGATCGATATGGTTGACTAGAGGGGGGGGGGGTGAATAGACCACGACCACTTTTTAATTAAACTTAGCAAGTTAAGGTAAACAACATATGGGTTCACAAATATTACGACAATGAGGTGAACCCTAATGAAGGTAACAACGAGAGCTATTTAGACAAGTAAGATATAGACAACAACATAAGTATACACAAAGTAAAGGTTAGAGATAACCACAAGTGGAACCGATGGAGACGAGGATGTGTTACCGAAGTTCCTTCCCTTTGACAGGAAGTACGTCTCCGTTGGAGCGGTGTGGAGGCAGAATGCTTCCCAATAAGCCACTAAGGCCACCGTATTCTCCTCACGACCTCGCACGATGCAAGGTACCGTGATTCCACTATAGGTGCCCTTGAAGGCGGCGACCGAACCTTTACAAACAAGGTTGGGGCAAACTCCACACAAAGCTTGGAGGCTCCCAACAAGACCACGAAGCTTCACCACAATGGAATATGGCTTCGAGGTGACCTCAACCGTCTAGGATGCTCAAACACCCAAGAGTAACAAGATCCGCAAGGGATTGGTGGGGGAATCAACTTTTCTCTTGGTGGAAGTGTGGATCTAGGCCTTCTCAACCAATCCCTAAAGAATCAACAAGTTTGATTGGCTAGGGAGAGAGATCGGGCACTTTTGAGCTTAGGACGCAACAATGGAGCTTGGGAGGATGAGAGTTAAAGTTCCACAGCTAGAAGAACCCTTTATATAGTGGGGGAAAAAATCCAACCGTTTTCCCACTCACACCCCGAGTCTAGCGGTACTACCGCTGGGTGCAGCGGTACTACCGCTGGCACTCCAGCGGTACTACCGCTGGGCCCCTGGTAGTGCAAGCACTACCACCGCCAAGAAAGTCTTCGCAAAAAGGTCCGTCCACGCACAACCGCTAGGCAGGCGGTACAAAGCTCCTGGAGCGGTACTACCGCTGACCAGGGGCGGTACTACCGCCAGCTAGCGGTACTACCACTGGATGCAGCGGTACCACCGCTAGCACTCTAGCGGTACTACCGCTGGGCCCAGCGGTACTACCGCTGGGGGGACCATTTGCAAAGATGAAGGAAACACAAAGGCGGGAGCCACTCCAAAGTTGCCGGTAAGGGGAAAATATGTGAAGTGTGCGTGTGCAAAGATTGATTCCACCCAAACCTTTCTACTACGGTTCCCCTCTTAATAGTACGGCTTTCCTATGACTCAAATAAAGAGAATCGTAGAGAACGCCGTGCTTCTGTTCCATGAACGAGGAGGCGAGTCGTCTTGTGCCGTTGATGTGTGTTATCTGAAACCTTAACACACACGGTTAGTCCTTTATGGTACTGTCATCAATCACCAAAATTACTTAGGCATGAACTATGTCCCAACAATCTCCCCCTTTTTGGTGGATTGATGACAATACCGGATTTGCACAGAGAGTAATATGAGAACAAAAAGATAGAGATATATGACAATACGGGGCATATGACTCACAGCATATGATGGAAATAAATCTCACATAAGTTCATGTCTCACAGACGATAGCAAACTAGAAGCAAACCAAGTTGAAAGCAAAACACGAAAGAAAGCAAAGCAAAGCAAAGTTCGACTCTGAAAGCAAATCCAGCTCCTAGACTCTCTCCCCCTTTGGCACAAGACACCAAAAAGGGGCACACCTAATGCCACAGGTGGTTACTCCTCATCCTCAGCATCCCCAGACTCGTCGGTACCCTCCGGATCGTCCTGCTCCTCCTCTTCCTCCTCATCGCCAGACCACTGGTAACCTTGAGCGTGCATCCAAGTAGCCTCTGAAGTGATGTCGTCCTCTGATCCGCTGGAGATGTCAACATCAAGATTCCTTAGGACACGCTTGTGCCTCTGACGGCTCTCCTTCTGAGCCACGTGCGTCTGGTACTGGCCCTTAGCCTGCATACAAAATAGAGTCTTCATCTTATCGTGCAGTTTGATGGCCCAAGATGGCATGGCAGAAGAGCGGGGCTGAGAGGCGGTTCCTCTGTCAGCAGCAGTCTCTGTGTCAGTATCCATGTGCTGAGAGGAAGTTGATGGGTTGGCCCATTTATCCTTGACGCGAAGCTTCACAGGATCGTGCACAATGTAGTCAGCCTAAATGTACAACTCCTCCTGCGGATAGGTGTCCTGCCACTTCTGACGGATATAAGCAAACAGATAGGGCCCGTAGATGGGAACCTTGCGCATCATGATGCAGTTCCAGAGCTCAGTGAACATAACATCAGAAATATCAAGAGGGGCAGACTCCTTAGTCATAGCCTCCTCACAGAGCAGCAGCATCTCAGCCAGAGAGCCATGAACCTCGCCGAAGTTGGCAATGCGAGGGAAGAGGGTGTTGCGAAAGATCCGATGCATGACGTCCAGATGCTTGGGGAGCACACCCTTCTTCACATAGAGTTGCTGCAATCTGTCCTTGGCGGGGGCCCTATCAGTGGGAGCTGCAGCATGAGGACGCGACCCAAGTGGAGTGTCAGCTCCCTGGCACTCAACCTTGAGGAAAGCCATGAATTCACGCCAGGTACCAGTCATCTTCTGAGTCCGAGTCATCCACACCATGGAGCGCTCGTCATCTGGAGAGAAGTGAACCGTGACATAGAACTGGGCAACAACATTGGGGTCAAAGTATGTCTTGAAAGTGATGATGTCCTTGATGCCCAGTTTGTCAATCAGAGAAAGAGCATCACCAAAGTAGTCCAAGTTCCGCTGAAGATGAGCTAGGTCAATCCACTGAACGGGGACAAAGTTCTTCTTGAAATTCATGACAATATCACGGAAGATCCTGCAGTGATCCCTTGCCCAAACATGCTCAACATTCTTGATCACAGCCCGCTCTTGGAGATAATGGTTTTGAGTGCGGAACCGCAGAAAGTCCTTAGTGGGCATTGTGCGGACATTGATCCCCTTGTCCTTGTCCGCGGTCTTCTTGAAGGCCTGCCTTTTGGGTTGCAGACCTGAAGTGGCGGAGCCCTCTGGAGCTTCTGGGTTGCGATAATGCTTTGACTGTGTGTCCCGTGAGGGGTTCGAACAGCGAGCAGCACCCGTGACACAAAACACACACCGAAAAGGAGCGACAAAAAGAGTAAAGGCAATGAACTAGAAAAGGCATAAAAGTAAACACTCATTGCCAAGCACATGAAAAGAATACACAGTGAATCCTTCTGGCGGTAGTACCGCTACCCCTGGCGGTAGTACCGCTGGGGTCCTAGCGGTAGTACCGCTACCCCTGGCGGTAGTACCGCTGGGGGTCCTAGCGATAGTACCGCTACCCCTGGCGGTAGTACCGCTACCCCTGGCGGTAGTACCACTAGGGTTTGATTTTCAGATCTCATAGATAAAATCGACCCCATAGATATGGCTACACGAATTTTACGAGGGGCATGGGCTGTGTATGAACACTAAGAACTCCACCACAGCCCTACTCACATGAGGATCACAAGGACCACCGAAATAAGTACATGCCTAGGCAAGGGAGAGCAAGTTTTAGATCTAATCCAAACATAGTTCAAGTGCTTGATCTAAAACATGTAAATCCTAGGGCATGGCAAAATAAACAACAAAGATTCATAGGACCTACACTCCCCTCAAATATCTCCTTCATGCCATCCAAGAACAAGGCACAAGATCAAAGACATGGATCCAAACCACCAATGCTCCTAACCCTAAAACAAGAACATCAACCAAGAGAAGAAGGGGAGGAGATTTACCGGGATTCATGGCCCTTGGAGGAGGAAGGAGAAGTGGAGCAAACCCTCCAATCCAACGGAGAGAAAGAGCTCCACGAATAGAGATCAAAATAGGGGGATTTCGGGGTTGGGGAGGGAGGAGCCGTGAGGAAGAAGAAAGAACCAGGGAAACACGGGCTCCCCCTCCTTTATATAGCCCAAAGGGTATGGGCCAGCGATAGTACCGCTGTGGTCCTGGGGGTAGTACCGCTACCTGGCGGTAGTACCGCTGGATGCAGCGGTAGTACCGCTGGGGTCCTAGCGGTAGTACCGCTCCCCCTGGCGGTAGTACCGCTCCCCCTGAGACAGCCCTAAAGAAATTCCTAGTTAGGTCGTGGTAGATTGGGATCCTGGCGGTAGTACCGCTATCCCTAGCGGTAGTACCGCTGGGGCAGGCGGTAGTACCACTACCCTTGGCGGTAGTACCGCTACCCCTGGCGGTAGTACCGCTGCAAATGTCACAACGGGACCTAGGAAAAGAGAAGAACGTGGGCAAATGACAAGTAAGTGGAAAAAGAGGATAGCACCAGAAATATATACTGACTTGTCATTTTATATCCTTTCTTCGATATGAGAGAAAGGTGGGGGGGGGGGGGGGGCGGTGGCCGAGGCCACCTATGTTTGAGACAACGGTATGACACCGCGAAGAATTATCCTTGGGTTCATGACCAATGCTTGTCTTTGAAGCACAAGTGCCATTTGACAATGGCTAAAGTGAAAGACTAGATTGATTTATGCATAATGGGGGGAGGGAAAGTTCATTGAGAGAACAACACTCCCCCTATGTCCATGCCTACATCTAGACCAAGATAGAATGCAAAGTGAGGTGCAACATGCCTAGCTTCAATCCACATTACTTCAATCAATGATATTTAGCTCATGCCTTAACTCCCGGAACCTTGCTTCATCTAGAGGCTTAGTGAAAATATCTGCAAGTTGCTCTTCAGTGTGGATGAAGTGAACCTCAATATTACCTAGCTTGATATGTTCACGAATGAAGTGATGGCGAATATCAATATGTTTGGTTTTGCTATGTTGCACTGGGTTGAGGGAAATCTTGATAGCACTTTGATTGTCACATAGAAGAGGCACTTTTTCACAAGTGACACCATAAACCTTTAAAGTTTGCCTCATCCATAGCAATTGTGCACAACAACTTGCAGCTGCCACATACTCAACTTCGGTGGATGATAAAGAGACGCAATTCTGCTTCTTTGATGACCAACTTACCAATGAGCGACCAAGGAATTGGCATCCTCCAGACGTTGACTTCCTCTCCACACAATCTCCTACCCAATCTGAGTCAGAATAGCCAACTAGATTGAAGTTTGCTCCTTTGGGATACCAAAGGCCAAAGTTTGGGGTATGAGCCAAATATCGAAAGATTCGCTTAACAGCCATGTAATGACTTTCTTTTGGTGCGGATTGAAACTGTGCACATATCCCTACACTCAACATAATATCCGGTCTAGATGCACAAAAGTAAAGGAGGGATCCAATCATGGAGCGATATACCTTTTGATCCACTGCTTTACCATTGGGATCACTGTCAAGCTTGCATCTTGTTGGCATGGGGAATTTGACCGGTTTGACATCTTCGAGCTCGAACCGTTTGAGCATGTCTTGAGTGTACTTGGCTTGTTTGATGAATGTCCCTTCTAGACCTTGTTTAATCTCGAACCCGAGGAAGAACTTCAACTCTCCCATCATGAACATCTCAAACTTCTCAGTCATTAGTGCAGCAAATTCTTCATTGAAGGAAATGTTAGGAGAGCCAAAGATAATATCATCAACATATAGTTGGCATATGAACAAATCTCCTTTAACCCTCTTAGTAAAAAGAGTGGGATCTATCTTCCCAATATCAAACCCACGATCTTGTAACAACTCAGTAAGATACTCATACCACGCGCGTGGGGCTTGTTTAAGGCCATAGAGTGCCTTATTAAGTTTGTACACATGATTGGGGAGCTTGGGATGTTCGAATCCCGGGGGTTGTTTGACATAGACCAACTCATTTAAAGGACCATTAAGAAAGGAACTTTTCACATCCATTTGTTGTAATTTGAAGTTATGATGAGAAGCAAATGCAAGCAACATGCGAATAGATTCTAGACGAGCAACAGGGGCAAAGGTTTCACCGTAGTCGATACCCTCGACTTGGGAGTAGCCTTGAGCCACCAATCTTGCCTTGTTTCGAATCACAATCCCATTGGCATC
The DNA here is from genome assembly GCF_904849725.1 of Hordeum vulgare subsp. vulgare. Taxonomy (NCBI): domain Eukaryota; kingdom Viridiplantae; phylum Streptophyta; class Magnoliopsida; order Poales; family Poaceae; genus Hordeum; species Hordeum vulgare. The sequence goes on from NC_058521.1 coordinate 373,099,329, forward strand.
TTGCTTGTTCTTGAATATCCATTTGGTCCCGATGACATTATGTTCCTCCGTTGGCCTAGGCACTAAATCCTAGACTTGGTTGCGTTCGAAGTTGTTAAGTTCTTCGTGCATGGCCATAAGCCAATCCTCATCATCGGGCGCTTCCTGTACCTGTTGAGGTTCACAATACGAAACAAACGCGTGATGCTCACAATAATTCCAAATCTGTTGACGGGTGGATACTCCCCTTTTTAAACTGCCAAGTACATTCTTCATAAGATGTGACTTGACTCTCAGCTTGTTCGCAATCTTGGCTGCTCGACGCTCCAAGAGTTCTTCATTAGATAACGGGGGAACATCGACTTGTTTACTTTGCTTGCCCTTGCGTCTTGAGCCGGCTGTTGGTGCTGCAGAAGGGAATTGTGAGACAGTCTCCTGATCATCTTGTCCTTCGACTTGAGCAGGTTCACTAGTTTGTTCTTGTATTTGTGGTTGCTCTTGATCTTGATCTTGTGCTTCTACTTGGTCTGGATCTCGTGGTTGCACTTGATCTTGATCATGAGCAGGTTCAGAGTCTTGGGGTAGTGCTTGAATATCCTGAGACACATCATCATTGTTGGGCAATTTATCTTGACCTTGAGCTTGTTTATTTTGTTGAGAGTCTTCTCTCTGTTCATCGGAAGCGTGTGGGACTTGTGGAGGTGATGGCTCCACTTGAGTAGAGCATTGTCCTTCTCCTTCGGCCACAAGGGGTTCCTCAATGGGGAGTATTTGACCAATCCCCATTCTTCTTATGGCTTGGGGAGGAATTTCATCACCTACATCACAAAGACCAGTTTGCTCCACTTGGGAGCCATTATTTTCGTCAAACTCCACGTTACACGTCTCCTCAATGAGTCCGGTGGACTTGTTGAGGACACGGTAAGCATGAGAGTTTGTAGCATAACCAACAAAGATACCCTCATGTGCTCTAGAATCAAATTTAGCTAACCGTGCACCTTTCTTGAGAATGAAACACTTACAACCGAATACCCGGAAGTACTTGAGATTGGGTTTGTTTCCAGTTAGAATCTCATACGGAGTCTTGTTCAAGCCTTTGCGGATATAGATCCGATTGGATGCATGACATGCTGTGTTGATGGCCTCTGCCCAGAAGTTATATGGAGATTTGAATTCTGCCATCATTGTCCTTGCAGCGTCTATCAAGGTCCGGTTCTTTCTTTCTGCCACGCCGTTTTGTTGAGGGGTATATGGTGCAGAATATTGGTGTTTTATTCCCTCATCACCTAGAAACTCATCCAAGGTGTATTTCTTGAACTCGGTGCCGTTGTCACTTCTAATCATCAAGATCTTTGCTTCATGTTGACGTTGCGCTTCATTAGCAAAGTTGATGACCGTTTGTTGAGTCTCACTCTTCTTTTTAAAGAAATATACCCAGGTATATCTTGAGTAGTCGTCAACAATCACCAAGCAATACTTTCTGCCTCCAAGACTATCAAATAATGGAGGACCAAACAGATCCATATGGAGAAGCTCCAATGGCCTCTTAGTGTAGATAAGAGTCGTTGGACGATGAGCAGTTTCATGAATCTTTCCTTCAATGCAGGCACTGCAAACACGATCTTTAGCAAAACTCACATTTGTTAGTCCACGAATATGGTCCCCTGTCAGAAGGCTTTGCAAAGATCTCATATTGACATGAGCTAAACGGCGATGCCAAAGCCAGCCCACATCAACTTTAGCCATTAAACATGTCGCAGTCTTAGTGGGTCGCTTTGAGAAGTTCACCACATAAAGACCATTTTCGACATATCCAACATAGGCTACTTTAAGAGTCTTGCTCCTCAGGAGGACCACAGTATCAAGATTAAAGAATGTGGAAAAACCCATAATTGCGAGTTGACGAACCGAAAGTAAATTGTAGGCAAGTGACTCAACAAGCATGACCTTCTCAATAGATAAATCTTGAGAGACGACCACCTTACCAAATCCCAATACCTTTGAAGAGGATGCATCGGCGAATTGGACATGGGTGGGCATAGATGGAGAAGGATGCACATCCACCACTAAGTCCTTGCTTCCGGTCATATGATTTGTTGCTCCACTATCGAGCAACCATGACACCCCACCGGAAGCAAACTCCTGCAATAGATCAAGGCTTGGTTTTAGGTACCCATTTTTTAATGGGTCCTTTCATGTTAGAGACAAGGGTCTTAGGAACCCAAATAGCCCATTCAATATACTCATCGTAGGAACCAACAAATCTGGCATAAACATGCCCATCACTAGCACAACATAAGACATAAGAAGAATTGAGTTTGCCGGCTGTGTTAGTAGGAATGGTTTTGCCCTTCTTGAGGTTTCCATAGTCCACCTTGTTCCTGTTCACCTTCTGAGTCCCCTCACCCTCTTTGACAAATATGTCCATGAGGGTAGGAGATCGTTTGTTCCTGTTCCTCCTTTTACCTTTTGACTTGGAGGTAAGTCCAAGTCCCTCCTTTCCTACAACACCCTTTTGAGTGCTCAAGAGGTCGTTCAGGCTCTTCTCACCTTGTATGCATGCCACAAGGCTCTTCTCAAGTTTCTCCTTTAACTTGGCATTTTCCTCCACAAGATGTACATGCTCACAACAGGGGTTAGGTGCACAAGCATTATCAATTAGCACAAAGGGAGGACAAGTAGAGATCTCCTTGGTAAGCTTTGCTTGGAGTTGATCATGAGACTCTTTCAGAGAGAAATGAACACCTTTCAAGACCTTGTGGGCCTTGTCAAGTGTGTCAAACTCCTCTTTGAGTCTATCATGGCCAACCCCAAGAGCATACTTTTCAGACTTAAGCATACGAGTAAGAACAACATCATGATCTAGTTTCTTTTGCATTTTAGCGCAGTCATCGTTATATGACTCCTCAAGAGCCAAACGAAGAGTGCACTCCTTTTCTAGAGCATTAGATAATTCAGCAATTTCATCGGCATAGTCACGACTGTGTCCCTGAAGCTCGGAGATGGTCTCCTCATGAGACTCAATGAGGTCAGTGGCCTCACCAAGTTGTTCCAAGAGAGCAACAAAGTGCTTCTTGGTTTCTCCCTTAATAGTGCACAGAAACTTGTCAAGATCATGCTCATTAAGTTCCCCAACATCACTATCTTCAACACAATTTAACAATGAAGGGGCGGAAGCGATGTTGGTCTTAATGATGGGAGTTACCTGATTGATACCTTTTTCCATGAGGCACTTGGTGATGTGGTTCTCGTTGGGGGCGTTGAAGAGAGACACCTTCCGGGGAGAGGTAGTGGCAATAGCAACAGTTGCCGTTGCCACTGTATCATCATCATCATCATCATCATCATCGGAAGGGTACTCTTCAAGGGCCACCATCCCTTTTGGGTGGGGTTTCTTCACAAAGTTGTTCTTGATTGGAAATGATTTGGTTTTGTCTTTGCGAATGAGCTTGCCCCCGTTGTCTTCCCTTTTCTCATAGGGACATTCGGTCACGAAGTGACTCACGTTACCACAGTTATAACATGTCCTTACTCGTTGTTTGGGTTTGAATCCACTCGAGTTGTTCTTGGTGAAGGTGGGTCTTGAGTTCCTCTTGTTGCCCCAGAATTGCCTTGATGCAAGAGCCATGTGCTCATGATAGGCATACTTTGTGTCTTCAAGGCAGCTCTCTTCTTCATCATCCTCTTCTTCTTCTTCAGGCATTACTTTTGCTTTCAACGCAAGGTTGGGTGAAGTTGTCTTTGAGCGAACACGAGCAAGTGCATTGTTGGCTGTTTCGTTCATGATTGACATTGCAATGAATTCATCCAACACCTCACTGGAAGACAAGGAGTGGAAGTCTGGCCGCTGAAGAATGACAGATGACATGGCTTTGTTGAAAGGCATGATGGCTTTGAGAAACTTGCGCTTGACCCATGTATCATCCACATCCTTGCTCCCATGATCCTTGAGTGCCACAGCAATAGCAGTCACCCTCCGATAGAGATCACGAGGGTCCTCGTCTTCCTTCATCACAAACTCATCGGCCTGATCAAGTATCACTTCATAGTTGGATCGTTGAATGCTTGAGCTTCCCTTATACAACACCATAATATGCTCCCAACAATCCTTGGCCAATGTGAAGGGACGCAAGTGAGGAAGATCTTCAGGTGGCACTGCGGACTGGAGAATGCACAAAGCGGAGTGATTGTATTGATTGTCTGCATCTTCTCTTGGAGTGAGGTTGCTTGGATCATGGGGATAATATCCTTGTTCGATGACTCTCCACAAGTTTGTTGAGCTGTGATTCAAATGAGACTTAATAGAAAATACCCAGTTAGCAAAGTCACCTTTTACAAGCTTAGGAGGAGGACCAACAGGATTAAGACGCGGTGCGGGAACGGATCCTCCATAGGCCATGGGGGGTGGAACTGAGGCATATGTTCCAGTCCCATCCTTTTCGTGAGATGAGGTAGGTCGCATACCTTTAGCCGCTTCCTTAGAGGAGTTGGCCTCCGAATCGGTGACGGTGGGTTTAACCACTATAGCCGGTTCGGGAGAACTTTTAAATTCCTCAATTAACTCTTTAAGCATGGTCTTGACTTCGTTCGTCAAGGACGTCTTGAGGGCGGCCATAGCCGTATTCAAGTCGTCCCTTGTGACCGAACTCAAGTCCATGGCCTCGGGTTGCCCATGGTTAATTCCCTCTTCGCCTTCCATACTCTTCGGGTGGTTAAACCCTTAATAAAGAGACGTGGCTCTGATACCAATTGAAAGGATCGATATGGTTGACTAGAGGGGGGGGGGGGTGAATAGACAACGACCACTTTTTCATTAAACTTAGCAAGTTAAGGTAAACAACATATGGGTTCACAAATATTACGACAATGAGGTGAACCCTAATGGAGCTAACAACGAGAGCTATTTAGACAAGTAAGATATAGACAACAACATAAGCATACACAAAGTAAAGGTTAGAGATAACCACAAGTGGAACCGATGGAGACGAGGATGTGTTACCGAAGTTCCTTCCCTTTGACAGGAAGTACGTCTCCGTTGGAGCGGTGTGGAGGCACAATGCTCCCCAATAAGCGCTAAGGCCACCGTATTCTCCTCACGACCTCGCACGATGCAAGGTACCGTGATTCCACTATAGGTGCCCTTGAAGGCGGCGACCGAACCTTTACAAATAAGGTTGGGGCAAACTCCACACAAAGCTTGGAGGCTCCCAACAAGACCACGAAGCTTCACCACAATGGAATATGGCTTCGAGGTGACCTCAACCGTCTAGGATGCTCAAACACCCAAGAGTAACAAGATCCGCAAGGGATTGGTGGGGGAATCAACTTTTCTCTTGGTGGAAGTGTGGATCTAGGCCTTCTCAACCAATCCCTAAAGAATCAACAAGTTTGATTGGCTAGGGAGAGAGATCGGGCACTTTTGAGCTTAGGACGCAACAATGGAGCTTGGGAGGATGAGAGGTAAAGTTCCACAGCTAGAAGAACCCTTTATATAGTGGGGGGGGGGGAAATCCAACCGTTTTCCCACTCACAACCCGAGTCTAGCGGTACTACCGCTGGGTGCAGCGGTACTACCGCTGGAACTCGAGCGGTACTACCGCTGGTTGCAACGGTACTACCGCTGGGCCCCTGGTAGTGCAAGCACTACCACCGCCAAGAAAGTCTTCGCAAAAAGGTCCGTCCATGCACAACCGCTAGGCAGGCGGTACAAAGCTCCTGGAGCGGTACTCCCGCTGACCAGGGGCGGTACTACCGCCAGCTAGCGGTACTACCGCTGGATGCAGCGGTACCACCGCTAGCACTCCAGCGGTACTACCGCTGGGGACAGCGGTAGTACCCCTGGGGGGACCATTTGCAAAGATGAAGGAAACACAAAGGCGGGAGCCACTCCAAAGTTGCCGGTAAGGGGAAAATATGTGAAGTGTGCGCGTGCAAAGATTGATTCCACCCAAACCTTTCCACTACGGTTCCCCTCTTAATAGTACGGCTTTCCTATGACTCAAATAAAGAGAATCGTAGAGAACGCCGTGCTTCTGTTCCATGAACGAGGAGGCGAGTCGTCTTGTGCCGTTGACGTGTGTTATCTAAAACCTTAACACACACGGTTAGTCCTTTATGGTTCTGTCATCAATCAACAAAATTACTTAGGCATAAACTATGCCCCAACACCAAGATATCAGGGTCTATCAACATACGAGGAGTACCTCGCCATCATTGTTGGAGTGGACCAGTGGTGTCCATATTTACCACACGTTGAGTTTGATATATGGACTCACCAAAAGAGTTTGACACACTTGTAAGAGCAATGCTTAACCACACCATGGAAACAAAAAAACCTTTACCAAAGTGCTGGGCCTGCAATACCACATTAGGTACAAGAAATACATGGATAATTCGGGCACGGATGCCTTATCTAGAGCTCAACCAGGGGACCGACTCACAACCATCATTTTCTGTCAGCCTAGTTGGTTGGAGGACATCGTAGCCAGCTACAACAACAACCCACAAGCAAGCGAACTTTTGGAGCAGTTGGCAGTGAGGGAAGATCCCAAGGGCAGATTCCAACTATGGCAAGGGATTCCCAGATTCAGAGGCAGGATTTGTCTAGGCCGAGGAACTCAAATTCAGCAAAGAATTATCCAAGCATTCCATTATAGTCCTATCGGAGGTCACTCAGATTTCCCAGTCACGTACAGACGCATATGTCGACTGTTTGCCTGGCCAAAAATGAAGACCCACATCGAACAATATGTGCGCTCCTGTCGAGTCTGTCAACGAGCTAAACCGGACCGCACAGTTTCTCTGGGATTGCTCCTACCGCTGCCAATTCCCTCTCAACCATGGGAAATGATCTCCATGGACTTCGTGGACGGTCTTCCTCAATCGAACAAATTCAATTGTCTCTTGGTCATTGTGGACAAGCGCACCATATTCAGCTTCTTTATACCTTTGGCCCACCCCTACACAGCATCAACATTGGCTAAGCTATACGTGTAACAGATCTACAAGATTCACGGTCTGCCGATAGCTATCGTCTCTGACTGGGATCCGGTGTTCACAAGTCACTTTTGGCATGAACTTTTCAAAGCTTCGGGCACCGAACCAAGGCTCAGCAGAGCCAATCACCCATAAACAGATGGTCAAACCGAGCGGGTCAACCAGTGTGTGGAAACATTCCTTCGTTGTTTTACACAAGCTTGTCCTGGACGTTGGAGTTTCTGGATACCCTTGGCGCAGTTCTGGTACAACAACGCACACCATTCAGCCATAGGGATGACCCCATTCAAGACCATGTTTGGGTATGAACAAAGGCACCGGGGCATTTCAGCAAAAACAACTTCTTTCTACCAGCTCTCAAATCTTGGATCGAAGAACGGGAGACGGTGCTCCAACTGCTCCAACAGAACCTCAATAGACTGAAGCAACTAATGAAGCACCAAGCACACAAGAAGCGCTCCTTCAGAACTTTCGAGGTGGGCGATCAGGTTTACTTGAAACTCCAACCCTATATCCAAAATTCGGTGGCACTATGGGTAAACGACAAGCTGGCGTACAAGTACTCTGGACCTTTTTCAATCATCTCCAAGATCAACGAGGTGGCATACAAACTGCAGCTTCCTCCTCACGCAACAGTGCACCCGATTTTTCATGTATCGCTGCTGCGGGGGGCTCACTCCTGTTATGACGGCTGAAACTCATCTACCACATTGTACTGATGATCTCGTTGTTCCAGTAGCAGTTCTCCAAACTTGCTGGCGCAAGAAGAACGGGGGCGTCCGTGAACAAGTAAAAGTTAAATGGCCCAATTCCGACGCTCTGTGCAATACCTAGAAGGACAAAGCCAGTCTCGTCGCTCGGTTCGCGCATGCAAAGGCTTGGGATCAAGCCTCATCTCAAGAAGAGGGGGATGTCAACATACGTGCAAGCACGGACCCAGAGGGCACAGACCCAGCATCGTCAGTGCTGCCCCTCGTCCCACCAGGCTGTGGAGGCCCAACTCCAACGTCCACAACCCAGACTGGGCCCAGTGAAGGCCCATGCGCCACCTACTTATGCAGCCACGCACGTGGAGAGGAGCATCCAGTGGATTAGGCGGCCGGCGGCTTGGCTTTTCCCTTCTTCTTTTTCCCGCATGAACCCTAGCGAGATCTTGGCTCTCGTCTATCCCGATTATAATATCTAGCTTGAGATATTGCTACTCGCCACATCAGTTATACTAGTCGCTAACGAGCTTGCATTCAGATGGCCTAGAGAAAATGCATGGAGACTGAGTAAGGTAGCTAACGTGCAGTAATATTTTATTTGCACCGTACTTGTTCTCTTCTTCCCCCTCATGGATAGCCACATGATTGAGTACTTTATTCCACCCAACAACACATTTCCTCGTTGTGACTCCGCCCAAAAATGAGCTCCGAATGGATTTGTCAATCCTGTGCATGCCTGGTGATCCTTTCCGGTGGAGTGTTGAGTACTTCTCCTTTGAGCCGAACAACTAAGAGGAAAGAAAACCTGCGAAAGCAAACTTGCCTTTGGAATGACAGCAAATCGCGTGAACCGAACGGGGCCTGACACGCTCAGGACTTGCGCATGACTACTTGTCGAGAAATGACATAGAATACAATGCCATGACATGTTCAGGACATATGAGCTCCACAACAATATGCTCACACGCCAAGTGTCATGAGAGTCTGACGAGTCCGAGACGAACGAAGGTTTTCACCCAAAACCCTAGCATGAAGAGAAGAACCACAACCACATCCTTAAGAGAAGAGCAACACTTGCGAGTGTCGCCCCATAGTGTTGTCACTGTCGGGTTCGAGATGGACAAAGGTTTCACCCGAAACCCTAGCACGGAGAGAAGAACCACAACCATGTCCTCAAGAGAAGATCAACACTTGCGAGTGTCACACAATCGACACCAAAGCGTGCTGCTTTCGCTCGGTAGGTTACCCATGTCACCGTGAGGCACCTAGGACAACAGGGTCGAGCACACACCTCTAGATCCGAATTTAGGTGTCATCATTGCCAATAGATAAAGAGCGAGCTCGAGCCACCCACTGCTACACCCCTAAGCGCCCACACAACGAAGAGGTATAGCCATCATGGCCGCCATGGTGCTTGTGAGAGAGCCAACCGCGTAGGTCGTTATTCGGGGCTACCGCCCAGGCATCCATATCCCGAGACACAACCAACCGCCCACATCACAACACACCAACCATGGTAGGAAGAGCAGAGGTACGTCCACCCACTCCTAGCCTGACATTGGCCACCGAGTCTGGTTCAACGCCGATAGGAAGCGCCATTGCCTATGCCCCCAGTCAGTCCTAGTGAGGGAGGGGATGCGACCTCGTGACTGTTGATGGCCTCCGTTGAGAAAGCCCAATGAGAGCCCTGTAGCCTTGGTCGGGATGAGTTAGCGCAATGGCATTCCCACCGCCTTATGCATCGATCCATTCAATGGCGCAACGCCGCCCCAACCATGACAACTGACTACTGTGCCCGCGAGGAGAGGCACCTCACCACCTGTGAACCTCCAGGACCGAGCCCAACAACACCTTCTTGGAGCGATAGTCCCGCCCCCTTGCCTAGATATGGTCCGCCCAAGTGCGATCCCTAGGTTAGAACCACCATCGTTACATGTGCAACGCACACCACAACCGACAACCAACCTTCCATGCACGCTGTTGAAAAGACCTCGATGACGCCTAGAGGGGGGGGGGGGGTGAATAGGCTATTTAAAAACTTCTTCAGATTTGGCTTGAACCTAATGCGGAAATAAACTAAGAGGGTACTTGTCAAGCACAAATCCTAAATAAACTAGGCACTGCAACGTGTATCAACAACACGATCTACCAAGATGGACACAATGCAGTTACTAACAAGCACAAGTAAGTTACACAAACTTACTTGAGCTATATCACACGACAAGTAGGTGAACAACGCAAGATACTAGATCACACTATATCACACGATATATCAAGGGCTGCAAGTATGTACGTGTGGATATAGAGGGTATGCTTGAATGATTAATCTTGTAAAAGAAATAGCCAACACAATATAATGAGCACAAACGATATGCAATGTATGTAGCTCAAGTAACACAAGTAAACCACATGTAAGGAGTTAGGGTTAAGGATAACCAAGGTCACTGAGACGAAGATGTATCCCGTTGTTCACTTCCTTGGAGGGAAGCTAGTCACCGTTAGAGAGATGGATGTTACCACGAAGGCACACCAACGCCACGAAGGCTCACCCTATTCTCCCTTTGAGATAACACCACGAAGGCGTTTCTCAACCTTTGAGGTGGCTTCCAAACCCTCACAAAATTTTCCGGGGGGTAATCACACGGATTGATTCCTCTCCGAAGAACTCCTACCGCCTAGGAGTCTCCAACCTCCAAGAGTAACAAGATCACGGGGAATGCTCAAAACTTGCTCAAATCTCAAATAGCTTGGGTTGAGAGGAGGAGAGGGAGACGATCTATCTTTTGATTGGAACAACTCTCAAAGGGGCTCACAAATGCTCTTGGGATCTAAGATTTGGTGTGAGCAAATGTGTGTGAGGTAGAAGTGTGTTCTTATGAGGATAAGGCTGTGTTGGGCAACCCTCTCACGAAGTGGGAGGGGGTATTTATAGTGGGGAGTGAAATACAGCCGTTGGGGATACTTTAAGTCACACAGGGTCCGGACGTCCGACAGTTGCCGGAAGTCCGGGCGTCCGCGAGGGGTCGGACGTCCGACAGGGGTCGATCGTCCGAGGCCTGTAGATATGTCTGAAACTATTTTGAATTGAACAGCGACCGGACGTCCGGAGAGGACCGGAAATCCGAGTTATACGACTCAACTTCTTCTGGTGGTAGGTTCCGGATTTCCGACGGGGGTCGGACGTCCGGCGCTCGGACGTCCGGAGGGAGCCAAATTTCCGAGTTATAGAACTCAACTTCTACTGGTGGAGGCTTCCGGATTTCCGGGGCTTGGCCGGACGTCCGGCCCTCGGATGTCCGCAGGGAGCTGGATTTCCGAGTTATATGACTCACAAACTTCTGGTGAAGGGCTGCGGATTTCCGAAGCCTGCTGGTCGTCCGACCCTCGGACGTCCGGAGGGAGCCGGATGTCCGAGGCAATAGACCTGTTTTGAATTGAGAACAGAGTGGAGAGTATGTGGTATGAGCAGAACAGTGGAGATGTAGTTTGAGCAAGTTCATCACAAAACCTGTGATCCCCTCTTAATATTGCGGGATCCCTAAAGACTCAAGAATCATAAAAAAGGGGTACTGATGATCCATACTTGAGTGTATACTTTTATTCGCTGATCATCACTCCGCACAACTAACGTCAAAGGAACTGATACCTTTGAGTTAGCCCTTTCACTTGAGCTTGATGTTATTGTTCCTTCTTGGCTCAAGTTGAAAGCAAGACATGATGAAGTCTTCAACTAGCTCTCCCATACACAATGTGGAAAGCCTAACTTATGTATTCATCTTCATTTGTCCACCATGTGAACATCTACAAGAATCAAGCATGTAGTGCTCAGGAATGCTTATCTTGATCTTGTCCTTGTTAGCACATGAGGTTGTCCTTATCAACACATGATCATTGACAATAGTTTCAATGATATATTTGTGTTGATCCACTTGAACTTGCACACCACAATCTTGATGATGATCACCACTTGACGTCATCCTTCATGAGTTGTATGAGATCTTCCTTTTGACGCAAGCCCAATGGAGGCACACCTAACCCCCACATAGGAGTCTCACAAAGACCATGGGTTAGTACACAAACACGTAATGGACAATGCTTACCATACCATGGGATCACTTGGTCCCTCCCGGTACATCTTATAAGCTTTGTGTGTTGATCATCTTGATTTACTCTTTGTCTGAGATCTTGATCAACCTAGTGTCTCTATGACCATTCTTTGGATAATACCTTGAATAACATCTTGGTCATCATATAAACTCCTTGAACCCAACAGATGGACTTCAAGAAGTGCCTATGGACAAATCCTATAAATATAACTTAAGGCAACCATTAGTCCATAGGAATTGTCATCAATTACCAAAACCACATATGGAGATATATGCTCTAACAATCTCCCCCATTTTGGTAATTGAAGACAACCATTTCAAGAGAGTTTATATAAGGAAATAAGCATAACCAAGCACACACATACAAGGTAATAATGCATGTGTGCAAGATGTAAATGCTTACGCAATAAAAGCAAAACCCTCTAAACAACCACTTCAAGAGAGTTTATATAAGGAAATAAGCATAACCAAGCTCAGACATACAAGGTAATAATGCATGTGTGCAAGATGTAAATGCTTACGCAATAAAAGCAAAACCCTCTAAACATATCCAAAGTAAACTCTCTAAACTTCTCCCCCATTGGCATCGATTGCCAAAATGGACGAAAAGTTTAGAAAGCCAAAATAGTAGGTGGTCCTCCAAAAAGTGTGTACTTCTCAGCAAATGAGTGCAGAAAAATACACAAATACAATGATAAGTAGTTGGATGAAAACAAACTATATTGAGGACCCAAAGATTGCAAATAAAAGGATCGTATGCCACAAAGACATACAAAGATAGAGGCAAGCAATCAAAGGATTCCAGATGGAACAAACAATCATATGGTCCTTCGAACCACATGAATAAAAGATATTATGATAAAGGCAACATAGTGCTTTATCAAAAACTAGAGAAGCTCCCCATGATTTGTGCACTAATATGAGATTTTTGTATTTGACACAGGTGCACAAAATAGGGTCGTTGCTCCCCCAGAATTTATAAAACACACAATGAGTGCAAGAAGATAGATGAGACAATAAGCATATCAATTGCACAAAACAAATGGTTGAGCAACATGTAATATAAGCAACTTAAGAATAGGCTCAAACAAAGTAATGTGTGTGAGTCATGGCAAAACACTTGAGAAGACTAAGATAAGGATGATCATTACTCATCAACATAGTCTTGATGGAATGAGATACAAAGTGCAAGACATATCATTCCCACACACACATACTAGAAAATGGGTTCACAAGCTTACTAATAAACAAAATAAGAACCGACGCTTGTGACACCCCATTGTGAAGATAGGAAGTAAGAACCTTGTCAAGAGGAGGGATACTAATTGAAAATGGCAAGACCCTCATCAAGACAAGCATGAGGAAAAATAATCTTCACGGCCAAAGAGTGCATCAAGATGTAGAAAAATAAGATACGCACTCAAAACAAATCCTTTCACGTTTCCACCAAAAACCGAAAAAGGAAATGCAACGATGGACGTGAAAGAAAAGAGGATATCAATTAGAGATGTAACTTCTCTCATGTGTAAAAGATTCTAAGTAGAAGACAATCATGATGATATATATCCACAAAGAAGGATGTACACACGAAATGGTTACAAGAAGGAAGAAACTAGATATCCAAAAGGAAGTCATAAATATATCAATGAGATCCTTTGCTTGGAAGCATAGCACATGGCCTAATATTTTCTTATTGTACAATATGAACTTCCAACATACGAACATCAAAGACATCCCAACTAGTAGTAAGACATCATCGTTCGGATGCTTTGAGAAAGCAAACAAGTACTACGAGAACAAATCAAGAGATTCATGCCATGATGCAACCTGGAAAAGAAAAGACAGGTTGGGTCCTTTGCAAGAAAAGAATGCATGAAGTGGATACTTGTTACCGAGACAACATTGGATTGATGTAGTAGATAGTTGTTCTTTGATCATCCTAACTTGGCTCCAATAATCACATGGTCTCAACACCTTCCTTATAGATGAGCCGAGCATCCAATGCATCTCCAGTTGTTCCTGGAACAACAAAAGAAACAAAATGGTGCCCAAACTCATTGGGACCAAAGAGTTAGAAAACCAGCAATACACAGTACAAACTCCACATTCATATGTGCATATAGATATGAATTTGAATTTCATGCACACTTTAGCCAATTTATGACAAGGTGGAGTTTACGCATGCTCAAGACTCTCAAGAATCAACTCAACACAAAGTTCATAAGTCACCAAAAGACAAGGTATCAAGTGATAATAAGATCCTAAAACAAAAGAACTATCACTTGAAGGATATCAATTAAAAGATACCTCAAGGAATGAGATATCCATTGACACATGCCAAATAGAAGGCAACAAGAAACCAATTGAAGGAAAACAAACACGAGGTATCTAGTTTCCAAAAGAGAGCTAGGTTCTAACAAACCAAGACCTCGACAAATTTTCATGATGGCACAAAGCATCATAAAGAGCAAGACTTGCCTCCCATCAACACATACTTGATGGGGATCAAAAGATTTTATGATGGGTGAATAAAGAGAGTGTTCTAAAGAAAATAGGATAGCTCCCCCAAGGGATGTGCATTGTATATAATTCGCATTTGAATACAAAACGCACACGATGGGATCATCACTTTCTCTATATCTATAAAAACACTAGACATGCTAAAATAGATCCATAAGAGGCAAGGAAGACAAACGAAACACAAAATCCAATGTAAAGACGATTAGCAATTCCTATCACATGATGGGAATACCAATTGTCAAGGACAAGAAGTATTTTGGAAGTGATACTCATTGGTAGATCGCAAATATATCCAAGATTATTTTTACCCATATAACGCAAGCAAATGACACTTGTAGAGATAACATGCCACCTAGGAACAGGATAATTTACAATATCAACACTAAGTGGCAACACCTCAAATGTACACATTGTCTAGGTTTGTAATATGCACATAGCATATTACTCCCCCATAATGTGATAAACCAACAATATTAACAAGTGGCAAATTGAAACCAACAGGAGATAATTAATGGACCATATAGAATTTGAATTTCTCATGAGTAAGACATACCACATAGAAACTAGATAATCTTGAAATATCAAAGCTAAGTGGTATTCCCCATGTATACACATTTATAGGATTGTGAGGTGTGCAAACCACATCACTCCCCCACAATGGGATAATCCATTAATCTCTCACAAGATCCAACAAAAAAATATAAACAAGATGCAAAAAGGCTCAATACAAGACTCACATGTACATGATATGCAAACCAACATACCCATACTCGATTACTCAAGATAAGCAGGTTGGAAGCACAACATATACAAACGCATGCAAGGTACAAAACCACAACATGCAAAGGGGCAAGCACCTATCCAGCATGCATCTCAGACTATTAAGTTTAATGAAAAACAGAGTAACATAATAAGCAAGATGACATGATGTAGATAGAAAGAAACCTAGCAACACGATCAATCTCCGTCATTTTATCCTTAGTAGCAACAACACATCACGTTCCTTCTCCCCATTCTATCCCTATGATATAGAATACCGTGAGACTGAACCCACTACTATGCACCACTTCCTCTGAAGAATTACCCATCTATCTTTGCTAGAGAAGACAAATAACTCCAAAATCATACATGGCTACTCAAGCATAGAGCAAAGAAACTTCAAAGGATTCAATTAAATTCAGTGAACGATTTGATCATAAATCCATAGTTCATCGCATCCAAACAAACACACCATAAGAATTACATCAAATTGATCTCAGAAGATATCATTATATTGAATATCAATGAGAGAGAGAGAGGGAGGGAGGGAGGGAGGGAGGGGGAGGGAGGTGGGAGGTGGGAAGGCTCAAAGAACTACTCACACATCATCATGGAGGCATCAAGGTTGTTGATGGGGCCTCCCGTGGTGGCTTCCCCCTTCGATAGAGCTTCGGAACACGGCTCCACATGAGAACGTTTCAGAAAGAGACTTGCGGCAGTAATAAGATTCTCTCGTCTGTCTCTGTGAGGGTTTCGGGAATTATGTAATCTATATGCTACAAAATTAGGTCAAACGAAGCAGCTAAGGGCCCAAAAGCCCAGGTGGCGCGACCACCCTTTAGCCATGCCACCTACCCTTGTGGCTCGCTGGTGGGTCCTCTCGTGATCTCTCAAAGCTTCTAGGTTCTTCCATACTCGAGAAAAAATCACCAAGAATTGGAATCATATTTGAACTTTCTTATATATGATTTTTTTTGTGTAACCAAAAACAAGCAAAAACAAAGACTAGCATTGCGAAGTAAATTAATAAGTTAGTCTAGAAAAACAATATAGGAAGCATATAAAAGTGATAATATAATAGCATTAAATAAAAAAAATATATAAATATGTGTGAGACGTATCAACATCTCCAAGCTTAATTCCTACTCGTCCTCGAGTAGGTAAATGATAAAAAATATAATTTTTATGTTAAATGCTACCTTGCATGTCCTTGATAAAATTAACTCATGGTATGAATTCGGGATACGAATGATTCGTGAAAATGTCTATCAATTTGACATTAAAATAATAATACATAAGCATGCATATAAACAATTATTGCATTTTAAAATAAAAAATAATAAAGAACATGATCTGTATACCCTTAATCACGATAAGCATGCCACACTTAGTATTTATAGCATAAATAATATCAAGTCATGAACAACCCCGACGCCAAGCCATGCAATTAAATCATTAGACACAAAGTTTGATTGTGCACATAACCTAATAAACAAGCATTTGTAACAACCCAAAGGTCCAACTTGGAACAAAAACAAAATAAAATATACAACACAATTACTAAAGTAGCAGTAATCATGTAGACACAATGAAGCAAAATAAAATAAAGAATAAATATTGGGTTACCTCCCAACAAACGCTATTGTTTAAGCATACTACAATCTATTAAGTTTTGTTAAGAGATAAATCATGAACGTCTCTCTCATATTCTCTACTTTTAGAAACAAGTTGTCTAATAGGAAAACATAAGTAATATAAAAGACTATATTTACTAGATTCAACATTTATAAAATCAACTTTTGGCAGAGGTGGTTCATCATCAAATCCTTCATAGGTAATAACTACCTCCTCATTGTATAGATTCCTATAGATTCGTTTGGATATTTTTTCTCAAGTCCATATTACAATCCTGAATTTCCAAGAGAAAATTTACCATTAGTGTGCTTAAAAAGTTTCTCAACCAAAATTGAAGGCGGGACTCTTTTTCTAGCATTTTCATCAAAAGTTTCATAATCTATAAATTCCAGTTTTCTTATAACGTCTTGATCATGAAGAACTTCTTTTATAGGTGGGTATTCATGATTTATCCCATAATAAAAAAATATATTTATATCTTCTTTCATTATAAAACCAAATTCATGCATTAGTAAAATAGTAGTCACTCGTTTAACTTTAGGACCATGAATATTGGGGAGTTGAAGAAACACTCTTTGCAAGGCATGATGCATATGTATACATTTTCTTTGAAGTTCAACCACAAGCAATATCATAGCATCCACATAACTAGTAGTTTTTGTAAGAACAGAACCCGCTATTGCTGGTGTAGTTCCCGTGCAAATAAATAAAAATTCTTCAATAACACTTTTTTCAACGATGTCTCCACTTCCTATATAGTTTTTTTTTGCAAAGATAAGGCACTTCTTTATCATGAGAATCATTGTCATGGATAGGTTTTTTAGGTGTTTCCTCATAATTATCTCTGGGATTATCCTTACTAGATTATTCGCAACATCTCTTTTAGGAGTTTGATCTCTCACAAGATTTAACAAGGGTACTTTAAAATAATAAGACTCAGATCTAGTGGCGGGAGGAGCAATAGGAGTCCTAGTTATTAGTACTGGAGAAATCACATACACCAAAAAGAAAAAAAAAATTGTTCTGTGAGAATACGTGTTTGTTAGAGTAGGTCGTTTTTTTATCACACATGTGCATCCATGACGATTTTATGACAGAATGAAGATAGTCGTACATGTGCTGTCTTAGAAGTGTTCCATGACTATACTCAAATTATCATCACGGAAGTGTTCACTTACATGACGACAAATGACTTATCGTAGAAGTGATTTCGTCAAGGGTAATCGGCACGTGGCAGCCACCGTAACGGATCTCCGTTAAGCTATCGGGTGCCGGTTTTGGATCCGATACCCATAAGCAACCCCAACCAATGATGATTTTCCACGTGTACTTTTCTCGATCGCCAGGGGATCCATGTATCGGCTCTACGTTGAGACAAATGTCAACCAACCCATGGACAAGACACGCCTATGATACGTCAGCACATGGCATAACCTAACAACAGTCCATTTTCATAGAAAAGGTCGTCCTAGTCAATATTATCGGACCCGTTAAGGGCCTACTTGTGTCTGGTCCATTTACAAACACAATCCATATGGGTCCACCCAATTGGGCCTCATGGCCCGTTAATGTTTCGACATCATTGTAGTCCATCATCAGTTCAAGCCCGTTAACAGTCCTCTGTATGGACCAATTGCCAGGTTGTAGGGCTTTCGGCGTTTTAGCGGCTTTATGTGTAGTTGGGCCAAATTCCAATCCGGTGTCTCTTTTGGTCTTTTGACGGTTGACAAAACTGTTCGGCCGTAAATGGCCCGACCTGACTTTTGGTCGAAGAACAGTCCATGTCCCTAATTGCACAATTCTAGCCTAACCTGAATTTCGGCCTGTTAAAGGCGCGCGTTCAGTAACAACCTCTTATGGCCCAATTCAATTTTGGCCTATTAATGGCCCACTACGGAATTGGGTCAAGCATTAGCTGAGTTTTATATCGGTCTGCTATTGTCCGATGTGCTCGTTTCCATTATTAAGGCCCAGTCGGGCTTTCAGCTTGTTAATGTCCCTTGTTGGGCTGGACCCATAGTCCATTTCCCCACGTAAAGGCCCTAGATTGTTAGAGACCTACTAATGTGGACCATTCGAGGCATCACAGGCCCTGATAGATTAGGGCCCACTCATTATTAGTAGGTTAGCCCAATAACGACCCGCTATGAGAATGTTTTCGTATTTATGTGATGGCGTCTATTCAACGATATCATATAAAAAATACTCTACACAATCCTCTACAAAAAAATACACTACACAATAAGGAAATTAAGATAGATTACATCCACTTGCGATGGAAGTTCACCACAAGTGATAATAATGCACAACCAAACAACAAATTACGTACACTGGGCACATACACCGAATACATCAGGGACGTCCATCAAGACAACATACCATTTGAACTATGAGCTCTTCAGAAAATAGGATTGGCCAGATTCAAATAGCACAAACTTCAGCCTACAAAATCTCCGCTTTCTTTGTGGTTTCCTCTAAGTCTTGTTTAATTTTGTTGAGTGTTGTATCTGATTCCTACACCTCCTTTCTCAACATGTTGATTACATGTTGGAACCCATATACACTCTGTCTTGCCTCCTCTAGGTGATGCTCTAGAACATGAACACATTCCAATTCCAATCCATAATCATTTGGTTTCGTCCATGCCGCACTGCTATGAGAACTTTGTGTTGATGTCACTTCATCCTGAAATGTTTCTGTAAGTACACATGACTAGGGAAAAAGATAGTTACAATAGTGAAGCGAGGAATACAGACTAACTTGTACATGTCAAACATGACTAAAGCATAATCAGGTGGTATTTTAAAAATTATAAAGTTAGTAGTCTGTCTAGCTCGTGTATGTGAATCTCCCTTCCCTCAGAAAAGTAGCATGATGTTGGGACCAATACCATTGGCAAGTTAGCATTTAGACCACGGGCAACTACTACACATTACATTTATCTTGTGTATAAGTAAGCAAGCAGTTAGCCATTGTGTAGATCATATTAACTACCTAGAACATTGTGTAGCATGTTTGAAAGAGTCTTAGGGAGCATAATGAACTGTAGAGCGAATCATAAAAACCTACTATAGCAAGCAAAACTATGCAATCATTAGCCAACTCAATCAGTTGCAGTCACACAAGCAAAATACAGTATGGATCACACAAACAAGCAAATAGATATGCCTCACAGAGAGAAGCAATTAAAGTAATGTGTGTAAGCGAGTAGTTTTAGATTGTGGGCCTCGTATAAACTAGATTGTGAGTCTCATTCAATAATAGTTGGTTAATGGACTTCAAAGCATGAGGCAAACTTTGCTAGAGTAATGAAATGGTAATGCATTTAATTACATGAACTAATAGTTATACCAGTACCCTACATGAGGCAACATTCTTTGGGCATCTCATTAACTACAAGACAAATAAAGCAATTGAAATGATCAATTTAACTATGTATGAAGCAAACAAGCAATTAAACTGTTTACTGGAAGCATGCATACATGCATGGCTTACTAACATCCTTGGCCTGGCTACATTTGAATCAGCTGATGTATCTTCTATATAACGGAACAAGTAATGAAACATTGCTTGCACTTATGAAGCATCTCGACTAGTAGGCACTCAAGATCCTCGTGATCATAGGGAGGCTAACGAAGTGAACATGCATTTGGTTATGACATTGATGACATCAAAATCTCTACCATAGTAGGAAGGAGTTTCTCACTGTTCACTATTATAAGATGTTTTAGATATTTAAATATAGACTACATACGGACTGAAACGAGTGAACAAATATATTAAGATGTGTTTACATACATCTGATTTGGAAAAAAGTTAGAGCATCTTATAATGGTGAGCAGAGGGAGTATCAAACAATGGCTCAATGACTAGGATACATGTGAAGAACCTTACACAAGCAAAATTTCACACAAATATGATGTCATATGATGTCATGATAATTGAAATGCAGTGACTTACCAAAATTGGCTGTACATGTTCCTTAAAGCTGCCCCTAACATCATGTACATGGAAATCCTGAATCTTTGGTCCGCTGCACACCCCGTGCAAGGTGACACAAACTAGTTACAAGTATCCTTACATGGAATATAAATATCCATACTGTCCACTCTCTAGACAACACGAAAGCATGAGTTTATAACAAAACGAAACCACATAATGAAACATGCCACATATCTGTTGGGTTCTACCTTAGGTGTATCGCACGCGAATTAAATTTTTCCTACGCGCAAAACATTCAAGAACTTGCTACGGAGATGGATCACAGATTGTTACCATATATCATGTGGTAGGCAGCGGAGATGTAACAATAGAAACGAATCACTAAGCAAAACAAAGCTAGAAACGGTGTCAAGGCCACGATCATCTTGCCTGTGATTTCTTTAGAGTGGAACTGTTCCCGTTCTTCCTGCACGAACTCACCAGACTCTTCGAACTCGTTTCCGGCCCCAGTAGCTACCCAATAGAAAAAACATCTTATAAACACCAGCAATTGATGATGCTACAGACAAAATGATGATGCCACAGACAAAATGATGCATGCATGCACAACCTCTAACCATGCACATAAAGCACCCTACAGAGATAAAAACTAGTGCCCCTCACCAGAGGGAGACTTATCTACAGGAATGCTCAAAACTGAAATGCAGTACCCCCATTGGATTCCTTGGAATTTTCTACCCAAATCCAAATATCATACTGCCATGTTTGCATGCAAAAAACACCACAAACAGTAAAAGAAAATTAGCACATAATCAAACTACCTATAGTCAAGAACAAGAGCTGTTGTTGAGCCTGCCCTATTTGGCATATTCCAGAATAGGCAATTCCATTTTAGGAACATTCCAGATTTGGAAATTCATCAAATAAATAAAAAAACGATCACACATGCATATACAGGGGAGGGTCCCACTGTTCATACTCACCAGGGTCCCTAGTGCATGACAGGTGGGCCCTGGCCCACTCGTCAGTATATAGCCACACCATTAACAAAGGAAACAAAAAGGTGGCATATTCCAGAATAGGCAGTTCCATTTTAGGAACATTCCAGATTTGTAAATTCATCAAATAAATAAAAAAACAATCACACATGCATATACAGGGGAGGGTCCCACTGGTCATACTCACCAGGGTCCCTAGTGCATGGCAGGTGGGCCCTCGCCCACTTGTCAATATATAGCCACACCATTAACAAATGAAACAAAAAGGGGAGTAGTGGGGATTCGAACCCCGCACCTCCTTCTCACACACACAGCCAACCACCACTGGGCTAGGCTCGGGTAGCTGCTCTACTAGGGGAAGAAAACCTCCTAATCTGTCAACTGCAGGTGCAATAGAGGGGAAAAGTCCCAACACAGAATAAAAAGGGGCGCGGTGGGACTCGAACCCAGGTCCCGGCGTGAGTGGCTGGCTCAGTTTCCAGTGGGCTAGGAGGGTGGTTCTACTCTGCAAGGGGGAACCACACTAGGTAAGTAAACGGAGGGGGGGGGGAATACTCTGCTCGTAGAGAGGCACCGGAGACGGCTCGCCGGTGCAACACACACTCCGCGTGATGCACCACATGCGACGGCGAGCGCGGGTGCTGCGCAGCAGCTCCACTACACATGCGTCAAGCCTGCTGCTACTCGAAACGACTAGGTCGCTGCGCTGCTGCTACTACCTGCATGCTGTTATTGCTGCTACTCTGCATCGAACTGAAGCTGTTGCTGCTCTGTCAAACAGAGCCACGACGACGATGCTGGGCTACATGGCGGCAACGACTGCAGAAGGAAAGGGGAAGGCGGAGGAGAGCAGGGCTTGCTCACCTAGCGGCAGAAGCGTTGATCCGACTCTAGAGAGGAAGAGCGCGACGAGCCGGAGCGGAAGAAGAGCTCGTCGGAGCAGAAGAAGACGCCGGCCATCGTGGACGTCAAGGAAGAAGACCCTGCTCCCGATCCCTTCGAAAGTGGAACACCGGCGATGATCTCTTGCTCCTGGACCAGACGGGAAAGGGGGGGAAGCCGACGCTACGCCGACGTCGATCTCGAACCGGAGCCGTCCATGGCAATGGCTGCAGCTGTGGGTGTTCTTGACGACGCGAGAGGGAGAAGAGAGAGGCTAGGGTTGGAGAGGCGGAGCTAGGCTGCATATAGGCAGTTCCATTTTAGGAACATTCCAGATTTGGAAATTCATCAAACAAATAAAAAAAATCACACATGCATATACAGGGGAGGGTCCCACTGGTCATACTTACCAGGGTCCCTAGTGCATGACAGGTGGGCCCTGGCCCACGTGTCAGTACATAGCCACACCATTAAGAGAGGAAACAAATGGGGGTTTGAACCCTGCACCTCCTTCTCACACACACAGCCAACCACCACCGGGCTAGGCTCGGGTAGCTGCTCTACTAGGGGAAGAAAACCTCCTAATGTGTCAACTACAGGTGCAACAGAGGGGAAAAATCCCAACGCAGAATAAAAAGGGTCGCGCTGGGACTCGAACCCAGGTCGCGGCGTACGTGGCTGGCTCGGTTTCCAGTGGGCTAGGAGGGGGTTTCTGCTCTGCAAGGGGGAACCACACTAGGTAAGTAAATAGAGGGGGAACAAATACTCTGCTCGCAGAGAGGCGCCTGAGACGGCTCGCCTGTGCAACACACACTCCGCGCGGCGCATCACAGGTGACGGCGAATGCGGGCGCTGTGCATCAGCTCCATTGCACCTGCGTCAAGCCTGCTGCTACTCGAAACGGCTACGCTGCTGCGTTGCTGCTACTACCTGCATGCTGCTACTGCTACTCTGCATCGAACTGAAGCTCTTGCTGCTCTCTATAACAGAGCCACGACGGTGACGCTGGGCTACACGGCGGCAATGACTGCAATAGGAAAGGGGAAGGCGGAGGAGAGCGGGGCTTGTTTACCTAGCGAAAAAAGCGTCGATCAAGTGCTGGAGAGGAAGGGAGCAACGAGCCGGCGCGGAAGAAGAGCTCGTCAGAGCAGAAGAAGACGCTGACCGTCGTGGACGTCGAGGAAGAACACCCTCTCCCGATCCCTTTGAAAATGGAACGCCGGCGACGATCTCTTGCTCCTAGACCAGACAGGGAAGGAGGGGAGGTCGACGCTACGCCGGTGTCGAGCTCGAACCGGAGGTGTCCATGGCAATGGCTGCAGCTATGGGTGTTCTTGACGGCGCGAGATGGGGAGAAGAGAGAGGCTAGGGTTGGAGAGGTGTAGCTGGGCTGCATATAGCCTCGGGGCTAGCGCCAGGGCCGTTTGATGGAGAGAGAGAACGGATCGGTGGCTCTCCCTGGCACCGTATGTAGCTGACGACATCTAGAAGGAAGAAGGGACGTAGAGGTGGGCTGGACCGAACTAACGTGCTGGGCCTCCTCTCTCTATCTGAGGTAAGAGAAGTCTTTTGTAAAAAGAATAATAAAATTGGTTTTTGAAATAATGCCATAGTCTAAAAGAAAATGGGAAAATAGAAAGTAAAAATATAGTTGGGCTTGTAAAGCCATGCTCCAGTTTATAAAAATAAATTGGGCATTATTTAAAGAGTTCAAATAAAACCTTTTTTATTTAGAATAGGCTATGTTTTAAAATAAAATCAAAAGAAAATAAATAAAACGAAACAGAGGGGCTGCCTCGATATTTAATAAGAAGATTTTTAGGAAAAGAAGAACATTTTTTATTGGAGAAAAACAGAAGCTTTTAAATTTTCCACAACATTAAAATCGAGAGAAGAGAAGGGGTTTTCCCATGGTGCAACTTGTGGATTTTGCATGCACTTGTTGCACCCACACCTAACACTTGCACATCACACTAAGTACCCACATCAACACAACAACAACAAAACAAGAAAAAAAATGCAATGCATGAAGAATGATGCACATGAAATGATGACACAATGTTAAGCTCACCACATCTCATTAACATGCCAAGGATGCCATACAAGGAAAGATTACAAAAGGGGGGAAGAATTGCATTGGGGCTGTCACAACTCTCCCACACTACAAGAGGATCTCGACCCGATATCTATGACTGGAGAAACTCTGGGTACTCGAAATGGAGGTGGTCCTCGCGCTCCCAAGTGGCTTCTTTGTATGAATGATGTGACCATTGCACTTTGAGGAACTTGATTGACTTATTGCGGGTCTTGCACTCAGTCTCTTCAAGTATTGCTATCAGATGCTCATGGTAGGATAGGTCGGGCCAGAGATTGATATCCTGGAGATCAACTGTGCGCTCGGGAGTCTTGAAGCATCTCCGGAGCTGAGAGACGTGGAACACATCATGCACATTGGAAAAGTTGGATGGCAGGTCTAGTTGATATGCGATATCACCTCTCTTGCCAACAACTTTGAAAGGACCAACAAAGCGAGGACCAAGCTTTCCTTCGATGCCGAAGCGCTGAGTGCCCTTCATGGGAGACACTTTGAGATACACAAAATCATCGAGCTGAAAAGTCATGTCACGATGCTTTCTATCGTAGTAGCTCTTCTGACGGGACTGAGCTGCTTTGAGATTATCCCGAATGACACGACACTTTTCTTCTGCTTCAGCAATCATGTCATTCCCAAGAATCTCACGCTCACCAGTCTCTGACCAATTGAGCGGGGTACGACACTTCCTGCCATATAGAATCTCGAATGGAGCCTTGCATGAGCTTGCTTCAAAGTTGCTGTTGTATGAGAACTCGGCAAATGGTAGGCAATCTTCCCACTTCATGCCAAAAGAAATCACACAAGCTCTGAGCATATCTTCAAGGATCTGATTGACTCTCTCAACTTTCCCACTTGTCTGAGGATGGAAAGCTGTACTGAAACAAATCTTAGTACCCATCGCAGTCTGAAAGGAACCCCAGAACTTGGAAGTAAAGATGCTTCCACGATCTGAAGAAATGAGCATAGGGACACCGTGCAACGAGACTATCCTTGACGTATACAACTCTGCCAGCTGATCTACCGAGATAGACTCTCTGACCGGTAGGAATTGAGCAACTTTGGTCAACTTGTCGATGACGACGAAGGTGGTATCGTTGCCTCTCTTGGACTTCCGAAACCCAGTGAGAAAATCCATTTCCACATGATCGAATTTCCACTTGGGTATAGGCAAGGGATACAGGAGGCCTGCTGGACGTTGATGCTCCGCCTTCACTCTACGACACACATCACACTCGTTCACAAACTGAGCAATCTCACGTTTCATGCGAGTCCACCAGAAAGTTTGCTTCGGATCCTGATACATTTTGGAGCTTCTTGGATGTATCGAGAGGAGGGAATTATGGGCTTCATCCATGATAACTTTCCTGAGCTCTCCTTTCTAAAGGACAAGGCGGTCCTCGAATAACAAGGTATCTCTGTCATCAACACGGAAGCACTTATATTTCGGAATGCTCTTTGCCAAGCCAATCTTAACTTTCTTCACCATCACATCAAGAAGTTGAGCTTGTCAGACTTGGTCATCCAAGGTAGGAGAAATATGGAGATTAGCAAGAAATCCCTGAGGTACTATATGAAGGTTGAGCTTCCTAAAAGATTCACAAAGATCAGACTGGAGAGGCTTCAGAATGAAACTGTTGCAGTAAGCTTTTCTGCTCAAAGCATCTGCAATGACATTTGCTTTGCCTGGAGTGAAGTTAATGCTCGGATTATAATCTTGGATCATTTCCACCCAACGAGTTTGCCGAAGATTGAGAATAGGCTGGGTGAAGATGTATTTGAGACTCTTGTGATCAGTGTAGACCTCAACCTGTGTGCCCAACAAGAGATGTCTCTAAGTCATCAAAGCATGGACCACTACCGCCAATTCAAGATCATGAGTGGGATAGTTCTTCTCACTTGGCTTCAACTGCCTCGAGGTATAAGCTACCACTTTCTTCTCTTGCATCAGAACTACACCAACACCTTGAAGAGAGGCATCACATAACACTTGATAAGGCTTGGAGTCATCAGGAGGAGTCAAGACTGGAGTTGAAGTGAGTTTCTTTTTGAGTGTGTCGAAGGACAACTGACACTCTGGAGACCAGACAAACTTCACACTCTTCTCAAGAAGGATTGACAGAGGCTTAGCAATCTTGGAGAAGTTCTCAATGAACCTTCTGCAATAGCTTGCAAGCCCGAGAAAGCTTCGAACCTGCTTCACATTCTAAGGAGGTTCCCACTCAATAATGGCATGCACCTTTGAAGTATCAACTATGATGCCCTCGGCAGAGATGATGTGTCCAAGGTACACAACTTCCTTCAACCAGAACTCACATTTGGAAAACTTAGCATAGAACTTATGCTCTCGTAGCTTGTCAAGCACAAGCCGGAGATGTTCTTCATGCTCTTCCTCCGTTTCAGAAAAGACCAGAATGTCATCAAGATACAGCAAGACAAATTCATTCTTGCATGGGGAGAAGATATAATTCATCATCCGACAGAAGTTCGGTGGAGCATTGGCGAGACCAAAAGACATCAATATGTACTCATAAGAACCAAAGCTTGTCCTGAAAGAAGTCTTGGGAATGTCTTCTTCGCGAATGCGAATCTGATGATAGCCCATCCGTAGATCAAGCTTAGAGAAAATCTTGGCCCCTTTCAATTGCTCGAACAATTCATTGATATTGGGAAGTGAATACTTGTTTCTGATTGTCTTCTTATTCAATGGATGGTAATCGACACAGAGTCGGTCCCTGCCATCCTTCTTATTTACAAAAATAACTCCACAACCCCAAGGAGATGAGCTTGGTCTGATCAGACCCAGACGCTCTTGATCATCAAGTTGCTTCTTCAACTCTTTCAGCTCTTCTGGACCCAGTTTATACGGTCGCTTGCATACTGGTTCAGTTTCAGGTTCAAGCTCAATTACGAACTCAAGTGCCCGGTGCAGAGGAATTCCTGGCAGTTCTTTTGGAAATATATCTTCATACTCATAGACCACTAGGACTTGAGAAATTGGAGAGATCTCGCCCTTCTCATTCTAGGAAAACAGACGGAACGTGTAATCACTGTCAGAGCCCTAGATTATAGCCTGTAGTTAGTTGCACCAGTGAGCATTCATGCATGCATTCGAATCCATTTAATACAAATGGGGATGATCAAACCCTAGCACCAAATAAAATTCAAATAGGTTCAACAAGGATTATTTTCAATGAACCCAAATGGTCTTAAAAAATGTTCACCCTTTTTGGTAAATGTTGGAAACAACATACCAGAGGTGATAAACCTTTTAACAACTCTTTTGTCATTTTAATTTGATAAAAAATGCATCATTGATAACTAAATTGCTATAAATATTTTTAGTCTTTTCAAAAATGATGAATCTTTTTGTGGAGCCAGGAAATAACCCAAAACAAACCCTAAAAATGATTTCAATATTTTTGACTTAGGTCTCAAAGCCAAAACAAAATAAATGTCAGAAATATCAAACAGAAAGAAAAAAAGAGTGGGAAGCTTACCTAGCACCAGGGGCAGGCCCAACTCACCAGGGGCTCCCCTCTCATCTTCCTCCTCCTGCTAGTAGGGAGGGGGGAAGATGAGCATGGGGCTAGCCGCGCCACCTCCTGCTTCGCCGTGGCATTTCCCCTCGCCTCCACCGCGCCAGCAAACCCCCTCCTCTTACTTATCTCCTCCTCCTCTCTTCATTTCCTCTTCTCCCTCGTTCTCCTCTCCTCTCCTCTCCTGCCGCCGTTGCCGAGGTCGAGTTCGAGCTCGCCACCGTGGCCTCTGTCCACCCCTCGCCTCGCTGACCTTCTCCTTAGCTCGGCCTCGAAGAGCAGCTCCTCACCGCAAAGTCAATCGACCTGGGAGCCCCTGCATCGCCCTCACCGCCGTCGTTTCCTCCTCCGACCACCGGAATCCGTCGCCGTCGATTCGGTCTGCCCCGGGCCTCTCCGACCTCCCCAATGCTAAAAACGGAACCGAAGTGAGCCCCTGATCTTTTCCCCTCTCTCGCCCGCGTGAATAACCCTCCAGAGCCACCTCCCCGTCGACACCGAACTCCGGCCGCCACTAGAGCTCATCGCCGGCACCTTCTCCGGTCACCCTAGACCCTCCTGCTACCCCTGCCAGATCGGCTGCTCCGCCAGATTCGCATAGCCCTCAACCGCGCTCGAAATGGTGCCCTGTAGCCTCGGTTAGGCCAACTCCGGCGAGCCCTCCGCCGCGGGCTTGGTCGCCGGCGACCACCCTCTAGTGGGCGTCGACGTGGCCGACCATTAGGGCCTAACCCCCCTCCCGAGAGACGCTGACAGAGGGTCCCACGTGTGAGTCAAACCCCCATTAGGGTGGGTCAACACGGGATTAAGCCCGGGGTCACTGACTAGTGGACCCCACTGGTCAGGTTTGACCCGACCCAGGTGCTGTTGACTGGTGACATCAGTCAGACGTCACTGTGACGCAATAATGCAATTTCTGATTTTAAATAATTCCAGAATAATAGCAAAACTTCAAAAATTCATAGATACTAAAATATAAATCAGATGAAAATAATTTATATATGAAAAATGATCAGAAAAATTCAAGGAATCTGATTATGGCATTTTCATGCATGTTTGAGAAAGTTAACATCACCAAGTAGGTAAAATGATGATTAGGGTAAATTTAATAAATAGTTTGGAGATGGAATTTGGTATACATTTGAATTCCACTTCAATTAATAAGACCAAACATTGAGCTAGGAAAACTCAGTACCTCAATATGCCATCTTCATTCATAATAAAACAAGTTATGCCTGAGCATCAGGTCGAATCAATTAAAAGGGTATCTGGAAAATACCTTGCTTAAAGTGATATATGAATTCTAATTCAAACCAGCTTCAACTTAAGAAATAATAGCTATATTAGCCTTGCCACTTCTCATTTTCATGTCATGATCATGCATCATAGTGTTACATTTCCGTGAAGTAATTATTGTTCTTTCTTGTTTGCCGCTGTTGTTCCCTCTCGGTAGACGATGGTTCCGATGATGTGATCGTTGACATTGATGAAGGCTCATTGCTATCCTCAGACGTGTCAGGCAAGCAGACCCCCCTTGAGCATATTGACATAAACCCACTCTCTTGCTCCTGCTCTATTTTATTGCATTAGGACAAACACGATTCAAATTTTACATGTTGTCGGTAGTTGAACCCATTCCTCTGCATGACCTGATCTTGCCACAGTAAATAGTTGAAACCACTTAGCATGAGTAGCAACTGCTTGAGCCTTGTTGTGCTTACTCATCCATGCTTGCTTACAATGCCTGCTATGCTTAGAGCCGTGTCGGGTCTGGTCCATCTGGATGATGAATCGGAATGGTTTTGTTCATGTCCTACAATGTGAGAGTAAAGGTGTGAATCCGATATGGTAAAGGTAGCGATGAGAGGCCATGTAGGAGTACATGGTGGGTTGTCTCATTGGGACCTTCCTTAAGAACATAATTCTGTGTATGTTATCCAAGACAAGATACTACCACACATTGGGATACTTAATTGACCCTCTTGGCTTATTAATCGCCTAGATCTCTATCCAGGAGTTGCAACTAGTTTCTGGTGTTTGTAGGAAAAGTGTTGGCGGCCGTGTTTAGCTCTGCCCGACGGGGTAGGCTTCAGTGCGGTAGATACACAGTGGCATGGTGTACCAAGTGTCACCTGGATGGTGGGCTTGGGAACCATGCGCACATCGTTTGGGTCCGCAGGGGAAACCTCGGTCGGACTTCCTTGCGGGTTCAGTCTCTAATAGGCGATAAACCTGGACTAGGGTCTTGTGTGGTTAACGGTCGTGGCCGACACCCACGCCAGTGCTTCCGCTTGAAGGTTGCCGAGATGCATGACGTGCATATGGTGCTAAGTGGTGACAACATGTGTGAAGAAGTATACCCCTGCAGGGTGAATCAATCTGTTTGAATAGCTGCATCCTCAGATATGGACTACTTGGAAACATTACGTGGTACATAGACAATTTAAATGGATACCCTAAAACATGCAAGATAAGTGTGAGTGCTATGGATGGCCTTCTCGTGGGAGACGGGAGTGGATCCATAGTGGTGTATTGAATTGGTGAATATGTGGACTCGTGTGCGCTATCCCACCTCAAAGAAAGAACTTGTAGTCGTAGTACAGGTTAGCCAAGAGTCAAAGCTGGCTTGCTGCAATCAAAACCCACAATCCTTTCATTGATACTGATGCATATGTAGATAGTTCTGATGTAAGTCTTGCTGAGTACCTTTGTACTCACGTTTGCTTGATTTATGTTTTTGCAGATAAGATTTTAGTCTCATTAAAGGTTTCTACGCAATGTGTTCGATGTTGACCGGAATAGCTTGGGAATCCCAGACAGAGGTCTGGTTCCTTTGGTAGGGACGTTGTAGCTTTTCAGGCTCCTCTAGCCATTTATAGTAGATGTCTGTAATCAGACATGTTTTTGCTTCCGCTTGTTGTTTGTATGACTTGAGTGTCGGGTGACGAGACCCCTATTTGTAATATCATACTATGTTGACTCTTATGAGTCTTTAATAAAAGCTTGAGTCATAGAGTTATGTTGTGATGCCATGTTGTATCTACACATATCGTGCATATTGTGTGTATGTTATGAAATGCATTATACGTGTGGGATTCAACACCTAGTTGTGTGCCTTTAGTAGTACTCTTTACGGGGAAATGCCTCTTTGTGCTTCCACCGAGCTTTGGTAGCTTTGCTACTGCTCCGGACACATTGATTGACCGACATGTATGCTTCTTTGCTGCTGTGTCTGTCCCTTCAGGGAAATGTCACACGGTGTAGTGGAGTCCTTGTAGCTTGCCACGACTCGTCTACACTCGCTAATGACTGACACCTGCTTTGCTGGGTTATGTATGCTTGTCCCTGTACAGATGTACCACTTGGGTTTATAACTAGTCATGTCGACTCGGGTTCTTTGTCATTTGTATGCTAGCGACACATTCATATACGTGAGCCAAAAGATGGAAACGGTCCCGGCCAAGGTAAGGTGGAAGCCGTGGAGTTTACCGTGCGTGAGGCCGCAAAGTGATGTGATGTGTTACAGGCTGGGTTCTTATGACTTAGGATCGGGGTGAGGCCGAAGTGCTTGTTCATGTCACGAATCTAGTCATCTGCATCGAATGGCTGGTCACAGGAAGTGAAGGACTTCGGCTGGTTTGCCAGGAATTGATTCAGAGTTGCAAAATGTTGTCCACCATTGTTGAAATTGCTCTGATGCTGTTGGTTCCTCTCTTGCAGCAATTGAAGTAATATATGAGTGTTTGCATTGGTTCCAGCCATCATAGCTTGCCATGCCTCAGGAGGAGGAGGCGGTGGCGGAGGAGGGGTGGTGGAGGTTCAGCACTCTGACGACCTGGATTCTGGCGAGTTGGTGGAGCCATCTTGGAGATGGACAACAACGTTAGACTAGAGATGAAAATTCAAAGATTAAGCTGAATAAACGAACAGAAATACCTGAACAAGAATACTTAGCAATTGCACTCGAACTATAATTAATAAGAATGCGCCCTCAAAATAACTGCCAACAACATCTGATTCAAAGCCACTCATAAACCAAGTATGAGCTAGGATTTCTCGGAACAAATGTATGATAGAGACTCCATCCGATATTTTCGTGGATAGGATCGCACGGGCTCTATCCTACAGTAGCCATCATGTACACGGCGGTGCACACGACATATGAAGCGTTCCCGAGTCGTAGCAAGTTACAAGGACTCTTTTAAGACACAACGAGAACCTCTGTAAGATGACCATGAACAAACGAATCCACTGAATGTCGAATCCCAACCTCACATCATGCACCTGTCGGAAGATTGTCCTATAAGTAACTACTTGAGTTCCCACCTAAGAACTCCAAAATTTCTGGTCATGCAATCTGGTCCACGGATACAAGGAGTAATATATCACTGAACTCCTATACTAACCCGTCCAGTGTATCACATCCGTCAACACATAACCAGAATCTCAGAACTTCATTTATCTCAGACCCTCGTAATCACAACGATACCAAGTATGGCAATCCCCAAACTGTGTGCACCAGTACTGGGGATGTCAGGGTTGTCTCGCCACTACTAATATTGAAGCAATTTAAAACATCCTCCATCCTGAGAAACTATGAAATCTGAATGATAACGATGTACTCAGGAATCCCCTAGAGCTCAACTCCACAGAATAAAATCAACACAGGAGGCGGCACCAAGACCGAACTCCGTCACATCGGTATCATATAGGTTCCAAAATATCCGCGTGATCCTAAAAAAATTTGAGCGAGAAGAGGAGTAGAATTAAAATTTCCTAAGTCGTGAACCTCACCAGAGCATAGAAGAGGAGAAAAAAGAAACCTACTCTCCGATATAACTAAGACTCAAAATAGTTTTTGCTAGACTCGACTCGGCCAAGTTCGATCAACCAAAGCTCCGATGGTCGTAAGGCTGTGATTACCAACTTGTAACGACTAAGATGCGACACTTTACTTATTTGGGGGTGAGACCTTAAAAGGGGAAATGGTTGCATGTAAGCGTATCGTAAGCAGGATAACATTGGCATTACATAAATAGAGAGATGAGTATATGATTCGGCTTACAGTCGCCACATGCTAGATTACAATCCACACAAGCATTCATTATTCATGCATAAGACAGGGTCCGACTACGGACAAGATAAACGGCAAAATCATGCTATCCCACCTTGCTAGTCCCACGATCACGACCATGTGCCTCTAATCCTCGGGGTACGTCACATACAGTCTGCCACTGTCCTCGTCAAACTCCCACCTCAGTTGGGTGTCCTCGGGGATGTCTGCGTCTGGAGTACATGTACCTGTGGGTGGTTGTAGTAAACTGTGAGCCACGAGGACTCAGCAATCTCATGACCTTGGTACCGAGTCTAACTAAGTTAATAGGTGAGGTAGGGTTAAGTGAATGAGTTTGCAGCATCCTAAGCATATATGGTGGCTAACTTACGAAGAGCAGAAAATAAGTTACGGTGGTCTATGTAGGACGGTCGGAGACTAGAATGATCACTAAGTGATCCTGAACACCTACTTACGTCATCCATAACCCCATAGTGTTCTCGATTAGAGAATGAGCTCTGAAGGAAACAGTCAGGTTACGCACACAGTTGGCAAGTTTTATTTGAATTACTTTAAGTTATCTAGAACCGGATGTTAACAAATATGCATATTTGCCACATAACCACGGGCATGACTTTCCGAAAGATTTAACTTTGCAGGGGTGCTCCAACTAGTCCATCACAAATTACCACATGCTGCATAGTAATCCTCTACCACGAATATCGTGATCTCGTCGAATTCCTTAGTGGAAAACCTCAACTCTGAGAAGACCCCAAAGTCTCACCGGAATCCCGATGCGCAAGATATATCGCTAAGGTAAGACAAGTCCAACAAGACCTCCCGACGTGTCGACGAACCCGATAGGAGCCGCGTATCTCGTTCTCAGGACACGACGGATAAGCCACGCATACGGTATCCTGATAGAAATCACCCAAGTTGCCCTGAGTTGGCCCCGCACAATGCTCTAGGTTGGAGCAACACTCATGAGGAGCACTGGCCCAGGGGTTGATTAGATTCCTCGGGGTAGCTATTCCCTATGCTTTTTATTATTAAGTTGTTAGCAAATTAACACCAAAGTTGGGTCTTGCCAGACAGGTCTTAACACTAAACAATTTATCGAGGGGGTCCCCATAACAACCCCAAACGTGTTAGGAGCGCTCAGTTATGGAATAAAACACCCGTAGCCGAAACTAAGGCGCCAACAACGGAACAAATCACCCAACAAAGGCTAGGCCCTCTGCTATTTACCAAGTATATAGGTGCTTTAATTAAATAACAATTAAATATGATGATATCAAATGCCCACGTTATCACATGGGCTGGCTGGCACGTGCAACTAGCAACGCTAACAAATTAGTGGTTGAGAAAGCCTAACTTAGACAAGCAATATTTGGTAGGAGGGGAGGTGTTTGAGGTTTCATGGCAATGTTTGATGGCCTATATATCATGTGGTAGGCATCGAAGATGTAACAATAGAAACGAATCACTAAGAAAAACAAAGCTAGAAATGGTGTCAAGGTCATGATCATCTTGCCTGTGATTTCTTAAGAGTGGAATTGTTCCTGATCTTCTTGCATGAACTCACCGAACTCTTCGAACTCGTTTCTGGCCCCAATAGCTACCCAAGATAAACAAACATTTAACAAACACCAGCAAATGATGATGCCGCAGACAAATTGACGTATGCATGCACAACCTCTAACCATGCACATAAATCATCCTACACACATAAAAACTAGTGCCACCTCACCAGAGGGAGACTTTTCTATAGGAATGCCCAAAACTGAAATGCAGTACCCCCATTGGATTCCGTGGGATTTTCTACCCCAAATCCATATATCATACTCCCATGTTTGCATGCAGAAAAACACCACAAACAATATTTTTTAGCACAGAATCAAACTACCTATAGTCAAGATCAGGAGCTGCTCTTGAGCTTGCCCTATTTGGTATATTCCAGAATAGGCAGTTCCATTTTAGGAACATTCCAGATTTGGAAATTTATCAAACAAATAAAAAAACAATCACACATGCATATACAGGGGAGGGTCCCACTCGTCATACTCACCAGGGTCCCTAGTGCATGACAGGTGGGCCCTGGCCCACTTGTCAGTATATAGCCATACCATTAACAAAGGAAGCAAAAAGGGGAGTAGTGGGCATTCGAACCCCGCACCTCCTTCTCACACTCACAGCCAACCACCACTGGGCTAGGCTCGGGTAGCTGCTCTACTAGGGGAAGAAAACCTCCTAATTTGTCAACTGCAGGTGCAA
The DNA here is from genome assembly GCF_904849725.1 of Hordeum vulgare subsp. vulgare. Classification (NCBI taxonomy): domain Eukaryota; kingdom Viridiplantae; phylum Streptophyta; class Magnoliopsida; order Poales; family Poaceae; genus Hordeum; species Hordeum vulgare. Next base: position 373,134,811 of record NC_058521.1, read on the forward strand.
CAGAGGGGAAAAATCCCAACACACAATAAAAAGGGGCGCGGTGGTACTCGAACCCAGGTCCCGACGTGCGTGGCTGGCTCGGTTTCCAGTTGGATGGGAGGGGGGTTCTACTCTGCAAGGGGGAACCACACTAGGTAAGTAAACGGATGGGTTAATACTCTGCTCGCAGAGAGGCACCGGAGACGGCTCGCCGGTGCAACACACACTCCGCGCGACGCACAACAGGCGACGACGAGCGCGGGTGCTGCGTAGCAGCTCCACTACACATGCGTCAAGCCTGCTACTACTCGAAACGACTACGTCGCTGCGCTGCTGCTACTACCTGCATGCTGCTATTGCTGCTACTCTGCATCAAACTGAAGTTGTTCCTTCTCTCTCGAATAGAGCCACGGCGACGATGCAGGGCTACACGGCGGCAACGACTGCAGAAGGAAATGGGAAGGCGGAGGAGAGCGGGGCTTGCTCACCTAGCGGCAGAAGCGTTGATCCGACTCTGGAGAGGAAGAGAGCGACGAGCCGGAGCAGAAGAAGAGCTCGTCGGAGCAGAACAAGACGCCGTCCGTCATGGACGTCAAGGAAGAAGACCCTGCTCCCGATCCCTTCGAAAGTGGAACGCCGACGACGATCTCTTGCTCCTGGACCAGATGGGAAAGGAGGGGAGGCCGACGCTATGCCGGTGTCGATCTCGAACCGGAGCCGTCCATGGCGATGGCTGCAGCTGTGGGTGTTCCTGACGGTGGGAGAGGGAGAAGAGAGAGGCTAGGGTTGGAGAGAGAGAACACATCGACAGCTCTCCCTGGCATCGTACGTAGCTGACGACAACGAGGAGGAAGATGGGACGTGGAGGTGGGCTGGACCGAACTAATGTGCTGAGCCTCCTCTCTCTCTTTGTGAGGTAAGAAAAGTCTTTTGCAAAAAAAATGATAAAACTGGTTTTTGAAATAATGCCAGAGTCTAAAAGAAAATGAGAAAACAGAAAATACAAATATAGTTGGGCTTGTAAAATCATGCTCCAATTTATAAAAATAAATCGGGCATTATTTAAAGAGTTCAAATAAAACTTTTTTTTGGAATAGGCTCTGTTTTAAAATAAAATCAAAAGAAAAAAGGAAAGAAAATAGAGGGGCTGCTTCCACATTTAATAAGAAGAATTTTAGGAAAAGAAGAACATTTTTTATTGGAGAAAAACAAAAGCTTTTAAATTTGCCACAACATTAAAATAGAGAGAAGAGAAGGGGCTTTCCCATGGTGCAAGTTGTGGGTTTTTGCATGCACTTGTTGACCCACACATAACACTTGCACATCACATTCAGTACACCCACATCAACCCAACAACAACTAAAGAAGAAAAAAAATGCAATGCATGATGAATGATGCACATGAAATGATGACACACTGTTAGGCTCACCACATGTCATTAACATGGCAAGGATGCTATAGAAGGAAAGATTACAAAAGGGGGAGAATTGCATTGGGGATGTCACACTTGTCTATGGATTTTGATGGTACCCTGTTAAGTGTGGAAGCTGCAGTTTCTAGAGCGTGTCCCAGAATGACAAGGGTAAATCCGATTTGCTCATCATCGTTCAGACCGTGTCCAACAAGGTTCGATTTCTCCATTCTGACACATCGTTTTTGTGTGGTGTACCCGGAGGTGTGAGCTGAGGTACTATACCTTGGCTTTTCAGATGATCATCAAACTCATGGCTCATGTAGTCACCTCCACGATCTGATCATAGAAGCTTTATTTGTCTTGCCGATGTGATTTTCAACCTCATTAAGAAACTCTTTGAACTTTTCAAAAGTGTGTGACTTGTGCCTCATCAAATAGATATATACATATCTACTCAAGTCGTCGGTAAAAGTCACGAAATATAGATAGCCACCTCTAGCCGTTGGGCTCAGTGGACCACACACATCACTGTGTATAAGCTCCAACAGCTCGGACGCCCTCTTGCAACTCTTTGTAAGAGGAGACTTAGTCATCTTGCCTAGAAGCATGATTCACATGTCTCGAATGACCCAAAGTCGGAAAAAGTTAGGAGTCCATCACCATGGAGCTTCTTCATGCGTTTCAGACTAATGTGTCCAAGCCGGCAATCCCAGAAGTATGTCAGATTTATCTCATTAGGCTTATGCCTCTTGACTTCCACGTTATAGACTGGTTCCGTTTCTAGATTCAAAATAAATAGCCATCTACAATGGGTGCATAGCCGTGGAACATTCCATTCGAATAAGATGAACAACCATTGTCCTTTAAATTGAATTCATAACCCTGACTCATCAAGCATGAGGAAGAAATAATGTTTCGACTAAGTGCAGGAGTGTAATAACAATTATTCAATTCCAAAATAAATCGAGAAGGAAGCTGGAGCTGCATCGTGCCGACCTCCAACCCAACAACTCTTGCTTTGTTGTCGACCTTGATGTCAATCTCCCCTTGTGCCAGAATCCTAGTTCTTACCAGCCCCTGCATTGAGTTGCAAATATGAACAACCGATCCAGTATCAAATACCCAAGAGCTACTAGGTATGTGAGCAACGTAAATGTCTATAACATATGTAACAAGTGTACCTTTGCCGGAAGAAGCATCTCGAGCTTTCTTGCCATGCTCAGCAAGCCACTTGCTACAGTTCCTCTTCGCATGACCAGCTTCCTTGCAATGAAAGCAAATGGTCTTTGAGTTCGATCCGTACTTCGGCTCAGCGGCGGAGACAAATTTCTCCCTGCCCTTTGCCTTACCCTTTTTCTTAGACCAACTCTTCTTGAACTTTGGTGAGTTCTGCACCATCAACACTTGATGCGCCTTTCTTAATATCCTCCTCTGCCACCTTGAGCATCCCATGCAATTCAGTGAGCTTCTTATCCATGCCATGCATATGATAGTTCGAGATGAACGTCCCATAGCTAGCTGGAAGAGAACCCAGAACTACATCAGTAGCCAGCTCATGCGAGAGCGGGAAGCCCAAACGATCCAAAGCTTGCACGTATCCGATCATCTTGATCACATGCGGGCTCAGTGGATCACTTTCCTTCAGCTTAAAATCCATCAAGGATCACTAGACGTGGAACCTTTCGGTTCTAGCCTGCACCTAAAACATGCTCTTGAGACTCTCGATCATATCGAAAGCTGCAATGTGTTTGAAATGATGTTGCAAATCGGGATCCATACAAGCCAGCATGAGGCAGCTGATCACGTTTGATTCATCAACGAGTTTATGGCACACATTCTGGGTGGTGGCATTAGCATTATCGATAGGTACCTATGGAAGTGGATCCTCTAGAACATGTTCCTTTTTGTCGTGCTTGAGAACAATTCTCAGATTTCTATACCAGGTGGTAAAGTTTGTTCCATTCAGTTTATCCTTTTCCAGAATTGATTTCAATGCAATGTTTTGAGCAGGTGGTGCCACTAATATACAACAGAAAATATGCAATCACTAAGCAATGTGTTTATGTAGAGTAATTCATGCCTTAAATAGAACTACTCCCACTAAAATCGGAATCCCTCCGCAAACTCTAAGTGATTCAGGATTCGTCTAGCGCGAGCGACTAGTGAGCTTTAGCATCACTGCTAGCCAACTTGCCTATTCAGTAAAAAACACCTTGCTAATCGTATCTCTATACGACTCGTGTCGGTTGAGTAGGTATCTTATACCCCGGCTCCGAACCTTCTTTGCCACAATGCCCAAAACCGTTTTGATAGCCTTGTCAAGTTAACCCGATGTGTGCAGCTTCGTATCCGAGAAGAACCCTCCAGTTCAAAGACACCTAGTAGCACCTCAATCTAATGAGCCCACCACTAGACGTACTTGACGTGCGAAGGTGCAACATCTGGAATGGCAATGTACTTGATATTAACAAGGGATCTTTCTACACTATAACATGCCTAGAAAACAAGAAACAATATCAATCACATATAAACATAAATATGTGAAATAGTATGGTCCTTCATGGATGTCCTTCCAAGCCGACTCCAACTTCGATGGCCAGGACGGGACTCCACGTGTTTGTCACGTCGGGACGCCAAAAACTCAAACTTGATCTCTGTCGTCCAACTACTACAACTAGTAAAGAATTTACACAGAATCACATGTCGATACGCAGACCGTAATACAATAAAATGACAACACTTTGGCTCCTGCTGGTTGACAATCATGACACGTAGGTCATGTTAATTTACACACATGCATCACATACATATGAGCCATGCTGTTCACATCAATCCTACAAAACAAATATATGCATAGAATCGCATTCTACCAGTTTGTGTGATCGTGTACAAAATACACGACGCTAAGCTTTCAGAAATCACAGATCGTATGTGTACTCCGATCACGCAGAATTTTCTGATCTGACCGATCTTATCGATCATCGTGAACCCGATTCGGATTTACATTTCACTGTTAACCCCGATGGTGGAAACTGACCGGCAGGGGTAGGTTGTGTGACGACCTCATTGATTCTGATTGACAGAAAACATTGCCTCAATGATCCCGATGTGGAGTTGATCTCATCAACCGTGCACATTGCCGATCTCAAGAACGACGACTGATCTCATCTGCCGCCTCCACATATCAAATATGCATCCGATCTGAAAATAAAACCACTAGCATAGGCTCTGATACCACTGTTGAAAGGATCGATATGGTGACTAGAGGGGCGGTGAATAGGCAACTACCAATTTTTAGCTTGTGTTAACATATTTACGTTAGCAACAAACGGTTCTCTATATGAACGACCAGGTGAGAAACCTATATGATGCTAACTACAACGATAATAAGTGCAAGCAAGGAACACACCACAACTACAACAAGTACAAAGTAAAGGTAAAAGATAACCGCAAGTGGAACCGGTGGAGATGAGGATGTGTTACCGAAGTTCCTTCCCTTCGACAGGAAGTACGTCTCCGTTGGAGCGGTGTGGAAGCACAATGCTCCCCAAGAAGCCACTAGGGCCACCGTATTCTCCTCACGCCCTCACACAATGCGAGGTGCCGTGATTCCACTATTGGTGCCCTTGAAGGCGGCGACCGGATCTTTAGAAACAAGGTTGGGGCTATCTCCAAACAAAGCTTGGAGGCTCCCAACAAGACCATGAAGCTTCACCACAATGACATGTGGATCCGAGGTGACCTCAACCGTCTAGGGTGCTCAAACACCCAAGAGTAACAAGTTCCACAAGGAATTAGTGGGGGAATCAAATATCCTTTGGTGGAAGTGTAGATCAAGGCCCTCTTAAGCAATCCCTAGAAAATGAACAAGTTTGATTGGCTAGGGAGAGAGATCAGGCGAAAGTAAGCTTGTGGAGCAACAATGGAGCTTAGAGAGGTTGAAGGTGAGCTCCTCGAAGAAGATACCTTTATATAGTGGGGGGCTCAGATCCAACCATTACTCACCAACCACACTAATAGTCAAGCGGTACTACCGCTGCTATGAGCAGTACTACTGTTGCTATGGGCGGTACTACCGCTCTTCACCTCACCAATCACGGTAGTAATAAATTACTACCGTGCCTACTACTGTGAGGGAAAAGTATGCGAAAAAGTCCGCCAGAGCGGTAGTAAAAAATTACTACCGCACTAAGGGCGGTAGTACCGCTCTTGAAGCGGTAGTAAAAAATTATTACCGCTCTGAGAGCGGTATTACCGCTGACCCCAGCGGTACTACCGCTGGCCCTTTTGCATAGACATTAAATATGGGTATGGAGCTCCATTGTGGCCAAAGAAAAGGTACGTGATGATTACACCCACACCTTTCCAACATGGATCCCCTCTTAATAGTATGGCTTTCCTACGACTCAACACCACCAAAGAGAAACGTAGAAAGCATCTGTCTTTTAGAGATTCCGAGGGGCATCAAATCGTCTTGTGCCTAGATATGAATTATCTGAAATGCTCAATGCATACGATTAGTCCGCACATGCATTGTCATCAATAACTAAAACCACTTAGGGAGAAATATGCCCTAACAATCTCCCCCTTTCTGTGGATTGATGACAATACATGATTTGCACATAAAGGATATAGAGAAGGCATATGCAAACCGCAGAAATCTACAAACTAGGGACAAGCCCCCCCTCGGTGTGTGTATACCAACACACAACCAAGCAAAGATCACCCCCTAGATTTTATAGACTAAGCAATCCTTGCTACATACAAGATTAGATAGTTATAAATGGAAGAAAGGCATAGCATGTGAGCATGAAGATAAGTCATAAGATAATAAGACTCACAAGCTATTAATAGAAAGATAATAATGAGAAAAATGGTAGGGAAGATATAGCATATGTCTCACACCATATGATAAAGTCTGATGTCTCATAGTTTCACCCATAAAGCAAAGATAAACAATGAAAGCAACTAAAGTTCAACATACCAAACAACCACGAAAGCGAGAAAACGAGAAAATCCTACACTCTCTCCCCCTTTGGCATCGGGACACCAAAAAGGCAGAGAGGACACATACGACATAGGTGGTAGCTCAAACTGGAGATAATGTAGACATCAGTCTTCGGTCTCCTCCTAAACATACTCCTCATCTGAGTCATCGTCGGTCTCCTCCTCAGACGCAGCCTACTGTAGCTGGTTCTTCTGCATCCACTCAGCCTCCGGGGTGATCTCTCGCTCAGATCCACTAGAGATGTGCATATCAAGCTTCCTCATGATCTTGTCACGCTGATGACTCTCCTTCTGAGTGCCATGGGTCCTGCACTGTCCCTTGGCCTACATGCAGGACAAGGTCTTCATCCTGTCGGTGAGCTTTTTGGCCCATGACGGCTCGGTAGAGGAAGGCATACGTGACTCTGGAGCAGTCTCATCCTGAGCAGCAGCCACATCGTCATCAGAATCCCTAGGGGCAACAGGTGAAGTGGAGGTGTTTGCCCATTTGCACTTCTGGCGCAGTTTGATGGGCTCATGGCGAATACAATTAGCAGGAAGCTCAACACCTGGAAGTGCCTTGGCCCAAGTCATCTTGATGAAGTAGAACATATACAGACCGTAGATTGGGAGTTTACGGTGGAAGAAATCAGAGTACAGCTCGGACCACATAACATGAGAGACATCCAATTTGTCAAATGGGCGAGTCCGCCCCTTCTGACACATGATGAACATATCTACCAGGTTTGAGTGGACCTGGTCCTTATTGCCAACTCTAGGGAACAGGGTCTTGCGAAAAATGCGATGCATCACATCCAGAACCGTGGACATAACATAGGAGACCTCACCAAATGGGGTATGCTTCACAATATAGTATGGTAGCAACTTCTCCTTGGAAATAGAAGAAGGGTTGGCATGCGGGCGCAAGCCAAATGGGTGGTCAAGCCCCCCATCCTGGACATGAAGAAGATCCATGAAATCCTTCCACTTGGCAGACAACACTTCCCCATTTGTCAGCCAGGTCATGGTGCGATCATCATTAGTGTAAAAGTGAACCGTGACGAAGAACTGTGCCACCAACTCATTGTCAAAATCTTGCTGAAAAGTGATGAGTTCCTCAATCTGAAGCTGGTCTACTATAGATAGAGAATCACCAAAATATGGAGGGTCTTTCTTTAGATGGTTGATGTCAATCCACTACACTGGAACACACAAATTCTTCTTCGTCTTGACGACGTCTTCAAAGATAAGAAACCGGTCTTTATTCCAGAACAATTCACCTCCAGGGAACTGTTCCCTCTTGTTGTTGTAGGGGTTGATCCTCCGTCGCCGCTGAAACTCTCCCAGTGGCATGGTATTCCAGTCAATAGAGTTCTTAGCCTTGTGAGCTGTCTTCTTGAAATCGCGCTTGGGTGCTTTAGAACCTTCAGCGACATCAGATGAGCGGGGACGCTTGGAGCTGGCATCCCAAGGAGGGTTAGAGCACCTGGAACCACCACCTATTATACGCAAAAAGCAAACACAACACAAAGGACACAAAATGTCAAGGCAAAGATCAAGAATCAACAAAAAAAGCTCAAAAAGGAGAGGTTCAAATGTGTGTGCAAGGAAGGGCGGTTGTATCGCCGCTGGACCGGTAGTAAAATTTTACTACCGCAGTGGGAGCGGTAGTACCACTGCTCGAGCGGTAGTAAAAATTTACTACCGCCCTGGCAGCGGTAGTACCGCTCTGAAAGCGATAGTACAGCTGCTCGAGCGGTAGTACCGCACGAGGGGTAGAGTGCCAGATCTGACAATGCCATGACACCAAAAATCCCCAATCCTTTGAAACTAAACCTTAGATCTGGGAATACTGAGCACCCCTACACAACAGACCCTACTCCATGAAGGATATACTAACTATGAACTCACCAATCCCTCTAGGAAGAGGATAGGGTGCCATGAAGAAAAAAAATCATAGACATGCCCCTAACCATAGATTCAAAAGAAACAAGAAAATATAAAGGGAAGAGGGGCAGTATCGAGGTCCATGGCACATGGGAGAGGATCCCACCGATCGGAATTGGAGAAGGGTCGCCAGAGATGGAGATCCGGCGATCCCCTTGCGAAGCACCTTGAGAGAGGAGAGAGAGAAAAGGAAGAAGAACTCGAGGGGAATGGGCAAAGGGGAAAAACGGCCTCCCCTGCCCTTTAAATACCCCCGGAGGTCATGGTGGCGCAGTAATACCGCTTTCATCGCGATAGTACCGCTCTCCTAGAGGTAGTAAAAATTTACTACCGTGCTGGGGCGGTAGTACCGCTCTGCCAGCGGTAGTACCTCTCTCCCAGCGGTAGTAAAATTTTACTGCCGTGATGGGGGCGGTAGTACCATGCACTTTTCGACAAAATAGCCTGCAAAATAGCTCTACTCCCCTTGATAATAGAAAGAGTTTGAACAAAGCCAGTGAATCAAGACAAAGAACAAGAAGACCTCAACAAGAATAAGAAGGAACACCGAATCTCCTGATGGAGAGGGCGGTGGCCGAGGCCACCTATGTTTGAGACAAATGGTATGACAGCGCGAAGAATTATCCTTGGGTTCATGACCACAGCTCGTCTTTGAAGCACAAGTAACATACACAATGGCTAATGTGAAAGATTTCATCAATTTGTGCATAATAGGGGGATGAGAGGTTCATTGAGAGAACAACACCCCCCTATGTTCATGCCTACATCTAGAGCCAAATATAATGATGAGTGAGGTGTGGTGTGCCTAGTTTCAATCTACATTACTTTAATCAATGATATTTAGCTCATGCCTTAACTCAGAAACCTTGCTTCATCTACAGGTTTGGTAAAAATATCTGCTAGTTGCTCTTGAGTGTTGATGAAGAGGACCTCCATATGTCCTTGCTTGATATGATCTCGAATGAAATGATGACGTATATCAATATGCTTGGTGTTGGTATGTTGCACCAGATTGAGGGATATCTTGATAGCACTCTCATTGTCACACATAAGAGGCACTTTGTCAGAAGTGACACCGTAATCCTATAAATTTTGCCTCATCCATAATATTTGAGCACAACAACTTGCAACAACTACATACTCAGTTTCGATGGAAGAAAGTGACACACAGTTTTGCTTCTTCGAAGACCAACTTACCAAGGAACGACCAAGGAATTGGCATCCTCCAGAGGTCGACTTCCTTCCAACACAGTCTCTAGCCCAATCTGAGTCAGAGTAACCTACTAAACTGAAGCTTGCTCCTTTGGGGTACCATAAGCCAAAGTTTGGTGTATGAGCTAAATATCGAAAGATTCGTTTGACTGCCGCATAGTGGCTTTCATTTGGTGCAGATTGAAACTGTGCACAGATTACCACACTCAGCATGATATCGGGTCTAGATGCACAAAGGTAAAGCAAGGATCCAATCATGGAGCGATATACCTTTTGATCCACGACTTAACCATGGGGATCACTATCGAGCTTGCATTTGGTTGGCATGGGAAATTTGACTGGCTTGATGTCCTCGAGCTCGAACCTCTTGAGCATGTCTTGAGTGTACTTGGCTTGTTTGATGAATGTTTCTTCTCTTCCTTGTTTGATTTCAAACCCGAGAAAGAACTTCAACTCTCCCATCATTGACATCTCAAACTTCTCGGTCATTAGTGCAATAAATTCTTCCTTTAAAGATTTGTTAGGAGAACCAAATATAATATCATCAACATATAGTTGGCATATGAACAACTCCCCTTTGACCTTCTTGGTAAAAAGAGTGGGATCCATTTTCCCAATCTCAAACCCACGGTCTTGCAACAACTCAGTAAGGTACTCATACCACGCACGTGGGGCTTGTTTAAAACCGTAGAGTGCATTCCTGAGTTTGTATACATGAGTGGGGAACTTGGGATCCTCGAATCCCGGGGGTTGTTTGACATATACCAACTCATTTAAAGGACCACTTAGAAAAGCAGTCTTCACATCCATTTGTTGTAATTTAAAATCATGATGCGAAGCAAAAGCAAGTAACATGCGAATAGATTCAAGATGAGCGACATGAGCAAAGGTTTCACCGTAGTTGATACCCTCGACTTGGGAGTAGCCTTGCGCCACCAGTCTTGCTTTGTTTCAAATGACCACACCATTTGCATCCTGCTTGTTCTTGAAGATCTATTTGGTTCCAATGACATTATGTTCCTCCGTTGGTCTTGGCACTAATTCCCAAACTTGATTGCGCTCGTAGTTGTTAAGTTCACCATGCATATCTTCAAGCCAATCCTCATCATCAATCGCATCATCTACCTTTAGGGGTTCAACACACGAAACAAACGCGTGATGCATAAGAAAGTTTGATAATTGTTGACGAGTGGTTACCCCTTTATTGAATCTACCATGCACATTCTTGAAGATGTGTTGTCGAACACGGAGTTTGTTGGCTATCTTGGCAACACGACGCTTCATAATTTCCCTACTTGATAATGTAGGGGTTTCTTCTTGAACGCTTTGAGCACCGTCTTGAGCTTGCTAACTAGATTTCCCTTGATCTTGTGGTTGCACTTGATCTTTAGCTGGCTCGGAATCTGGAGCATGATCTTGGACATCATTTGGCGTGGCACCATCTCCATGAGGTTGATCTTGTCCTTGATCAGGTTCATCGGGTTGAGGGTCTTCATTTTTTCTTCAGAAGCGTGTGGGTCTGGCGAGGGTGATGGCTCCACTTCTGTAGAGCATTGTCCTTCTCCTTCGGCCACAAGGGGTTCCTCAATGGGGAGTATTTGACCAATCCCCATTCTTCTTACGACTTGATGAGGAATTTCATCACCTACATCACAAAGACCACTTTGCTCCACTTGGGAGCCATTATTCTCATCAAACTCCACATTACACGTCTCCTCATTGAGTCTGGTGGACTTGTTGAGAACACGGTAAGCATGGGAGTTTGTAGCATAGCCAACAAATATGCCCCCTTGAGCTCTAGCTTCAAATTTAGACAAACATACATTTTAATTGAGTATGAAACACTTACAACCGAACACCCGAAAGTACTTGAGGTTGGGTTTGTTCCCTGTAAGGATCTCATACAGAGTCTTGTTCAAGCCTTTGCGGAGGTAGAGCTGATTGGATGCATGACACGCAGTGCTAATGGCTTCAGCCCAGAAGTTGTACGGAGATTCGAATTCCGCCATCATGGTTCTTGTCGTGTCCATCAATGTCCAGTTCGTCCTTTCCGCAACATCGTTCTGTTGAGGGGTATAGGGTGCTGAGTATTGATGCTTGATCCCCTCATCACTAAGGAACTCATTTAAGGTGTATTTCTTGAACTCAGTGCCATTGTCACTTCTAATCATCAATACCTTTGCTTCATGTTGACGTTGAGCTTCATTAGCAAAGTCGACGACATTTTGCTGAGTCTCACTCTGCTTCTTGAAGAATTACACCCAAGTGTATCTTGAGTAGTCATCCACAATCACCAAGCAATACTTTCTTCCCCTAGGACTATCAAAAGAGGGAGGTCCAAAGAGATCCATGTGAAGGAGCTCCAAAGGCCTTTTAGAGTATATGACAGTTGTGGGACGGTGAGCTGTTTCATGAAGCTTTCCTTCAATACAAGCACTTCCAGCACGGTCTCTGGCAAAACTCACATTTGTTAGTCCACGTACATTGTCCCCTTTGAGGAGAATTTGCAAAGATCTCATATTGACATGGTCTAGTCGGCGATGCCATAGCCAACCCACATCAACTTTAGCCATTAGACAAGTCGCGGTCTTAGTAGGTCGCTCCGAAAAGTTTACTACATAGAGACCGTTCTCTACATATCCAACAAAGGCTACTTTAAGAGTCTTGCTCCACAAAAGGGCCATGGTATCAAGATTAAAGAATGTGGCAAAGCCCATAATTGCATGCTGTCGAACGGACTACAAATTGTATGCAAGGGACTCAACAAGCATGACCTTCTCTATAGATAAATCTTGAGAGATGACCACCTTACCAAATCCAATTACCTTAGATGTTGAGGCATCATCAAATTGGACATGGGTGGGCATAGATGGAATAAGATGCACATCCAACACCAAGTCCTTGCTCCCGGTCATATGATTTGTTGCTCCACTATCGAGCAACCATGACACCCCACTGGAAGCAAACTCCTACACAAGATCAATGCTTGGAGTTAGGTACCCATTTTTGAATGGGTCCTTTGATGTTAGAAACAAGGGTCTTAGGAACCCAAATAGCGCACTCAATGTACTCATAATAAGAACCAACAAATTTGGCATAAACATGCCCATCACTAGCACGGTATAAAATATAAGAGAGGTTAAAATCGTCGGCGGTGTTGGTGTGAGTGGTTATGCCCTTCTTGACATTATCACCCCCTTCCTTGTTCTTCATCTTCTCATTAATACTCTCACCCTCTTTGACAAAGATGTCCTTAAGACAGGAAGATGGCTTGGTCTTGTTTTTCCTTCTCTTCTTAGACTTGGTTGCAAACCCAAGTCCTTTCTTACCCGCAACCTACTTTTGATTGCTCAAAAGATCATTTAGATTTTTCTCTCCTTGGATGCACGTAACGAGGCCCTTCTCAAGCTGTTCTTTCAACTTGGCATTTGATACGTCCCAAACGTATCTATAATTTCTACTTGTTCCATGATCTTTTGGGTGACATTATTATATTTTTGCTACACTTTTATATCTTTTTACACATATTTGAATTAACCTACTAACTCAGTGCACCCAGTGCCAGTTTCTGTCTGCTGATAAATTTTTTGCAGGGGCTTTTACCCAAATTTCCAGAGCCCCAAAAATCCCGAGAAAAATATATAAAAATCAGCGTGTCGGAAGCTTCCAGATCACCGAAGATGGGCCAGAGAGGAGCAAGGGGCTGCCCAGGCGGCCACCCTGCGCGGCCTGGTCCCTGGTCGCGCCCACAGGCCGCCTGGGTGGGCACCACCTCATCTGACGCCCTCCTTTGGCCTATATTTACCCCTCTGATCGAAAACCCTTGAGGCATATCCAGAATCGCAAATTTCTCCATCGTTCCGCTGCCGCAGCGCTTTCGAGATTGGGAGCGTCAGGAGACCTCTTCCCGGCACCCTGCCGGAGGGAGGACTGACCTCCAAGAGCTTCTCCACCACCATGTATGCTTCTCTGACGGGCCGTGAGTAGTCCTGATTGGACCATGAGTCCATGACCAGTAGCTATGTGATGTCTTCTCTCCAATCTTGTGCTTCCATGATTAGCCCTTGTGAGCTGCCCTACATGATCAAGGCACCTATGTAATTTTCCTGGTATTGCTATGCTCGGTTTGATGGGATCCGATGGATTATGAGATTATGTTCATATTGTGATGAGTTATATATTTGATTATCCTTTTATATTATGTTCTTTAGTGATTCATGCATGTTCTCCGTTGCTCTTTATTGCTTTGGCCGAGTAGTAGATTGTAACTCCAAGAGGGAGCGTTATGCATGATTGTGCGTTCATGCCCCCTGATGTCTAGCTTGAGTGACAGAAACATGAGACTAGGGGATGTGCTGTTGCCCCCAGGGAGAAAACAACAGTGCCTGTGACCACGGTTGCAAGGATTGTTTACCTTACACATAGTTCGTTAAAGTAGTTGTCCGTTGCTTTGAGTTTACACTTTGGGTGGGGCTCGCAAATTAATACCAACGAGCTATTCTGGATAAATATCTCAAGGTGGATGATTAGTAAGTATATGCTGATGAATAAACGGTCTACTTGTCTTGGCGTAGTACCCATTACTATTGAGCCTCTAACTTTCAAGTAGCATAATTAGTATTGCGGTGCGTTTATAATTCTGTGAATTGCCGAGTTGTAATTTGTTTACCCAAGCATAGTTGTTTATCGTCTTTTGGGAGACATACATTACTAGTGAACATCATGTGACTCAGGTCCATATCACCACTATTGCTTACTCCTCGATCATTTACTGCTTTCATTTACTTTTCCGTTGCAATCAGTATCACTATTCCCGCTTGTTTTTTGACCCTTTGCAAACTACAAGGCCGGAGAGATGGACAACCTCTGTGTACTCGTTGGGAGCAAAGTTACTTGTTGTGTGTGCAAGTCCTCTTCTTCTGCTAGCGCCAAAGCAGCGGCCACCTACTTGTCGATCCTTGTATCCTCCTTGTTCAATAAACCTTACAGTCTCCGTTTAAGGGAAACTTGCTGCTGACTACATCTCCACCTTCCACTTGGGGTAACCAACGAGGGGCGAGAAGTATATTCATCAACGAGTCATCAAGCAAGTTTCTGGCGTCGTTGCCGGAGACTCAAGTCTTCAAGATAGAGGAGTTGCACGCTATCTTTTACCTTTGCTTTTTAGTCTTGTTAGTTTGCTTTCTAGTTTTTTCTTTAGAGTCTTATACCAAAAACCACAAAAAAATCAGTTACTTTAATTTGTTTAGTCACTATGCCTAAGTCCTTTGCCTTTGGTGTTGCACCCAAAGGAGAGATTCTCACCTTCAAACAAAGGGTTGGAGAAAGTTTGAAAGATGCTTGGTATAGAATTAAAAATTCTCAAGATAGAGCCACCAAGAAGCAATCCACCACTATTTTGCTTAGAAATTTTTATGTTGGTGTTACTTCTTGGCATAGGTTTGTTCTAGACATAACAATAGGTGGGAATTTCTTGGAAGCTCCCATTGGGGAGGCTCTTAACATTACGGAAAATCTTGTCGGAATCCCACCTATTGTTGACATAAATGATGATATCACTTTAGCTCACATTATGAGTAAACTTGAGAATATAGAGCTAGAGATGCCAAGAATGCGTAAAATAAATGAAGTAGATCATATGATTCAAGGGAACTTAAATAGACTTGATAGCTCCATGCACAAAATTTACAAAATTTTGGAGACCCTTAAATCCCATGATATGGATCCTTCTAGGATTGATAAGATCGAGGATATTATTGAAACTTTAGGAACTACTCTATCCTCCATCAAGACTAAAAAGGTAGAAACCCCCGCAAGTAAGGGACCTAGGTTCGTTAACGTATGCAAGGTTCCTCAACCCAAAACGAGCATACCGATTGCTAAGGGTGTTGAAACTGTGAAGACCTTGGAAGAGATACCTCTCTTAAATAGAATTAGAAATGAAATTCCAATTGGTCTTACTAACTTTGCTTTTGTTCCTATAAATGTTGCCACTAAGCCTCTCTTTGAGAGTCCTCTTAAGATTAGTTGTACTATTGAAGAGCTTTTTGATGATCTTTGTGATGATCCAATTGATACAAGTTGATCTTTTGCATCATGCCTAGCTCAAAGGCATAAAAGAAAGCGCCTGTTGGGAGGCAACCAATTTGTTTTTACTTTCAGTTTTAGCGGTCTTGATGCTTGTTACTACTATAGCAACATCATTGTATATTTATTTTCAAGCTTTGTGCCAAGTTTTAGCCTCCGATTACAAGAAAGTTCAAAAGTTGTGACATATTGTCCAGAAACAGATTATGTCTGCTTGACGGAAAAATTAACCAAAAATTATAGATAATGTTTTTGATCTGAATTGTTTTGACAACATGCTCTATATAATTGTCCTTCTGGCATGTGTTCTAAGTTTTTTGATTTGAGTTGCAGAAGTGCTCCGAAACAATTATTTACTACCTGCTGTTCTGTTTTTCACAGATTCTGCCACGTTTGTGTTTTCATCATTTTGCAAATCTTAAGATTGCTTTTCCTTTGGAAAAACCTTTTGGAATCATTATAAACAATAGATTTTTATGAAAATCTATATTTCCAGTAGATAATGAATTATTTTATCATGGGTACTAACCACTCTAATCAGCTTATGATGAGTTCCGTATGAAGGGAGTTTTCAAGTATGCGATGGAAGATGATGAAAGAAGATCCAGGAGTGTCAAGCGCTCAACCTTGGAGATGCCCCTATGCACCCCCAAGAAAGATTCAAGGAGACTCAAGCGTCTAATCTTGGGATGCCCCCGTCCATCCCCTTCTCTATCAACAATCATCAGTTCGTCCATCTACATGCTATATTTCTATCACTTCATATGCTATGTGCTATGCTTGAAGCGTCCCGCTCTTTACTTTTTAGTTTGTTTTAGTTTTTCTTTCTGTTCATAACAAGTCAGAACCTAGACTTCCTTGTTTGGGAGAGAAACACGCTCCATTCCACTCTAGAACACAACATAGGTTTTCATGCTTGTGTGTTCTCTATCTTTACATAGTTGCTGTCATGCTTTGCTCTTAGTTTTCATGCTATATATTTTGAAGAGCTTTTTTTAGGTTGCTTTTGTAACTCTCTTGAGTTATTATGCTTATCATGTTTAGAGAGTTGGCTCATTGCACTGAGTTGTGTGTCTTGCATGAGTAGGTAATTGAGGTTGCAAGTTAAGTATAGTAGTAACTTGCAATAGTTTTGAGGTATTGATTTGAATAATGTTTGGACTATTGGTGCCAAGAGCTTGAGCCTATTAGTGATAGGTGTCATATTTTGGGAAATCCGTGTGTTTTTCAAAAACAAAAAAATTAGTTGAGAACTCTAGCTACTAGATTGATCGGTAACCTTTGGAGGGGTTGGAATATATAGAGTACCCTAACGTTACCATGGGTCGAGGATGCGCAAGGATAACCAAACCCCCAAACACTCCTCCTTGGGGTACTTGTCTCTTTGTGAATTTCCTGACTAGATAGAGAGTTACCGATAATAAGTGTATGAGTTCTTCGGACTAATGCGAGTATTCGATTGTTGGCACTTCCACCATCCATATTTTGCTAGCCTCTTCGGTACCGTGCATTACCCTTTCTCATCTTGGGAGTTGGTGCAAACTTCGCCGGTGCATCCAAACCCTTGGCATGATACGCTCTGTCATCATAAGCCTCACTATATCTTTCCTCAAAGAGCCACCATACCTACCTATTAAGGCATTTCCATAGCCTTTCCGAGATACATTGCCATGCAACGTCCACCATCTCATGACTTGATCTTCATGTCATACATGTTTTGTTTGATCAAGGAGCCGCATGCTAGTTGGGCCTTGCCCTTATTATTGCTATGTGACGCGCTAGTATCATTGCATATCCTGCAACACTGGCAGAGGCATACATTTGCATACATCATGATAGTTTTCATTTGTCTTTATGTTGAGTACATCTTATAAAGTGTGATGATCTTCTTTTTATTCTTGTAAAACATAGAGTGTTGCCCTTAAGTGAGGAAAAGATCCCAAATAGGACAAATTAAAAGATCCCAAAGAGGACAAATGAAAAGATCCCAAAGAGGACAAATGAGAGATAAATAGGAAGAGCCAAAGAGGCCACAAAAACAGAAAAAAGAGAAGGGGGCAACACTACTGTTCCTTTTGAAAGATCCACACTCGTACTCCATTGCTATATTTGTACTACATAGAGATTATCATTCATGCATAACTATGTGGGGACCCTTACACTATAGAACTTGGCTTGTATATTCCAATGATGAGCCTCCTCAAATGAGCTCTAGGTCTTCACGAGCAGCAAGTTGGATGCTCCCCCACTAGTTCCATTGGAGAGCTTACCTTAGCTCATATGTGCATCCGTTGCATGGCAATCCCTACTCCTCACATCATATCTATCATTTGGTTTTCTCTCGCCTATGGTTGTCGTCATTGATGTGAGCCTTCCACCTTTTTTGTCTTCCTTCCCCTTCATTATTCTATTTGCGATCCTAAGTGCCAACATATCTTGCTTGAGCTCATCCATTGCATGAGTTCTCAAAGTCAAAAGGAAGAGGATCATTTTGACTTGTGCCTGATTAGTGGTCTCGGGATGAGTCAAAATAAGATTCTGAAGGAGACCAAGTGTGAAGTTTAGTAGATTGAGTAATGAATTAAAAAATATTTTATTCTCTAAACCCATCTCCCATTTCTTGCACGCAAACACCATTTCGAGACATTCGAGTCACGGGCAGCTAGAGGTCTTGCACCTTTATGTTCTTACTTTGCTAGTTTCAATACTAAATATAGACTCTTTCTTGTTATTGTCTTGACTTGAAATGCATATCTTACTTGCTTTACTTTGAAGTTCTTATATGTGTGTTAGCATGTCACCACAGAAATTATTTGTGTTATCATTTACCTACTCGAGGACGAGCAAGAATTAAGCTTGGGGATGTTGATACGTCCCAAACGTATCTATAATTTCTGCTTGTTTCATAATCTTTTGGGTGACATTGTTATATGTTTTGCTACGCTTTTATATCTTTTTACACATATTTGGACTAACCTACTAACTCAGTGCACCCAGTGCTAGTTTCTGTCTGCTGATGTTTTTTTGCAGGGGCTTTTACCCAAATTTCCAGAGCCCCAAAAATACCGAGAAAAATATATAAAAATCAGCGTGGCCAAAGCTTCCAGATCACCGAAGATGGGCCAGAGGGGAGCCAGGGGATGCCCAGACGGCCACCCTGCCCGGCCTGGCCCCTGGCCATGCCCACAGGCCGCCTGGGTGGGCCCCACCTCCTCTGACGCCCTCCTTTGGCCTATATTTACCCCTCTGATCGGAAACCATTGAGGCATATCCATAACCGCAAATTTCTCCATCGTTCCGCCGCCACAACACTTCCGAGATTGGGAGCGTTAGGAGATCTCTTCCCGGCACCCTGCCGGAGGGAGGATTGACCTACGGGAGCTTCTCCACCACCATCGACGATTCCCAGACGTGCCGTGAGTAGTCCTCCTTGACCATGAGTCGATGTCCAGTAGCTATGTGATGTCTTCTCTCCAATCTTGTGCTTCTGTGATTATCCCTTGTGAGCTGCCCTACATGATCAAGGCACCTATGTAATTTTCCTCCTATTGCTATGCTCGGTTTTCTCGGATCCGATGGATTATGAGATTATGTTCAAATTGTGATGAGTTATATATTTGATTATACATTTATATTATTTTCTTTAGTGATTCATGCATGTTCTCTGTTGCTCTTTACTGCTTTGGCCAAGTAGTAGATTGTAACTCCAAGAGGGAGCGTTATGCATGATTTTGGGTTCATGCCCCCTGATGTCTAGCTTGAGTGACAGAAACATGAGACTAGGGGATGTGTTGTTGCCACTAGGGAGAAAACAACGGTGCTTGTGACCACGGTTGCAAGGATTATTTACCTTACGCATAGTTCGATAGTGCACTTGTCCGTTGCTTTGAGTTTACACTTTGGGTGGGGCTCGCAACTTAATACCAGCAAGATGTTCTAGATAGATATCTCAGGGTGGATGATTAGTAAGTAGATGCTGATGAATAAACGATCTACTTTTCTTGGTGTACTTCCCATTACTATTGATCCTCTAACTTTGAAGTAGCATAATTAGCATTGCGGTGCGTTTATAATTCTGTCAATTGCCCAGCTGTAATTTGTTTACCCAAGCATAGTTTTTTATCGTCTTTTGGGAGAGAGACATCACTAGTGAACATCATGTGACTCAGGTCCATATCACCACTATTGCTTACACCTCCATCATTTACTTCTTTCATTTATTTTTCCGTTGCAATCACTATCACTATTCCAGCTTGTGTTTTGATCCTTTGCAAACTACAAGACCGAAGAGATTGACAACCTCTGTGTACTCGTTGGGAGCAAAGTTACTTGTTGTGTGTGCAGGTCCACGTGTTCTGCTAGCACTAGAGCAGCGGACACCTACTTGTTGATCCTCGGAGTCCTCCTGGCTCGATAAACCTTATAGTCTTAGTGTAAGGGAAACTTGCTGCTGACTACATCTCCACCTTCCTCTTTGGGTAACCAACGAGGGGCGAGAAGTATATTAATCAACTCGCCATCAACATTCTCCTCCACAAGATGCACATGCTCACAACAAGGGTTAGTAGCACAACCATTATCAATTAAAACAAATGGAAGACAAGTAGAAATCTCCTTGGTTAGTTTTACTTGGAGTTGATCATGAGGCTCCTTCAGGGAGAAGTGAGCACTTTTCAAGACCTTGTGGGCCTTGTCGAGTACATCAAAATCTTCCTTGAGTCTATCATGGCCAACCCCAAGTGCAACCTTCTCAGATTTAAGCACACGAGTAAGAACAATCACATGATCAAGTTCTTTTCGTAATTTAGCATGATCAACGTTGTGTCTCCTGAAGAGCCAAACAAAGACCACACTCTTCTTCTAGAGCAATGGATAGTTTTGCCATCTCATCGGCGTAATCACGACTATGTTCTTGCATCTTGGATATAGTATCCTCACGAGTCTCAATGAGATCATTGGCTTCACCAAGTTATTCCAAAAGAGCAACAAAGTGTCTTTTGGTTTCACCCTTGATCTTACATAAGAATTTATCAAATTCATTTTCATCAAGTTCTACTACCTCACTATTATCAACATAGTATAATAATGAAGGAGAGGTAGTGAGAGTGGTCTTGGTGCTAGCGGTTCCCTTATTGATACTTTTGGCCATGAGGCACTTGGCGATACGGTTCTCGTTGGTGGTGCCGAAGAGAGATAACTTGGGGGAGTAAGTGGCAAGGGCGAAGGTGGCCATTGCCATCCCCTCACGACTTGTATTCTCTTCATCATCATCGGAAGTGTACTCTTCCAGGGCCACCAAGCCCCTTGGATGAGTCTTCTTGGTGAAGGTGTTCTTGTTAGGGAAGGACTTGGGCCTATCCTTGCGAATGAGCTTGCCACCGTTGTCCTCCCTCTTCTCAAAGGGACAATCTACAACAAAGTGACTCACATTGCCGCAGTTGTAGCATGTCCGTACTCGTTGTTTGTTCTTGGACCCACTTGAGTTATCCTTGGAGATGTTGGGTCTTGAGTTTCTTTTGTTTCGCCAAAACTGCCTTCAAGCAAGAGCCATGTGCTCATGATAAGCGTATTTTGTGTCTTCGGGCCAACCATCTTCTTCCTCTTCTTCTTCATCAACAATGGCCTTGGTCTTTAAGGCAATGTTGGGAGGTGCTGTTTTTGACCGAACACGAGCAAGCGCATTGTCGGTAGTCTTGTTCATGATATCCATAACAATGAACTCATCCAACACTTCGCCTGAGGACAAGGAGTGAAAATCTGGTCTTTGCCGAACGATGGAAGACATGGCTTTGTTGAAAGGCATGATCGCCTTGAGAAACTTGTGCTTGATCCATGTGTCATCTATATCTTTGGTCCCATAGTCTTGGAGAGCAACAGCGAGGGCAGTGACCGTCCGATAGAGATCACAGGGGTCCTCATCTTATAGCATCACAAATTCGTCGGCCTCATCGAGGACCACTTCAAAGTTTGATCATTGAATGCTTGAGCTACCCTTGTACAACACCATGATGTGCTCCCAACACTCCTTTGCACGAGTGAAGGGCCGCAGGTGTCGGAGATCTTTTGGTGGTACATCAGATTGAAGGATGAACAATGCGGAATGATTGTATTGGTTGTCCGCCTCTTCTCTTAGAGTAAGGTTCCTTCGATCATGAGGATAGTAACTGCTACGGCAACAAAAGACCTTCCCCGGCAATGGCGTCACAGGTCCTTCTGCTGCTAGCTATGCTTACAGGGAATTCCTTGGCAAATTTGCAAAGGATTCCCCCGCGGCCTTGGAGCCTTGCGTTGGTGTTCCCTTGAAGAGGAAAGGGTGATGCAGCACAGAAGCAGTAAGTATTTCCCTCAGTTTGAGAACCAAGGTATCGATCCAGTGGGAGGATCGCGTCAAGTCACAAGTACCTGCACAAACACAAAGAGCTTGCACCCAACGCTATGAAGGGGTTGTCAATCCCTTATAGATTGTTTGCAAAGTGAGAACTGAAAGCAAAGAGTAAACAAAGCAAAGTAAAAGTGAAAGTGGAGACGATAGTTGTGAATAGACCCGGGGGCCGTAGCGTTCACTAGTGGCTTCTCTCGCGAAAGCAAGTAGATGGTGGGTGAACGAATTACTGTCGAGCAATTGATAGAACCGCGCAATGTCGTGACGTTATCTAAGGCAATGATTATATCTATAGGCATCACGTCCAAAACAAGTAGACCGACACTTTCTGCATCTACTACTATTACTCGACACGTCGACCGCTATCCGGCATGCATCTAGTGTATTGAGTTCATAAGAACAGAGTAACGCCTTAAGCAAGATGTCATGATGTAGATGGACAATCTCAAATCTATGATGAAAGCCCATCTTGTTACCCTTGATGGCAACATAACGATGCGTGCCTTGCTGCCCCTTCTGTCACTGGGAAAGGTCACCGCACGGTATGAACCCAAAACCAAGCACTTCTCCCATTGCAAGAATCATAGATCTAGTTGGCCAAACAAAACCCAAGACTCGGAGAGACTTACAAGGATATCAAATCATGCATATAAGAAATCAGCAAAGACTCAAATATAATTCATAGATAATCTGATCACAAATCCACAATTCATCGCATCTCGACAAACACACCGCCAAAGAGGATTACATCGGATAGATCTTCATGAAGATCATGGAGAACTTTGTATTGAAGATCAAAGAGAGAGAAGATGCCATCTAGCTACTAACTACGGACCCGTAGGTCTGAAGTGGACTACTCACGAGTCATTGGAAAGGCGATGATGTTGATGTAGAAGCCCTCCATCTCCAAAGTCCCCTCCGACAGGGCACCGGGAAGGGTCTCCAGATGAGATCTTGCGGAAACGGAAGCTTGCGGCGGCGGAAAAGTGTTTTCATGGATGCCCTGGTTTTTTCTGGGATTTTAGGGAATTTATAGGCCAAAGAGCTAGGGCAGGGGAGCGCCAGGGAGGCCACAAGCCTGGTTGCCGTGGGCCCCCTGGCCGCGGCAACAGGGCTTGTGGGCCCCCTGGCCCTCAAGTCCCCCGATCTTCTTCTGTTCTGGAAAAAATTATTTCAAGGATTTTATTCCGTTTGGACTCCGTTCCAAAATCAGATTTGAAAAGAGTCAAAAACACAGAAAAACAGGAACTGGCACTTGGCACTGAATTAATAAGTTATTCCCAAAAAAAAAATAAAAGGTATATAAAACATCCAAAGTTGACAAGATAACAGCGTGAAACCATAAAAAAATATAGATACGTTTGAGACGTATCAAGCATCCCCAAGCTTAACTCCTGCTCGTCCTCGTGTAGGGAAGTGATAAAGAATGAATTTTTGATGCTTTCATGCCACCTAGCATAGATGTCCTTTGTAACTCCTCTTATGTGACGTGAATGTTCAGATCCATTAGATTCAAAACAATAGTTTGCTATTGACGTGGAAACAATAATACTTCAAGCAAACTAGATAGGTAATCATGAACTTTCAAAATAACAAGGCCAAAATAAAGTTATCCCTACAAAATCATATAGTCTGGCTATGCTCTATCATCCTTGCACAACGAATTTAAATCATGCACAACCCCGATATTGGCCAAGTAATTGTTTTCACACCTTTACTTTCTCAATATTTTTCAACTCTCACGCAATACATGAGCGTGAGCCATGGTTTTTAGCACTAAAAGTGGAATGGAGTGTGGTGGAGGTTGCAAGGCAAACAAGGAGAAGATGGTCACATTGACTAGGCATATCAATGAGCTGTGGAGATGCTCATCAATAGATATCAACTGGAATGAGTAGGGATTGCCATACAAATGATGCACTAGAGCTAAGAGTATGTGAAAGCTCTTAAAGAAAACTAGTGGGTGTGCATCCAACTTGCTTGCTCACGAAGACCTTAGGCAATTTTGAGGAAGCCTATCATTGGAATATACAAGCCAAGTTATATAAGGAAAATTTCCCACTAGCTATATGGTGGTGACAAAACGAGAGACTCTCAATCATGAAGATCATGGTGCTTAATAAGCACAAGTGTGGAAAGATAGTAGCATTGTCCCTTCTCTCTTTTTCTCTCATTTTTTGGTGGGCTCTTTGGCCTCTTTTATTTTTTATTTTTTTCATTTTGGTGGGCATCTTTGGCCTCTTTTATTTCCTCACATGGGACAATGCTCCATCAATGATGATCATCACACTTACAACTCAAAACTTCGAGCAATGATGACTCTATATGGAATGCCTTCGGTAGTGTACCGTGACAATGATCTAGCTTGGCATAGACATCAATGGAAACATCATGCTAGCTATCTTATGATCATGCAATGGAAATGTAGAAGTGGTGGCACATGTCATGGTGGTAGTTGCATGGCAATATATCTCGGAATGGCTTTGAAAAAGCCATAGTAGGTAGGTATGGTGGCTGTTTTGAGGGAGGCTATATGGTGGGTTTTGTGCACCGGCGAAAGTTGCACGACACTAAAGAAGATAGTGATGGTGGAAGGTGAAAGTGCATATAAACCATGGACTCATCATTAGTCATGAAGAACTCATATACTTGTTGCAAAAGTTTTAGTAGTAATCGAAACAAAGCATTCAACGCATACTCCTAGGGGAAGGATTGGTAGGTATAAACAATCGCGCGATCCCGACCGCCACACAAAGGATGACAATCAATAGACTAATCATGCTCAGACTTCATCACATAGCGGTTCACCATACGTGCATGCTACGGGAATCACTAACTTCAACACAAGTATTTCTAGATCCACAACACCTTACTAGTCTAACTTCAATATTACCACAACCACAACTCAAAACTAATTGAGATAAATCAAACTTCTCTAACTATTCAATGCACATGAAGGTGGAAGTTTTCATATCCCTTTGGATAACTACCCCTTTTGAGACAACTTTCATAGCATAGATGAACTACCAAGCCACGTGCTTCCGTGCTCTAAAAGATATAAGTGAAGCACATAGAGCAAACATCAACTAGCTCAAAAGATAATATAAGTGAAGCACATGTGAGCTGAATTGTCTTACCAAAGGATATAAGTGAAGCTCGACAAAATCACGGTGAGTGCATGTATCTCTCTCTAGGTGTGCAGCAAGGAAGATTGTTACAAAACAAAAATAAAATACTCCTACGATACAAGACGCTCCAAGCAGAACACATAACATGAGGTGAATAAAAATATAGCTCCAAGTAACGTTACCGATGGATTGAAGACGAAAGAGGGAATGCCTTCCTGGGGCATCCCCAAGCTTAGGCTTTTCTGACATCATTGAATCAACTTGGGGTGCCTTGGGCATCCCCAAGCTTGAGCTCTTGCTACTCTTTATCTTTTTGTCCATAAGAACTTCACCCAAAACTTTAAAACTTCACAACACGAAACTTAAACAGAAACTCGTGATAACATTAGTATAAGAAAGCAAACAACCACTTCCTTAGGTACTGTAGCAAACTTAAATTCTACATATGTTGATGTTGGGTTACTGTATTTTCAATCTTCCATGGCTAATACCCCCGATACTATCCATAGTTTCATCAAAATAAGCAACCAACTCAACAAAAACAGAATCTGTTAACAGCAGACCAGTATGTAGAAATATATATACTTTGCATACTTCTGGTACATCAAAAATCTGAAAACTTACGACAGTCTGAAGAATTTGCGTAGCAATCAGCACCAAAAAGAATCAATTCAAAAGCTCTTACAGAAAAAATGAAAAGTCTTTTCGTGAGCAGAAAGTTTCTGGCTTTTTCAGCATGATCAAACGATCATCCCCAAGACTAATCATAACAGTTTCACTTGGCACAAACGCAAAAGAAACACAAAAAACACAATCATAAAAGAATTATGAAGTGTGGAGAACACAAAACAGAAATAAAAAGGATAGATTCGTTGGGTTGCCTCCCAACAAGCGCTATTGTTTAACGCCCTTAGCTAGGCATTGATAATTCGATGATGCTCACACAAAGGACAAGAATTGAAGCACAACGGGAGCATTATAAAGCATGTGAAAGTCACATCTAAGTCTAACATACTTCCTATGCATAGGCATTTAATAGGAAAACAAATTGGCAAGACAGCCAATAGTTACCAAATGCAAGGAAGAAGAAAGAGACAATAGCAATCTCAACATAACGAGAGGTAATTTGGTAACATGAAAGTTTCTACCACAATATTTCCTCTCTCATAGCAATTACATGTGGGATCATAATCAAATTAAACAATGTAACTATCACATAGGATATTCTTTTCAAGATCCACATGCATGCAAAGTTGACGCTCTTCAAAAATAGTGGGATTATCATCAACTAAAGTCATGACTTCTCCAAACCCACTTTCAATAATATTGCAAATATCATATTCATCCTAAGGCTTAAACAAATTTTCAAGATCATAAGAAAATTCATTGCCCCACTCATGATTATTGCAACAAGTAGTGGACATAGCAAAACTAGCATCCCCAAGCTTAGGGTTTTGCATATTTTTAGCATGATTGTCACTAATAGAATTTATAGTGAAACCATTGCAATCATGCTTTTCATTCAAGGAGCCCTCGTGAATCACTTCATAAATTTCTTCATCACGATTTTCAGATTCACGCATCTCAAGCAAAACTCCATAGAGAAAGTCAAGTGCACTCAACTTACTAGCAATTGGTTCAACATAATTGGATCTCTTAAAGAGATTAGCCAGTGGATGAGGATCCATATCACTAGATTTTCAGCAAGCGAAGATGCAAGCATATTGAAGGCACATAGCACACAAGTGAACAAAGCAGGCGAGAAAAAGGGCGAACGAAAAGGGCGAACAAAAAGGCGAACAAAAAAGGAAAAAGAAAACGGCAAAGGAGAAAGGCAAATGAAAACGGAAAATGTGAAGTGGGGGAGAGGAAAACGAGAGGCAACTGGCAAAAAGGTAAATGCAAGAGATGAGTTTGTGACACTTAGTTGGATAGATCTTGACTTGATCTTTTCCCGGCAACGGGCGCCAGAAATTGGCGTGTTGACGGGAGATTATTCTTGTCTTGATACTCCTCGGCAAGCGATCCTCCCCGACAACGCGCCAGAAATCCTTCTGCTACGGAAACAAAAGACCTTCCCCGGAAATGGCGTCAGAGGTCCTTTTGCTGCTGGCTATGCCTACAGGGACTTCCTTGGCAAATATGCAAAGGATTCCCCCGCGGCCTTGGAGCCTTGTGTTGCTGTTCCCTTGAAGAGGAAAGGGTGATGCAGCACAGAAGCAGTAAGTATTTCCCTTAGTTTGAGAACCAAGGTATCGATCTTGTGGGAGGATCGCGTCAAGTCACAAGTACCTACACAAACACAAAGAGCTTGCCCCCAACGCTATGAAGGGGTTGTCAATCCCTTATAGATTGTTTGCAAAGTGAGAACTGAAAGCAAAGAGTAAACAAAGCAAAGTAAAAGTGAAAGTGGAGACAATAGTTGTGAATAGACCCGGGGGCCGTAGTGTTCACTAGTGGCTTCTCTCATGAAAGCAAGTAGACGGTGGGTGAACGAATTACTGTCGAGCAATTGATAGAACCGCGCAAAGTCGTGACGTTATCTAAGGCAATGATTATATCTATAGGCATCACGTCCAAAACAAGTAGACCGATACTTTCTACATCTACTACTATTACTCCACACGTCGACCGCTATCCAGCATGCATCTAGTGTATTGAGTTCATAAGAACAGAGTAACGCCTTAAGCAAGATGACATGATGTAGATGGACAATCACAAATCTATGAGGAAAGCCCATCTTGTTACCCTTGATGGCAATAACAGGATGCGTGCCTTGCTACCGCTTCTGTCACTGGGAAAGGTCACCGCACGGTATGAACCCAAAACCAAGCACTTCTCCCATTGCAAGAATCATAGATCTAGTTGGCCAAACAAAACCCAAGACTCGGAGAGACTTACAAGGATATCAAATCATGCATATAAGAAATCAGCAAAGACTCAAATATAATTCATAGATAATCTGATCACAAATCCACAATTCTTCGGATCTCGGCAAACACACCGCCAAAGAGGATTACATCGGATAGATCTCTATGAAGATCATGGAGAACTTTGTATTAAAGATTCAAGAGAGAGAAGAAGCCATCTAGCTACTAAATACGGACCCGTAGGTATGAAGTGGTCTACTCACGAGTCATTGGAGAGGTGATGATGTTGGTGTAGAAGCCCTCCAGCTCCAAAGTCCCCTCCGGCAGGGCACTCGGAAGGGTCTCCAGATGAGATCTCGCGGAAACGGAAGCTTGCGGCGGCGGAAAAGTATTTTCGTGGATGCCTTGATTTTTTCTGGGATTTTAGGGAATTTATAGGCCAAAGAGCTAGGGCAGGGGAGCGCCAGGGAGGCCACAAGCCTGGTTGCCGCGGCTCCCGTGGCCGCAGCAAGAGGGCTTGTGAACTCCATGTGGCCCCCCTGCCTTGGCCCTCAAGTCCCCCGATCTTCTTCTGTTCTGGAAAAATTATTTCGGGGATTTTATTCCGTTTGGACTCCGTTCCAAAATCAGATCTGAAAAGAGTAAAAAACACAGAAAAAACAGGAACTGGCACTTGGCACTGAATTAATAAGTTAGTCCCAAAAAAGATATAAAAGGTATATAAAACATCCAAAGTTGACAAGATAACAACGTGATACCATCAAAAAATATAGATACGTTTGAGACGTATTAGTAACCTTGCTCGATGATTCTCCAAAGATTTGTTGAGCTGTGATTCAAATGAGACTTGATAGAAAAACCCAATTAGCGAAATCACCTATAACAAGTTTTGGAGGAGGCCCTAGGTTATTAATATGCGGGGTAGGAACCGGTCCTCCATAGACCGGAGGAGGGGGAACCAAGGAAAAAGTCCCCGTCCCATTCTTGTCGTGAGGGGAGGAGGTTTGAACACCTTTAGCCGCTTCCTTATCGGAATTGGCCTCCGACACTGATGAGGTGGGTTTAACCACAAGCAACAGGTCAGGAGAGTTTCTCATCCCCTCAAGTAATTCATTAATCATGGATTTGACTTCGATAGTCACAGACGTCTTGAGTGAAGCCATGGCCTCATTCAAGTCGTCTCGTGTGACTGAAACCACCTCCACGGCCTTTGGGCCGATCCCCACCATCGTTAACCATACTCTTCGTGTGGTGAAACCCTTAATAAAGAGACTTAGCTCTAACACCAATTGAAAGGATCAATATGGCTGACTGGAGGGGGTTAATAGGCAACTACCAATTTTTAGTTTGTCTTAACAATTTGACGTTAGCAACAAATGGTTCTCTATATGAACGACTAGGTGAGCAACCTATACGATGCTAACTACAACGATAATAAGTGCAAGCAAGGAATACACCACAACTACAACAAGTACAAAGTAAAGGTAAGAGATAACAGCAAGTGGAACCGATGGAGATGAGGATGTGTTAACGAAGTTCCTTCCCTTTGACAGGAAGTACATCTCCGTTGGAGCGGTGTGGAGGCACAATGCTCCCCAAGAAGCCACTAGGGCCACCGTATTCTCCTCACGCCCTCACACAATGCGAGGTGCCGTGATTCCAATATTGGTGCCCTTGAAGAAGGGGACCGAACCTTTACAAACAAGGTTGGAGCTATCTCCACACAAAGCATGGAGGCTCCCAACAAGACTACGAAGCTTCACCACAATGGCATGTGGCTCCGAGGTGACCTCAACCGTCTAGGGTGATCAAACACCCAAGAGTAAAAAGATACGCAAGGGATTAGTGCGGGGAATCAAATATCCTTTCTTGGAAGTGTAGATCAAGGCCCTCTCAAGCAATCCCTAGAAAATGAACAAGTTTGATTGGCTAGGGAGAGAGATCCGGCGAAAGTAACCTTGTGGAGCAACAATGGAGCTTAGAGGGGTTGAAGGTGAGCTCCTCGAAGAAGAAGATACCTTTATATAGTGGGGGGCTCAGATCCAACCGTTACCCACCAACAACAACAATAGTCTAGCGGTACTACCGCTCTGGGAGCGGTACTACAACTCCTATGAGCGGCACTAGCGCTCTGCACCTCACCATCCATGGTAGTAATAAATTACTACCGTGCCTACTACTGCGGGGGGGGGGGGAGTATGCGAAAAAGTCCATTGGAGCGGTAGTAGAAAATTACTACCGCACTGAGGGCGGTAGTACCGCTCTCGGATCGCTAGTAAAAAATTACTACCGCTCTGAGAGCGGTACTACCGTTGTGCCAACGGTACTACCGCTGACACCAACGTACTACGGCTGGAACTTTTGCATAGACAGTAAATATGGGTATGGAGCTCCATTGTGGCCAAAGAAAAGGTGGTACACTAAGTGTACGTGATGATTCCACCCACACCTTTCCGACGCGGACCCCCTCTTAATAGTACGGCTTTCCTACGACTCAACACCACCAAAGAGAAACGTAGAAAGCAACTGTTTTCGAGAGATTCCGAGGGACATCGAATCGTCTTGTGCCTAGATATGAATTATCTGAATTGCTCAATGCACATGATTAGTTCACACATGCATTGTCATCAATCACTAAAACCACTTAGGGAGAAATATGCCCTAAGAACTGTTAGGTTCTACCGTAGGTGCATTGCATGTGAATTGAAAGTTTCCTACGCGCAGAACATCCAAGAACTTGCTACGAAGATGGATCACAGATCGTTACCACTAGACGTGCATGGCCGTGTAGTGGAAGTAGAGTTGGGACAGCACGTCCACATGATCCGTCTCCTTCTTGTCCGATCTCCCTTGAACAGCCGGTCGCCGGATCGTCTCCCTCGAACAATATGTTGCTCGATCCCACGTACAGGTTCATCGGTGCAGCGCAGGTACACCGCCTCTAAGGTATCCACGCGTGCAGGAGGAACACCGTGCGGCGGACTGCTAGGTCTGGATCACACAGTTGGCGGCAACGAGTGGAGGTGGCTAGGTGTAACACATGCACAACCCTAATGACGACGCTGACGCGATCAACTCTATAAGAGAGCCGCACCTCCTCTATATTTAGGCGTCTGGCGCAGGCTCAACTCATATGCCTCGCACGGACCCTAAATCCCACGTGTTCCTTCCCTTAAGCATGTGACCCCTTAGGTTCTTGTTCACTTGGTCGCGAGTCAGACCACATCTAACTCGGCTAGTCGGTAGCGGCCTCTAGAAAGGCGTGCTGACTCCAAGTTTCCGATGAAGCTGGTTAGGCGAACCTGTACTTCAGACTTATGTTCCCTTTGCCACATGATATACGTTATTGTGCTCAAGGAGAAATAGTCATCCTTGTTGCCGCACGATCTCTTTCTCATTCCAGTGAATCTGACCAACATTCAGATTATCTCATAATCCTCATCGCATGGTCATGGTTATCCTCGTCAGAACATCCGAGGGGCCAGAGTATATCTCTCCTGGTCGAAGGGGAAAATCTCATCTTGCTCGACCACGTCTCGCGGCATGGGTCTGGACAAGCCCGAAACCTACCTTTGTAACTTCCCAGTCACGGAGTAGCGTTTGGTCGGCCCAAAGCAAGTCTATCACCATCCCGAGTACATGCGCCAGCTCAGGTCTTAGGACATATGACGTATGTTGCACTAGAGACTCGCAGATGACCTATCATTGCGTCTCATAGTTGGGTCTGTCCAACTCAGACCTTATCTCGATTCGGATCGGACTACGTCGAATCTGACCAGATCTGTCTGAGTCCATATTATTCAGCTAGCATCCAATGCTACATGGTCAGTAAGACCGGAGCATCCACTGTATCATATGCTAGTATAGGTGGTTGCGCATGATGGGGATATGTACCTCGGGTAGGGTCATAGGCCTGACCTACATGTCCTACCTAAGGGCACTATATTAAAGACTTAAAGTATGCAAGGAAGGTTCCGAATGACTCGCCATGGTGCAAGGGTCACTCGGTGGAACATCCACTTGGAGACTTTCTCCCTTCACTCGACGGAAGCCTTTCACTCACAAGAACTAGAAGCCAGTCGACCACAGAAGATCATAAGCCACTCCAGGGAGACCAACGAGTGGGCCTTCGACTGGTCGTCATAAGTAACATTTATTATATACATTATCAGTAACGTACGCCTTTATCTCCACTGATCGAACCCTTGTTGCCTGGTCTTGACGAGGGGTAGTGCACTCTATATAAGCCACCCCTCCCCTCTAGCACAAGGGTTCACACCCCCTGTAACACAGATATTCCACACGGCAAGAGCTCGAGAGCACTGAGACGTAGGGCTATTACCTGCACGAGAGGGGCCTGAACTCATACATCGTGTGTACAAACTCGCCGTAGCTAGGACTCTGCCCTCTCCTTACGTAGACCTCACCTCTACTGTCACGCTCATTCCCACGAAAGTTGGCGCCGACCGTGGGGCAGGCGTCTAAGTGACTTCTGACGAGTTTGCAACTTTCTTCTTCGGCATGTCTTCTGGCGGTTGTTTGTTCTTGGACCACGAGTTTCGTCGTGGCGCGCTCACCTTCATAGCCGATGACTCAACATGGCTTCAGGAGGCGCCTCTAGACGCTGAGGCGCTCCCGATCCGCGGGGTGACGCACTTCCGTGCAAGTTCGTGCGACGTTCTTCTTGGGCAGCCGTCTACTTCGGTGTCGATTGCTCTCCTTGTTTTTCGTCACCACAAGTGATCCTGTTGCTTACGACTGCAGCGATGGTGAGGCAGGCAGCAACTCACCAAGCATCGTCTCCGCATATTGCAGCTATTGAGCCCGCCGAATCACTTCGCAGCGCGTCTGACTTGGCTTTAGATCAGTCTGATGTCCCTTCCGAGTGCGAGAGCTGTGATCCTGCAGCTCGTGTCTTCATGGCGGGTTTGCAGCAAAGCCCACCTGGTTTCGGCCACGGCGGACGCGAGGTTGGAGGACCGTCGAGTGAGCATACCCGCCAACGTCCTCCAATTTCGGGTCGACGTCAACACAAGTTGTTTCACAGTGGACCTCAGAACAACGTCGGGGTATTCCGTACTCCAGTTCTGAATGTTGCAGCCGCCGATAGGATAGCAAATTCCATTCAACTGTCAAATTCAGAGGCTGACAAAGGTTTGGAGGAAATTCGTAAATTGCTTCAGGCAGCGCAACAAGAAAATTCGGTTGTTTCTCAGTCACTCAATAGATTGCCCAATAATTCACCTAGGGCAGACACAGTTCGGTCAGTTTATAGTCCAGGGTCACCTCTGTGTCGCAGAGACGGAGGTTGCCACGAGGATCAGTACAGAGATCAGGGCTAAATCAATTTGCTCCCCGATATGACCGTGATGACCCCCGTCGAGTGCATTCTCGCCCGTGAAGTGGTTCATATGTGCCCCGACACTGCGATGATAGGCGCCTGTTCGGCGATGAGCGGAGTCCTAGGTTTGATGCGAGGAATGTACTCGCGTAGAGGTGGATTGACAAAGGCAGGGATCACAAAGATGGTTATGATAGAGATCATCCGAGTGGAAGTAGCACCGTTGTCTAAGGCCCCGAGTGTTTTAGTAGAGCAATTTGATCCGCTGATATTTCCCCCAACTTCAGGTTGGCGGCTAGAATAAGCAAGTTTACGGGAGAATCAAAGCCTGAAGCATGGCTACATGATTGCCGTGTGGCAGTGCAGATTGGTGGAGGAAACGACAATGTTGCCATGAAGCATTTGTCTCTGATGTTGGATGGTTCGGCCCGAGCGTGGATGAATCCCTTGGCTCCTTCTAGCATCTATTGCTGGGAGGACCTTGCCCAAGTATTCATCAAAACTTTCGAGGGCACGTGCAAACGTCCTGCTGGTTTTTCCGAGCTGCAACATTGTGTAGAGAAGTCGAGTGAGACTCTCAGAGATTACATCCAGCGTTGGACCACACTCCATCACACGGTGGAAAATGTTTTCGAGCATCAAGTTGTCTGCGCCTTCAAGGCTGGTGTTAGGTACAAAGAGCTTTATCTGAAGTTTGGTCGAACATGGGATATGTTCCTGAGCAAGATGATGGAGATTGCCACTCCGTACGCCAATGGCGAACAGGAAGACCGCCTCCGCAACAGTAAAGGAAAGGCAGTCGACAATGATGCTGGCGGTGGATATTCCAATCGGAAGCTGAAACGCAAAGCTGATGGTTCTGCTCAGGCAGAAGCGGCCGCTCTGGCGGCATACTGAAGTAACAAGGGGAATACCAAAGGGGAATTCCCCCCAAGAAATCGAAGAATCAGTCGGGAATAGATGTCCTAGATTTTCCATGTCCATTCCACACGAAGAAAGATGAGGATTGCAGTTTGATATTGCCCAAGCAGACCACTCGGGAATGCAGATTGGCGATTCAAGGAAGCTCTCTTGAGTGAGAAAACTCCTGAAAAGGAGGATGATGAAGATAAAGATGATTTTCCAGGAGTCAATGCCACTTTGATGATTTTTGCCGATGTGGAGAGCAAAAGTCAATTGAAGGTTATAAATAGAGAGGTCAACATGGCTGTTCCCACCACTTCCACATATCTTAAGTGGTCTCAGACACCCATAACATTTGACCAGCCAGAACACCTGTCTCACGCCGCTGCCCCTGGTCGACAAGCATTGGTGGTGGATCCAGTTGTGGAAGGTGTTTGTCTCCGCAAGGTTTCGATGGACGGAGGAAGTGGGTTGAACATTTTGTATGCAGATACCCTCAAGGTGATGGGCATTCGGATGTCCAGACTCAGCAATACCAATATGCAGTTCCATGGAGTCATTCCTGGGAAAAAAGCCAAGTCAGTCGGCCATATAGCGTGGGACGTGGTGTTCGGCACTGACAAGAATTTTTGCAAGGAGAGGTTAACGTTTGAAGTTGTGGACTTCCAGAGCAGATGTCATGCCATCCTTGGTTGTCCAGCTTATGTCTGTTTCATGGCCCTCCCATGTTACGTGTATCTCAAGATGAAGATGCCTGGACCCAAGGGTGTGATCACAGTCACATGGAATGGACAGAGGGCTGAGGAGTGCTTACAAAAAGGCTCCAAGATTGCCGACGAGCAGATGGTTGTGGTTGAGTTGGAAGAATACCGGAAGAACACTGATCCTCCCTACCTGGTGCGCTCCAAGAAGCCTGCTTCTGAGTCTGCTTTTCAGTCGGCAGGTGACGTAAAGAAAGTGAGCATTCACCCGACAGATCCTGATGATGTCCCGGCCAACATCTCGACGACACTAAAAAACAAATAGGAAGTCGCGCTCATCCAGTTCCTATGTGAGAACTGGGACATCTTCGCATGGAAGCCTTCTGACATGCTGGGTATACCTAGGGAACTGGCTGAGCACTGAGTGAGGGTTGACCCATAAGCAAAGCCCGTCAAAGAGCATTTGCGTCGGTCAGCATCAGAGAAATGGAAAGCAATCGACGAGGAGGTGGCTCGACTCTTGGAGGCAAAGTTCATACACGAAGTTTACCACTCCGAGTGGCTCGCGAATGTCGTCATGGTCCCCAAGAAGGACAAGTCCCTCCGCATGTGTATCGATTTCAAACATATCAATCGAGTCTGCCCGAAAGATCATTTTCCGCTCCCCCGCATCGATCAGATTGTCGACTCGACTGTGGCATGCGAGCGTTTATCTTTTCTAGATGCATACTCTGGTTACTAGCAGATCTGTCTGTTTGGCCCAAATGAAATAAAGATGACCTTCATCACCCCTTTCAGGTGTTTCTGCTATATCACCATGCCTTTTGGTTTGAAAAATGCTGGCGCTACTTTCATGCGTATGATTCAAAAATGCCTGCTTGATCAAATCAGTCAGAATGTCGAGGCTTATATGGATTATATCATAGTCAAGTCTGGCAAAGGTTCCAACCTGCTGACTGACTTGGCAGAAACATTCGCCAATCTGAGGAAATATGATATAAAGTTGAATCCGGCTAAGTGCACTTTTGGAGTTCCTGGTGGGAAGTTACTCGGTTTCCTCATTTCCGAACGGGGGATCGATGTCAACCCCGATAAGATCGGTACCATCGTCCAAATGAAAAGCCCTAAGTGTGTGCACGATGTCCTGAGGCTCACAGGCTGCCTGGCGGCGTTGAGTAGTTTTATTTCTCGCCTCAGAGAGAAGGCATTACCTTTATACCGACTCATGAAGTAGTACGATGTGTTCGAGTGGACTCCCGAGGCAGAAGCAGCGTTTGTCGAGCTAAAAGCCATGCTTTTCACCCAACCGATGCTTGCTGCTCCGCACAGCAAAGAACCCCTACTCCTATACATTGCAAGTACTAATCAAGTCGGCAGCACAGTTCTAACTGTCGAGCAAGAAGAAGAGGGCAAGGCTTACAAAGTCCAACATCCAGTCTACTATATTTATAAAGTGCTGACTCCATTGAAGCAAAGGTACCCTTGGTATCAGAAGCTCCTCTATGGTATATATTTATCAACGAGGAAGGTGGCACACTACTTTCAAGATCATTCAACCTCAGTCGTTAGTGATGCTCCATTGTTTGAAATCCCCAACAACCAAGATACGGCTGGTCGAGTGGCCAAATGGGCCATCGAACTCCTATACTTTGATATCAAATATGAAGCAAAGAAGGCAATAAAGTCTCAAGCGCTTGCTGATTTCATGGCCAAGTGGGTAGAACAGCAGCTGGCAACTCAAATTCACTCGGCACACTGGACCATGTTCTTTGATGGCTCTAAAATGTTGAATGGATCCGGTGTCGGTGTGGTATTGGTATCTTCAAAGGGTGACAGCTCAGCTATGTCCTCCATATTCACTTTGATTCCTCCAATAAGCAATCTGAATACGAGGCACTCCTCTATCGATTACGTATGGCCATCTCACTCGGCGTCCGGCGCCTGATGGTATACGGTGATTCAGATTTGGTGGTCAATCAAGTGATGAAGGAGTGGGATGTTAGGAACCCTGCCATGACTGGGTATTGCCACGTAGTGAGAAAGCCTGAGAAGAAGTTTGAAGGTTTAGAACTCCATCATATTCTCCGAGTGAAGAATCAAGCAGCCGATAACCTAGCCAAGATTGGGTCCACTCGGAAGCCTGCACCTAGCAATGTGTTTCTGGAACGCTTACATTCTCCTTCGATGCAAGAAGATCCCTTCATTGAAGATCCCCCGCAAGCGATAAACACTTCAAATCCGACTGAGATTGATGTCCTAGCATTCATTGATCTGGTCATGGAGATTCGGGTGATTATGCTCGATTGGGCAGTGACATACATTGCATAGATAGTGAGGCAAGAACTCCGAGAAGACGAGGTTGAAGCTCGATAGATTGTCTATAGGTCCAAGGTATTTACTGTTATGGATGGACAACTTTACAAAGAAAGTGTAACTGGCATAGCTCAATGGTGCATCTCTCCTGAGGAAGGTCGGTTGATTCTAGAGGAAATTCACTCGGGGACCTGTGGTCATCATGTGTTCTCTCGGACGATTGTTTCCAAAGCATACCGAGTTGGTATTTTCTGGCGCCGCGCTAATGAAATGGCTAAGGAAATCGTGGTTCACTGTGAAGGATGCCAATTTTACTCAAACTTGTCACATAAGCCCGCATCTGCCCTGAGGACTATTCCACTCGTGTGGCCGTTTGCTGTATGGGGCTTGGATATGGTCGGTCCTCTCCGAACAGGGCAGAGTGGATTCACACATTTGCTTGTAATAGTCGACAAGTTCACCATATGGATTGAAGCTAAACCCATAAAAAAGCTGGAATCACACACTGCTACCAAGTTCCTGAATGAAATAATGTTCCGGTATGAAGTTCCCCATAGTATCATCACAAACAATGGTTCCAACTGCAACTCTGAAGAATTCAGATACTTTTGCTCCACCCAAGACACTCGGGTGGATTACGCGTCCGTCACGCACCCCGAGACTAATGGTTAAGCTAAGCAAGCGAATGGCCTTATCCTTCAAGGATTGAAGCCTCGGCTCATGTGAGATCTGGAACATGCAGCTGGAACTTGGGTTACTGAATTACCGTCAGTTCTGTTGGGCTTGAGGATGACTCCCAACAGGTCTCCTGGGTGCACTCTTTTCTTCTTCATATATGGAGTCGAGGCCGTTTTGCCCCCGAGTAGAGCTTTATTTTGAGGCTGAAGCCGAACATGTATGACGGGACGTTGTAGATTTTCTGGAAGAAGAGCGGGAACTGACCTTGATTCAGTCGACAGTATACGAGCAGGATCTGCGTCGTTATCATGCAAGAAATGTCAGGAGTCGGTCGTTCCAGGAAGGTGATCTGGTGCTCCGAGTGGATCAGCAACAGCCTCACAAGCTCGCCCACGCATGGGAAGGTCCTTTCGTCAATACCAAAGTGCTAAATAATGGAGCCTACCACCTCTTCAACCTCAAGAAGAGAATTGACGGACCACGTGCTTGGAACGCAGATTTACTTCGAGTTTTTACAGTTCACGATTGAGTGGTTTGATGTAATACGTGTGTTCTAGACAATGTTGCTTTTCAAAGTTAAAACTCCCGCAGTTTTTGTCGATTCCGATCGTGCAATCTCATATTCAGAAAAACACTCCGAGTGGTGAGCGATCTTCTCACTCGGAGGCTTAGCTGCGAACAAGTCTTCGCCTAAGTTAAAAACACTCCAAATGGTGAGCAATCCTCTTACTCGGGGGCTTAGCTGCGAACCAGTCTTCGCCTAAGTTTAAAAAACACCCCGAGTGGTGAGCGATCCTCTCACTCAGGGGCTTAGCTGCGAACAAGTTTTCGCCTAAGTTAAAATCCAACCAAGTGAATAGCAACCTATTCACTCGGATACTTAGCTGCGAATCAGTCTTCGCCTAAGTAAAAAACTTTCCAGAATGACAAGCACTCCTCTTACTTGGAGACTTAGCCGCAAACAAGGTTTTTCCTAAGCTCAAAATTCTTCCCAGTAATGAACATCAAGCTCATTCGAAAACCAAACAAATTTGGTCAAATAAAGGATTGGAAAGCAAAATGCAGGTAAACTCAAGATCTCCAACTTAAGGTTGTCTACGCAAACGAAAGTACACGGGCTTAAGACCCGAACTAAGTTTAAAACGGTACACCATCACTCGGCATATCGAGGAAAGTAAAGTTTGAACTACAATCAATGTTTTTTCAAGGATCGCCGGGTACTAATTTGTCTAAGGGGGCAATGAAGGAGTTTTGTCAGCGGGAGCACATCTGACTTGACGTATCCACGGTGGCTCATCCAAAGTCCAATGGTCAAGCCGAGCGAGCTAACCAGGAGATCTTGCATGGGATCAAGCCCTGGCTCCTGGTTCCTTTGCAGCGCACTCCGGGTTATTGGGTCGAAGAACTCCCCTCAGTACTTTGGAGAATCAGAACAACACCAAACAGATCCACTGGTTACACTCCGTTTTTCCTCGTCTATGGGGCCGAGGCGGTTCTTCCACGTGATATAAGGCATGATTCTGCTAGATTCACCGCATAGGTGGTAGCAGATAATGAACAAGCGCGTCAGGATTCCTTGGATGCTCTCGAGGAAGAGCATGATTTGGCTGCAGCGCGATCGGCTATCTACCAACAAGACTTGCGTCGCTATCACAGTCGACAGGTCAAGAGCTGGTTCTTTCAGGAG
Source organism: Hordeum vulgare subsp. vulgare (assembly GCF_904849725.1). Classification (NCBI taxonomy): domain Eukaryota; kingdom Viridiplantae; phylum Streptophyta; class Magnoliopsida; order Poales; family Poaceae; genus Hordeum; species Hordeum vulgare. The sequence continues at coordinate 373,174,439 of NC_058521.1, forward strand.
GGCAACTTAGTGCTTCGATTGATTCAAGATCACACAGGCATGCCCAAGCTAGCGCCTCCATTGGAAGGACCTTTCATCGTAAGCAAAAGCCTTCATAACGGCTCTTACTACTTGATCGATCTTTGTCCAGATAGGCCAACCTCGGAGGAAGAACATTGCTCACGTGCGGCCTTACTACACTTAGAGCCATTGGATCCTTATTCATGTACATAGTTTAGTATTTTGTACTATTTATATCACAACAATAAAGCCAGCGCCCATGAAATTCGTGGTCTTTGCCGTTTCAGCCTATATGTTGAGCATGAGTCTTTATTGTTTGCATAAGCCGCCCAAGAGGATGAGTCGCCGCCAAGGAGGTCATTCAAACATGGACGCTATTAGTATCAAAGAGGATGAGCCGCCCTGTTGCTATCGTTCAAACATAGATACTAATAAGCCAAAGAGGACCAAGTGCCATGATGCACGGTTCAAATATAGGCGCCAATTAATGATCATGAAAGCTAAAAACCGGCTTACTTGGGGGCTACTGGTCCCCAGGTTGTTTAGCAGTAATAGCATTATCTTCTGCAATCCTATGCTCATTTTTCCTTGATCATAGGTCACTTGGGGGATTTTAACTCATAGAGTTCCGCCTTAATACCCTCTTGGCTAGCAAAAAATTTACGCATTACAGTGGTTATACTGGACTATATGTTCGAAGCAACTCCCCTTATTGACCCCGTGTACTCTTGCCGTGTCAATCCATTTTGGACCCTGAACTTACCAAGGTTTAAACATTGAGGTGTCAGGGAGAGATGGCATATGGAAAATAGACAAACCATGGGTTCATTGAACCTGCTTCACTAAAGCTTGTCTTGAAGCTGATCCGCCAGTCGAAAAACATAAAGTTTTTGCAAAAACCTCTTAGGGTACGACTAGAGCCTTGCAAACCCGTCTACCCGTCGTGACTCACTAAGCCGGCTTATTTGTAATCCTATATGGTGTTGTATTTTTCAGGTACAAATTCAATAATCTTACTGACCCATGCAAAGCCTGGTGACTCTAAGGTCCTTTTTCTCGAACAAGGGAAGATAACAAATTTGCAAGACAATGACAACACAAAAGGTAAGTTTTATTAAAAGGTTATGCCAGAAAGTTTCGGCATCCATACTCATGCAAATATAGCAGTTTTTTACACCTAAAAATATTACATGGCTCAAGAAGGCCAAAGTTTCCTTTCCACATTAACCCGATGGAAAGTTTCTTCCGGTTTCAGTTTTTCTCCAGGTTGAAGCTTCGGGAGTCGCCTTGGTTAAGCCGCCTCCGGTTCACTCTGTGCCAAGCTTTCGGGGTATTGGATCTGGAAGTTATCCATATCCCAGGTGCAATTTATTAAGGCATACAATTCAGCTTCCTCTGTCAAGATGGTCGACGGATCAACATCAAAGGCAAAAAGGTGCTTACGGCGTTGAGGAGTAAGGTCCATTGGTGCAAAAGTGGGAGGTGGCACACGCTTATGGTTGTCATCATAAGCCGCCTGATACTTGGTCAGGTCAAGACCCTAGGCAAGCCGGCTCGCTGTGGGACGAACGTCCCTTACGCACTTGGAGTAATCTTCCTGAGGGAATTCTGGGCCATCATCTTTATACTCACGAAACTCGCCTGCTATTTCGTCCGGCTTGAGTTCTAGAGCATAAGCCACAGACCGGCACATAGTAGTGATTAGCCCTTTCCATGCAACTTATTTCTTTATTTCTTCTATATGCTTGGGTATGGTCGAAAGCCGCCTCAGCATATCACTAATGAACTTCACTGGCTCTTTGTCACCCCACACAGCCTTAATGGTGAATAAGCCGCCAGCATAGAGTTGCTCCGTTAGGGTATATAACGCTTTCAACTTTAACACAGAGTCGTCTTGAATATTGGCAGATCGAGGGTCTGCAAGGAAAAAATGGAACATAAGTCGCTTGGCATTTTGTGTTCTTTACAATTGTTGCAATGGACAATGTACAGAATACTTACCAAAGATAACACTGGTCATCTTGGAGATATGTCGCCGTAGACCAGTCGATTCTTTCGTAACCAATTTCAGCTGACCCTCGGTGTTTTTAGCATGTTTCAATAAGGAGGATTTGTCAGCTTCAACCGACTCTCTGTATAATATTTGCTCAGACTTGATTTTTTCAAGTTCTGCCAAAGAGACTCGAAGTTTTTCCTCAGATGCAGCCCTGGCGTATCGTTGATGTGCCAAACTTTTCTTCATGCCACTTAAGTATGAGTCAGCCTTGCTTATAGATTCCTATATAATCAAGCAAGATGGATAAGTTAGCTCAAACCCAAGCCGCCCGTATGGAGTAATCATTTGGTATCAAGTCTCAAGCAGATTGCAAGCAATATACTTGACACTTGGAGGCTAATGCACTTTAGTTTTCAAGTTATTAACAAGACTCGACTCATCTTTAAGAAGATGACCCGGCCCTTGAGGGATATAGGTTGAAGTTTTCAAGTTATTAACAAGACCCGGCTCATCTTCAAGAAGATGACCCGGTCCTTGGGGGCTAGAGGTTGAAGTTTTCAAGTTATTAACAAGACCCGACTCATCTTCAAGAAGATGACCCGGCCCTTCGGGCTACAAGTTGAATTTTTCAAGTTAACAAGACCCGGCTCATCTTCAAGAAGATGACCCAACCCTTGGGGGCTACATGTTGAAGTTTCCAAGATATTAACAAGACCCGACTTATCTTCAAGAAGATGACCCGGCCTTTGGGGGCTACAGGTTAAAGTTTTCAAGTTATTAACAAGACCCGACCCATCTTCAAGAAGATGACCCGACCCTTGGGGCTTACAGAGGGATATATGGGGTAATTTATTACACAACACCATACCTCGTATCTCTTTTTCATCATATTTACGAGGCTGGCTTCCATGTCCCGGCTCATGGAGAGACGGTTCAAATATCCTGCATGTAGTTCTTCAAAGTTTAGTTTCTCAATATTGGGAAGCTCAAGTTTCACTTTCCCTTTTTCTATTTCGGTTGAGGCACCCTTGGCAGTATGTTCAGCCAGCACATTGAATACGGGCGCCGTGTGACCCGCCCCAGTAACGACAACATTTTCTTCTTTGAGCATAGCATCTTTGGTTGTCTTCAGAGGGCTTGGTGGGTTGAGATTTCTTCTCTGATTCGCCTCCATGCATGTATTGTCAATTTTTACCGAGTCAACTTGAACAACAGGAAAATCATCCATAACATTGCTCTCGGGAGGTTCAACATGAGTTTTAGCTGGTTCAACTGGAGCATGAGGGATAGAAACATCTACTTCCCCCCACTTCAGGTGCTTCACTATTTCGGACTGACCCGTCGGTTTTCCTTTCCTTTGCTTGAGCCCTAAAAACGAAAGGTTGAAGTATATATAATGAAATATAAAGTACTGAAGCAAGTGCTAGATAGACAAATAATGATGTACCCTGGGCGACGAACAAGAGGTGCCAATTTTGAAGACGCCGAATCGCCTAATGAAGGAGGGGACACCTATTAAGGTGAAAATCTTGTGAGTTTGAGTAATCACCAAACATGATTCATTTAATAAAGAAAGAAGAGGCACCTCAGTGCGACGTTTACGATCGGGGGCTTTCTCAGGTAGACCCGCCATAAGATCACCTGAGGTGCTACGGGTGTGGCACTTTGGAGTATATAAAGCCTTCTTCAGAAGGAAGTTAGGATCCAAATATGCATCTGGATGAGTCATAGGAACTTTCCTACAAACCCGCCTTGGAGGCCTTTCCAAGGAAATATTTGAGTCAAAAGAGATTGAAATTACCTTGGCATCCTCAGCATCACTATCAACGTCATCCCCCTGAGATTAAAATGAATGGTTACAACAACACGTGTCACAATAAGGGGATAGATTAGACATTTACCTCAGATAGATCTTCAACGTTCTGTGACTCGCCCACAACAGATGACTCGCCTGCAACTATTTTGGTCTTCTTCTTCCTCTTCGGGGCGGTTTTGACCTTTTGATGGGCAGCTTCGCTGGTCTACGCTTCCAGAAGGGTGAGTTTTTCTACAGCAGTATAAAAAAGGGGGAAGTTAGTTTTCCAAGGAATAAAGGAAACACCAAGGATGGTGGGTGATGGCTAAGGATATTTACCTCAGGAGCCAGATTTTGGAGGCACAATAGTTTCAAACCAGCTTTTGAACATACTTCTTTGGGCTCGCCACATAGCTTCTTTACAATGCTATTAACTTCCTCAGAGTGAAGCATTACATTTGTGAAGCGTTGAACATTGTTTAAGTCGCTATCATATTGGCACATGAGTCCATCTCGGCGGCGTAAGGGCATAATACGCCACTCCACCCAGCATTGGATCAAGTCAATTCCAGTCTAGTCATTGGCGTTCAAAGCTCTATGTTTTGACCAGACAAAAGTATGGGCGGCTTGTTCTTGCAAGGTCAATGCGCTGGGAAGTTCGAAATCCATTGGAAGACATTGTTCTCTGAACCCCGGCACATGATTTTCTTCGGCAGGTGCGGTATTCTTGCCATAAAACCAAGTTTTCCCCCAACCCTTGGGGTGACTGGGCAGGGTGACGGCGGGAAAACCACACTGGCACCCCCTTTGGATTGTAACTCCGCCGAGCTCTAAGCTAGAACCATCAGCCCATTCCGTCTGGTGGTTTAAGTAGAAGAATTCCCTAAATAAGGGAACAGTGGGTTCTATCTTCAAGTATGCTTTGTAGAAAACTTGGAACCGATATACTAACTGAGTTGGAACCCAGGTACGCTCCAAGTACGCGTCTCAAAAGAATTTTTAACCAGGAGGAGAAAAGCCTCGTTCTAGATAACCGGTGAAGACCACAACCTCTCCTTCGGCGGGTTGAGGTCGTACTTCTCTAGCGGGGGATCTCCATATGATCATCTCCTTAGAAGACAAGACTCCTACTTATACGCATCGTTCAAGGGGTGTATCACTGATTTCTGATGGCGGCCAATCACATTTTGATGGTTTCGACACACCGACAGACTCAGGAAGGAAACGGGCTGCATGAATACGTTGGCCGGTTATCTTGATCAACAAAAAATTGTTTGAAGAAGCAAGGGGTTCAAGAAACAAATAATAGGGAAGCTTGCAAATGTTTGATTCGCCTTAATGTAAGGGCGGGCGGTTCACCGAGATGGCGAGTTACAAAATAACAAAGAAGCCGGTATGAGGGTGAAAACGACTTGCGAAGGAACCATGATGTCAGATTCCACTAAGTGTTGGATAAACAGTTTTCTACCAAAGAGTGCAGAAATACGGATCTACCAATGGTATGCGAAAAAGAAATTTAATACTCCTAGACGACAGTAAATGTGGGGCAGCAACAGCTAGTTCTCATATGGTTCTCACGAAGCATCCATGGAGGTTTATACGAGAATCACATCCCTACATCTCCCGCAACCTATCGCTGGAGAAGGTTTTCATCGAAGAATTACAAAGATCTATAATGACGATGAACACAAGACGAATCCTATGAACTCCATTGAACTACAGCGGACGACCTAAACATATCCAGGACAAGAAACAAAAATCGTACCTGATGACATTGATGGCGGTGGAGAAGGCTCGTGGTTCAGAGTAGAAGGCGCGTGGCAAGGAGACCTTGTACCGGATTGCTTGATGATGGGACGCACGGCGGCAGCGTGATGCAGGTTCGGGCTCGAGGTGGAAGACGAAGAACAGGAGCAAGGTAAAAGTAAAAGAGGTATCCCTGTTGATATTTAAAGTCTGGAGCGGAAATGGAAACGGCAAGCGCGAGAATCTAGGAGGCGCAATAAGTTTCGGAGTTGATGGCACCTCGATTGTCGGACCGAACAAATAAGTTAAAAGAGTCGTTGCAATGACATCATAAAGATCCCTAAGATCTCGGGGTGCCTGACGTCATTAACAAACAGAGCAGAAGTTCAAGAGGACATTTTAAGCTGACGTTTCTACCATTGGAGGACAAAACTTGGGTTGCGTATGAGCCGCCAAGATTATGAGAAAGGTTTATTGGCATGAACAAATTCAAATCAATCTGGGGCCTAATGTTGGGGATACTATCCTGCCATGAGACCAGCCCCAAGAGTCCGCGTCAAGATGATGGCGGCTCAACGTTCATGTTCAAGATGTGCCATGACTTCAGAAGCAGAAGGCACAAGGCGGAGCTAGTAAGAGCCGGCTCTAACCCAAGACACAAAGATGGTGACTCATGGCCCACACGTGAGATGGGTCGCGAGGAGTTTCCTTGCCTAAATAAGCAAGGCGAGTTAGAGACATATCAGGTCACGAATCATAAACGTGACCCGGACTCTTGTAATCCTAGGGCCTCGACCTGTATAGAAAGGCGAGTCTCTAGGGCTTGTAGACTTAAGTTATCATCAATTGAGAGCTAGGTCAGGGTTCATTTGGGCTCCATTTGGTACTGTAAACCCGAAAAGCCAAAAACATGCAGAAAACAACAACTGACACTTGGCACTGTGTTAATAGGTTAGTGCTCAAAAATAATATGAATGAGCAAATAAATGCCCAAAAATTATCCTAGAATGATAATACTATAGCATGGAACAATAAAAAATTGTAGATATGTTGGAGACATATGAGCACACCCAAGCTTAGTTCCTACTCATCCTCCAGTAGGTAAACGATAAAAATAGAATTTTTGATGTGATATGCTACCCAACATGTAATATATTGCAGGTGTCATCTTTGAGAAATGATGAATTAACAAACATCAACCTAGTAATATCCATGAACATAAGTAACATGATCATCAACGTCCAAAATATACAATCCCTAAAGAATGTTTACCCCCCATTCACTTTCTCATATTATCATGGCATGGCTCCGTCTTCACCACATAAATACAAATGTCAAGCACCACGTTGTCAATCTAGGCAATTGGATCGTACTTTTTAACGCACTTCAGTTTTTTACATGAGCGTGAACCATGGAAATAGCATATAGGTGTAATAGAATATGGTGGTTTCAAAGGGGTAAAAGTGGAGAAGAAAGTTTTGCATCAACTAGGCATATCAATGGGCTATGGAAATGCCCATCAATAGATATCAATGCGAGGAGTAGGGACTACCATGCATCAAATGCACTAGAGCTATAAGTGTATGAAAGCTCGATCGAAGCTAAGTGGGTGTGCATCCAACTTGCCTGATCATGAATACCTCGAGCATTTGAGGAAGCCCGTTAAAGAAATATACAAGCCAAGTTCAATAATGAAAAATCCCTCGTAGCATATGAAAATGACAAAACATGAGACTCTCTATATGAAAAACATGGTGCTTCTTTGAAGCATAAGTGTGGAAAAAGAGGTAGTAGCGTTGTCTCTTCTCTCTTTTCTCTCATTTTTTTTATTTTTTATTTTTTTTCATTTCTTTCTCCTCCTTTTTTCTTTCTTTCTTTTTATCTTTTCTATTCTTTTTTTGTTGTGGAAGGTCGCATGTTTTTTGTTCTTCGCTCAACCAGATCAATCTATGGAGATCAACATCTATGAGAGGGGGAGTGTATCTACATACCCTTATAGACCGCTAAGCAGAAGCGTTAAGAAACAAGGTTGACATAGTAGAATGCATACAATCACGATCTGTACCACGATCTAATCACGAACATCCTGATCAAGTGCCGAACGAACAACTCCTCCGTGTTCAACACATGTACAACTCGAGGACACCTTCACCACCGTGATCTAGCGAGCGTGGGTGAAGTAGTAGCTGAGTTCTCTGACAGTACAACGGTGTGGCGGTGGTGGTGGTGTGATCTCGGCTGGGCTTCGCCAAGCGCTACTGCGATCACGACGGTGGAGAGGAATTATGAGAGAGAGAGGAGGGCTGCATCGTGGCCTTTTTTTGGTGCAGCTTCCCTCCCTATCCTCTAGTATATATATGGGGAGGGGAGGAAGAGGCCAGCACCCTAGGGTTTCCCCTAGGGTGGGGCGGAAGCCACCAAGGGATGCCTTGGCCCTGAAGGAAGATGGGGCGGCGGCCACCAAGGGTTGCCTTAGCCCTCAAGGAAGGTGGGGCAGCGGCCACCTGTGGGCCAGCGGCCACCTGTGGGCCAACCCACCTCCTTTTCCGCATGGGCCTTAGGTGGGAGGGGCGGCCATCCCACCGGGGGTTGGTGCGCCACCTCTCACAACCCATGGACCCGTTCGGGGTAGGTGGACCCTCCCAGTGGACCCCTGGAACACTTCTAGAACCTCCATCACAAAACCGGTAACCTTCTTGAACTCTTCCGGAACTCAAATACCAACTTCCCATATATCAATCTTTACCTACGGACCATTTCGAAGGTCCTCGTCATGTCTGGGATCTCATATGAGACTCCGAACAACCTTCGGTCACAAAAAATAACTCAACTATATCTATATCATCACCGAATATTAAGTGTGCAGCCCCTATAGGTTCGAGAACTATGCAGACATGACCGAGACACCTCTACGGTCAATAACCAATAGTGGGACCTAGATACCCATATTGGTTCCTACATATTCTACGAAGATCTTTATCGATCGAACCATGATGTCAAGGATTCATCTAGTCCCGTATGCAGTTCCCTTCGTCCAACGGTATGTTACTTGCCCGATATTTGATTGTCGGTATCTCCATACCTAGTTCAATATCATTACCGTCAAGTCTCTTTACTCGTTCCTTAATACAAGATCCTATGACTAACTCCTTAGTCACATTGCTTGCAAGCTTATTGTGATGTTGTATTACCGAGTGGGCCCCGAGATACCTCTCCTCATACGGAATGAAAAATCCCAGTCTTGGTCCATGCCAACTCAACACACACCCTCGGAGATACTTGTCGAGCATCTTTATGATCACCCAATTACGTTGTGACGTTTGATACACACAAGGCATTCCTCCGGTGTCAGTGAGTTGCTCTAGGGGAACGTCGCATGGGAAACAAAAAATTTCCTACGCTCACCAAGATCAATATATGGAGATCAACATCTACGAGAGGGGGGGGGTGCATCGACATATCCTTGTAGATCACTTAGCGGAAGCGTTGAGAAATGCGGTTGATATAGTCGAACATCTTCGCGATCCAATCATGATCCATCCCGCGATCCAATCACGAATTTCCCGATCAAGTGTCGAACATATGACACATCCGCACTCAACACATGTACAACCCGATGACGCCTTCACCACCTCGATCCAGCGAGCGTGGGTGAAGTGGTAGATAAATTCTCCGGCAGCACAAGGGCGTGGTGGCGGCGGTGGTGGTGCGATCTCTGCAGGGCTTCGCCAAGCGCTACCGCAGATGTGTTTTGGAGGAGAAATCAATTTAGGGAGAGAGGTAGGGCTGCACCTATGCCTTGGGGTGGTGCTTCCCTCTTCTCCCTCTTTATATAGGAGGAGGGGGTAGGTAAGGTGCAATCTTGGCCCCTCCTCTAAGTGAGGGCTGGCCGGCTGTAGTGCCCCAGATGTAAACCTTGCCTTATTTGGAACCTGTTGAATGTGGGACCACCTTGTCAGTGTATTGATGATAGCAATTGTGCCATGACCTCATGGGGTGTCCCTTGTTTCTTTTCGCTTCCTTCCCATGCATGCATGCATAGCATATCATTGCATGCCCTTGTCTTATGTTGTTGCCATATGATCGTAGCATTTCATGTGATGTGGTGGTGTTGGGAATAGTTCCTTTGTGATGTTGTGTGGTGTTGAGGTGTTCTATGATGCCATGTGATGATGGTCCCAAATGTAGTGAGCTTGTCTGGTTGCAACCTCTCTCTCTTTTAATTCCCCAATTCAAAATTCACTTGTCCCAACCTTGTTTCAAAAATGCCCAGGATTTAGTGTATTTTGTGGAGGATGCCAATGTGTGTATTTGTTGATTTGTATCTTGGTTTTAAGGGTGCAAATAAATCCAAAATAGTAAATTAATTACTGTTTTGCATTTATTCCCAATTGCTCCAAATATTGTTTTTCTATTTTATACAAATAGGTCATAATTCCTTATGACCAGGGGCATTTTTGCTTTGATTTTTTTACCCAAACAGAACTGCCAGTGGTTTTAAATCCTTGCTGTGTTTATTTAAAAAGTTCAAACCCCTCTCAGCCCCTCTCCTCTATCTGACGCTAGTGGCAAAGCAACCAGCGCGGCCCAGCCCAACTGCTTCCCAGCTCATGCGCGTAGGCGTCGTCCTCCTCCCTTTCCAGCGAGGCAGGCGGCCCCACATGTCAGCCTCTCACCTTGCTCCTCTCTGCTTTCCACCAAAGCTCCCCGCACGCACATGGCCGTGCCCCATTCCTCACCTCTCCTTCCCTCTATTTAATCCCTCCTTGGCGTCCGTGCCAAGGCTAGGGTTCCTCTTCCCCGCCGCCACTTCCTCCCATCTCCCTCTCTTCAGTGTCGACGACCTCACGTAAGAGGAGGGCGAGTCCGCCATGGCCGGATCGTGAAGGTGCTCGCCGCCGTTGCTGCTGCGCCACTTCTTCCTCTCCAAGGCGATGGCGCGCTCGCGGGAACTCATGGGGATCCATTCCCGCAGCTAGATCGCGGGGTCCACCTCTTCTTCCCCTACTTCATCGATGTCTCCTTCCGCTCCAGCAAGCTCCTCCGACGCGGCTCCTTCCTCGCCGTCCTCTGCTTCCTCTCCGGTCGGCTCGCGTCCTTCTACTGTGGGGTGAGAAGATCATCCTTCCCCCTTCCCTGTCTTCGATCTGGCATAGGGATCGCGTAGTTGGACGCCGAGATACTCCCTGTCGTCGGCGCCGCCGCGCACTGTAGATAGGTAGCCGTGGTGCTTCTCGAGCAGGCTTAGCATAGGGAATGGAACCGTGGGTGCCTCTGCATCCTTCCATCCACGAGTCGTTGCTCGATTTGCACCATGTCGCCGGCGAGGGCTTTCCCCTGTTTCGGTTTGTCGCCGGCAGTAGATCAGCAGAGGAGACCTCTTCAGTTCGTTTGTTGCGTGTGTTAGATCAGACACCGTAGCGTAGCCCAGTGGTTTGTTTCCTGTTGTGCCTGATGCAGGTGGTGGGTTCGATCCCCCTGCGGCACCTTTTTGTTTCTTTGTTTTCTTGGCACAGTATACTATAGGGATGGCCTTACCTTGCCTGAACTCTGTGTTCTGTCGATTAGTTGACAGTAGCAGAGTGGTAGGGGGTAGTTTGTGGCATCACAGGGTACTGGGTTCGAATCCCAGGAAGCCCCCCTTTTTGTTTTTCTCTTTGCTGCAATTTTATTTCCTATTACAATCATAGGTGGCCATGGAATCTTGTTTCTATTTTTTTTTCTTTGCTGTTATAACTATGTTAGGTGATGTAGTGTGTGGATGGCTTGTGAGAGTTGCATGTATGTGTGAGGCCATACAAATAGGGAGCTAGCTTTACATATTGTGTGTGCATAGTGGTGTTTCCTAGTAGTTTCTCCTAGGTGAAGCTAGAAAGTGAAGTGGTAGCTTGTGTAGCTTCTTCTTTGTTGTAGGTACTATCATTTGTTGATGCACTAGGTTGTGTGTTTATATATGGAGTGGACCTTGTTCTAGTTGGTTGATAAGATTGTTGGGGAACGTCGCATGGGAAACAAAAATTTTCCTACGCGCACGAAAACCTATCATGGTGATGTCCATCTACGAGAGGGGATATTCGATCTACGTACCCTTGTAGACCACACAGCAGAAGCGTTAGTGAACGCGGTTGATCTAGTGGAATGTCCTCACGTCCCTCGATCCGCCCCGCGAACCGTCCCGCGATCAGTCCCACGATCTAGTGCCGAACGGACGGCACCTCCGCGTTCAGCACACGTACAACTCGACGATGATCTCGGCCTTCTTGATCCAGCAAGAGAGACGGAGAGGTAGATGAGTTCTCTGGCAGCGTGACGGCGCTCTGGAAGTTGGTGATGATCTTATCTCAGCAGGGCTCCGCCCGAGCTCCGCAGAAACGCGATCTAGAGGTAAGACCGTGGAGATATGTGGTCGGGCTGCCGTGGCAAAGTTTTTTTCTTCAAATTAGCCCTAAAACCTCCGTATATATAGGGAGAAGAGGGGGAGCCTTGCCTTGGGGTCCAAGGACCCCCAAGGGGTTCGGCCGAGCCAAGGGGGGCAACCCTCCCCTTCCAAACCGAGTCCAACTAGGTTTGGAAGGAGGAGTCCTTCCCCCTTTTCCCACCTCCTCTTTTTTTTTCTCTTTGATTTTCTTCCTATCACGCATAGGGCCTTCTTGGGCTGTCCCACCAGCACACTAAGGCCTGGTGCGCAGCCCCCAAGGCCTATGGGCTTCCCCAGGGTGGGTTGCTCCCCGGTGAACACCCGAAACCCATTCGTCATTCCCGGTACATTCCCGGTAACTCCGAAAACCTTTCGGTAATCAAATGAGGTCATCCTATATATCAATCTTCGTTTCTGGACCATTCCGGAAACCCTCGTGACGTCCGTGATATCATCCGGGACTCCAAACAACATTCGGTAACCAACCATATAACTCAAATACACATAAAACAACGTCGAACCTTAAGTGTGCAGACCCTGCGGGTTCGAGAACTATGTAGACATGACCCGAGAGACTCCTCGGTCAATATCCAATAGTGGGACCTGGATGCCCATATTAGATCCTACATATTCTACGAAGATCTTACCGTTTGAACCTCAGTGCCAAGGATTCATATAATCCCGTATGTCATTCCCTTTGTCCTTCGGTATGTTACTTGCCCGTGATTCAATCGTCAGTATCCGCATACCTATTTCAATCTCGTTTACCGACAAGTCTCTTTACTCGTTCCGTAATACAAGATCCCACAACTTACACTAAGTCACATTGCTTGCAAGGCTTGTGTGTGATGTTGTATTACCGAGTGGGCCCCGAGATACCTCTCCGTCACACGGAGTGACAAATCCCAGTCTCGATCCATACTAACTCAACGAACACCTTCGGAGATACCTGTAGAGCATCTTTATAGTCAGCCAGTTACGTTGCGACGTTTGATACACACAAAGCATTCCTTCGGTGTCAGTGAGTTATATGATCTCATGGTCATAGGAACAAATACTTGACACGCAGAAAACGGTAGCAACAAAATGACACGATCAATATGCTACGTCTATTAGTTTGGGTCTAGTCCATCACGTGATTCTCCTAACGACGTGATCCAGTTATCAAGCAACAACACCTTGTTCATAATCAGAAGACCCTGACTATCTTTGATCAACTGGCTAGCCAACTAGAGGCTTGCTAGGGACAGTGTTTTGTCTATGTATCCACAAATGTATATAAGTCTTCATTCAATACAACTATAGCATGGACAATAAACGATTATCTTGATACAGGAATTATAATAATAACTATATTTATTATTGCCTCTAGGGCATAATTCCAACAGTCTCCCACTTGCACTAGAGTCAATAATCTAGCCCTCACATCATCATGTGAATTACATTGTAATAAATCTAACACCCAGACAGTTCTGGTGTTGATCATGCTTTGCCCGTGGAAGAGGTTTAGTCAGCGGGTCTGCTACATTCAGATCTGTGTGCACTTTGCATATATTTACGTCCTCCCCTTCGACGTAGTCGCGGATGAGGTTGAAGCGTCGTTTGATGTGTGTGGACTTCTTGTGAAACCGTGGTTCCTTTGCTAGGGCAATGGCACCCGTGTTGTCACAGAACAAGGTTATTGGATTCAGTGCGCTTGGCACTACTCCAAGATCCGTCATGAACTGCTTCATCCAGACACCCTCCTTAGCCGCCTCCGAGGCAGCCATGTACTCCGCTTCACATGTAGAATCTGCTACGACGCTTTGCTTGGAACTGCACCAGCTTACCGCACCCCCATTAAGAATAAATACGTATCCGGTCTGCGACTTAGAGTCGTCCGGATCTGTGTCAAAGCTTGCATCGACGTAACCCTTTACGGCGAGCTCTTCGTCACCTCCATACATGAGAAACATCTCCTTAGTCCTTTTCAGGTACTTCAGGATATTCTTGACCGCCTCGAGTGATCCACTCCTGGATTACTCTGGAACCTGCCTGCCATACTTATGGCCAAGCTAACGTCCGGTCTAGTGCACAACATTACATACATGATAGAACCTATGCCTGAAGCATAGGGGATGGTGCTCATATGCTCTCTATCCTCATCAGTTGCTGGGCACTGAGTCTTACTCAATCTTGTACCTTGTAAAACTGGCAAGAACCCTTTCTTGGACTGTTCCATTTTGAACCTCTTCAAAACTTTATCAAGGTATGTGCTTTGTGGAAGTCCTATCAGGCGTTTCGATCTGTCTGTGTAGATCTTAATGCCTAGAATGTAAGCAGCTTCTCCTAGGTCCTTCATAGAGAAGCTTTTATTCAAGTAATCCTTTATGCTCTCCAAAAACTCTACGTTGTTTCCAATCAGCAATATGTCATCCACATATAATATTAGAAACGCCACAGAGCTCCCCCTCACTTTCTTGTAAATACAAGATTCTCCAACCACTTGTATAAACCCAAATGCTTTGATCACCTCATCAAAGCGTTTGTTCTAACTCCGAGATGCTTGCACCAGCCCATAAATGGATCGCTGGAACTTGCACACCTTGTTAGCATTCTTAGGATCGACAAAACCTTCGGGATGCATCATATACAACTCTTCCTTAAGGAAACCGTTAAGGAACGCCGTTTTGACATCCATCTGCCAGATTTCATAATCGAAAAATGCAGCTATTGCTAACATGATTCTGACGGACTTAAGCATCGCTACGGGTGAGAATGTCTCATCGTAGTCAACTCCTTGAACTTGTGAAAAACCCTTTGCCACAAGTCGAGCTTTATAAACGATCACATTGCCGTCAGCGTCCGTCTTCTTCTTAAAGATCCATTTGTTCTGACTAGCCTTGCGGCCCTCAGGTAGTACTTCCAAAGTCCATACTTTGTTCTCATACATGGATCCTATCTCGGACTTCCTGGCCTCTAGCCATTTGTTGGAATCTGGGCCCACCATTGCTTCTTCATAATTTGCAGGTTCATTGTTGTCTAACAACATGATTGACATGACAGGATTACCGTACCACTCTAGAGCAGCACGTGGTCTCGTCGACCTGCGTGGTTCGACAGGAAATTGTACCGGAGTTTCATGATCATCATCATTAACTTCCTCCTCAACCGGCGTCGCAATGACAGAGGTTTCCCTTGCCCTGCGCCACCATCTGGAGGGATGAGAGGTTCGACAACCTCATCAAGTTCTATCTTCCTCCCACTCAATTCTCTCGAGAGAAACTCCTTCTCGAGAAAAGCTCCGTTTTTAGCAACAAACACTTTGCCCTCGGATTTGAGATAGAAGGTGTACCCAACTGTCTCTTTTGGGTAACCTATGAAGATGCACTTTTCCACTTTGGGTTCCAGCTTTTCAGGCTGAAGCTTTTTGACATAAGAATCACATCCTCAAACTTTAAGAAACGACAACTTTGGCCTTTTGCCATACCACAGTTCGTATGGTGTCGTCTCAACGGATTTTGATGGTGCCCTATTTAAAGTGAATGCAGCTGTTTCTAATGCATAACCCCAAAACGATAACGGCAAATCGGTAAGAGACATCATAGATCGCACCATCTCTAATAAAGTACGATTACGACGTTCGGACACACCATTACGCTGTGGTGTTCCAGGTGGTGTCAACTGTGAAACAATTCCACATTGTCTTAAGTGAGCACCAAACTCGAAACTCAGATATTCACCCCCACGATTAAACCGTAGGAACTTGATCTTCTTGTTATGATGATTTTCAACTTCACTCTAAAATTGCTTGAACTTTTCAAATGTTTCAGACTTGTGCTTCATTAAGTAGACATAACCATATCTACTCAAATCGTTAGTGAAGGTGAGAAAATAACGATATCCGCCGCGTGCCTCTACGCTCATCGGACCGCACACATCGGTATGTATGATTTCCAACAAGTCACTTGCATGCTCCATTGTTCCGGAGAACGGAGTTTTAGTCATCTTGCCCATGAGGCATAGTTCGCACGTGTCAAGTGAATCAAAGTCAACTGACTCCAAAAGTCCATCGGCATGGAGTTTCTTCATGCGCTTTACACCAATATGACCTAAGCGGCAGTGCCACAAAAATATGGCGCTATCATTGTTAACTCTAATTCTTTTGGTCTGAATGTTATGTATGTGTGTATCACTATCAAGATTCAATATGAACAATAATATCACATTGGGTGCATGACCATAAAAGATGTTACTCATAGAAATAGAACAACCATTATTCTCTGACTTAAAAGAGTAACTGTCTCGCAATAAACAAGATCCAGATATAATGTTCATGCTCAACGCAGGCACTAAATAACAATGATTCAAGTTCATAACTAATCCTGATGGTAACTGAAGTGAAACTGTGCCGACGGTGATTGCATCAACCTTGGAACCATTTCCTACACGCATCGTCACTTCATCTTTCGCCAGCCTTCGTCTATTCCGCAGTTCCTGTTTCGAGTTGCAAATATGAGCAACAGAACCGGTATCGAATACCCAGGCACTACTGCGAGAGCTGGTTAAGTACACATCAATAACATGTATATCAAATATACCTGATTTTTCTTTGGTCGCCTTCTTATCAGCCAGATACTTGGGGCAGTTGCGCTTCCAGTGACCCATACCCTTGCAATAGTAACACTCTGTTTCAGGCTTAGGTCCAGCTTTGGGTTTCTTCGTCGGATTGGCAACAGGCTTGCCGCTCTTCTTTGAATTACCCTTCTTGCCTTTGCCGTTTCTATTGAAACTAGTGGTCTTATTCACCATCAACACTTGATGCTCTTTACGGAGTTTAGACTCTGCGACTTTCAGCATCGCAAACAACTCGCCGGGTGACTTGTTCATCCCTTGCATGTTGTAGTTCAACACAGAGCCTTTAGAGCTTGGAGGCAGTGATTGAAGGATTCTGTCAGTGATAGCCTCTTGCGGGAGTTCAATCCCCAGATCAGCTAGACGGTTTGAGTACCCAGACATTTTGAGCACATGTTCACTGACAGACGAGTTCGCCTCCATCTTGAAAGCATAGAATTTATTGGAGGTCTGATACCTCTCGATCCGGGCATTCTTCTGAAAGATGAACTTCAACTCCTGGAACATCTCAAATGCTCCATGACGCTCAAAACGACATTGAAGTCCCGATTCTAAGCCATACAAGACTGCACATTGAACTATTGAGTAGTCCTCCTTACGAGTTAACCAAGCGTTCTTAACATCCTGGTCAGCCGTAGCAGGTGGTTCATCTCCTAGCGCAGCATTAAGGACATAATCCTTCTTCCCAGCTTGTACGATTAGCTTAAGATTACGAGCCCAGTCTACAAAGTTGCTTCCATCATCTTTCAACTTAGCTTTCTCTAGGAACGTATTAAAATTCAGGGTGACTGTCGCGTGAGCCATGATCTACAACACAAATATATTCAAAGTGGACTTAGACTATGTTCAAGATAATTAGAGTTTAACTTAATCAAATTACTCGCTAAACTCCCACTCAAGAAGTACATCTCTCTAGTCATTTGAGTGGTTCATGATCCACTTACACTAGCTCAAGTCCGATCATCACGTGAGTTGAGTATAGTTTCAGCGGTAAGCATCCCTATGCTAATCATATCATCTATATGATTCATGATCGACCTTTCAGTCTCATGTGTTCCGAGGCCATGTCTGCACATGCTAGGCTCGTCAAGCTTAACCCGAGTGTTCCGCGTGTGCAACTGTTTTGCACCCGTTGTATGTGAACGTTGAGTCTATCACACCCGATCATCACGTGGTGTCTCGAAACGACGAACTGTAGCAACGGTGCACAGTCGGGGAGAACACAATTTCGTCTTGAAATTTTAGTGAGAGATCACCTTATAATGCTACCGTCGTTCTAAGCAAAATAAGGTGCATAAAAGGATTAACATCACATGCAATTCATAAGTGACATGATATGGCCATCATCACGTGCTCCTTGATCTCCATCACCAAAGCACGGGCACGATCTTCTTGTCACCGGCGCCACACCATGATCTCCATCAACGTGTCACCATCGGGGTTATCGTGCTACTCATGCTATTACTACTAAAGCTACATCCTAGCAAAATAGTAAACGCATCTGCAAGCACAAACATTAGTTTAAAGACAACCCTATGGCTCCTGCCGGTTGCCGTACCATCGACGTGCAAGTCGATATTATCTTTTACAACATGATCATCTCATACATCCAATATATCACATCACATCGTTGGCCATATCACATCACAAGCATACCCTGCAAAAACAAGTTAGACGTCCTCTAATTTTGTTGTTGCATGTTTTACGTGGTGACCATGGGTATCTAGTAGGATCGCATCTTACTTACGCAAACACCACAACGGAGATATATGAATTGCTATTTAACCTTATACAAGGACCTCCTCGGTCAAATCCGATTCAACTAAAGTTGGAGAAACTGACACTTGCCAGTCATCTTTGAGCAACGGGGTTACTCGTAGCGATGAAACCAGTCTCTCGTAAGCGTACGAGTAATGTCGGTCCAAGCCGCTTCAATCCAACAATACCGCGAAATCAAGAAAAGACTAAGGAGGGCAGCAAAATGCACATCACCGCCCACAAAAACTTTTGTGTTCTACTCGAGAAGACATCTACGCATGAACCTAGCTCATGATGCCACTGTTGGGGAACGTCGCATGGGAAACAAAAATTTTCCTAAGCGCACGAAAATCTATCATGGTGATGTCCATCTATGAGAGGGGATACTCGATCTACGTACCCTTGTAGATCGCACAACAGAAGCGTTAGTGAACGCGGTTGATGTAGTGGAACGTCCTCACGTCCCTCGATCCGCCCCGCGAACCGTCCCGCGATCAGTCCCACGATCTAGTGCCGAACGGACGGCACCTCCGCGTTCAGCACACGTACAGCTCGACGATGATCTCGGCCTTCTTGATCCAGCAAGAGAGACGGAGAGGTAGATGAGTTCTCCGGCAGCGTGACGGCGCTTCGGAGGTTGGTGACGATCTTATCTCAGCAGGGCTCCGCCCGAGCTCCGCAGAAACGCGATCTAGAGGTAAAACCGTGGAGATATGTGGTCGGGCTGCCGTGGCAAAGTTTTTTTTCAAATCAGCCCTAAAACCTCCGTATATATAGGGGGAAGAGGGGGAGCCTTGCCTTGGGGTCCAAGGACCCTCAAGGGGTTCGGCCGAGCCAAGGGGGGCAACCCTCCCCTTCCAAACCGAGTCCAACTAGGTTTGGAAGGAGGAGTCCTTCCCCCTTTTCCCACCTCCTCTTTTTTTTCTCTTTGATTTTCTACCTATCACGCATGGGGCCTTCTTGGGCTGTCCCACCAGCCCACTAAGGGCTGGTGGCAACCCCCAAGGCCTATGGGCTTCCCCGGGGTGGGTTGCCCCCCCGGTGAACACCCGGAACCCATTCTTCATTCCCGGTAACTCCAAAAACCTTCCGGTAATCAAATGAGGTCATCCTATATATCAATCTTCGTTTCTGGACCATTCCGGAAAGCCTCGTGATGTCTGTGATCTCATCCGGGACTACGAACAACATTCGGTAACCAACCATATAACTCAAATATGCATAAAACAACGTCGAACCTTAAGTGTGCAGACCCTGCGGGTTCGAGAACTATGTAGACATGACCCAAGAGAGTCCGCGGTCAATATCCAATAGCGGGACCTGGATGCCCATATTGGATCCTACATATTCTACGAAGATCTTATCGTTTGAACCTCAGTGCCAAGGATTCATACAATCCCGTATGTCATTCCCTTTTTCCTTCGGTATGTTACTTGCCCGTGATTCGATCGTCAGTATCCGCATACCTATTTCAATCTTGTTTATCGGCAAGTCTCTTTACTCGTTCCGTAATACAAGATCCCGCAACTTACACTAAGTCACATTGCTTGCAAGGCTTGTGTGTGATGTTGTATTACCGAGTGAGCCCCGAGATACCTCTCCGTCACACGGAGCGACAAATCCCAGTCTCGATCCATACTAACTCAACGAACACCTTCGGAGATACCTGTAGAGCATCTTTATAGTCACCCAGTTACGTTGCGACGATTGATACACACAAAGCATTCCTCCGATGTCAGTGAGTTATATGATCTCATGGTCATAGGAACAAATACTTGACACGCACAAAATAGTAGCAACAAAATGACACGATCAATATGCTACGTCTATTAGTTTGGGTCTAGTCCATCACGTGATTCTCCTAATGACGTGATCCAGTTATCAAGCAACAACACCTTGTTCATAATCAGAAGACCCTGACTATCTTTGATCAACTGGCTAGCCAACTAGAGGCTTGCTAGGGACAGTGTTTTGTCTATGTATCCACACATGTATATAAGTCTTCATTCAATACAATTATAGCATGGACAATAAGCGATTATCTTGATACAGGAATTATAATAATAACTATATTTATTATTGCCTCTAGGGCATAATTCCAACAAAGATAACATGTGTGAGTGTGTGGTCATGATCTTGAGCATGTTGTGCTTGTGGGTGATGTGGTCTAGGTGTGTGTGTGAGTAGCATCCCACCTTGGCAAGCAAGCCTTGCACCTCCACATGTCAATATGTGAAAGGGCATGGCATGATATTGGTGTGAGAAGCTTAATAGTAGGGGTTGTGAAGTTGATGTGCATGACACAAACATGGGGTTCAAACCCCCATGTCACTTTCTCATTGTGCACATGAACTCAACCTTTGTATTTGTTGTTTTAGTTGGAACTACATGAAATCATGCCCATTCCCTAGGCATGATTTGGAGTAGTTCCCTCTCCCTTAATTTGTGGTCACTTGTTCCAAGTAGATGCCCACATTTTATATATGATTTTAGGGTAGAAACTCCCAAGGAATCCAGTGGTGAAGTTAGTTTTGCCATTGGGATACTTTATGGAGTGGACATATTCAGATTTGTTGCAAGTTTGATCTTGGTTTCCATGGAATAGGTGGAGCCCAAGGGCATGTGTTTTTTGTGTGATAGAAGTAGGGGTTTTGCTCTACACCATAGTGGTGTCATTTATCACTTGGTGTTATTTGCATGCAAACTATGCCTAGACAAAGTGGGCATGTGGCTGAAAAAGTCCAGCTTAGTGAAATCTGGAATTTCACTAAGTCTGAGAATTCTGGAAATATTTTCTTCTCCTATAGATGAGGATGTGCTGGTCATTGTGTTGAGCACTAGCCTTAGTTCAGTGCTAGGGTTGTGAACCTGATATGTTTGTGAAGCTCCCTGTCATATTTCATCATCATTTGGAGTCTAGTAGGTTGTGTTTTGATTGCTGTCAAAAAGCTTCAGAACAAAGATAGAAATTCAGGTGCAGGAATTTTCAGAAAGTGCCTGAGATCTGATGGCTTTGGGAAAGTTTGCGGCCTTGTATCTTCTAGAGTTTAATTCCTTTTGCTGTGATTCTTGCTGGTGCTTGTAGTGTTCTTGGTTGGCTACAGCCACATATATTATTTGTCATATTTGGAGGTCTGTAGCTATGTTGCATGTAGCTCCCAAAGAGCTAAGATGCAGATTATGGCAGATTGTGTAGTATAGTCATTTTGATGATTGTGTGTGCTTAGTTGATGTTGTGGTGTTATTCCTTGCTCCAAGCCATTCATGTTGGGTTGTTATATGTCTTGGCAACCTGGGAATACCAGATTTGTGCCAATTGTGAGTGTGGTGTTGATTCTTCCACGTAGAGCCTCATATCTTGTTTCGTTGATTCCCGTTGAGCCGTAGCTCCGTTAGCAATGTTCTTTATATGGTTTTGCATCATTTTCATGAGCCGTATCTGTTCATGCCATCCTCATACATGTCAAAATAGCTTAGTGTACAGTTCTGTCCAGAAACTTGCAGTAGTTTATTTTGCTTGTGCTAGTGATAGAAATAGTGGTGCATGCTCAATTTTCATCTCATGCATCATGTGATTGTTGCATCTTGTGGTGCTGCTGTTCATTGGTTGTTATTCTTATGTTGGGTAGCACCGGGATCGGAGAACGAATACGTGGAGTCAGGAGAGTACGTGCAGGACGAACCAGAACCATTTCAAGCTGAGGATATCACAGGCAAGATGATATGACCTTGATTCCATCTCTAGACTTGTTATGCTAGTTTCGTTTCCATGTCATATTGCTCGCTGCCTACCACTGAAATTCAATTGCCTCTTCATATGCCATGAGCCCAAACACTGTTCCCCTTCCTAGCAAAACTTGTATGGCTAAGTAGGCTTTGCTCAGCTACTAATGATAGCATTGCTAGATGCAGGTGCTTTGACTCATGTGATAACATGAGCTTGATATCATTATCTTAAATGCTGTTATTTAATTAATGCACCTATATACTTGGTAAATGACGGGAGGCCTAGCCTTTTTCCGGGTGCTTTGTTCCGTTATTGCCGCCTTGGTTACCGGTTACCGGTGTTTGGTTCCATATTGATCGCTCCTAACACGTTCGGGGTTGTTATGGGGACCCCCTTGATAAATCGCGTAGTGCTAAGGCTTGTCCGGCAGGACCCAACATTGGTGTTAATTTGCTAATCACTTAATCATAACTACATAGGGAATAGCTACCCCGAGGATTTAATCAACAACTCGGGCCAGTGCTCCGCATGAGTGTTGTTCCAACATGGACAGACTGCGGGGGCCACCACAGGGAAACTTAAGGTTTGGCGCCTGTAGGCTTTTCCATCCGGCGTGTCCTGAGAATGAGATACGCGGCTCTTATCGGGGTCGTCGACACGTCGGGAGGTCCTGCTAGCCTTGTCTTACCTTAGCAGTATATCTTGCATATAGGAATCCCAGTGAAGCTTTGGTTTCCCCCAGAGTTGAGGTTTTCCTCTAAGGAATCCGACGAGATCACGAGATTCGTGATAGAGGATGCCTTTCCGGCCTGTGTTCGTTTGTGATGGACTAGTTGGAGCACCCCTGCAGGGTTTAATCTTTCGGAAAGCCGTGCCCGCGGTCATGTGGCAACTTGGAATATTTTTGTTAACATCCGGTATTAGAGAACTTTAACATAAGTTAATAAAAAATGCCAACTGTGTGTGTAACCGTGACTGTCCCCTCGAAGATCTCTCTTCGATCGGGAACATGGTGGGGTTATGAATGCCGTAGGTAGGTGTTCAGGATCACCTAGTGATCAAGTAATCCCGACCGCTAGTGTAGACCACCCTCACAATTACTTTGCGTAAGTTAGCCAATTAATCAAGCTTAGGATGCTGCAGCCTTATACACTTCACCCTTACCCTACCTAATAACATGACTAGTTCTGGCACCAAGGTCTTAGATTGCTGAGTCCCCGTGGCTCACGGATTCCTCCGAAACTCCCAACAGGTACAGGTACCCCAGAGACAGATGATCCCGACGGCACCCAGCTGGCGTGGTAGTACGACGAGGAGACAGACCTCTACGTGAACTATCCAGAGGACTGAGGCGTGGTCGGGATCGTGGGCCTGCACGCAGGGTAGCATAGCATTTCCATGTTTTGTAGTCCGCAGCGGAACTACCTTGATTGTATCTGTGATGAACTCCGAGTTATTAATGAGAAGACAGTTGAATCCCAAAACTTTTATTATTATTTGTGATATATTACTTGCTTGCGAAACGCTTAGATGCGCTTCTTCCCTATTCGGGGGCCTCGACCCCCAGATCGGAAAGGATCGCATCTTGGTCGTTACAAGTTGGTAATCAGAGCCTTACGACCATAGGATCCTTTGTGTAATCGTACTGGGCCGAGTCGAGTCTAGAAAATGTTTTGAGTCTTAGTTATATCGGAGAGTAGGATTCTTTTTTCTCCTCTTCCTTGCTCTGGTGAGGTTCCCGTCTTAGGAAATCTTTAACTCTACTCCTTTTCTCGCTCAAATTTTTTCTAGGATCACGCGGGTATTTGTGAAATCTATATGATTTCGATGTGACGGAATCCTGTCCTAGTGCCTCCTATCTGCTCTAAGTATCAAGGGAGTTGAGCTCCAGGGATTATCGCGCACATCGCCATCATTCAGATTTCTGAGTATCTAAGAACGGAGGGTGTTCGTTATTGCTTCAATACTGGTAGTGGTGAGATAACCCCGATATCCCCAGTACTGGTGTAGATTGTTCGGGGGTATTAACACACTTGGTATCGTTGTGATCACGAGGATCTGTTGTAGATGAAGGTCCGAGATGCTGGTTGTGTGTTCAAGGATGTGATATAGGTGATGGGTTAGTTTAGGAGTTGTGTGAAATACTCCTTGTATCCGTGTACCTGATTGCATGACCAGTTATTTCGGGAATTCATAGGTGGGATATCTAGTAGTATCTTATAGGACTATCTTCCTACAGACGCTTGATTGAGGTTTGGGAAATCTTGGTCATATGTTTGTTCCGAGCAGTTCTAGCTCACACTTGTTTGCAGTGGTCCTTAACGGAATCTTGTCGTCTGTTACTTTGAGGATGCACTCTTGCTATGTTGTTCGACTGCAATGCTAAATTCTGTTCAGATATTCTGTCTTTTGATTCAGCAATATCTTCAATTATTCTGTGGACTAATATGTTGTCCGTCTTCAGGATGGCTCCACCGACTCGTCAGACCCCAGTGCGTGAGGATATGCCGCCTCAACCTCCTCCTCCTCCGTCGCCGCCGCCTCCTCCTGCAGAGGCCTCGCAGGCGATGATGGCAGCTACTAATGCAAACACTCAGATGCTGTTGCAGTTGATCCAGGAGACAGCCAATCATCACCAGGGCAGTTTCCAGTAGGGTGGCAATCACTTCGCCAATCTGAGTCAGTTCCTGTCAAACCAGCCTAAGTCGTTCACTTCTTGAGACCAGCCGTTTGATGCGGAAGATTGGATCCGTGATATGAACAAGCATTTCGAATGTAGCAATGTGCGTTCGGAGGACTATGTCAAGTTTGCAACGTTTCAGTTGAAGGGACATGCTTCTATTTGGTGGCAACAGCTTAAGGACTCCAGAGGCGACAGGGTGATGTCTTGGGACGAGTTTTGTCGTGACTTCAGGTCCCACTACATCCCTTCCAGTTTTGTGGAGGAGATGCGCGATAAGTTCAGGCGTTTGAAGCAGGGCAGCAATTCTGTGTACAAGTACAATGTCGAGTTCCACGAGGTGGCCCGTTACGCGCTGCAGGATGTCCCGGATCAGAAGAGCAAGATCTACTAGTTTAGGGGTGGCTTGAAGGAGGATTTGCAGTTAGCGCTTGCTTTGCACGATCCTGAGGAGTTTGACAAGTTCTACAACTTAGCTCTCAGAGCAGAGGCAGCCTTGCTAAGGGTTGTAAACTCCAAGAAGCACTTCAGAGATTCCAGCTCTTCCTCGACTCATATGGTTCAGAAGCAACAGAGGTTTTGGGTTTCTCCTCCTCCTCCTCGGCACTCATAGCAGCTGAAGCACTCAGGTGGACGTGGTTCTTCCCACCCAGCCAACCCTGGCTTCCAGCAGAGATACCAGCATCAGAAGCAAGGGCCTCCTCAGACTCAGTTCCGGCAGCCAGCAGATGTCACTTGTCACAAATGTGGGCAGAAGGGTCACTATGCCAACAAATGCACTTCTCAGCTCCGTCTTCCGCCTCCTCCTCCAGGCAAACCTCCAAGCAACGCTCTTGTCAAATTCAACCCCAGATCAGCTCGAGTCAACATGGTGAATGCAGCTGAAGCAGACAACTCCTCTGATGTGATCATGGGTAACCTCCTCGTCAATGATATTCCTACTAAAGTGTTATTCGATTCTGGTGCTTCGCATTGCTTTGTGTCATATCCTTTTGCATCCAAGCATAACCTGCGTCAGGAGCAGTTGCCTAAGCCATTGGCAGTCGTTTCTCCTGCAAAGCATTTGAGTTCTAGTTTGTTCGCTCCGGAGCTTTCTGTTAAGATGGGTGCTTATGCTTTTCTGGTGTCTCCTATTCTCTTGGGTAATTCCGATATCGACTTGATTCTTGGTATGGACTGGTTGGCCATGAACAAGGCGTCAATTGATTGTGAAGCTAAAGAAGTCAAGCTTACCCACTCTTCGGACGATGTGATTATATTCGCGACGCGCGATGATACAATCCGTCTGTTCTCCTTGAATGAAAAGGGTGAGATCAATCCTATTGAGCAAGTTTCACTAGTCTGCGAATATCAAGATGTGTTTCCTGAAGAGCTGCCAGGCATGTCTCCGCACCGTGAAGTTGAGTTTGTCATTGAGCTTGAGCCAGGCACAGAGCCAGTGTGCAAACAGCCGTACAAGCTGGGTCTAGAAGAATTGAAGGAACTCAAGAGGCAACTCGATGAGCAGGAGCGTTTGGGTTTGATCAGACCAAGCTCGTCTCCGTGGGGATGTGGTGTTCTATTTGTCAAGAAGAAAGATGGATTGGACCGGCTGTGTGTCGATTACCGCCCATTGAACAAGAAGACAATCAAGAACAAATATCCACTTCCGAACATAACAGAGTTGTTCGAACAGTTGAAAGGTGCTAAAGTATTCTCCAAGCTTGATCTCAGAATGGGCTATCATAAGATTCACATTCGCAAGGAAGACATTCCGAAGACGGCATTCAGGACTAGTTTTGGCTCGTATGAGTATACGGTCATGTCTTTTGGTCTGGCTAATGCTCCTCCGACATTTTGTCGATTGATGAACTATATTTTCTCCCCATACAAGAATGAATTTGTCTTGCTCTATCTCGACGACATTCCGGTATTTTCTGAGAATGAGGAAGAACATGAAAGACATCTCAGGTTGATGCTTGAGAAACTGAGAGAGTACAAGCTGTATGCCAAGTTTTCCAAGTGCGAGTTCTTGCTGAAAGAACTGGTTTATCTTGGGCATATTATCTCTGCCGAGGGCATTAAGGTTGACCCGTCCAAGTTTCAAGCCATTGTTGAATGGGAACCTCCGCAGAATGTGAAGCAACTTCGAAGCTTTCTCGGGATTGCCGGATATTGCAGAAGATTCGTTGAGAACTTCTCCAAAATCGCCATGCCGCTCTCTAGTCTTCTTCAGAAGGGTGTCAAGTATGTTTGGTCTCCAGAGTGTCAACTGGCTTTCGATACACTCAAAGAAAAGCTTATCTCCACTCCGGTCTTGGCCCCTCCGGATGATTCCAAGCCATACCAGGTCTTTTGTGATGCTTCTCTCCAGGGTCTCGGTGCGGTCTTGATGCAAGATAGGAAGGTGGTTGCTTATACCTCCAGGCAGTTGAAGCCTGCGGAGAAGAACTATCCTGTGCACAATCTCGAGCAAGAAGCTGTTGTGCACGCCTTGATGACTTGGAGACATCTCTTGTTGGAACGTAAGGTTGAAGTTTTCACTGATCACAAGAGTCCCAAGTATATCTTCACTCAGCCTAACTTGAATCTTCGGCAAACACGTTGGGTGGAAATGCTCCAGGATTTTAATCCGAGTGTTGAGTACACGCCAGGCAAGGCAAATGTTGTGGCAGATGTAGTGAGCAGGAAGGCATATTGCAACAGTCTGATTCTACAACCTCTCCAGCCGGGTATTTCTGAGTCTTTCAGGAAGCTTAATCTTCAGCTAGTTCCTTAGGGTTTTCTTGCGAACCTTCAGATCTCTCCTACCTTGGAAGATCAAGTCAGAGCAGCTCAGCTACTTGACGCTATGGTGAAGAAGGTCAAGATTGGCGTGGGAAAGAGTCTCCCCAAGTATAAGTGTTTCACTGTTGATGCCAGGGACACATTGTTTTTCGAGGATCGCCTTGTCGTCCCGAAAGGTGATCTCAGGAAGGTGATCATGGAAGAAGCTCATAACTCTCTGCTCTCTATTCATCCTGGAAGTTCCAAAATGTACCATGACTTGAAGCAGACTTTCTGGTGGACTCGTATGAAACGTGAAATTGCACAGTTCGTAAACGAGTGTGTTGTATGTCGAAGGGTGAAAGCAGAACATCAAAGACCAGCAGGCCTCTTGCAGCCTTTGCCGATTACCGAGTGAAAATTTGATCACATTGAGATGGACTTCGTCACCGGGTTTCCGAAGTCCAAGAAGGGCAATGATGCTATCTTCGTCGTCATCGACAAATTGAGTAAAGTGGCTCATTTCCTTCCAGTCAAGGAGTCCATTTCAGCAGCTCAGTTGGCAGAGTTGTACACCTCCAGGATTGTCTCTTTGCACGGCGTACCCATGATGATCTCTTCACATCGCGAAAGTATCTTCACTTCCAAGTTCTGGGACTCCTTTCAGTCTGCTATGGGCACGAAGATCCGCTTCAGCACAGCGTTCCACCCTCAGACCAGTGGTCAAGTGGAGAGAGTGAATCAAGTTCTTGAGGATATGCTGAGAGCCTGTGTTATCTCTTTTGGTATGAAGTGGGAGGATTGTCTGCCTTTCGTGGAGTTCTCGTATAACAATAGTTATCAAGCTAGTTCTGGTAAGGCTCCGTTTGAAATCCTCTATGGCAGGAAGTGCCGTACTCCGCTCAACTGGTCCGAGACCGGCGAGCGTCAAATCCTTGGCAATGATATGATAGAAGAAGCTGAGGAGATGTGTCGGATCATTTGTGACAACCTCAGAGCAGCTCAGTCCCGTTAGAAGAGCTATTACGATAGCAAGCACCGTGACATGTCGTATGAGCTTGATGACTTTGTCTATCTCAAGGTGTCACCTATGAAGGGTATGCATCGCTTTGGCATCAAAGGCAAGGTTGCGCCTCGTTTCGTTGGTCCGTTCAGAGTGGTTGGCGAGAGGGGCGACCTTGCGTACCAACTCGAGATTCCGTCAACCTTTGCAAATGTCCATGATGTGTTCCATGTTTCTCAGCTTCGGAGGTGTTTCAAGACCCTCGAGCGCACTGTGCATCTTCAAGATATCGACCTTCAGCCTGACCTTTCTTATCGTGAGCATCCAGTTGCGGTTCTCGAGGCGACTGAGCGCAAGACCCGTAACAAGACTGTCAAATTTCTCAAAGTGCAGTGGTCTCACCATTCCGATAAAGAGGCTACGTGGGAACGCGAGGATCACCTCCGTTCCGTATTTCCCGAGTTCTTTCAGTCTTAGATCTCGAGGGCGAGATCTTCTTTGTATGGTGGGAGAGTTTGTAGTGCCCCAGATGTAAGCCTTGCCTTATTTGGAACCTGTTGAATGTGGGACCACCTTGTCAGTGTATTGATGACAGGAATTGTGCCATGACCTCATGGGGTGTCCCTTCTTTCTTTTCCCTTCCTTCCCATGCATGCATGCATAGCATATCATTGCATGCCCTTGTCTTATGTTGTTGCCATATGATCTTAGCATTTCATGTGATGTGGTGGTCTTGGGAATAGTTCCTTTGTGATGTTGTGCGCTGTTGAGGTGTTCTATGATGCCATGTGAAGATGGTCCCAAATGTAGTGAGCTTGTCTGGTTGCAACCTCTCTCTCTCTTTTAATTCCCCAATTCAAAATTCACTTGTCCCAACCTTGTTTCAAAAATGCCCAGGATTTAGTGTATTTTCTGGAGGATGCCAATGTGTGTATTTTCTGATTTGTATCTTGGTTTTAAGGGTGCAAATAAATCCAAAACAGTAAATTAATTACTGTTTTGCATTTATTCCAAATTGCTCCAAATATTGTTTTTTCAATTTTATTCAAATAGGTCATAATTCCTTATGACCAAGGGCATTTTGGCTTTGATTTTTTACCCCAACAGAACTGCCAGTGGTTTTAAATCCTTGTTGTGTTTATTTAAAAAGTTCAAACCCCTCTCAGCCCCTCTCCTCTATCTGACGCCAGTGGCAAAGCAACCAGCGTGGCCCAGCCCAACTGCTTCCGAGCTCACGTGCGCGGGCATCGTCCTCCTCCCTTTCCAGCGAGGTAGGCGGCCCCACATGTCAGCCTCTCACCTCGCTCCTCTCTGCTTTCCACCGAAGCTCCCCGCACGCACATGTCCATGCCGCGTTCCTCACCTCTCCTTCCCTCTATTTAATCCCTCCTTGGCGTCCATGCCAAGGCTAGGGTTCCTCTTCCCCGCCGCCACTTCCTCCCATCTCCCTCTCTTCTCTGTCAACGGCCTTAGGTAAGAGGAGGGCGAGTCCGCCATGGCCGGATCGTGAAGGTGCTCGCCGCCGTTGCTGCTGCGCCACTTCTTCCTCTCCAAGGCGACGACGCGCTCGCGGGAACTCGTGAGGATCCATTCCCGCAGCTAGATCGCGGCGTCCACCTCTTCTTCCCCTACTACATCGACGTCTCCTTCCGCTCCAGCAAGCTCCTCCGACGCGGCTCCTTCCTCGCCGTCCTCTGCTTCCTCTCCGGTCGGCTCGCGTCCTTCTACTGTGGGGTGAGAAGATCATCCTTCCCCTTTCCCTGTCTTCGATCTGGCATAGGGATCGCGTAGTTGGACGCCGAGATACTCCCTGTCGTCGGCGCCGCCGCGCACCGTAGATAGGTAGCCGTGGTGCTTCTCGAGCAGGCTTAGCATAGGGAATGGAACCGTGGGTGCCTATGCATCCTTCCATCCACGAGTCGTTGCTCGATTTTCACCATGTCGCCGGCGAGGGCCTTCCCCTGTTTCGGTTTGTCGCCGGCAGTAGATCAGCAGAGGAGACCTCTTCAGTTCGTTTGTTGCGTGTGTTAGATCAGACACCGTAGCGTAGCCCAGTGGTTTGTTTCCTGTTGTGCCTGATGCAGTTGCTGGGTTCGATCCCCCCCCCCCCCGCGGCACCTTTTTGTTTCTTTGTTTTCTCGGCACAGTATACTGCAGGGATGGCCTTACCTTGCGTGAACTCTCTGTTCTGTCGATTAGTTGACAGTAGCAGAGTGGTAGGGGGTAGTTTGTGGCATCAGAGGGTACTGGGTTCGAATCCCAGGAAGCCCCCTTTTTGTTTTTCTCTTTGCTGCAATTTTATTTCATCTTTTCTATTGCTGTTCCTGTTACAATCATAGCTGGCCATGGCATCTTGTTTCTATTTTTTTTCTTTGCTGTTATAACTATGTTAGGTGATGTAGTGTGTGTGGATGGCTTGTGAGAGTTGCATGTATGTGTGAGGCCATACAAATAGGGAGTTAGCTTTACATGTTGTGTGTGCATGGTGGTGTTTCCTAGTAGTTTCTCCTAGGTGAAGCTAGCAAGTGAAGTGGTAGCTTGTGTAGCTTCTTCTTTGTTGTAGGTACTATCATTTATTGATGCACTAGGTTGTGTGTTTATATATGGAGTGGACCTTGTTCAAGTTGGTTGATAAAATAACATGTGTGAGTGTGTGGTGTTGATCTTGAGCATGTTGTGCTTGTGGGTGATGTGGTCTAGGTGTGTGTGTGAGTAGCATCCCACCTTGGCAAGCAAGCCTTGCACCTCCACATGTCCATATGTGAAAGGGCATGGCATGATATTGGTGTGAGAAGCTTAATAGTAGGGGTTGTGAAGTTGATGTGCATGACACAAACATGGGGTTCAAACCCCCATGTCACTTTGTCATTGTTCACATGAGCTCAACCTTTGTAGTTGTTGTTTTAGTAGGAACTACATGAAATGATGCCCATTCCCTAGGCATGATTTGGAGTAGTTTCCTCTCCCTTAATTTGTGGTCACTTGTTCCAAGTAGATGCCCACATTTTATATATGATTTTAAGGTAGAAACTCCGAAGGAATCCAGTGGTGAAGTTAGTTTTTCCATTGGGATACTTTATGGAGTGGACATATTCAGATTTGTTGCAAGTTTGATCTTGGTTTCCATGGAATAGGTGGAGCCCAAGGGCATGTGTTTTTTGTGTGATAGAAGTAGGGGTTTTGCTCTACACCATAGTGGTGTCATTTATCACTTGGTGTTATTTTCATGCAAACTATGCCTTGACAAAGTGGGCATGTGGCTGAAAAAGTCCAGCTTAGTGAAATCTGGAATTTCACTAAGTCTGGGAATTCTGGAAACATTTTGTTCTCCTATAGATGAGGATGTGCTGGTCATTGTGTTGAGAACTAGCCTTAGTTCAGTGCTAGGGTATTGAACCTGATATGTTTGTGAAGCTCGATGTAAAATTTCATATCATTGGGAGTCCAGTAGGTTGTGTTTTGATTGCTGTCGAAAAGCTTCAGAACAAAGACAGAAATTCAGGTGCAGGAATTTTCACCAAGTCCCTGAGATCTGATGGTTTTGGGAAAGTTTGTGGCCTTGTATCTTCTAGAGTTTAATTCCTTTTGCTGTGATTCTTGCTGGTGATTGTAGTGTTCTTGGTTGGCTACAGCCACATATATTATCTGTCATATTTGGAGGTCTGTAGCTATGTTGCATCTAGCTCCCAAAGAGCTAAGATGCAGATTATGGCAGATTGTGTAGTATAGTCATTTTGATGATTGTGTGTGCTTAGTTGATGTTGTGGTGTTCTTCCTTGCTCCAAGCCATTAATGTTGGGTTGTTATATGTCTTGGAAACCTGGGATTACCAGATTTGTGCCAATTGTGAGTGTGGTGTTGATTCTTCCACGTAGAGCTTCATATCTTGTTTCGTTGATTCCCGTTGATCCGTAGCTCCGTTAGCAATGTTCTTTATATGGTTTCGCATCGTTTTCACGAGCTACATCTGTTCATGCCATCCTCATGCATGTAAAAATAGCTTAGTGTACAGTTCTGTCCAGAAACTTGCAGTAGTTTATTTTGCTTGTGCTAGTGATAGAAACAGTGGTGCATGCCCAATTTTCATCTCATGCATCATGTGATTGTTGCATCTTGTGGTGCTGCTGTTCATTGGTTGTTATTATTATGTTGGGTAGCACCGGGATCGGAGAACGAGTACGTGGAGTCAGGAGAGTACGTGCAGGATGAACCAGAACCATTCCAAGCTGAGGATATCATAGGCAAGATGATATGACCTTGATTCCATCTCTAGACTTGTTATGCTAGTTTCGTTTCCTTGTCATATTGCTCGCTGCCTACCACTCAAAAATTAAATTTCCTCTTCATATGCCATGAGCCCGAACACTGTTCCCCTTCCTAGCAAAACTTGTATGGCTAAGTAGGCTTTGCTCATGATGATAGCATTGCTAGATGCAGGTTCTTTGACTCATGTGATAACATGAGCTTGATATCATTATCTTAAATGCTGTTATTTAATTAATGCACCTATATACTTGGTAAATGACGGGAGGCCTAACCTTTTTCCGGGTGCTTTGTTCCGTTATTGCCGCCTTAGTTACCGGTTACCGGTGTTTGATTCCATATTGATCGCTCCTAACACGTTCGGGGTTGTTATGGGGACCCCTTGATAAATCGCGTAGTGCTAAGGCTTGTCCGGCAGGACCCAACATTGGTGTTAATTTGCTAATCACTTAATAATAAACTTCATCGGGAATAGCTACCCCGAGGATTTAATCAACAACTCGGGCAAGTGCTCCGCATGAGTGTTGGTCCAACATGGACAGACTGCGGGGGCCACCATAGGGAAACTTGAGGTTTGGCTCTTGTAGGCTTTTCCATCCGGCGTGTCATGTGACTGAGATATGCGGCTCTTATCGGGGTCGTCGACACGTCGGGAGGTCCTGCTAGCCTTGTCTTACCTTAGCGGTATATCTTGCGTATAGGAATCCCAGTGAAGCTTTGGTTTCCCCCATAGTTGAGGTTTTCCTCTAAGGAATCCAACGAGATCACGAGATTCGTGATAGAGGATGCCTTTGCGGCCTGTGTTCGTTTGTGTTGGACTAGTTGGAGCACCCCTACAGGGTTTAATCTTTTGGAAAGCCGTGCCCGCGGTTATGTGGCAACTTGGAATATTTTTGTTAACATCCGGTATTAGAGAACTTTAACATAAGTTAATAAAAAAATGCCAACTGTGTGCGTAACCGTGACTGTCCCCTCGAAGATCTATCTTCGATCGGGAACACGGTGGGGTTATGAATGAAGTAGGTAGGTGTTCATGATCACCTAGTGATCAAGTAATCCCGACCGCTAGTGTAGACCACCCTCACAATTACTTTGCGTAAGTTAGCCAATTAATAAAGCTTAGGATGCTGCAGCCTTATACACTTCACCCTTACCCTACCTAATAACATGACTAGTTCTGGCACCAAGGTCTTAGATTGTTGAGTCCCCGTGGCACACGGATTCCGCCGAAACTCCCAACAGGTACAGGTACCCCAGAGACAGATGATCCCGACGGCACCCAGCTGGCGTGGCACTACGACGAGGAGACAGACCGCCTCTACGTGAACTATCCAGAGGACTGAGGCATGGTCGTGATCGTGGGCCTGCAGGCAGGGTAGCATAGCATTTCCATGTTTTGTAGTCCGTAGCGGAACTACCTTGATTGTATCTGTGATGAACTCTGAGTTATTAATGAGAAGACAGTTGAATCCCGAATTGTCTACTTTTATTATTATTTGTGCTATGTTACTTGCTTGCGAAACGCTTAGATGCGCTTCTTTCCTATTCGGGGGCCTCGACCCCCAGATCGGAAAGGAACGCATCTTGGTCGTTACACCGGCCAAGTGGTGAGGAGTCCACCTCCAACAAGGGAGGTGGGCGCCCAAGGGGAGGAGTCCCTCCTCCTCAAGGCACCTTCCCACCTAACACTTGAGCGCATGGGCCTCTTTGGTGTCGGCTGCCCATCCCACCACGGGATGGTGCGCCACCTCTTCGCCCATGTGGCCCGCGGGGTGGGTGGGCCCCTCCCGATGGCCCTCCAGAACGCTTTCAGCACTCTTGGTACAATACGGGGAAACCTCGAAACGTTTCCAGAACCCGAATACCACTTTGCTACATATAAATATTTACCTCCGGAGGTCCTCGTGACGTCCAGGGTCTCATCAGGGACTCCGAACAACCTTCGGTCACCAACACAATAACTCAACCATATCTATACTGTCAAGGAACGTTAAGTGTGCAGACCGTGTGGGTTCGAGAACTATGCAGACATGACCGAGACACCTCTACGGTCAATAACCAATAGTGGGACCTGGATGCCCATACTGGTTCCTACATAATGTACAAAGACCTTTATCGGTCGAACCACGATGTCAAAGATTCAATCAATCCCGTATGGAGTTCCATTTGTCCATCGGTACGTTACTTGCATGAGATTTGATCGTTGGTATCAGCATACCTAGTTCAGTCTCATTATAGGCAAGTCTCTTTACTCATTCCGTAATACAAGATCATGTGACTAACTCCTTATTCACATTGCTTGCAAGCTTGTTGTGATGTTGTATTATCGAGTGGGCCCCAAGATACCTCTTCTTCACACAGAGTGACAAATCCCAATGTTCACCCATGTCAATTACGTTGGACATGTAGAGACACCCTCAGAGATACATGTAGAGCATATTTCTAGTCACACAATTATGTTGTGACATTTGATACACACAAGGCATTCCTCCGGTGACATTGAGTTGCATGATCTCATGGTCATAGGAACAGATACATTGACATGCAAAAAGAAATAGCAGTAAACTGGATACGATCAAATGCTATGCTTAAGATTTGGGTCTTGTCCATCACATCATTCTCCTAATGATGTGGTCCCATTATCAAATGTCAACTCATTTATATGGCTAGGAAACCTTAGCCATCTTTGATCAACGGGCTAGCCTAGTAGAGGCTCACTAGGGACATGGTGTTATCTATGTATCCACACATGTATTTGAGCTTCCAATCAGTACAATTGTAGCATGGATAATAAACGATTATCATGAACAAGGAAATATGATAATAACTAATTTATTATTTCCTCTAGGGCATATTTCCAACCATGTGATTAACACCCGATAAGTTATGGGGTTTGATAATGTTTTGCTTGTGAGAGAGGTTTTAGTCAATGGGCCTGCAACATTCAGATCCTTGTGTACTTTACAAATATCTGTCATACTGTAGATGCTGCTACCACGGTCCAGTTGGAACAATTCCAAATGACCGCTCCTCTATACGAATCCGGTTTTCTGCACAGAGTCATCCGGATTGGTGTCAAAGCTTGCATCCACGTAACCCTTTACGGCGAACTCTTTTATCACCTCCATAATCGAGAAATATCTACTTAGTCCTCTAGCTACTAAGGAGAAATTTCACCACTATCGAGTGATCCACTCTTGGATCACTCTTGTACCCCTTCACAGACTCATGGCACGACACACACCAGGTGCGGTACACAGCATGGCATACCTTCGTCCTTTCTCTTTCTTCTCCCGTGGTCGGGCTTTGAGTCTTACTCAAATTCACACCTTACAATACAAGAAAGAACTCCTTCTTGGACTGATCCATTTTGAACTCCTTCAAAATCTTGTCAAGGTATGTATTCATTGAAAGTTTTATCAAGCGTCTTGATCTATCTCAACAGACCATGATGCCCAATGTTCAAGTAGCTTAATCTAGGTTTTCCTTTGAAAAACTCCTTTCAAACAACCCTATATGCTTTCTAGAAATTCTGCATCAATTTCGATCAATAATATGAAACCACATATACTTATCAGAAATACTATAGTGCTCCCACTCACTTTCTTGTACAAGTTTCTTCATAAACTCATTATAAACCAAAAGCTTTGATAACTCATCAAAGCACTTATTCCAACTCTGAGATGCTTGCACCAGTCCATAAATGGATTGCTGGAGCTCGCATGCCTTTTAGCATCCTTAGGATCGACAAAACCTTTTGGTTGTATCACATACAACCTTTCCTCAAGGAAACTGTTGAGGAAACAATGTTTTGACATCCATGTGCCAGATTTCATAACTGAGAAAGTGCAGCAACTCCTAACATAATTCCAACAAACTTTAGTGTCGCTATGGGTGAGAAAGTCTTATCGTCGTCAACTCCTTGAACTTGTTGGAAACCTCTTTTCGACAAGTCGAGCTTTCTAAATGGTGACATTTACCATCATCGTCTGTCTTCCTTTTAAAGATCTATTTGTACTTAATAGCCTTACGACCATCAAGTACTTCTTCCAAAGTCCACACTTTTTTGTCATCCATGGACCCTTTCTCGGATTTCATGGCCTCTAGCCATTGTCGGAATCCAGGCCCACCATCACTTCTCCATAGCTCATAGTTTCATTCTTGTCCAACAACATGACCTCCAAGACAGGATTATCGTACCACTCCGGAGCAGTACGTGTCCTTGTTAACCTACGAGGTTGGTAGTAACTTGATCTGAAGATTTATGATCACCATTATTAGCTTCCTCTTCAACTGCTGTAGGTGCCACATGAACATCTTCCTATACCCTGCTACTCTCTAGTTGAAGTGACGGTTCAGTAACCTCATCAAGTTCCACCGTCCTCCCACTTAATTATTTCGAGAGAAACTCTTTCTCAAAAAATGACCCGTTCTTAGCAACAAAACACTTTGCCTTCGGATATGAGATAAGAGGTATACCCAACTGTCTCCTTTTGGTATCCTATGAATATGGATTTATCTGCTTTGGGTTCGAGCTTATCAGCTTGAAGGCTTTTGACATATGCATCACAGCCCCAAACTTTAAGAAACGATAGCTTAGGTTTCTTGCAAAACCATAGTTCACAAAGTGTCTTATCAATGGAATTATATAGTGTCGTATTTAAAGTGAATGTGGTTGTCTCTAATGCATAACCCCAGAACGATAGAGGAAAATCGGTAAGAGACATCATAGTACGCACCATATCTAATAGGGCACGGCTACGACGTTCGGACACACCATCACACTATGGTGTTCCAGGTGGCATGAGTTGTGAAAAAATATCCACATTTTCTTAAATGTATACCATACTCGCAACTCGGATATTCACCTTTACGATCACATTGTAGACATTTCATCCTCTTGTCACGACGATCTTCAACTTAACTCTAAAATTGTTTCCAATTTTCAACAGTTCACACTTGTGATTCATCAACTAAATATACCCGTATTTACTCAAATGATGTGTGAAGTAAGAACATAACGATATCCACTTCGTTCTTGAGCACTCATTGGACTGCATACATCAAAATGTATTATTTCCAATAAGTCACTTGCCTATTCCATCTCACTTGAAAAACGAGGTCTTCAGTCATCTTGCCCATGTAGCATGGTTTGCATGTATAAAGTGATTAAAAATCAAGTGAGTCCAATAGATCCATCGGCATGGAGTTTCTTCATGCGTTTTACACCAATAGGCATGGTTGGCATGTCTCAAACGATTCAAAATCGAGTGAGTCCAAAGATCCATCAACATGTATTTTCTTCATGCGTTTTATAACAATATGACCTAAGCAGCAGTGCCACAAGTAAGTGGTACTATCATTACTAACTTTGTATCTTTTGTCGTAATTATTATGAACGTGTGTATCACTACGATCGAGTTTCAATAAACCATTCAGATTGGGTGCATGATCATGAAAGATATTATTCATGTAAACAGAATAACCCATTATTCTCTAACCCACGTGAATAATCATCTCACAATAAACAAAATCAATATAATGTTCATGATCAACGCATACACCAAATAACATTTATTTAGGTATACCACTAATCTCGAAGGTAGATGGAGCGTGCGATGGTGATCACATTAGCCTTGGAAACACTTCCAACACACATCGACACCTCTTCCTTAGCTAGTCTTTGTTTATTCTGCAACTCCTGTTCCGAGTTACTAATATTCACAACTAAGCCGGTACCAAATACCCAAGGGCTACAAGGAGCACTAGTAAGGCACATATCAATAACATGTATATCAAATACGCCTTTGTTCACACTGCCAGCCTTCTTATCTGCGAATTATCTAGGGTAGTTCCACTTTCGGTGACCACTCCCCTCATAATAGAAGCTACCGGTCTGTAGTTTGGGTTCAACCTTGGGTTTCTTCACTGGAGCGACAACTTTCTTGTCATCCTCAAAGTTTCCCTTCTTTCCCTTACATTTATTGAAACTAGTGGTTTTACTAACCATGAACACTTGATGCTCCTTCTTGATTTCTACCTTCGCGGCGTCAAATATCACGAATAGCTCAAGGATCATCTTCTCCATCCCTGATATGCTGTAGTTCATCACAATGCTCCAGGATCGGGTTTCGAGAACTATGTCAATTACTATCTTATCTGGAAGATTAACTCCCACTTGATTCAAGCGACTGTAGTACCCAGACAATCTAAGCACATGCTCGCCGATTGAGTTATTCTCATTCATCTTGTAGGCAAAGAACTCGTTGGAGGTCTTGTACCTCTCAACACAGGCATGAGGCTGAAATCCTAATTTCAGCTCCTGGAACATCTCATATGTTCCACGACGTTCAAAATGTTTTTGGAGCCTCAATTCTAAGCC
Source organism: Hordeum vulgare subsp. vulgare (assembly GCF_904849725.1). Classification (NCBI taxonomy): domain Eukaryota; kingdom Viridiplantae; phylum Streptophyta; class Magnoliopsida; order Poales; family Poaceae; genus Hordeum; species Hordeum vulgare. The sequence continues at coordinate 373,213,566 of NC_058521.1, forward strand.
GTAAGCATGACACACTAAACTATCATCTACTCATCAAAGCCTATCAGACGACACTTGGGGGGGGGGGTAGCACACCGAGCAGTGCATCAAGGACATAAGCCTTCTGTGCAACAATGAGGATACTCCTCAGTTTATGGATCCAGTCCGCATAATTTCTTCTATCATCTTTCAACTTAGTTTTCTCTAGGAGCGTATCAAAATACACGGGAGCTACAACGCGAGCTATTGTTCTACAACATACTTTGTAAAGACAACTTAGACTATGTTCATTATAACGAGTTCAATTAATCATATTACTTAAGAACTCCCATTCAACTCAATATACCTCAGGTTGTTTGCGTGTGACATGATCCAAATCCACCAACCCAAGTCTGATCATCACATGAGATGAGGTGGTCAATGGTGAACATCTCCATTTTGATCATATCTACAATATGACTCATGTTTGACCTTTCGGTATCCTATGTTCCGAGGCCATGTCTGTACATGCTAGGTTGTCAAGTTTAACCCAAGTGTTCTACTTGTGCAAAACTGGCTTACACCCGTTGTATGCGAACATAGAGTCTATCGCACCCGATCATCACGTGGTGCCTTGAAATGACGAACCTTCGCAATCATGCACACTTGGGGAGAACCGTATTTTATCTTGACATTTTAGTGAGGGGTCGTCTGATAATGTTGCTGTCGTCCTAAGAAAAATAAAATGCATAAGAAAATTTATATCACATGCAAATCATAATAGTGACATCATACAGCCATCTTCATCTTGTGCTTTTGAACTCCATCTCCAAAGCACCGACATGATCTCCATCATCACCAGCATGACACCATGATCTCCATCATTGTGTCGCCATTGGGTTTGTTGCACTAACTATGCTTCTACCACTATTGCTAACTCATAGAGATTAAGTAAATCATAAATGCACAAATTCTAAAAGACAACCCTATGGCTCGTGCTAGTTGTCGTACTCATTGACATGCAAGTCGTGATGATTCTATACAAAACATGATCATCTCATACATCACAAATATCTCATCATGTCACTGGCCACATCACATCACAACATATCGTGCAAAAACAAGTTAGAAGTCCTCTACTTGTTGTTGCATGTTTTACATGGCTGCTACGGGTAACTAGCAAGAACTGTTCTTACCTACGCAAAGAAACAATGTTTTTATTCAAGTTGCTATTTAACCTTCTACAAGGACCTCCTGTGTCGAATCCGATTCAACTAAAGTGGGAGAGATAAACACCCGCAAGCCATCTTTATGAAACAAATTGTATGTTAGTCGATGGAACCGGTCTCTCGTACGTGGATGATCAAGGTTGGTCTTGGCCGCTTGATCCCACAATACCGTCAAAACAAAATAATACTAAGGAAGTAAGCAATTTGAATATCAACGCCCACAAACTCCTTTGTGTTATACTCGTGCATGTTATCTACGCATAGACCTTGCTCATGATGCCACTGTTGGGGTACGTCGCATTTGAAACAAAAAAATTCCTACGGTCACCAAGATCAATCTGTGGATATCAACATCTATGAGAGGGGTACATACCCTTGTAGATCGTTAACCGGGAGCACTGAGAAAATGATTTATGTAGTCGAACGTTTTTGCGATCCAATCACGATCAGTTCCGCGATCCAATCACGAAAGTCCCGATCAAGTGCCGAATGGACGACATCTCCGTGTTCACCACACGTACAGCCCGATGGCGCCTTCACCACCTTGATCCAGCGAGCGTGGGTGAAGTGGAATATTAGATCTCCGGTAGCACAACGACGTGGTGGCGGTGGTGGTGCATCAGGAGCCGCCCCTGGAGGTGGTTGTACCGCCGGTTGGGGATCCGACGACCCAGGAGGTGTTGCGCTCGGCGTTCGACCCGAGGCGTTGGGCCGAGTCTGAGTCCGGGATTGGCGAAGACCGAGTCATGGTCGGCTCAGTGGCGCAGGCAAATCCGGCTGCACCGGTGGCACCTTGTGCCGCTGCAAGGCGCTTGGTGACCCGGTCGCTGTCACGTGGGACAGAGGAGTGAGAGCAGCTGAGCCGCGCCGCGGCTGTGACCGGGGCGAGCTCCTCGGCCGGCGGGTAGGCGATGGTGCTGCCGACAGCTGCTGACGTGATGGCCCGGTACAAACATGGGGTTGTCACCTTCGCCTACTCGACGAAGAGAAACCTTAAGCTGGTGGATAGGGTGCTCTAGATAAGTTTTTTCGCAGAACCATTCTTTCTGTCTGTTCTGTGGTTTGTGTGCGACAGCGCACTCAGTGGGTGTAGTCCCCGAGATTCAGGCCGGCTGCGCAGCTTCGTGGAAGCCGGGCCAAATCTTATCTTCTTCTGATCTTCATCCTTCCCTTAGGCCGACCAGGCGAAGCGTGAGTCGCTCTTCTAGGAGGCGGTCACTCTATGCCGTTATAGCAAGAACTTCTACTTCAAGGTCCGCACGGATCTTGAGACTCGGACGACCGAGCTGGAGGGGGCTAAGGGTAAGTCTACGTAGTGGTGGGTGCACGCGAGAGCACCCATTGGGTGTAGTTCTTGAGATTCAGGCTGGCTGCATGGCTTTGCAGTAGCTGGGCCTAATGTTATGTGCTTTGTGTTACTGCAATCGAGCCGGCCCGTGACTTCATTTTTGTGCAGTGGCGCCACGGCCGAGGTGGAGGAGCTGCGTTTCTCGCTTGCCGATGTTCGGGGCCAAGCATGACGAGATTGCCGGGGAGCGCAACCGGGTGGAGAAGGACCTAGGTGCCGAGCGGGCGGCCATGGCATCGTTGAAGGCGGAGGTCGAGCGGCTTGCCGGAGCGCTCCAGGACGAGAAGGCAGCGAGAGAGGCGGCACGGCAGGCGTAAGTTTCCAGTGATGAGGCGGCGACAACCCTCTGGGCCGAGGTTTCTTGGATCGGGGAGGAGGCACGCCGGGCGATGGCGCTCAAGGAGAGAGCGGGGCGGGAGGCGACCGACGTGCTTAGCCTTTTCCACGAGGTGGAAAACACGTTCGCCGGTAAGCGTCGTTGCTCTTGTTTGTTGTGTTTCGCGAGCTCCTCTTTTTCTTATCGTCTTTCTTTGGGCCAGCTCGATTCCCAGAAACGCACGCGCGGGCGGACCGGGCCGTGAAGGCCCGCCGGGAGAAGCAGCACCGGGCCAACTGCGAGCCGGACGTTGATTGGCTGGATGGCAGAGGAGATGGCCCACGCCTGTGAGACCCGGGTGGATTTCCTATGGGTCCTTTATGATCGGCTACTGAAGGTGAGTCAGAACATCGTTCGGGCCCTTTGGTCTGACCAGGCGGAGGGGGTTCCAGCCAACCAGGTCGCGGCGTGGCCGGAGCATGCCGTGGATCGCTTTGAAGCATGGAGGGTGTCGTCTGCGAGGGGCGGGGCCAGGATCACTCTGACCTTTGCCATCTCCTGGTATTCAGGTATTAACCTCGGCCAGCTGGCCACCATGGGAGCAACATCGCAGGTGGACCTGGCACAGCGTGAGGAGGCCATCGACTTCCGGGCCCACGAGCTCACTAGCTACGCGACGCTGTACACCTACTACCCCGAGCTGCGTGAGGACGGCATGCCCCTCCCGCAGGATGATTACGGCTTCCCCATTTTTGCCAGCGAGGAGGAAGTAGGGTCTAGCTTGGAGGAGTGTGAAGGCGATGGTGGATCCACCAAGGCGGCCGCCGGGGGTGAGGCCGAATCCTTTGTGCAAGGGACGCATCCGCCTGCTGGTGATGCCGAGGAGCCGCTGACTGGAGGCAGCGAAGTGCCACCGACTGGCGACGTGGAGGTGTCCCCTAATGATGACGCGGAGGCCGACTAGGGGGGCCACCGCCGGCCCCCGATGCTTACACGAGCCTGACGACCCCGCCAGCTGGGACGGGGAGGCACCACTACTGGAGCCACCCGTTATCTTCCTGCTTTCCTTATTTTCAATTTTGTTATCGACAAGTCCACCCACTGGTGGTGTATGTTTTATTGTAACGCACTCTCGGCCTTGCGCCGCTATCTTTCAATTCCGCGTTGTAGTTTTGGTTGTAGCTTGTTGCCGTTTGTCATTTCGTTCGATACTTTTCCTTGCTTTAGTCTTGCTGGCTAGTCGGCTTGCGGACTCTCGCTGGGCAACGAGTGGGTTGCTGGTGGCGGGGTGTTGGTAATTTGGCTTTTTGCAAGTTGAGTTTTTGAACAAAATGAGTAGCGTGGCCGGACCCGGCCCGCACCTTGTCAACATTTCCCATGTACTTTGCCCCCTTTTCCTATGCGCCTGCCAGCCGGACAGCGAGGTTGTGGTTTGTAGCCGGCAAGGGTTAAACCGCCGAGGAGGAGGTTGTTGGAAATATGCCCTAGAGGCAATGATAAAATAGTTAATTTTATATTTCCTGTTTCAAGATAATCGTTTATTATCCATGCTATAATTGCATTGAATGAAAACATAGATACATGTGTGGATATATAGACAAAACAATGTCCCTAGCAAGCTCTAGTTGGCTAGCCAGTTGATCAAGGATGGTTAAGGTTTTCTGACCATATGCAAGTGTTGTCACTTGATAAGTGGATCACATCATTAGGAGAATCATGTGATCGTGCCATTTTGTTGCTATTGTTTTCTGCGTGTCAAGTGTTCATTCCTATTACCATGAGATCATGTAACTCACTTACACCGGAGGAATACCTTATGTGTATCAAATGTCACAAAGTTACTGGGTGACTATAAAGGTGCTCTACATGTATCTCCAAGGGTGTCCATTGACTTAGCATGGATCAAGACTGGGATTTGTCACTCCGCGTGACGGAGAGGTATCTCAGGGCCCACTCGGTAATACAACATCACATACAAGCCTTCCAAGCAATGTGACTCAAGTGCAAGTCACGGGATCTTGTATTACAGAATGATAGAGACTTGCCGGTAACGAGATTGAAATAGGTATAGGGATACCGACGATCAAATCTCGGGCAAGTAACATACCGAAGGACAAAGGGAATGATATACAGGATTATATGAATCCTTGGCACAGAGGTTCAACCGATAACATCTGCATAGAATATGTAGGATCCAATATGGACATACAGGTCCCGCTATTGGTATTGACCGGGGAGTGCCTCGGGTCATGTCTACATACTTCTCGAACCCGCAGGGTCTGCACACTTAAGGTTCGGTGACGTTTTAGTATAGTTGAGTTATATGTGTTGGTGACCGAAGGTTGTTCGGAGTCTCGGATGAGATCAATGACGTCACAAGGGTTTACGGAATGGTCTGGAAACGAAGATTGATATATAGGATGGTTTAATTTGGGTACCGGAAAGTTTTCGGGCATTACCGACAGTGTAGCGGGAGTGACGAATGGGTTCCGGGTATTCACTGGGAGGGGCCCACCCACCCGGGATTGAGCCTAGTAACCCTAGGGTGGCGCACCAGCCCTTAGTGGGCTGGTGAGGCCAGCCCAAGAGGGCTATGGCGCCACAAGTGGAAAAACCAAAGGAAAAGAAGAAACAAGGAAAGAGGGAGGTGGGAAGGAAGGAGTGGACTCCTTCCCCCAAACCGAATTGGGTGGGAATCCACCTCCTCCCATCGGCCGACGCCCTTGGGGCTACCTTGAGCCCCAAGGCTAGCCCCTCCCCTCCTCCTATATATATTGGTGGTTTTAGGGCTTGTGAGACACAACTTTGCCACTTGCAAGTCAAACCTATACCACGTAGTTCTTCCTCTAGATCGGATTTCTGCGGAGCTCGGGCGGAGCCTAGCAGGAGTAGATCATCACCACCATCGGTGCACCGTCACGCTGCTGGAGAACTCATCAACTTCTGTGTCTCTCTTGCTGGATCAAGAAGACCGAGATTGTCATCGAGGTGTACGTGTGCTGAACGCATAGGTGCCGTCCATTCGGCGCTAGATCGGAACGGATCGTGGGACGGATCATGGAATGATAGTGATTTGAATCACGAAGTTGTACCACTACATCAACCGCGTTTCTTAACGCTTCCTGCTTAGCGATCTACAAGGGTATGTGGATCTAATCTCCTCTCGTAGATGAACATCACCATGATAGGTCTTCGTGTGTGTAGGAATTTTTTTTGTTTCCCATGCAACGTTCCCCAACAGAGGTATGGTATTTTGCCGAGCCGGGGTGGGACTTGGGTGATCCGGCAGTCCCCGAGCCAACTGGGCCGACTCGGGGGTGGCCGGAGAGAATAAAAATAATTGTACCATAGCTAGGATGGAAAAGGTAGTCCCCGAGTCCTTCTCTAGGGTGCCGGCTTTTCATTGATTGAATTAAGGGAAGTTACATACATACACTTGTTTTAACTGTAAAATGGGCGGAGGAGTTCTGCGTTGCACAACCGCTCTGTCTCGGAGCCGGAGGCGTCCTTCTTATTCTTTCTTGCCCTGTGAGCATCGATCACATAGTAGGCGTTGTTGCTTAGAGCTTTTCTGATGATGAATGGGCCCTCCCATGGGGCGGACAACTTGTGTTGGCCGGCTATCAGTTGGATCAGCCGGATCACCATATCGCCCTCTTGGAATGAGAGTGGCTTGACCCGCCGGCTGTGGTAGCAGTGCAGGGCCTACTGGTAAATTGATGTTCTGGACAACGCCAGCTTGTGGGCCTCCTCGAGGAGGTTGACGTCGTCTTCTCTAGCCTCTTTGGTGTGAGCCTCGGTGTATAGGGTGACCCATGGCGAGTCAAACTCGATGTCGGTAGGGATGATTGCCTCGACCCCATATACCAAAGAGAATGGGGTGAATCCGGTTGACCGGTTGGGTGTGGTTCGCAGGCTCCATAGCATATCCGGCAGTTCCTCAACCCAGGCACCGACCGAGTGCTCGAGCGACTCGACCAGCCTGTGTTTAAGGCTGGCCAAGATGAGGCCGTTTGGCCGCTCCGCCTGGCCGTTTGACTGCGGGTGGGCCAGGGACGCGAGGTCCAGCCGGATTCCTTGCTCGTTGCAGTAGCGGGCGAGTGCACCCTTGCCGAAGTTGGTGCCGTTGTCAGTGATGATGCTGTTGGGGAGACAATAGCGGACGACAATGTCCTTTATGAATGTGATGGCCATCGGGCCATAAAGCTTCTTGATTGTTCTTGCCTTGATCCATTCCGTGAACTAGTCGACGGCCACCAGGAGATGTGTCACGCCTCCCCGGGCGGTTTGAATGGACCTACCATGTCGAGGCCCCACACGGCAAACAACCATGTGAGGGGGCTGGTTTGTAGGGCCGCAGCCGGCTGGTGGCTGCGCGCCTTGAAGCGGTGGCAGCCATTGCACTTGTCGACCAGTTCCTTTCCTTCTTTTAGGGAAGATGGCGAGTAGAACCCGGGGCGGAACGCCTTGGCCACCAGGGAGCGCGAGGAATCATGGTGATCACACTCACCCTGGTAGATGTCGAAGAGGATCTCGTGGCCTTTGTCCGCCTCGATGCAATGCTGGAATACTCCAGACACGATATGCTTGATGAGCTCGTTGTTGATAATGGTGTAGGCGGCGACACAACTTTGGCTTTGTTGGGCCTCGACCTCGTTGGCAGGCAGGGTGCCGCTCTCGAGGTATTCGAGGAAAGGTTTTGCCTAGGACGGGGCCGTGACTACCGTTAGCACGGCCGCCGTGGCTGGCCTTGTTGGGGCGGGGGCGACTAGCCGGTTTCCGCAATCCACGAGTTGGGTGGGAGGGACCCCGAGGGAGGGCGACAGCCCTCGAGCTGGCTGGAGCAGTTGGTGGGCAGGCTAGAGCCGTAGCCAGTAGGGTGGCGGCAGTCCTCGAGTCGGCGTCGGCTGCCCCCGGGACTGGCGGCGCAGCCCCTGGTTCTGCCGAGATGAAGGTGGACTCGGACTTTGGAGAAGGTGTGATGGAGGGCTTGTGCGGGTGCTCCAAGGATACGCCGGATGGGATGGGCTGCCGGGTGGAGCCAATCTTTGCCAGCGTGTCGGCGGCCTCGTTGTCGGCTCGAAGGATGTGGTGGAACTCATAGCCTTCGAAATCGCCGGTCAACTTCTGGACCAGGAAATGGTAGCTCGCCATGTTTGCGTCTCTAGCGTCCCATTCGCCAGTGACTTGCTGCACCACCAAGTTAGAGTCGCCGAAGCAGAGGATGCGTCGGACGCCGATTTCCTTGGCAAACCGAAGGCCATGCATGGGCGCTTCGTACTCCCCCACGTTATTCGACGCAACGAAGTGGTTCTTCAAGATGTATTGGAACTGGTCCCCCTTGGGGGAGGAGATAATGATGCCGACTCCAAGGTGTGATAGCCTGGCTTATTAGGGATGGTAGATTACTCATATCAATAATGAATACCTTCTTTTCCAGGAGCACATTCAAACAGAACTCACAGGTTAAGCGTGCTAGGCTTGGAGTAGTTCTAGGATGGGTGACTCACCGGGAAGTTGATCCCGGGTGCGCATGAGTGAGGACAAAGTGCGCAGAAAAGACTAGTGGGTGCGCATGAGTGAGGACGAAGTGCACATAAAAGACTAGTACTGATATGTGGGGTCAGTCTAGATCCCGCCAGGAGTAACGACCGTCGACGCGTGTCGTCCGGGGCTCGCGGTTACATGGATGTTTGTGGACAGGTGTGCGGTCATGCTCTACCGACCGTGAAGTTGATCCAGGGTGCGCATGAGTAAGAACAAAGTGCATAGAAAAGAGTAGTATTGATATGTGTAGTCAGTCTACATCCCGCCAGGAGTAACGACCGCCGGCGCATGTGTACGGGGTGTTACACAAGGCCGGTATGCATCTTCGAGTCGTCGAAGTGCATGCTCCAATGGGTGGAGTCGGGAGGTGGCGGGAGGTACTCTGTTTTTGCCCAGTCGATGAGGAAAATAGTTAAGGCTTGCGAGTTGACGATGGCGCGGGACTCATACTTGATGTGGTGGTCGGCCAGCTGGAGAGCCCATTTGGTGATGCGGCCAGCCGCGTCTCGGTTGTCCATAATCTCCCCAAGGGAAGAGGTGCTTACCACCGTGACCGGGTATTCCTGGAAGTAGGGCTTGAGCTTCCGGGCCGCTAGGAACACGTGTAGCACTTCTTCTGGTAGTATCGGTAGTTTTGCTTGGAGGCTGATAGCACCTCGCTCAGGTAGTAGACCGATCGTTCGACCGACTGGGCTCGGCCCGGCTCCGAGCGCTCGATGGCCATGCCGATGTTGACGACGCGTCTGGTTGCCATGATGTAGAGCAACATCGTCTCTTTGTTTGCCGGTGCGGCCAGCACCGACGTGATGGTTAGGGTGCTTTTGAGGTCGCATAGGGTCTCGTCGGCTTCATTGCTTCAAACGAAACCGCCCGCCTTCTTGAGCAGGCGGTAGAGTGGGAGGGCATTTTCTCCTAGCCGGGTGATGACGCGGCTGAGCGACGCAAGGCAGATAATGACCTTCTGGATGCTGGCCAGGTCAGTCGACTGGGCCATCCGCTCGATGGCCCAAATTTTCTCTGGGTTGGCCTCGATCCCCCGCTCAAAAACAAGGAAATCGAGGAGCTGGCCGACTGGTACGCCGAACACGCACTTTTCCATGTTCAACCGTACCTTGAACTCGCACAGGATTGCTAATGTCTCTTTGAGATCGTCCAGGAAGGTGCGGCTTTCTTTAGGTTTGACCACAACATCGGCTACGTAGACGTGTAAATTGCGGCCAAGCTGCCTGTAGAGCCATCGCTGCATGTAGTGCTGGAAGGTGCGCTGGCATTTTTCATCCCGAACGTCATCATGATATAACATAACACCCCAAAGGGTGTTATGAAGGATGTTTTGAGCCGGTCACCCGAAATTAGCCTGATCTAGTGCTAGCCCGAATAGTCGTCCAAGAAAGACAACAGCTCGCAGCCGGCTGTTGAGTCGATCACTTGATCGATACGGGGCAGAGAAAACGGAGCCTTGGGGCATGCCTTGTTTAGGATCGTGTAGTCGATACACATGCACCAAGTCTTGTTCTTCTTCAGCACCATGACTAGGTTTGACAACCAGTCCGGGTGGGAGACTTCCATGATGAAGCTGGCTACTAGCAGCCGAGCGATTTCTTCACCAATGGTCTTCCACTTCTCCTCGGAGAAGCAGCATAGGGGTTGCCTGTCTGGCTTTGTGTCCGGCCGGACATGAAGGAAGTTCTCGGCAAACTTCCTCGGGACTCCTGACATGTCCTTTGGGGACCATACAAAGATATCCCAATTCTCAGGGAGGAAGTCGATGAGATCGCTTTCCTACTTGTCACTACTGTTGGCCCCCACCACGACGTACTTGCTGATGGGGTCAGCCGGGTCCAGGGGGACACTCTTGGTATCCTTGCCGGTGGTCGGCTGGAACCGGGCCTCCGCAGCCGGCTGCTTCAGCTCGGGTTCGGGCATGGCCATCGGCTCACGGGCGAGAGCCATGAGTCAATCAATTTATCGCCGCTCCTCGGTGATGACGAGGGAGTCAGCCAGTGATGACCCATAAGTATACGGGGTCAATTGTATCCTTTTCAAGAAGTAAGAGTGTCGAACCCAATGAGGAGCAGAAGGAAATGACAAGTTGTTTTCTGCAAGTTAATGTCTGCAAGTGCTAAAATTGTAAGTAGTGGGGTAGTTTGATAGCAAGGTAATTTGTAACGAGCAAGTAACAATAGTAGTAACAAAACTGCAGCAAGGTAGCCGAATCCTTTTGAGGCAAAGGACAGGCCAAAACGGTCTCTTATGATAAGCAAAGTGTTCTTGAGGCTACCCGAGAATTTCATCTCGTCACTTTCAGCATGTTGGCTTAATTCGTGTTCGCTACTTTGATAATTTGGTATGTGGGTGGACCGGCGCTTAGGTGTTGTTATTACTTGAAGAAACCTCCTACTTATGATTAACCCCGTTGCAAGCATCCGCAGCTATGAGAAAAGTATTAAGAATAAATTCTAACCATAGCATTAAAATTTTGGATCCAATCGGTCCCTTACGGAATAGCGCATAAACTAGGGTTTTAGCTTCTGTCATTCTCGCAACCCATCATCTAATAACTACTCGAGAATGCATTCCCTTAGGACCAAATAAGGTGAAGTGTCATGTAGTCGACGTTCACATGACACCACTAAGGGAATAACAACATACATATCATCAAAATATCGAACACATATCAAGTTCACATGATTACTTTTAACATGATTTCTCCCGTGACCTCAGGAACAAAAGTAAATACTCACAAATGATAATCATGCTCAAGATTAGAGGGGTATTAAATAGCATAATGGATCTGAACATATTATATTCCATCAAATAAACCGTATATTAATCAACTACAAGATGTAATCAACACTACTAATCACCCACAAGCACCAATCTATAGTTCCGGTAGAAAGATTGAACACAAGAGATGAACTAGGATTTGATAGGAGTTGGTTCTGTTGAAGATGTTGATGAAGATAGCCCTTCCCAAGCCGGGAGAGTTGTTGGTGATGATGATGACAATGATTTCCCCCTCTGGGAGGGAAGTTCCCCCGATGAAATCGCTCCACACGAGGGCAAAAGTGCTCCTGCCCAAGTTCCGCGTCGAGACGGTGGCGCTTTGCCCCGAAAGTCCTCTCCTCCCTTTTTCTAGGTCAAAATGACTTATATACAAGAAGAGGGGCACTGGAGGTGGGCCTAGGTGAGCACAACCCACCGGGGCGCGCTTGGGCTCTTTGGCTGGCCCAGGTGGCTTGTGCCCACCTGGTGGGCCCCCTCTGGTACTTATTTGCTCGAATATTCCTCAAATATTCCATAAAAATTCCTCATAAAGTTTCAGCTCATTTGGAGTTGTGCAGAATAGGTAGGCTGATGTATCTCTTGCAGGTCCAAATTTCCAGCTGCCACAATTCTCCCCCTTTGTGTATACGTTGCATATTATGAGAGAAAATGCATTAGAATTACTCCAAAAAGCATTATTATACAATAAAACAACATAAATAACAATAGGAAAACATGATGCAAAATGGACGTATCAACTTCCCCAAGCTTAGACCTCGCTTGTCCTCAAGCAAAAACAGAAATCGAGAAACATGTCCACATGCTTAGAGAGAGAGGTGTCGATAAAAACAAAAATACGAACATAGCAACATCATGTAACTTATTATAAAAACATCAAACCTTAACATAAAACTTTTATCATAAAACTTTTATCATAGGCTTCTGATGAACAAGTGACAATTCATCACAACATCGAAGTATAAAGCATAAACTCTACTGGAAACCAATAAACTATGTTCCTAGTCAACTTTGCAACTACAATTCATCATCTTTTCAGGAAGGGTCACATAGCGGAGCCTTTAGGCAAGTCCACATACTCAACCATCATTTAGTCTTCTATGATTGCTAACACTCACCGGGTACACATGAGCTGTAAGTGCATCTAGTGCCCCTTAGTGATTTTGGTGGTTTGAAGACTTATATGTTAAGTATCTAATCGGTTCATGAGTGTACACATGATCCATAAGTCGCTGAGGAGTTTGAAATATTCGATGAATATCGACCCCTAAAAATGTATATCTTTGGCTGAAGAAATTGGTCTGAAGCTGAAGAACTGAATCGCGAAGAAATTGCGATGAAATTGATATTCCTCATGAATATATTGAAAATGAGGAATTCGGTGTGTCCTAAAGAAAATCAATCTGAAGACTTTGAAGCGTGGAGATTTATTCTGTCTATTTTATTTTCTTCACTTTTGAGTCATAGGAACACCGTACTGTTAAAGGCGGTCAAAGTAACACGTCGGAATGAATTTCCTCATGATGCTCAACCCAAGCTTAATCCTACCAAAAGCCTCAAGTGAGGAATATGAGAGACATGAGGACTCTCACAGTTGAGGGTCCCGACCGTTACCACAAGTCGCGCCACGTCACTGATCTTATCTACACCAATGGTCATATTATTTAAGGACATTAATGTCAAATCATGTCGGGATGCTCCCGGGCTATAAATAGCCTCCCCCACAACCATTTGCTGGTTGGTTGCTCCGTTGGAAACTAACACTTGTCATAAGAGCAACCCAAATTCCTCAGAGTCTTCGAGAGTAATTCATCAGTGAGGAAATACACCAAACACCAAACAACAAACCGAAAACCAAGTGATTGAGCATCACTCAAGAAGTTGTTCCTGTGTGGGACTGAAGCTTTTTACATTTGAGGACTATGCATCCTCCAGACGGTTAGGCGTCATGGTCTAGAGCAATCGAGAAGTCAATTGTGGATCGCTAGGTGACCAAGTTTATGAGGGTTTGGAAATCTGCCCTGAAGACTTACCACGAGTGTTGAGCGAGGGCTGTGTGTTCTTAGCTCAAGGAGAATATGGTAGGGACTGTGTGTCCCGGGACTGTGTCTTTTGGTTTCAATACCAAGCCACTCCAAACCAGATGTACAATTGTCACGGTAGTTGGAACTGGGTCATCAACCACTGTCTTCGCTGTGAAACGAGTTCTATTTCTTCAACTCTTTCAATTCCTCACATTGGATGTTGAAGATTTTCATTGTCACTGTTTGAAGAATTTGCTGAAGACCTTCTCTGAAATTCGTCAACCCCAAATTCTTCACACAAGTTATTCTTCACCCGATGTCTCTGTGCCTCCTTTCTATGCAAACTGATTTTCATATTCTTCACCTTGAAAAACTGCTGTAGTGATACTTTGCACTCCTGATCCTTTGTTGTTTCTGCTGCAAGTTAGTCATCAGTGAGAAATTTCCTCAAATGGAATTTCCTCAGTGATGAAATTCTAAAAATCTCCTATTCACCCCCCTCTAGTCGATATAACGCACTTTCAATTGGTATCAGAGCAAGGTACTCCCTTGTTCTGTGTGATTTTGGTTTAATCACCTGGAGTTTAGTTATATCGACTGTAGGCATGATCAAGGTTACTGCAGGATGTCCTACTTGCGAAAGAAAGTACTTTCCCTTCTGGAAGACCAAGATGCAGATGCATCTACAAGCTATTGACAATGATCTCTGGTATATTGTGGAACATGGCGTCCCTATCGTCACTGCTACTGTCTCTGCTGCTGATGTGAAGAAATTCAAGGAACTTGATTTTCAAGCAAAGAATATCATCTGTGGCCATCTGAGCAAATGTCAGTATGGGAGAGTGAGTGCTTTGGGCTCAGCAAAACTTATCTGGGAAAGGTTGTCCAAAGTTAATGAAGGACTACCAACCTAGCATGATTCTCGTGTTGATGTTCTTCGCAATCTCTTCAATCGCTTCAAGAGGCTTGACAATGAAAGCTGCCAAGATACCTTTGATCGCCTCACTGACATATCAAATGAACTACAAGCACTGGGAGCTCGAGACATTATTGACCATGTAGTTGTGAAGAAACTACTGAGATCTTTGGATTCTTCATTTGATACTTTAGTTCTGATGATTCAAGAAAGACCAGACTACAAGATGCTTGATCCGGCTGATATACTCGAAAGACTCAATACTCATGAATTCCAACAAGAAGAAAAGAGAGATCTATATGGACCAAGCAATTTCCTCATCTGAAGAAGAAGACTCGGATGGTAGCATTGGTGATCCTGAAGAATTTGGACAGGAGCTTGCAATGCTCGTGAGGAAATTCCAGAAGTTTACAAGACGTGGCTAGTTTGGTAAATCTTCAAGAAGAGATATGAGGAAATCAGAATCTTCATCTGAGGACTACAAGAAAAGAACCTGCCACAAATGCAAGAAATCAGGTCACTACGTTGCTGATTGTCCTCGTTGGGAAAAGGAATCAAAGAAGAAGAAATACAAGGATGAAAGTTTTGACGACTCGAAGAAAAAGAAGAAATCTTCAAAATCCTCATCCTCGAAGTCCCATTGCACAACAAGAATAGTTTCAGAAAGGCTCGCGCACTTATTGGCAAGTAAATGGATTCTGAGGCAGAATCTGAGGAATGTGATGAAGAGGACGGTTCTAATGAAGACTCAGAATATGGACAGGCTAGCCTTGCACTTGCAACCACATTCGTCAGGAAGTCAATCTTCAACCTTGAACAAAATTATAACACCATCCACACTGATGACAATGTTGATGACTTCACTCCAACCTATTGCTTCATGGCAAAAGGTTCAAAGGTACTTAATGATGCTTCCTCCTCTGATTCAAGTGACTGTGAACCTGATGATTATAAAAAACCCAGTTACAGTAAACTTGCTATCATTGCCAGTAAACAACAAACTACCGTGGAAAAACTTCAAAAACTGCTAGACAGAAGCGATGATTCGTTAAATGATGAAATGAATCTTACCCAAATCATCACTGAAGATATGAAAATTCTTCAGTCCAGATTTGATAATCTTCAAGATCGTCATGTTACACTCCTCGCTGATCATGAGAAACTTTCCTATGAATTTCTTCAAAGGAAGCTTGATCTTGAGAAGCTGAGGATTTCTCATGATGATCTTCGTATGGAAAATGATTCATTACTAGCTCAACAGATCAGTGCTGCTCAAGCTGAATTCATTCCTCCATGTCTTAAATGCATCGAACGTGAAACTGC
This sequence comes from Hordeum vulgare subsp. vulgare, assembly GCF_904849725.1. Classification (NCBI taxonomy): domain Eukaryota; kingdom Viridiplantae; phylum Streptophyta; class Magnoliopsida; order Poales; family Poaceae; genus Hordeum; species Hordeum vulgare. The sequence continues at coordinate 373,229,011 of NC_058521.1, forward strand.
TAATTATTCACCAAAATCATCAAATGCTTCTATTGCTACAAATTCTTCAACTGCTCCCGTAGTCTCAAATTTATCACTTGAGGAGACCACAAATGTCATTGATGAAAATGCAGGCTGAAGGAATTGTATGTGACAGGCATATACAAAAGTCTCAAAGGAGACCAAACCCTTTGTGATGTGTTGAAAAAGAAGATCTTGAACAGGAACCCGAGGAAAGAGGGAATTGCCTTTGAGAGGAAATTGAATGCTAATGGATCTTATTGGAAACCTGAGCAGTATCCCAAAACCTCATGGGTTGCTGCTAAAGGGCCTCCTTTTGATCCATCCAATCTAACAGGCTTTTCATGTGAATTATCCTATTCCTCAGATGAGTCATTTGACTCCAACTATAAACTGTTCAAAAATCAATCTGGTGAAGTATTTGCTCGATATGTTGGAACTAACTATAGGAATGGGCTTCCCCTAAGGAAAATCTGGGTTCCCAAAAGTTGCCTTGAAAATTTTCAAGTGAATGTCTTCATGACACCACCTATGAAGAATTTCAACCCCACATCATATTCCTCATGAGGACCAAAGACTTCAAGAGGATCAAAATCCTCAACTGGTCAAACCTATGCTCGTACCCGTGCTAATGCTTCTAACATGCAGGGAAATTACAAGGAATATGAATATGAGCATTATTCTTCAAATAATTATGTTCATAAATCCTCAAAGAAATTCTCTGCATATTCATTTGAGTACTTAATCCCCCTACTGTTAAGAGAAGTGCATTATCTTCAATGCCTCCTTGCTCATATGGTGCTCGCAGGACGATGAATGCTTTACCACCCCTTCAGATGTGGGTGGTGACGAAATTGAACTAATCACTTCTGCAGGTCAGGTCTCCAGATGAAAATCATCATATGCAGAATTTGCTGGAGACATGAGGAAAATGCTTGATAGGACGCAAGATAATATTGATGAAATGAAGTTATTGCACACGTCCTTATAATTACTGTTTATGATGAAATTCCTATCTGATGAAATTGATATCTTATTCTTCAAGTCTGAAGCATATGAGATGGTAAGTTGTACTAATTCATCTGCAGGAGGACAAACCCAAGAGTACTGAGTGGGTTCTTGATAGTGGCTGCACACATCACATGACTGGTGACAAAAGCTTGCTCATGAATATGCCACTGACTCCATCACCCCTGAAGAAAATCACTTATGCTGACAAAGGTAAAAGCAAGGTATTGGGACTTGGCAAAGTAGCTATTTCCAAGGACAGGCACATGGACGAAGTGATGCTTGTTGAATCCCTTGGATTTAACCTTATGCCAGTCTCAATGATTTGTGATCTTGATATGATTGTTATCTTTGGAATATATAGATGTGTTGTCATCATTGAATCTGACAGATCCAAAGTCTTCAAAGGTGTTAGAAGAGGGGATTTGTACATTGTTGATTTCTCTACAGGTCCTCAACCAGCCACTTGCTTACTAGCAAAAACCTCATAATGGTGGCTGTGGCATCGAAGACTTGGTCATGCAGGCATGAGGAATTTGCACACGCTCGTGAAGAAGAAACATGTCATCGGCATTGAATCAGTCCAATTCCTCAAAGACCACCTCTGCGGTGCTTATGAGTCTGGGAAAATGACCAGATCCAAGCATCCCTCAAAGACCATCATGCCAATACTCGTCCATTTGAATTTCTTCACATGGATCTATTTGGACCTACTCATTATTCCACACTAACAAATTTAGCATCTTTATATGGCTTTGTCATAGTTGATGATTATTCCAGATACACATGGGTGCATATCATTTTATATAAAACTGAAGTGCAGGAAGTCTTCAAACGATTTTCCTCAAGGGCCTCGACGAACTTCAGCGTCAAGATCAAACACATCAGGAGTGATAATGGAACAGAATTCAAAAACACTGGTCTTGATAATTATCTTGATGAACTTGGTATTACTCACGAATTGTCTCCTCCTTATAGTCCTCAACAGAATGGTGTAGTCGAAAGGAAGAACATGACTCTGGTTGAGATGGCAAGAACCATGCTTGAAGAATATCAGACTCCTCATCGCTTTTGGCCTGAAGCAATCAACACTGCATGCCATATCATCAACAGGGTATATCTTCACAAAATCCTCAAGAAAACCTCATATGAACTCCTCACTGACAAGAAACCCAATGTAAGTTATTTCAAAGTCTTCGGTGCAAAATGCTGGATTAGAGATCCTCACCATAGCTCAAAGTTTGCACCTAAGGCACATGAGGGTTTTATGCTCGGTTATGGAAAGGACTCGCACACCTACAAAGTCTTCAACACCTATCACGACAAGGTTGTTGAGACTGTAGATGTGCGGTTCGATGAAACTAATGGCTCACAAAGAGAGCAATTGCCTCCTGATCCAGATAAGCTGTCTCCTGAGGAAGCAATAAAGCTCAAAGCTATTGAAGACATTGTTCCAACTGGGGAAATTGATGAGGAGATCATTCCCAGCACTGATGAAGATCAAGAAGATGCTCTTGAGGAAATTTCTCCAGAACCAATTCCTCAGCCCAGACGGAATCCTCAACCAGCTCTTCTGAGGCTTGCAAAAGAAGTAGAACTTCACAGAATCCTCGATGACATCAACGCGCCAGGTCCTCTCACTCGCTCAAAAGCTTGACACTTAGTTAACTTTTGTGGTCATTTCTCCTTTGTGTCTATCACAGAACCTTCGAAAGTTGCTGAGGCTTCCATGGAACCGGAGTGGATGCAAGCCATGCAAGACGAACTTCTTCAATTCAAGCTGAATGACGTATGGGAGCTCGTCAAACGACCAGATCCTCGCAAGCACAATATCATCGACACCAAGTGGATATTCCGAAACAAGCAAGATCAGGATGGTCAAGTGGTGAGGAATAAGGCTCGACTTGTAGCCCAAGGCTACACACAGGTTGAAGGAATTGATTTCGATGAAACTTTTGCACGTGTTGCTAGACTTGAAGCTATTCGAATACTACTTGCTTATGTTAATCATCATAACATTATCCGATATCAAATGGATGTGAAAAGTGCCTTCCTCAATGGTAAGCTTATGGAAGAAGTATATGTGGCTCAGCCCCTAGGTTTTGAGGATCCTAAGAATCCAGACAAAGTCTTCACACCTAAAAAGGCGCTCTATGGTCTCAAGCAAGCCCCTCAGGCGTGGTATGATACACTGAAGGAATTCCTCGCGAAGAAAGGCTTCAAACCTAGTTCACTCGATCAACTCTTTTCACTAAATCCTATGATAATGAACTATTTGTGTGCCAGATATATGTCGATGACATCATATTTGTCTGTACTGACAAATGTTATAGTGATGAATTTGCTTACATGATGAGTGAAGAATATCAGATGTATATGAAGGGGGAGCTGAAATTCTTCTTAGGTCTTCAAATTCGTCAACAACGCAATGGAATCTTCATATCACAGGAGAAATACCTCAAGGATGTTCTAAGGAAATTCGACATGCATGAATGCAAAGGTGCTAAGACTTCAATGTCTACCAACAGCCACCTCTGCACTGACGAAAATGGTAAAGAATTCGATCAGCAGGTATATCGCTCCATGATTGGCTCTTTACTGTATTTATGTGCATCTAGGCCAGATATAATGCTTAGTGTTTGCATGTGTGCACATTTTCAAGCAAAACCGAAGGAATCACACCATAAGGCTGTGAAGCATATTCTTCGATAGTTAGCTCACACACCAACACTAGGATTATGGTACCCCAAGGGATCAAATCTTCATCTTGTGGGATATTCTGATTCTGACTATGCTGGTGACCGTGTGGATTGCAAGTCAACCTATGGCACATGTCATTTCCTCGGAAGATCACTAGTCTGCTCGTCCTCAAAGAAGCAGAACTGCGTTTCACTCTCCACTGCCGAAGCTGAGTACATTGCTGATGGTTCATGTTGTGCTCAATTGCTATGGGTAAAGCAAACCCTCAAGGACTGCGGCATCAACATGAAGAATGTGCCACTCTACTGCGACAAAGTGCGATCAAGATTGCATACAACCCAGTACAGCACTCGAAGACCAAGCACATCCAGATTCGTCATCATTTTCTCCGGGACCATGTCCTCAAGGGCAATATCCTCATCGATCATGTGAAGATAGACGATCAACTAGCAGATATCTTCACTAAGCCCTTGGATGAGAAAAGGTTTTGCAAGTTGCGGTGTGAGATAAATATCTTAGAATCTTCAAATGTTTTGTAAAAACATGCACACATCCTAACACTTATGCAAAATTGATGACTTAGATGTGCAACACACGAAGAATCGATTTTCTTCAACCAATGAAGAATATCACTCTTAGTGTGAGGAAATCAACGAAGAAATTGATTCTCAGGGCCCTACGACAATTGTACGCGGCGTCTGAAATCAACATTCTTATATGGTGGGACACACCACCACCCAACTTGAATTTTCTCAAGTTGAATTTCTTCAAAGATGAATTTCTTCAAAGTTGATTTTCTTCAAAGTTGTTGTTCTTCAAACGTGTCTTTCTTCAAAGCTAAAATTCATCAACATATGCGTGTCTTTCTTCAAACGTGTCTTCAAACGTGTCTTTCTTCAAACGTGTCTTTCTTCAAAGTTAATCAAGATTTTCTTCAAAGTTGTTGTTCTTCAAACGTGTCTTTCTTCAAAGTTAATCAAGATTTTCAAAAACACTTGATGATTTTCATTTGCCTATATATATATATATATATATATATATATATATATATATATATATATACAGACTGTGATTTCAAAGTCCTCAACAACATTCACTTATAGCTATTTCTTCAATTTTATATTTCATCTAAGTGAATGTGATCGGACCCTACTTCCTCTCTATGCTATTCTCACCCAGTCTATTCAATTCTTCATATGCGTTCTACTTGAAACTTTGTTCAAAATCTTAAGTGCATCCTTGTCAGCTGATGATTTTGTAACAAAATCCTAAAATCTTCAAAAATGATTTTTAAATTGTTACACACTAACTGAACCCCACTTCCCACGATCAGATAAGCACGATCTCCACCGCGTTAAACGGTTGCTACACATGTCCTCCGGAGATGAAAGGGCAAGGGTAGTTCGGTCCGAAAGAATCGGCCGGACAGTTTTCACGTGGGCTATAAATATGTCCTTACCCCTTCCGGTCAAAACTCTTTGTTCTCTCTCTCTACCTCCTCTCCGCTACAGCAAAGCCCTAGCGCCACCGCTGGAAGTTTCGCCGTCGGCGAGGAAAAGCTTCACTACATCGACCTCTCCGTCGTCGAAATCACGCCGGAACCGGAGTGTCGTTATCCGCCGCCGCCGTAGCTGTCCTCTGTTGCCAAGTTAGGGCGCAGTGGACTCGCACCGAAGAGCATCTACTGCTGCTTCTTCCTTTGTTCTTCGTGCGTGCTATATATGGTTAATAAAACCCTATTTTTACAGCCCTGTTTCGATCTACTATTTTATCATAGATTTGTGAAACCTGTTTTTCCTCAAGTGTCTATCAGTCCCTATTCCTCAAACACTGCTTATTCCTCAACTGTTGATGAATTTCACTAAGCATCTAAAAGTCTTCACGAGATTCCTCAATTGTGCAAATTCTCGAATCTGTACAACTCTGGAACCCAAGGTCAGAATGCTTGGACAAATTCCTCAGCCCACTGGTCAAATTCCTCAACTTTAAAATTTTCAATTTCATCACATCTAAGAACGCATATGACCTCCACAAATTCCTCGCAACTATACTCTGTTCACATGTACAAAAATGTCAGCTGATGAATCTCTTGGTTCTCATCAACTTAACTCATTTGCAGTGTTTCTTGAAGAAAATCTGCAAGTTTCATCAGAATCCTCAAGAGTTCAATTTCCTTAGCAAAATCCTCAGCTGAAGAAAATGGAAGATGAAAGGAAGCAAAAGGGTGGCAAGAAGCTTGAACAAAACACTGCCATCGATATTCCTGATGACATATACCTGGAATACTGCACACCTGATGAGCAAGAAACCATGCCCAAGAGGAAGATAAGGCTTCAAAAGATAGAACATCGGTGGTCTAAGGAGTGGAAAGAATACAGATTCGTCACTCCAAAGTACGCGAAGAAATTCTTTCTTAAGCCTGCTGGCAAACGGCCTCCTCTCGAGGACTATCAGGATGCACATCCCTCAAGCCTCAAGACAATTGATGACTATCCTGAGGAAAAGACAAAACACTTGTTAAAGCTTCAGAAGCAGGCAGAAGCTGCCATGAGGAAATTCAATGAAGAATCTGCTGCTGCTACTACTTCAGCCACCTCCGCTGCACCTGAAACTTTCGGCACAACCATTCCTCAAGTGAAGTTTGTGCCGCCGAAACCAAAGGCTCCAAAGCCAAAGGAGAATTTGCTTCAAAAGGCTGCACCTGCATCGGCACCAAAACCCTCAGCACCACCAAAGGCTTCAAAGCCTGATCACAAGCAGATTGTGAAGCAACTGTCTACTGTCTCCAGCTCCTCTGTTCCTTCTGCAACAAGCTCAGAGACAATGTCTTCACCAACTTCAGTGAAGATTAAGGTGACTGTTGGGAGAGGAACCAGACCAAGCCCAGGCAAAATCATCAAAGTCCTTTCTGCATCAGAAGGCAGTGATGAATATGATGATGAGACTCTGTAGGCTATCATCAGAAACAAGCAGGAGAGGGTAGCACAAGCTTCAGGCAGCGCCATTCCTCTGGCCATGGACCCAAAAGTCATTTTGGACTACATAAATTATGGTATGATGACGCCAACACACCTATCGATGACTTGAAGCTTCCCCCGGGCATAGCCACATGGTGGCCACTTTCATCAATGAGGCCAAGTGGAAGGAGACGCAAGCCAAACAAGCAAAGATTGCGAAGCTGAAAAAGGAGAAATTCCTCAGACAGAATCTCCTCAGCTTGACGCCTGATGCACTTGTGTCCACTCACGCAGAATTGAAGATTTTGACTCACAAGTACACCAAGCTATCTGATCGTCAAAGTCTCAAGAACAATATCATCAAGTTTGCTACTAATGCAGTTGATGATTAAAACAAAAAAGGCTGCCCCTCCAGCAACACTTCAGCAGCCTGAGATTGAGGAAGAACAACCTGCCCCTGCTGAGGAAATGCCTCAAGAAAGTTGTGCCGATGAACCGGCTATTGAGGAAATCACCAAGGAAACTCCAGCTGATGACTCTGCTCCAGCTGATGAAACTGCTCCAGCTGATGCATCTAAGCCAGCTGATGACTCTGCTCCAGCTGATACTTCTAAGCCAGCTGATGACTCTCCTCCAGCTGAAGAAACTGCTTCAGCTGAGGAAACTGCCAGGACGGATATGACTCTACCTCCTGAAGAGAAAATGCCTTCACCAAAATCTTCAAAGGTGAAGAAAATGACTCCGTCTGCATCAAACCTGGAGAAAACAAGGGCTGCTGAAAAGGAAGCTAAGAAGAGAAAAGCTTACTCAACAGAAGAATCAACTGAGGCCAAGCGCCTGAAATCTCTTGATGAAAATGCTCCGCTGGATGATGTGCCTCTAAACATTGCTCCATCCAATGAAATGACTCCCTTCGAAAGCGAAGACAAGGAGCATATGACTGATGAGCAAATGAAGAATCTTGAGTCTGAGGAACACACTGATGAAGAAATTCAGATTGATGACAGTCCTGAGATTTTCATTCCTCCTGAAGAACCTGCTCAAGGATCAGCTGCACCAGCTGAAGATTTTGGCTCCCCCACCAAGAAAACTCCTCAAGATGAGGAAAAGCAAGGAGAAAATCCTCAGCCTGAAGAAAATCCAAATCCTGCACAAAACCCTCAACCCGAGGCTCAGGATGAAGCGATTCCTCTTCCTGATTAAAATCCTCAACCAGAGGCTCAAGTTGATGACATTCCTCACCCAGAGCAAGATCCTCAGCCTGAGGCACAGGCAGATGAAATTCCTCATCCTGAGGAACATGCTGAAGAAAAAGCCCCTGCGCTAAATCCAAAGAATGCTCTTGTAGTTATCAATCCAGAAACTGCAATGATTGTCTCCCCTCAAGGGAAGAAGCAAAACCTTCAGCCGATGCAGCGTCAGCCCTTCTCCAAGCGGCCAAAGTTTTAGAAGGAAGCATTCTTTGAGGAACGCATGTATTTCATCGGAGAAAATCCTTATGACAAGCCTCGCATCAGGCATATGAAGTTTTGGACCAGGACTCAACTCAACTACTATGCATCTGTGCTTTGTGGAAGAAACAAAAATTTTCAGCACACGCATATTCCTCATGTTGAGCTTGAAGAAATTCCTTGCTTTCCCCAGTACTCAATGTTCTTCATGAAGCATGACTGCTCCCTCTGTGCTCTGATATCTGCGATTGGAATAGCGAAATCGTTCTTCAATTCTATGCAAGTCTGCACATCTCTGGAGATCCAACAGATATCAACACTTGAGTGCTGGAATGGATGACGCAGCACACACACTTCAAGGCCCCTACAAATGAGCTGCTGCGAGAACTTCCTGTGTCAATTCCTTCAAAGCTGGCCGTGAAGACGTATGATGAACGGGAGCTGCCGAATAAGCTGATGGAAGTCCTCATGAAGCCTTTGGCCGAGGGGCAACCACCAAGAACAACCTTCCTGGTCCATGAGCTCAAGTATGAACCCAGGACTGTTTACATAATCCTCTGCAGTGTTCTTGCGCCAATCAAGGGCCATGATCATGAAGAAGATGTCGTAGGCATCATGAAGAATATCCTCTTCAACATCATCCATGGCATTCCCATCAACACTCATGATTTCTTCTTGAGGACTGTGGCGGAAAATGCTATGTCCCCTTTTGACCTGAAGATTTACGCTCCATGGATCATGATTCATCATACGCAGGTCAGGCATCAACTATCATGTTGATTTCAATAATCACCTTGGATATATGCCTCCAATAGAGGTCAACAAGAAGACTTTCGAGCCTATTGGAGGAAATGACAAGTCTGTGATCGATGAAGGCAGTCGGCCCCTTGATGGCCAGTTCCGAGAGCCAGATGCATATTCTTCATGGGATGACACTGAAACCCAGTCGCCAAGTCCTTTTGCTCCAAGGGTGATGAATACCAGGGAGCTACTCCTTAGTCTTCATCAAAAGGTAGATCGAAATCACCAGTGCGTCAAACGCCAGTTCGGCGCCATTATGAAAACCCTCAATGAGACCCAGAATGCCGTGAAGCTTAATAATCATTATCTTCCTGAGGTTTTTGATCGCACCTAGGCCACACTGGCTCATTTGAAGACTCCAGCAGAACTTGAAGAATTGGAGTATACGCATGACTTGTAATGGTCATGGACACCAAAGAAGAAATTCAGGCCAATTCCAGTTCCAGACCTTGAGGACAGTTCGTTTTCTTCATTTCGCACTACTGAATCAGATGAAGACCAACAAGACTATGCCACTGGTCCAAGGAGGAAGCCTGCTCCCAAGAATCCTCACGTGTCTTCCTCAACTACCAAGATGTGAAAGTCTTCACAGGGCGTTAGTCCTCAGTTTTGTCCCTTTTCTTCACTTGATGACAAAGGGGGAGAAATCTGAGAGTTAGTCTTCACGCAGGATATATTTTGGGGCTTACAAACTTTATTTAAAGGTACAAACTCTTGGATCTTCTGAAGTGTTTTATGTAATGAGTTGTAACTTAAGCCCGATGGTACTCTGACGCTTTTGAACGTTTTTCTTCGCATGCTTATTCCTCAAAATATTAATGCACGCATGCTGGAATTCATCAGGTACCATTTCTCATCATGCATTCTCAATTTGTTCATACTATATGCCATATGTATGCATGATTTACAAGACTCAGGGGGGAGATCTCCATGATATAAATCATCAATGTGCATTTGCTGTGAAAAGAAAAATCCTCAAGATATGCACATCTTCAGGGGGAGTCTCTCTGAATCTTGATTTCAAATTCCTCAAATGAGTATTTACACTTCATATTTTTATCCCCGTTGAAGACTTAACCTAATTGTCATCAACCACCAAAAAGGGGGAGATTGTAAGTGCATCTAGTGCCCCTTACTAATTTTGGTGGTTTGAAGACTTATAGGTTAAGTATCTGTGACAGCCCGACGCCGACGTTCCAGAAGATTCCCCTTTTCTTTCCGTTTTCGTCGTGTGATTTATTTTATTTGTCGCATCATCATCGCATCATGCGCATCATCTGCATTGCGTCGGCATCTCCGTTACCACCAATTTTAAAAAACTTGCATTGGTTAGTAGTTGTCGGTTCTCGTCGTTTTCCGTTTCGAGCCCGACCGCACTCGCACGCGCCCGCGGCACCGTCGAAACCCTGTTTTAAAAGTGTGCGTAAAACTTTCTCTGATCGGTTTGAGATTTGACGTGCGGTCCTATTTTAATATAGCAAGGCCGCATGTCAAATTTCGTCGCGATCGGAGTCCGTCTGGTACCCGAACGGTCGACCGTAGCGGCACCGTATTCGGTCTACCGTCGGACGTCTGTCGGTGTTTTATAAATCCGTGCCGCGCCGCCCGTTCTCCCTCTCGTCTCCGTATATTCCCTCTACACGGCCTCGTACCCATACCCGCGTTCGGAATCGTCCGAATCCGACCCCGCGGTTGGATCCGGAGCGCGATTCCGGTTAACCGAGCCCCTTGGTTGTCTATATATAGACCCCCTCTAATTTTCGGACAACCTCCCTCTAATCTCTCCTTGATTTCCATCCCACCTACCAAGCCCTAGCCGCCACAGCCTGCCTCTCTCTCCTCCCTGCGCCGCCGGCCCGCCAGGCCAGATCGGGCCCGGGCGAGGCCCATCCGCCGCCGCCAGCCACCGTGCGCGCCTCCCGCGCCCTATCCCGTCGTCGGCCGGAGCCCCGCCGCCCTCGGGCCCGCGCCCTCCCCGCCGGCCGCGCCAGCACACTGCTGTCCCCGAGCCGTGACGCCTGGATCTCGGTTCCGCCACCGCATGTGTCTGCAACCAGTGCCCCCCGCCCCGCCGGCCGATCTCCCTGTCCGGCATCCTCCTCGCGCCGGCACCATCGGGAATGGAGCCCCGGTGGCCGGATGCGTCCCGTGCCGCCAATCCCCACCGGCTCCCCCTCGCTGCCGAGACCGGAGCTCCTCCGGCGGCTCCCTCCTGCGCCGCCATGGCCATGGCCTCGTGCTCTTGGAGAGCACGGGAAGACGAGGCACTAGCCCGTCGGCCCAGCTGGGCCTCGCCCAGCGCCAGGCGTGCCCCCCGGCCCATCTCCAGCGCGCTCAGCCGGCCCAGCGTCCTCCGCAGTGGCCCAGCTGCCTCCTTCCGTCCAGATCCGGCCCAAGAGGCCCACCCCAAGGTGAGGTCTAATCCTCGCCCTATTATTTTTTTTCCGTTGCGCCTCAGGTTCGGTCTGTTAGAGCTTAATAGCTTTTCTTTCGATTAGTTGCATTTCAGGAAATAAACGTATATTGTTTCACGCGTAACTTTTAATCCGTAAGTCGGATCGCGATATTTTGCTAAGTTGCCCTTTTGTTTAATTCGTAGGATTAATTCTATTTGTCGTTTGACGGAGTTGTCAACTAGAGAGTTGATCTTGGATGTTTTGTTTAGCCCCTGCTATCTTCGGTTGCATTACAAATGCATGTTTAGGTGCTGTTTGCTTTCTCTCAAGTTGCTAGAAATAGTGCTGTTTTAGAGGAGCTGAAATATTTGTAACTCTGGAATCTGCTATATTTTGTTGCTGTCTTGTCTTGCTTCTACCTTTTGATCTGTAGCTCTTTTGAGGTTGGTCCAATGGAGTAAGTTGTAGCCCTTGTGTTTCTCTAGCATGCTGTAAGTTTCATGCCATTTGGAGTCCTGTAGCTATAGGTTTTGCTGCTGTCAATATTGCTTCAGATCGAAAACTGCACTTTCACGAGGTGAAATTTTCACCAAGTCTGAAATAGTGTGCGAGATGGCGTTTTGTGTCTTCTTGTCCTAGTGCTCCTTGCTGCCATGCTAGTGGTTGTTAGTTGTTTGTAGTAGAGCATCTTGCCCTCTTTCGTGTCATGCCTTGCTTGAGCATATCGAAGTTGTGTAGCTCGTAGTTGTGGGGCGTAGAATATGCTATGTGGCTGATTTTGGCAGATTGTAGTGATTTCTTGTTTTGCTCGTAGTTTTTGAACCGTAGCTCCGATTTGATCGTGTCCTACATGAAACTTGCTTAGAATCTTGTGTAGTTTCATTTTATCTTGCTGGTTGTTTGTTTTGAAGTGCTCGTAGATGTCGTTGCACACATATTGCATTCATGCCATCATATCTTGCGGTGCTTGTAACTTTTGATCCGTAGCTCCGTTGGAGATGTTCTTTATGTGTAAATTGCTTGCGTTGACGCGTAGAATCACGTGAACCTATTTTTTTTGCTGTTTAACAACTAATTAAATGTGTTTATTCAGACCTGGACAGAATTGTAAATTAACATGTGAGGTCGTTTCGGAGGTGCTATATGTCATTTTCCGACCTCATTTAAAATACCTAGATAAGTACTTTAATTACGCTTCACCTCTTGCCCTGTTTAATCACATTTAATATTGCCGTGTACCTAATCGGGATAGAACTAAATAAATAGACGTGGAGTATCGTCAATATGCAACTCTTTGCATATTGAACTTCACTTAATGTGTAGTGTTTGATCGCGTGGATTGTCATGCCGTGACTTGCATGTATTCAACTGCTCATGCATCATTTGTGTTGTGCATCGTGTGGTGAATGCCGTGTGTTGATTTGTGTTTCCGGTTTGCTCCGTCTTGATAGAGTTCCGCAAGCGTGTCGGTTGTGAGGACCCGTACGACTACATCGGTTCGTCTGCTTCACGGAGGCATTCTTCTTCCAAGCGGGATCTCAGGCAAGATGATCATTTCCCCAGATACCATTACTATCATTGCCATGCTAGATTTACCGTCTCTATCGTTATGTCTCGTTGCCTACCACATGTTAAATATAAGCCTCTCAACAAGGCCATGAAACCTTCAACCTGCTCGACCTAGCAAACCACTGATTGGCTATGTTACTGCTTGCTTAACCCTGTTGATAGCGTTGCTAGTTGCAGGTGCAACTGCTTCCATGTGAAAACATGGGTTCCTTGTCTTATCACCACATTAATGCTATTTAATTTAATGCACCTATATACTTGGTAAAAGGTGGAAGGCTCGGCCTTTCTAGTCTGGTGTTTTGTTCCACCTTTGCCCCCTTAGTTTTCGGCTACCGGTGTTATGTTCCATAAACGAGCGCTCCTAACACGATCGGGGTTGTTATGGGGACCCCCTGGATAATTCGTTTTAGATTAAAGCTGGTCTGGCAAGGCCCAACATTGGTTTTACATTTTCCCAACATAATAATTTGATAATACTGAAATGCATAGGGAGTTAGCGCTACCCGAGGAGTAATTTTACATAAACAGGGGGGCCAGTGTTGATGGTGTTGGTCCCAAACGATCTGCCTGTGGGGCCACCGCGAGGAAACTCGAGGTTTGGCACTCATAGCTAGTTCCATCCGTCGTGTCGTCAGAACGAGATACGCGGCTCCTATCGGGTACGTCGACACGTCGGGCGGCCTTGCCGGATTAGTTTTACCTTTGACGAGATATCTCGTGCATTGGGATTCCGGTGATGCTTTGGGTAATCTCAGAGTTGAGGTTTTCCACTAGGGAATCCGACGAGCTCGCGAGCTTCGTGATTGAGGATTTCTATGCGGCTTGTGGTAATTTGTGATGGACTAGTTGGAGCACCCCTGCAGGGTTGAATCTTTCGGAAAGCCATGCCCGCGGTTATGTTGCAACGTGGATACTTTGTTTAACACTGGTTCTAGATAACTTGAAGTTAACTTAATTAAAACATGCCAAATGTGTGCGTAACCGTGACTGTCTCTTTCGTGAGATCCTTCTCCGATCGAGGACACGGTGGGGTTATGTCTGACGTAGGTAGGTGTTCAGGATCATTCATTTGATCATCTGTAGTTCACGTCCGCTATGCGTAGATCTTCCCCCTCTTACTTCTTGTACTCGTAAGTTATCCACAAAATATATGCTTAGCCGCTGCTGCAACCTCACCACTTAACCATGCCTCACCCATTATGCTTTGCTAGTCTTGATACCTTTGGAAATGAGATTGCTGAGTCCCCTGTGGCTCACAGATTACTACAACACCAGTTGAAGGTACAGGTAAAGGTTACTTGACGCGAGCGTGTTGATTGTTTATTTAGAGTTGCCTCTTCTTCTTCTTCTTCATCGATCTAGGATGGGTTCCAGGCCGACAGCCTGGGATAGCAAGGATGGACGTCGTTCTTCTTTTTTCGTTTGTTTTCGTCCGTAGTCGGACCCTGCTCTTACTCTTGATGATTATGTAGTGTACTGATGTGACTCTAATGTAGCTTGTGGCGAGTGTAAGCCAACTCTGTATATGTATCTTCTCTTTTCAGTACATGTATTGTAACGATATCCATTCTTGCGACACGACGAGATGCGCTACTATCCCTGACGAGGCCTTCGTGCCAAATTGAGGATAGGGTCGCATCTTGGGCGTGACAAGTTGGTATCAGAGCAGTACCGACCTAGGAGCCCCCTTGATTGATCGAACTTGGCCGAGTCGAGTCTAGTGAAAAACTATTTGAGTCTAGTTATATATTGGAGAGTAGGATTCTTTTTTCTCCTCTTCTATGCTCTGGTGAGGAATCTTGACGTAATATTTTAATTCTACTCCTCTTCTCACTCAAAAATTTTTTAGGATCACGCGGATATTTTTGGAATCTATATGATGCCGATGTGACGGAGTTCTGTCTTGGTGCCTCCTGTCTGACTTGATTTTCTTCCGGGGAGTTGAGCTCCACGGGATTCTTGAGCACATCGTTATCATTCAGATTTCTTAGTATCTCAGAACGAAGGATGTTCGTAATTGCTTCAATACTAGTAGTGGCGAGATAACCCCGATGTCCCCAGTACTGGTGCAGATTGTTCGGGAGTACTGGCATACTTTGCATCATTGTGATCACGAGGGTCTGTTGTAGATGAAGGTCCGAGATTCTGGTTGTGTGTTGACGGATGTGATACAGGTGACGGGTTAGTATAGGAGTTGTGTGATATTACTCCTTGTATCCGTGTACCAGATTGCATGACCAGATATTTCGGGAATTCATAGGTGGGAATTCAAGTAGTTTCTTATAGGACAATCTTCCAACAAATGCATGATGTTAGGTTGGGGTTCGACATCTAGTGGATTCGTTTGTTCACGGTCGACTTACAGCGGTACACGTTGTGTCTTAAAGAGTCCTTGTAGCTTGCTACGACTCGGGGACGCTTCGTATGTCGGGTGCACTGCCTTGCACTTGATGACTACTGTAAAATCGAGCCCGTGCGATCCTGTCCACGAAAATATCGGACGAAATCTCTCTCATGAGTTTGTTCTGGCTAATTGCAAGCCGCATCCTTGTTTTGTTGAATCTGGTAATTCAAGTTGCTTCGATGTCAAGTGTTTATTTCAGATCTTTCCAAGAGGTGTTCTCATATTTTTATATGAGAGTATTAATTATTTTGCTCTATCAGTTGTCTTATCAATTCCTTTCAACCGGAGTTGTTATGTCAAGTCTTTTCAACTGGTGTGCTTCTCTACAACTGACTTCTATCCTCTCCAATTTTGCAAGATCATTCTCTTATTTTATTCCGGAGTTCATCTCATCTAGCCCAAGTCGTCTTTGTTTTCCCCCGCCCTCCCGCCCTTTTCTTTAGTGTTTGGATTTCATCCAAGTGCTTTCTTATTCAGTGATGCTTCCGCTATCTCTTCTTTCTTTCATAACCGGTGATTCATCATGAAGATTCTCAGGAGCTTCGTGTTGCTCTTTATTCATTCTTGTCATCTTTCGGGCGAATTCAATTCAGTTGTCCCTGTTCATCATATCCTTTTCATCCTTGTAATTATTTCCTATGTTGGAAATTTTTATCACTCTATTTTCTTGTTGTTATTTCTCTCTATTCTATCCTGAGCGTTGAAGTTATCTCAGAAATCCTGTTCTCTATTCTTTAGTTATTTCAAGGTGCCAACCTCATCTAGTTCTCGTTATACCGGTGCAATATCTCTCCTTATAATCAGTTGTTTCAACGGTGATTTCTTTTAGTGGGCCCATAACCCATAGGTTTTTTTTCCCAGCATCTGTTTTAGCTCTTGTAATCTTCCGGGGATCTTTAATTCTTTTCAGTTGTGACGTAAGTATGAATTTCACCAGTCATATCCCTTCTTCAAGATCTATTTGAATTAATTCTCTTATTTGGCTCAACCTTGCATCCTTCTTTATTCCGGAGTGTCTCAGCTATTCTTGGTGTTGTTCCTCGTCATCATTCTCAGCTTGCAAATTCGAAGGACTGTTTCTCTCAGTCTTTTTCCATTCTTGTGAAGATTGTCATCTCAGCTTCGCGTTATCCTCTCATTTGTTGTCAATCATGAGTGATCCCTTCTTCCTATCCGGTGCTTCTATGAGTTGTTTTTATTTCTCAATCCTCCGAAGGCCATCTTTTTGGAAGATTCGTTGTTCTCAGCTTTCAGCTTTCATCCTCAATTCTTCTCCATTGTTGTCTCTTCGTTCGTCTCTCGTTTATTCGGTGCCTTGTTCAAGTTCTCTCTCAGGTGGCTTATGTTCTCTTCATTCTCATGTATCTCCATTAATTCGTGGTGTTCCCATTCAATTGTGAATTCTTACCGGTGTTGCCTTCAATTATGCTTCCAGTGGGGTTTTTCTCTCTGTTTCTCCAAGATTCATTTCTACAAGAATAAGTGGTATGCTTAATCCGCTCCTTGTCATCAATTAAACTTGATGAAGGATTAGCATAACATAATTCTTATTCTTGTTCATAAGTAATCTGAATTCTTCATCCGGAGTGGCTCATGGTATCAATTCTTTTCTCAAGTGCCTATATTTCTTTTCCGGAGTTCCAAATTTTCTCAAGTATCTCTTCGTGTTGCTTCATCTAAATCTTGGCAGGTCATAATCATATTCTTTTCTACCTTCATATCTTTGCATCGTCCATTTGTATACGGAGGTCCTTCTTGGTGGTGCATCAAGGTTTTTATCCTTTATCAAATGTTCTTCAAGATTCTTGTTGGAGAACCTCAAGTATCCTTTCTCTTGCATTTATATGTGCAATTGTTCTTCCTTTATCCTTTGAGGTGGTATTATAGCATTCTTGTTAGTGTAGGAGCCTCGAAGAGTATTCCTTTCAAGAATGAGATAATTAAATCCATCGATTCTATGATCATGAGATATTTGCAACCCATGATTTCTTCTTTGAGCTATCTTGGGTTGGATTTCACCTAAAGCTTTTCCTATGGATTGCTTCTATCATGGTGCTTGTCATTAATCCAAGTTCTCAATGTATCCTTTTGGTGTAAGAAGTGTTCATATGTTGTTGCTCCCAATCATTTCTTGTTTCTTTTAGTGGTTGTTTGTCACCTCATATTTGTTGAGATGATTTTCCTAAGCCCACTAGTATCTTGTTTTTGTTGTTGGTTTTCCAACTACTAAGTCAATTCTCTGTCCGGAGGCTCTTCAATCCTATTGTGATGATAGTTGTCATTCTCTCTTCATTCTCTTCTTCCGTATGAGCTAGTTCCTATTCTATTGTCCGGGAGGCATTGTGTTGTTGCTCTTTTGGGTCAATCTTGTTGTTCCATCAAGATCATGGTGTTCCCTTGCTCTATTTACTTGTTTGTTGTGATATAGTCTAATTCTTCCTCCTTTTCGAAGTTTTTGTCCCATTTTCCTACCGAAGTGCTGCCGAAATTTTCCGTGAATTCTTGCTTCTTTCTCATATCATTCCTCATCGCTTTGCAACCTTCAAGGTTCATTGTTTTCACTCGGTTGCCAAAGAAGCGACTAAGTTTTTACCTCTTGTTCTTTCTCATCCTCTCCCCCTTTCATTTCTGGATCTCGGGGCGAGATCCTCTTGTAGTGTAGGAGAGTTGTGACAGCCCGATGCCGACGTTCCAGAAGATTCCCCTTTTCTTTCCGTTTTCGTCGTGTGATTTATTTTATTTGTCGCATCATCATCGCATCATCTGCATTGCATCGGCATCTCTGTTGCCGCAAATTTTAAAAAAACTTGCATTCGTTAGTAGTTGCCGATTCTCGTCGTTGTCCGTTCCGAGCTCGACCGCACTCGCACGCGCCCGCGGCACCGTCGAAACCCTGTTTTAAAAGTGTGCATAAAACTTTCTCTGATCGGTTTGAGATTTGACGTGCGGTCCTATTTTAATATAGCCAGGCCGCCTGTCAAATTTCGTCGCGATCGGAGTCCGTCTGGTACCCGAACGGTCGACCGTAGCAGCACCGTATTCGGTCTACCGTCGGACGTCTGTCGGTGTTTTAAAAATTCGTGCCGCGCCGCCCGTTCTCCCTCTCGTCTCCAGATATTCCCTCTACACGGCCGTGTACCCATACCCGCGTTCGGAATCGTCCGAATCCGACCCCGTGGTTGGATCCCGAGCGCGATTCCGGTTAACCGAGCCCCCCGGTTGTCTATATATAGACCCCCTCTAATTTTCGGACAACCTCCCTCTAATCTCTCCTTGATTTCCGTCCCACCTACCAAACCCTAGCCGCCACAGCCTGCCTCTCTCTCCTCCATGCGCCGCCAGCCCGCCACGCCCAGATCGGGCCCGGGCGAGGTCCATCCGCCACCGCCAGCCACCGTGCGCGCCGAACGCGCCCTATCCCGTCGCCGGCCGGAGCCCCGCCGCCCTCGGCCCGCGCCCTCCCCGCCAGCCGCGCTAGGACACTGCTGTCCCCGAGCCGCGCCGCCTGGATCTCGGTTCCGCCCCCGCCTGTGTCTGCAACCAGTGCCCACCGCCCCGCTGGCCGATCTCCCTGTCCGACGTCCTCCTCGTGCCGGCACCAGCGGGAATGGAGCCCCGGTGGCCGGATCCGTCCCGTGCCGCCAATCCCCACCGGCTCACCCTCGCTGCCGAGACCGGAGCTCCTCCGGCGGCTCCCTCCTGCGCTGCCATGGCCATGGCCTCGTGCTCTTGGAGAGCACGGGAAGACGAGGCACTAGCCCGTCGGGCCAGCTGGGCCTCGCCCAGCTCCAGACGCGCCCCCCGGCCCATCTACAGCGCGCTCATCCGGCCCAGCGTCCTCCGCAGTGGCCCAGCACCGAGCTGGCCCAGCTCCCCAGCTGCCTCCTTCCGTCCAGATCCGGCCCAAGAGGCCCACCCCGAGGTGAGGTCTAATCCTCGCCCTGTTATTTTTTTCTGTTGCGCCTCAGGTTCGGTCCGTTAGAGCTTAATAGCTTTTCTTTCGATTAGTTGCATTTCGGGAAATAATCGTATATTGTTTCACCCGTAACTTTTAATCCGTAAGTCGGATCGCGATGATTTTTATATGCTTTTCGTGTACATTTGCGCATAGAACCCGTTTATAGAACTTGCACATTTAATTGACGTAGTTTTACGCGCCAACCGCCTAGTTTAACGTGCTGTCTAGATAGGATAGTGCCCGTATTTATTTTTCCGCGGGAGTTTGAATTGTTCGTATGTCGTAGAATAAGTGGCCATGTTTTAGGAATCATTTTTGCAGGTATTTTAGATTAGCCGTAGGTATTTTGCGCGTAGTGATTTGCGGTAGTTTATTTTCCCGTGTATAGATTTTTTTTTCTCGCATTTAATGTGTGGCATTATTTTGTGTTGCAAACCCCACATATTTTATATGTTTCCGGGGTAGAAAAATCTCATGGATTTTTCTGTGCAATTAGTTTTAGCTTTCGAGTAAGATAGTTCGCGAGATATTTTGCTAAGTTGCCCTTTTGTTTAATTCGTAGGATTAATTTCGTGTGTCGTTTGACGGAGTTGTCAACTAGAGAGTTGATCTTGGATGTTTTGTTTAGCCCCTGCTATTTTTGGTTGCATTAGAAATGCATGTTTAGGTGTTTTTGCTTGCTCTCAAGTTGCTAGAAATAGTGTTGTTTTAGAGGAGCTGAAATATTTCTAAGTCTGGAATCTGCTATATTTTGTTGCTGTCTTGTCTTGCTTCTACCTTTTGATCTGTAGCTCTTTTGAGGTTGGTCCAATGGAGTAAGTTGTAGCCCTTGTGTTTCTCTAGCATGCTGTAAGTTTCATGCCATTTGGAGTCCTGTAGCTATAGGTTTTGCTGCTGTCAATATTGCTTCAGATCGAAAACTGCACTTTCACGAGGTGAAATTTTCACCAAGTCTGAAATAGTGTGCGAGATGGCGTTTTGTGTCTTCTTGTCCTAGTGCTCCTTGCTGCCATGCTAGTGGTTGTTAGTTGTTTGTAGTAGAGCGTCTTGCCCTCTTTCGTGTCATGCCTTGCTTGAGCATATCGGAGTTGTGTAGCTCATGGTTGTGGGGCGTAGAATATGCTATGTGGCTGATTTTGGCAGATTGTAGTGATTTCTTGTTTTGCTCGTAGTTTTTGAACCGTAGCTCCGATTTGATCGTGTCCTACATGAAACTTGCTTATAATCTTGTGTAGTTTCATTTTCTATTGCTGGTTGTTTGTTTTGAAGTGCTCGTAGATGTCGTTGCACACATATTGCATTCATGCCATCATATCTTGCGGTGCTTGTAACTTTTGATCCGTAGCTCCGTTGGAGATGTTCTTTATGTGTAAATTGCTTGCCTTGACGCGTAGAATCACGTGAACCTATTTGTTTTGCTGTTTAACAACTAATTAAATGTGTTTATTCAGATCTGGAAAGAATTGTAAATTAACATGTGAGGTCGTTTCGGAGGTGCCATATGTCATTTTCCGATCTCATTTAAAATGCCTAGATAAGTACTTTAATTATGCTTCACCTCTTGCCATGTTTAATCACATTTAATATTACCGTGTACCTAATCGGGATAGAACTAAATAAATAGACGTGGAGTATCGTCAATATGCAACTCTTTGCATATTGAACTTCACTTAATGTGTAGTGTTTGATTGCGTGGATTGTCATGCCGTGACTTGCATGTATTCAACTGATCATGCATCATTTGTGTTGTGCATCGTGTGGTGAATTCCGTGTATTGATTTGTGTTTCCGGTTTGCTCCGTCTTGATAGAGTTCCGCAAGCGTGTCGGTTGTGAGGACCCGTACGACTACATCGGTTCGTCTGCTTCACGGAGGCATTCTTCTTCCAAGCGGGATCTCAGGCAAGATGATCATTTCCCCAGATACCATTACTATCATTGCCATGCTAGATTTACATCTCTATCGTTATATCTCGTTTCCTACCACATGTTAAATATCAGCCTCTCAACAAGGCCATGAAACCTTCAACCTGTTCGACCTAGCAAACCACTAATTGGCTATGTTACTGCTTGCTTAACCCTGTTGATAGCGTTGCTAGTTGCAGGTGCAGTTGCTTCCATGTGAAAACATTGGTTCCTTGTCTTATCACCACAAATGCTATTTAATTTAATGCACCTATATACTTGGTAAAAGGTGGAAGGCTCGGCCTTTCTAGTCTGGTGTTTTGTTCCACCTTTGCCCCCTTAGTTTTCGGCTACCGGTGTTATGTTCCATAAACGAGCGCTCCTAACACGACCGGGGTTGTTATGGTGACCCCCTGGATAATTCGTTTTAGATTAAAGCTGGTCTGGCAAGGCCCAACATTGGTTTTACATTTGCCCAACATAATAATTTGATAAGACTGAAATGCATAGGGAGTTAGCGCTACCCGAGGAGTAATTTTACATAAGCAGGGGGGCCAGTGCTGATGGTGTTGGTCCCAAACGGTCTGCCTGCGGGGCCACCGCGAGGAAACTCGAGGTTTGGCACTCGTAGCTAGTTCCATCCGTCGTGTCCTGAGAACGAGATACGCGGCTCCTATCGGGTACGTCAACACGTCGGGCGGCCTTGCTGGATTAGTTTTACCTTTGATGAGATATCTCGTGCATCGGGATTAAGGTGATGATGTGGGTAATCTCAGAGTTGAGGTTTTCCACTAGGGAATCAGACGAGATCGCGAGCTTCGTGATTGAGGATTTCTATGCGGCTTGTGGTAATTTGTGATGGACTAGTTGGAGCACCCCTGCAGGGTTAAATCTTTCGGAAAGTCGTGCCCGCGGTTATGTGGCAACGTGGATACTTTGTTTAACACTGGTTCTAGATAACTTGAAGTTAACTTAATTAAAACATGCCAACTGTGTGCGTAACCGTGACTGTCTCTTTCGTGAGTTCCTTCTCCGATCGAGGACACGGTGGGGTTATGTCTGACGTAGGTAGGTGTTCAGGATCATTCATTTGATCATGTGTAGTTCACGTCCGCTATGCGTAGATCTTCCCCCTCTTACTTCTTCTACTCGTAAGTTAGCCACCAAATATATGCTTAGCCGCTGCTGCAACCTCACCACTTAACCATGCCTCACCCATTAAGCTTTGCTAGTCTTGATACCTTTGGAAATGAGATTGCTGAGTCCCCTGTGGCTCACAGATTACTACAACACCAGTTGCAGGTACAGGTAAAGGTTACTTGACGTGAGCGCGTTGATTGTTCATTTGGAGTTGCCTCTTCTTCTTCTTCTTCATCGATCTAGGATGGGTTACAGGCCGGCATCCTAGGATAGCAAGGATGGACGTCGTTCTTCTTTTGTCATTTGTTTTCGTCCGTAGTCGAACCCTGCTCTTACTCTTGATGATTATGTAATGTACTGATGTGACTCTGATGTAGCTTGCGGCGAGTGTAAGCCAACTCTGTATATATATCTCCTCTTTTCAGTACATGTATTGTAACGATATCCATTCTTGCGACACGACGAGATGCGCTTCTATCCCTGACGAGGCCTTCGTGCCAAATTGAGGATAGGGTCGCATCTTGGGCGTGACAGTATCTAATGTGTTCATGAGTTTACAAAGGATCTACATGTTGCTGAGGAGTTTGAAATATTCGATGAATATCGACCCCTAAAAATGTATATCTTCGGCTGAAGAAATTGGTGTGAAGCTGAAGAATTGAATCGCGAAGAAATTGCAATGAAATTGATATTCCTCATGAAGATATTGAAAATGAGGAATTCAGTTTGTCCTGAAGAAAATCAATCTGAAGACTTTGAAGCATGAAGATTTATTCTATCTGTTTTATTTTCTTCACTTTTGAGTCATAGGAACACCGTACTATTAAAGGGGGTCAAAGTAACACGTCGGAATGAATTTCCTCATGATGCTCAACCCAAGCCTAATCCTACCAAAAGCCTCAAGTGAGGAATATGAGAGACATGAGGACTCTCAGAATTGAGGGTCCTGACCGTTACCGCAAGTCGCGCCACATCACTGATATTATCCACACCAACGGTCATATTATTTAAGGGCATTAATGTCAAATCATGTTGGGATGCTCCCAGGCTATAAATAGCCGCCCCCACAACCATTTGCTGGTTGGCTGCTTCGTTGGAAACTAACACTTGTCATAAGAGCAACCCAAATTCCTCACAGTCTTTGAGAGTAATTCATAAGTGAGGAAATACCCCAAACACCAAACCACAAAATGAAAACCAAGTGATTGAGCATCACTGAAGAAGTTATTCCTATGTGGGACTGAAGCTTTTTACCTTTGAGTACTGTGCATCCTCTAGACGGTTAGGCGTCATGGTCTAGAGCAATCCACTAGTCAATTGTGGATCGCGAGGTGACCAAGTTTGTGAGGGTTTGGAAGTCTGCCTTGAAGACTTACCACGAGTGTTGAGCGAGGACTGTGTGTTCTTAGCTCAAGGAGAATACGGTAGGGACTGTGTGTCCCGGGACTGTGTGTCTTTTGGTTTCAATACCAAGGCAGTCCAAACCATATGTACAACTGTCACATCAGTTGGAACTGGGTCATCAACCACTTTCTTCGCTGTGAAACGGGTTCTATTTCTTCAACTCTTTCAATTCCTCACATTGTATGTTGAAGATTTTCATTGTCATTGTTTGAAGAATTTGCTGAAGACCTTCTCTGAAATTCCTCAACCCCAAATTCTTCACACAAGTTATTCTTCACCCGATGTCTCTGTGCCTGCTTTCTGTGCAAACTGATTTTCATATTCTTCACCTTTAAAAACTGTTGTAGTGATACTTTGCACTCCTTATCCTTTGCTGTTTCCGCTGCAAGTTAGTCATCGGTGAGAAATTTCCTCAAATGGAATTTCCTCAGTGATGAAATTCTAAAAATCTCCTATTCACCCCCTCTAGTCTATATAACGCACTTTCATGAGCAAAACATTTCAACCGGACACATAGAAAGATAGGGGCTTATAGTTTCGCCTCCCAACGAATTCAACTCAAGGGTGATATCAACAGTAATAACTCATGCTACCCTTAATCAACTCGATATATGTGCCTAGATCTTTCCTCACCACATGATGCTTGCCAAAGGATAAAATAAAAAGGAATAGAAAGAAAAATTTGACTCTTGCATGAAAGTAAATACATAAAAGTAAAAGATAGGCCCTTCACAGAGGGAAGCAGAGGTTGCCATGCACTTTTTGTTTGCATGCTCAACCCCTTAGTGCAAGAGAACGTCACGTTATATTGCCCCTTGTGATGACAACCTTTACTATGCAGTCTGTCACTTTTATTCTTCACCATCACAAGTTCGTACAATGCTCAATTTTCCCTTACACTAAATGATCTTACACTTCTAGAAGTAATTTTTATTGCCCTTTTTGCACCAATGACAACTTAGTTGAAGGATCTTACTCAATCCATAGGTAGGTATGGTGGACTCTCAAACGAGATTTGGGTTTAAGTGTTTTGGATGCACAAGTAGTATCTCTACTTAGTGCAGAGTTTTTGGCTAGCAAAGATAGGGGCAAGCACCACATGTTGAAGGATCCATGACAATATAACTTCTATGTGAATATGAACAAACATAATTCATTACGTTGTCTTCCTTGTCCAACGTCAAAAATTTTAGCATATAATAATTTGATGGGTGCTCCCAATCACAAATGATTTCTAGGATAGTGTATTTGCATGTGAATCTTCTCTTCCCTTATTAATTCTTTCATGAGTTGCATCATTGACCAATGCTATGTTTGTCAATCTACAATAAACTTTTCTACTTATAATTTTCCTTGTGTAATGTCATCACTTACCATAAGATTAGCATATGATCTTTTTAATTTATTTCCTTTCTTTTTATTGAAATAAGAAAGTAAAGAAGGCAAAACTCAAACTAAACTTTATTATATATCTCGCACATGATTGCATAGATTGAACACTAAGCAAACTCTTGGAAAGAACTGATCGAACTAAACTTTTATTCATCTAAAGCAAAAGATAACAATGGATCAAACTAAGAAAAGTAAAGGCAAAAGATAGTGGAGATGATACGATACCGGGTCACCTCCCCCAAGCTTGGCGAAAGCCAAGGGGAGTGCCCATACTCCATACTCAAATTTCTTGTGGTTATGAAGGAGGTGGTGATGATGAAGTAAAATCAATCTTGTCCTTCGGTTTCCATGGCAGAGGCTCACCATCATAAGAGGAAGAATGAGTCTCTCGGATCCTGCAACTAGCAGCCAAACTCATACCTTTAAACCTTGCCTCATATTCAAAGACTTGGATTTGAAGGTCGTGGATCTGGCTATGGAGGAAGTTGATTTGCTTGTTGAGGGAGAAGACGATGTCCTTCATGGACTTTCCATCCACCTTGAGATCACGGGTGTAGTCTGCGATCATGAGGTCATTGTTATTGAGCCCACGTTCCACCATCCCCTTGCACCAGAAGACTTCTTGCTCCATAGTTTCAAGCCTGGCCTCCACGGATCCAGTCCCCTTGGGTCCTTGCACATCACGGATGTGCATCACCCCATCACGCATCTAGATAGCTTGAGGGTGTTGCATCACTTCCGGCAGATATGGGTTGATGATGTTGTCGACGAACTTGTCCTTGGAGGAGCTTGAAGCTGCGATGGTGGATTGGATGTGACAAAAGAAAATATGATATTTCTCTGTGATACAGAGGTCAACAGGTTCGGGCGGTATATAAAGATTTTTTTTATCTTGGGGAACAAGTAGAACGTAAGAAAAACGGAGTCCGGAAAGTACCCGAGGTGGGAACAACTCACCGGGGCGCGCTGGGCAAGCCAGGCGTGCCCTGGTGTATCGTGCCCACGACTGTCACTTTCGTGGAAGTTTCTTATTTTCCTATTTTTTTAAATATTCCAAAACATATTTTTGCGGATTTTTCAGAGTCCGTTTACTTACCGTATCACGTACCTCCTTTTTTCACAATTCTGGAGTGTTCCCGAAGATTTCTTTTATGTGTTCTTCCGGTGTCATAGTTTGGATAATATTGCTTTCAACATTAATGGGCGTACCTGAGATATAATGTTTTATTCGTTGCCCATTGACATCCTTTGGGTTAGTACCTTCGGCATTATTTATTTTGATAGCTATGGATCGATAGACCTCCTCGATAACATAGGGTCCTTCCCATTTGGTGAGGAGTTTTCCTGCAAAGAATCTGAAACGAGAGTTGTACAAAAGAACATATTCTCCAACTTTGAACTCACGCTTTTGTATTCTTTTGTCATGCCATCTTTTAAATTTTTCTTTAAATAAATTTGCATTTTCATAAGATTGGGTTATCCATTCATCTAATGAGCTAATATCAAATAACCTCTTTTCACCAGCAAGTTTGAAATCATAGTTGAGTTCTTTGATTGCCCAATATGCTTTATGTTCTAACTCAAGAGGCAAATGACAAGCTTTTCCATAAACCATTTTATAAGGAGACATACCCATATAATTTTTATATGCTGTTCTATAATCCCAAAGTGCATCATCTAATTTCTTAGACCAATTCTTCTGGGACCTATTGATAGTATTTTGTAAGATTAGTTTTATTTCTCTATTGCTAAGTTCAACTTGACTACTAGACTAAGGATGATAAGGTGATGCAATTCTATGGTTAACATCATACTTAGCAAGCATTTTACGGAAGTCACCATGAATAAAGTGTGAAACACCATCAGTCATTAAATATCTAGGGAGTCCAAACCTTAGGAAAATAACTTCCTTAAGCATTTTAATAGAGGTGTTGTGATCAACAACATCCAACATATGTGTATACCCATTAGAGGAAGGAAAATGTCCCATGAAATCAAATCCCCAAACATCAAATGGTTCAATAGCAAGTGAATAATTCATAGGCATTTCTTGACGCTTACCGATATTACCTATTCTTTGACATTCATCACAATATGAGACAAACCTACGGGCATCCTTGAAGAGAGCAGGCCAATAAAAACCAGATTGCAATACCTTATGAGCGGTTCTGTCTACCGCGTGATGCCCTCCATAAGCTTCGGAGTAACATTTCCGTAGGATTTGTTCCTGTTCATGCTCAGGTACACAACATCTAATTATACCATTTACTATAAAGATGTGGGTCATCCCAAAAGTAATGTCTTAAATCATAGACGATTTTTTTCTTTTGTTGGTATGTGAAGCTAGGTGGTATGTACTTATCAACAATATAATTAGCATAATCATCATACCAAGGTGTAATTTTAGGAACATTTATTGCAGCTAATTTTTCATCATGAAAGCTATCATTAATAGGTTGTGGGTCATCAAGAATATTTTGTAGCTTAGACAAGTTATCAGCTATGGGGTTCTCTGCTCCTTTCCTATCAGTGATATGAAAATAAAATTCTTGTAACAGAAGCACCCACCTAATGAGTCTAGGTTTAGCATCTTTCGTTTCCATAAGATATTTAATAGTAGCAGAATTGGTGTGAACAATAACTTTAGAATCAATAATGTAAGATCTGAATTTATCACATGCAAACACTACTGCTAAGAATTCTTTTTCAGTAGTAGCATAATTTCGTTGAGCACTATCCAGAGTCTTACTAGCATAATGGATAACATTCAATTTCTTATCAACTCTTTGTCCTAGAACAACACCAACATCATAATCACTAGCATCACACATAATCTCAAAAGGCAAGTTCCAATTAGGTGGTTGAACAACATGTGTAGTAATTAAGGCTTTCTTTAGTGTTTTGAAGGTTTCCAAACAATCATCATCAAACACAAAAGTAATATCCTTTTGCAAAAGATTTGTAAGAGGCCTAGAAATTTTAGAAAAGTATTTGATGAACCTCCTATAGAAACCAGCATGACCAAGGAAACTACGAATACCTTTGATATCTTTAGTACATGGCATTTTCTCAATTGCATCAACCTTGGCTTTGTCCACCTCAATGCCTCTTTCAGAAATTTTATGGCCCAAAACATTCGTTAACCATAAAGTTGCACTTCTCCCAATTCAAGACAAGATTTGTTTGTTCACATCTCTGCAAAACTTGATCAAGATTGCTTAAACAATCATGAAAAGACTTCCCATAAACAGAAAAGCCACCCATGAAAACCTCAACAATCCTTTCATAGAAATTAGAGAATATAGCAGTCATACATCTTTGAAAGGTAGCTGGTGCATTACATAAACCAAAAAGCATACGTCTATAAGCATAAGTTCCAAAAGGACAAGTAAAAGTCATCTTCTCTTGATCAGGTTGTGAAACAGGTATATGTGAAAAACAGAATATCCATCAAGAAAGCAAAAATGTGTGTGCTTAGATAGTCTTTCTAACATTTGATCAATAAAAGGCAGAGGGTAATGATCTTTTCTAGTTGCTTTGTTTAATTTTCTAAAATCAATTACCATTCTATAGCCTATGCAAATTCTTTGTGGAATAAGTTCATTCTTATCATTACGAACAATAGTAATACCTCCCCTCTTAGGGACACAATGAACACGACTTACCCATCTACTATCAGCTAAAGGATAGATTATACGTGCTTCCAGAAGTTTCAGTATTTCTGTTCTTACCACTTCTTTCATCTTCGGAATTAACCGATGTTGGTGCTCAACAACGGGTTTAGCATCAGGTTCCATATTAATCTTGTGCTGACATAGAGTGGGACTAATGCCCTTAAGATCATCAAGAGTATATCCAATAGAAGCTCGGTGCTTCCTTAGAACTTTCAATAATCTTTCTTCTTCATGTTCTGAAAGGTTAACACTAATAATAACATCATATATCTTTTTCACATCAAGATAAGCATATTTCAAAGTGTCTAGCAATCGTTTTAATTCAAACACAGGATCACCTTTAGGTGGACGGGGACCTCCTAGAGTTTCAATAGGCAAGTTGTGTTTAAGCAGAGGTTGTTGTTCAAAAAAGATTCTATCTATTTCATTTATTTCACGCATATGCAAATCATTTTCATGGTCTAGCAAATATTGTTATAAAGGATCAGTAGGAGGTACAATAATAGAAGCAAGACCAATAACTTCATCCTTACTAGGCAAATCTTTCTTATGTGGTTGTCTACTAAACATGGAAAAGTTAAATTCATGAGATTCATCACCAAAGCTAACATCGACAATTTGTTTCTTACAATCTATTTTGTCATTAACGGTGTTCAAGAAAGGTCTACCAAAGATAATGGGACAAAAGTCATCTTGTGGGGAGCCAAGAACAAGAAAATCAGTAGGGTATTTTATCTTCCCACACAAGACTTCAACATCTCTGAGAATCCCAATTGGTGATATAGTATCTCTATTGGCAAGTTTAATAGTAACATCTATGTCCTCTATTTCAGCAGGTGCTACTTCATTCTTAATTTCTTCATATAAGGAAAAAAGGAATAAGACTCACACTAGCACCTAGGTCACATAACCCATGATAACAGTGATCTCCTATCTTAACTGAGACAACAGGCATGCGAACAACTGGTCTATGTTTATCTTTTTTTATACAGTTTGGCAATTCTAGAAGCTTCATCGCAGAACTAAATAACATGCCCATCCATATTATCGACCAAGAGATATTTAATCATAGCAAGACTAGGTTCAACTCTGATTTGTTCAGCTGGTTTGGGTGTTCTAACATAACATTTGTTAACCACAGTTGAAGCTTTTGTATGTTACTTCATCCTAACAGGGAAAGGTGGGTTTTCAATATAAGCAGTGGGAACAAGTGGATCAACATTGTAAATGATAGTTTCTTCTTTAGGTTTTACCGGTTCTTTAGTTTCTTTAATAGGTGGGTGATATTTAAACCACTTCTCCTTAGGGAGATCAACATGAGTAGCAAAGGATTCACAAAAGGAAGCTACTATCTCAGAGTCAAGTCCATATTTAATGCTAAACTTTTGAAAAGCATCGGTATTCGTAAAATATTTAACACAATCAAACTTAGGTTCAATACCTGATTCTTTACCTTTGTTGAGTTCCCGATCTTCAGAGTTGCGTTTAATTATTTCTAAAAGATCCCACTAGAATTCAATAGTCTTCTTCATAAAAGAACCAGTACAAGAAGTATCGAGCATGGCTTGATCATTAGGAGAAAGCTGAGCATAAAAAATCCGAATAATAATTTCCCTTTTGAGATCATGATTGGGGCTTGAATATAACATTGACTTAAGCCTCCCCCAATCTAGAGCGATACTTTCTCCTTCACGAGGCGAAAAATTATATATATAATTCCGATCACGATGAACTAGATGCATAGGATAATTTTTTTGATGGAATTCCAATTTCAACCGATTTCAGTTCCAAGATCCAATATCATCGCATAGCCTATACCATGTAATTGATTTTAACTTCAAAGATAAAGGGAAAACCTTCTTCTTAGCTTCATCTCCGGGTAAACCTGCAAGCTTAAACAAGACAAAAATTTCATACACATATATCAAGTGCATATCAGGATGTTCGGTTCCATCTCATGCATAAGGATTAGCTAGCATTTATTGTACCATACCGTAAGGAATTTAATATTCAATATTTTCAGTAGGTGTAGTAGGTTCAGGGATAAATAATTATGGTTCCGGTCGAGGAGAAGATACCCCGAACAAACCCCTCAAAGGATTGTTTTCCATAGTAGCAAGTGACAATAAATTTCAGCACGTAGTAATAATGTTTCCTTACCAAATTCTACTTACCAAGAGCGCTTCACTCCCCGGCAACGGTGCCAGAAAATTCCTTTTGATCTCTGGTAGAACTACATCGGTATTTCCCCAAAGAGGAAGGGATGATGCAGTATAGCGACGGTAGGTATTTCCCTCGGTGATGAGACCAAGGTTATCAAATCAGTAGGAGAATCTCCTCACACCACGTAAAAGACACCTGCACACAAAGAACAAATACTCGCAACCTGACGTGTTAAAGGGGTTGTCAATCCCTCCCCGGCAACGGCGCCAGAAATTGGCACGTTGGCGGTCGACTATCTTGACTTGATCTTCCCCAGCAACGGCGCCAGAAAATAGCCTTGATGACCCGCATGTATATGGGGCCAATTGTAGCCTTTTCGATAAGTAAGTGTGTCCAACCTAACGAGGAGTAGAAGGAAATGACAAGTGGTTTTCAGCAAGGTAATCTCTGCAAGTGCTAAAATTTTAAGTAGCGGGGTAGTTTGATAGCAAGATAATTTGTAACGAGCAAGTAACGATAGTAGTATCAAAAGCGCAACAAGGTAGCCCAATCCTTTTGAGGGAAAGGACATGCCAAAACAGTCTCTTATGATAAGAAAAGTGTTCTTGAGGGTACACGGGAATTTCGTCTAGTCACTTTCATCATTTTGGCTTAATTCGTGTTCGCTACTTTGATAATTGGTATGTGGGTGGACCGGTGCTTAGGTGCTATTCTTACTTGAACAAACCTCCTCCTTATGATTAGCCCTCTCGCAAGCATCCGCAACTACGAGAAAAGTATTAAGAATAAATCCTAACCATAGCATTAAACTTTTGGATCCAATCGGTCCCTTACAGAATAGCGCATAAACTAGGGTTTAAGCTTCTGTCACTCCCGGAACCCATCATCTAATAACTACTCCACAATGCATTCCCTTAGGCCCAAATATGGTGAAGTGTCATGCAGTCGACGTTCACATGGCACCACTAAGGGAATCACAACATACATATCATCAAAATATCGAACACATATCAAGTTCACATGATTACTTGCAACATGATTTCTCCCATGACCTCAAGAACAAAAGTAACTACTCACAAATCATAATCGTTCTCAAGATCATAGGGGTACTAAATTGCATAATGGATCTGAACATATAATCTTCCACCAAATAAACCATATAGTAATCAACTACAAGATGTAATCAACACTACTAGTCACCCACAAGCAGCAATCTATAGTTCCGGTACAAAGATTGAACACAAGAGATGAACTAGGGTTTGAGCGGTGTTGGTGATGTTGAAGATGTTGATGAAGATAGCGCTCCCCAAGGTGGGAGAGTTGTTGGTGATGATAATGACAATGATTTCCCCCTCCGGGAGGGAAGTTTCCCCGACGGAATCGCTCCGCCGGAGGGCAAAAGTGCTCCTTCCCAAGTTCTGCATCGAGACGGTGGAGCTTCGTCCCGAAAGTCCTCTCCTCCCATTTTCTAGGTCAAAAATACTTATATACGAGAAGAGGGGCACTGGAGGTGGGCCTGGGTGAGCACAACCCACCGGGACGCCCTTGGGCTCCTTGGCTCGACCAGGTGGGTTGTGCCCACCTAGTGGGCCCCCTATGGTACTCATTTGCTCTAATATTCCTCAAATATTCCATAAAAATTCCTCGTAAAGTTTCAGCTCATTTGGAGTTGTGCAGAATAGGTAGCCTGACTTAGCTTTTTCAGGTCTAGATTTCCAGCTGCCAGAATTCTCCCCCTTTGTGTATACCTTGCATATTATGAGAAAAATGTATTTGAATTACTACAAAAAGCATTATTATACAATAAAACAACATAAATAACAGTAGGAAAACATGATGCGAAATGGACGTACAGCCAGCTTAGAGCCGGCCAGAGCGCACTCGAACAACTTCTTGTAGTTGCCGGCGATGGTTATGATGCCGTGTGGACCTCACAGCTTCATCTTCAGGTAGGCGTAGTGTGGGACAGCCATGAACTTGGACAGGGACGGTCGACCCAAGATGACGTGGTAGGAACTCATGAGGTTGACGACCTCGAACGAGATGAGTTCACGGTAGAAGTTCTCCGGCGAGCCAAACAACACGTCCAACCGGACCGTGTTGACTCGAGAGCAAGAGTGGCCGGGGACGATGCCAAGGAACACCATCCGAGTTGGTTGGAGCTCAAACTCCAGAATGCCGAGCTTCTCCATGGTGTTGCGGTAGAGAATGTTGATGTTGCTACCGCCGTTGATGAGCACCCAGGTGAAACGGCAGGTGCACCACCAGGAGACAAAGGTGGGGTCGAGGACTAGCGCGTAGCCTCGTGGCGTTGGCATTACAGCCGGATGATCCTCCCGCGCTCATGTGATTGGCTTGTCCAACCAGTGGATGTACTGGGGGACCGGCAGGACGATGGTGTTGACCTCCAGCGCGCGCTTGCGCTAGCTGTGCATGTCGTCATCCTCACTGGTGAAGATGATGTAGGTCGCGTCCTACTAGGGGTAGTCATCACGGGCATCGCTGGCTCCCGGCGTAGGAGTCGGTGGTGGCGGCAGTGCAGGCGGCAGAACGTCGCCACACGCGATCTTGGTGAACCAGATGCACTAGAGGGCAGTGTGCATCGCTGGCCGGACCCCGATTTGGAATTTGTAGTGCCCATCGAGCATGGCCTCGAAGGTGTACCTGGCTTGCCACGCCTGCTTACAGTCGTTGGTGTGCTAGCGCCGACTGGAGCCTTGGCCGTCACCCATGCGACCGCCCTCGACGGTTGTGACATGCTGGGCACTTTGGCGGGCGTCCTGCTGGTCGACTTTGTGCTTGCCTTGATCCGACTGGGATCATACGGCTGCTGGAGTCGCAGCCGGCTTGGTCATTATTGGCTTGCTGGCTGCGTCGACGAGTATTGGGAGCTTCATGGAAGACTCGACCACTTCATACTGGTCGACAACAACCATCACTTACCGCGAGGGTTGATGGTTCCCGACGCATGAGCTTGTGCTTAAGGATGGTGCCGTCTCGGCAACCGTCGATGAAGTAATGAATCACCTATACCTCATGGACGCCTCGTTGGAGTTGCACGACTCGGTCCAGCACGTGAGGTAGTCGCAGAGTAACTCGGTTGGGTCCTGCACGCACAGGGCGAGTTGCCGGGGCCGACCTGGGCGCTTGTACGTGCCTGTGAAGTTGCACACAAATGCCCCGTGGATGTCTAGCCAGCCATTGACGCTCCCAGCCGGAAGGCTATTTAGCCAGGTCCGGGCCAAGCCGAGCAGCATGAGGGGCGTGTAGCGTACCGCTACGCACTTTTTTCCACCGGCGATGTCGCCGGCGGTGGTGTAGTCGGGCAACCAATCCTCGGGCTTGGTTGAGCCCTTGTCCTTGGGGGTGTTGCACGCCAAGGTGAAGCCGTTGGGGAAAGGCTCTTTGAGGATCCGCGACCCGAAGAACGGTGGGCCAGCCGTGGTCTTTTCCTCGGCGGTCAGGATTTTGCGAAGCACTCGAGGTGGAAACAGGCGTCCTGGTCGCCAAGCTAACATGTGCTGATTCGTTCGGACGCCGGCGCATGGGGTGGCGACGGTGCCACCGACCGATCATGCTCCTCATGTCGGCCGCTTCATGCGAGATGGCTGTCGTCCTGGCCAGCCAACTCCTGCACGAGGCTACTGACAACCAACGGGCTGCGGTCCTGCCGGCCATGGCTTCCCGTCTGTCGGTTGCTGCCACGATGGTGGGCGTTGGCAGGCGAAGATGCCTGGTTCATCCCCCGTCGGCCAATTACTAGCCGGCGAGGGTCGTCGTAGGTCCTCGAGCGGGAGCCAGCCGGGTCGCGGTATGACTGTGCCGGCTAGGCCTATTGCGTGTTGGAAGCCTCCACGAGGATGCAGATGCACTCTTGCTATGCATCGCAGACTGACTCCACGAGCCCCTCTAGCTCGCTGAGGGCGGCCTGCGTAACTCGCATATTCTTGACGGGGGTGTCGTAGATGGGGCGGCCGCCGGCCAGCTACGGGCCGACGTCGCCGCCGCAGTGTCGCACTTCCGCCAGCCGGCTAGGACCGGGGGAAGCCGACGTGAGGCCGTGGGCTGCGTTGAACTCGCGTCGAGTGGCCTCGAACTCGCGCTGGGTAGCCTCCAGCGTCTCCGCCTCTCAGAGCAGCTACTGGCGATGGCCGTCGAGCTCTTGGGTGGGGATCGCACGATCGGCCATCGCAGGGACGGGTGTGCGGAGCGTGTCCGCCACTGTGTGAAGCGGGGTCTGATATCCGGACGTACCGCCTAGCGAGATGGAGGTGAGCACCTCCACACGGTCACAGAGATCGTCGATGCTGCACGAGAGGTCGCTGGTGCATGTTTGCGGCCGCTCGTTGCAGCCGAGCACATCGGCGGGGTACTTGTCATCAACGACCGCAACGTAGATGCGGTGCGAGCCGAAAGAGATGATGGAGCCGTCGACAGGGAAGTCCACATCCTTGAGATGGCGAACATTGTCGTTGACGCAGTCGAGCTCTCCGTCACGCATGACCAAGCCGTGCGCCACGCGCTCGCCATAAGGGGTAAAGGGTCCCGCCTGTAACGTTACTCCTACCGGCATCACTGCTGTCGGGGATATACCCCACAGTGTAACCCGGCTTGGAGTATGACCTGCAAAGGACTTGGCGACTCACCGGCGGCTCAGCAGTGACCTGGCGGGCGACTCATACTTGTCCCCACACGCGACTTAGATAAATGACGAAGGCCCAAGGCCCGGCGTACATCCTGGCATAAGGCGGCTCATAGAGAGGCTAGGAGGGCCGGCTCACAAGAGAAGGCCCAAGAAGAGGAGAGACTCCCTCACAAAGGAAACAAGACCCGGATTAGGATTCAAGAGAGACTAGTCCTATTCCTACTTCTAGTAGGACTCTACATGTAAACCTACCCCTTCCACCTATATAAGGAGGGGTAAGGCGCCCCAAGAGGGACAAGATTCACAACTTAGGTCTAGACAAGACAAATCATGATATAGACAGATTAGACACCCACGAGATTAGACGTGCCAAGTCTGCACTCTTGCAATCGAGATCCTCATCTTCATCGATGAAACACAAGCAGGACGTAGGCTTTTACCTCCATCGGAGGGGCCGAACCTGGGTAAATCCGCGTCTCTCGATTCCAACCAACCCCTTCAAGCCGCCACATAGCTGCGATTGCCTCACATCTAAGTTCTCTCACGAGGACATCTGCCGTGACAAAACCACGACAGTTAGTGCTCACCATGAGGCTGATCGCACGGTGGAATTGTGTTCTTGAAGGGATCTCTTCTAGGACTCAAAAAGCTTATGACCCGCCGGATCCGTACGAGCCGGCATAGAAGAATCTACATCATCACCATGATAAGCAATTGGACGAAAGAATTAGGGTCGCGTCAGTGCACGCCTACACGGCTTGATCCGTCGAAGCAGACACGAGATTGATTTTGCTGCTGCTACTAAGCGTCACCGAATTGGAAAGATCCGCCCGAGGCAATGTCCGGTTGGTACAATGTTTTTCCCATGAAGTCCCGAGGTGATCAGGACTACAGATCCAGGCTTCACATCATCGCGCACGAGGAAACTCAGCTATTGCTATCTTTCCGTCACGAGATTAGGCTATAATATTGGTCAGAATATTCGCTAAGCTGCCACTACGGCGTACGACCTGCACGAGCAATCTGTTGAAACCAACGACCAGAAGTATGCTGGTCAAACACTGCGGCCTCGCCCCGTCGGCTCCTTGCTGTACCGCGCTGGCACGCCAAGCCTGTTTCGCCTCGCTCGTACCACGTCGGGTCCAGGTCGCATCAGCTCCGCCTCGCCACACCGCGTGTTAGAAATTAGTTAGTAGATTAATTAGCAAGGGATGTGTCCAACCCCGAACGGTCGTGTCTCCTCTCTCTCTATTGCCAACAGGCACCTGTTCTGGAGGGATGCTTCCGAACAGATACCTCTTCTTCGCACATCTTCCAAATGTATATATACTTGAGAATCAATAGAAATCAGGACTGATCGTCCATTACTTTCATTCAATCTCGTTTTACTCCAACACGTTATCAGCCCTTTTCTCTGCCGAGAGCGATTATTAGGCCAGAGAAAGAAGAACATAGAAGCGGCATACCTTGCGTCGATGAAGACGACCATTGACCAGAAGTGAGAGGCCTTCTTGCCCGCAGGCATCCGAAAGTAGCCTCGGCGCCTCGCCCTTCACGCCCGACGGCAGTGCCTGGCGGCACATCAGGCGACGCTCACAGCGTAGCCATGACCTTCGGCCCTGACGCGGAGTCGTATCCGATCCGACCCAGGGCCGGCGGAGTCAATCTTCAAAGCGCGTTGTGGCCGTCGGGTGAGTTGTTTCTTCTCCCGATGTGAGGTACGGCGGCGGGGCACAACATGCTATGGAGATGGGCGGCCTCCCGCACCAGCCTGAAGCAGCCACAACCAGGCGTCGATCAGGCATCCATCAGCGGCGGCAAATCGTCTAGCATCCGGAGAAGTGGCGCCCTCCGACGCAGCGGCCTGATGTATTCATCAGAGCGCATGCTGACACTAGGCGGCACATCCTGATGAGGCTGCTACCGCAGCGACAGCAACAGCATGCCACAGTTGGTTGCGAATGCACATGCAGCAACAGCAACAACATGCCACGGTTGGCTGCACATGCACATGCAGCGGCTTCACCATGAAGCAAGCATGCATCCGTATATAAGATTAAATCATGCTTTGTTTGTCTTCTTATGAATACTTTCGTTCCTCTTCTTATGACTAAGAAACACAAGTAAAATTCGAATGCCCTGGCTCAGTTAGGCACTCCTACAGCGGCCGGCCGACGGGCATCATAGGTCCAGGGAGTCCAGCAACAAGAGCATGTACTGGAAATCCATCATACGTAACGACGCTTCTTCGAAATTTATCGGTGAAGAACTTCGTACATGGACGGACATACATGAAGATAGATCAGAAGATTTTTGTCTTGTATTTGTCTTTTCATGATCCATCACGGATCTAATTCTCGTTCTGTATTATGCATGCAAATCATTTGTGAACGCGACAAGGAAAGATCGCTGGATTGAAGCCGCGCTCTTCGGCGCACAACGTAACGGCTACACTACACCTACAGGACGCGGCGGCGCATCAGCATCAACGATCCAATTTATCGTGTCTCTCGAGAGCAGACGATGCAATCCGTCGATGACGGTTACACATAGCCATAGCCCTTTTGAACAACAACGGGAGGCAACATCCTCCCCGTTGACGACCCAAGCGAATCAGTTTGATTTTTATCCACGCAAAGGAAGACAATCTCTTACATATTCCATTGAGCCCTCAAGCTTAGAATACTTTGCAGATTAATCATTATACTTTCTGCGAATGAAATTACAGAAATATGTTGGCTGCACTTTGAAGCCCTCTGGTTTTCATATATTACGTAAATATGTAAATTATTAAGGTTTGCATCCATATGTATTACTACAGTACTACTGAATGCAAAAGAATATTTTGCGTACATTTATTCCTTTGGAATTTAAGACAATATATATGTCTTTGCCGCAAACATTTTTAAATGCATGCGTTTTAGGAGAACAACCGTCTTTGCAATTAATTTTAATTTTTGCAAATCTTATTGTAATTCAAAACAAGGACCACGTATTCTCATACTTAATATGATGGCATCCAAGTTTATTTGTGAATTACAAGATTATCCACCACTACTGTGAGGTCTACATCTTATCACTAACAAGATGACTACCTTAAAAGTGTTCTTCCAAATTTAATATGTGACTACCTCAAGATATCATAAAGTAATGCTCACATCTACTGCAAAGTTTTGCAGACTATGCATTATTACTGCAAGGTCTACATCATGTCATTCTGATAGATGACTACCTTTAAAGTAATTTTCTTACAAATACCATAACATAAGGTAATAGAATTATAAACATCTACTGACAATAGTCAGACTATGTTTTCTATTACTGCCAGATTTGCACCATATTGGTGATTATCTTCAAAGTGTTATCCTATATAAATTGAGGTCTACACATATGGCTATAAGGCATCAGCCGTACTAGAAGTTGCTCCCCCGAAGCATTCATTCTTGTTGTTCACTATAATATTTTACTATCATAGTAAATATTGTTCTTGCACATTTTGCTTGAATATGTCATAGGAAACTATGAAAATATTTGCATATACCGGTGATTACCTTCTACTACATTCGTAAAATGCATGGCAATGGAGCCTACGTCACTATTTCTAATTATAGTGTCATCCATCCATCAAGATGGATGCCATAATTTATAGCGAGTGTCTCAAACACTATTGCAAGATCCACATCACATTGTGGTTGTTATTTTCATAGTGACAAAGCAATGTTAAAATTGAAAAGTCTATGTTTTTGGCCGTGACTCTAAAGTCACACTTTTTTATCACGAATGAAGCCCAAAACATTAGCAA
Organism: Hordeum vulgare subsp. vulgare; assembly: GCF_904849725.1. Lineage (NCBI taxonomy): Eukaryota > Viridiplantae > Streptophyta > Magnoliopsida > Poales > Poaceae > Hordeum > Hordeum vulgare. The sequence goes on from NC_058521.1 coordinate 373,268,378, forward strand.
AAATTTCATCGCATGCAGTATATGGAAGGTTTACACCCCATGTTCACCAAGCATCACCTTGACGGATTGTGCTCAACAAGATCATTTCATCCATATATTTTATTTTACTCTAAGAAGTAAATTAAACAATGCATGACCATTTCATGTAACACATGGCTATTCTATTGATGCACATATGCATTTTATATGTCACCAACTTCATTTGGTTATCAAATAAGTACATAATGGATGAATATTCATTAACCTTGAATATTTCCCTTAAGAGAAACATGCTGCCATGAGCACATCGTGAATAATCACCCATTCGTTTCTCCAAGACATCAAGTCTATCGCAGCTCACATTTTTGTCACTCAATCAACTTTAAGTTGAGATCTCATGATCAAATATTTTCATTTGAGGATCCGGTTGAGAAGCCCTCAATACACTTTACATCTTCTTATGACAGTCGTACCATTTTCATGATGAAGAAACATGGAATTTCATAAAATCATCAGATTCACCCAACGGGTGCTATTCCATTATTTGAAATTCTTGCTAGTATTGTGAATAATAATTAAGTCATTGGTCACAAAATATAACCATGTTGTATTCAAAGTAAAGTGGAGGCTAAAATACAACCAAAGATGGAACTATTTCTTATTAGTGAATATATCGTTTTCCAACGATCAACGACAACTCTCAAGTTTGTCAAATGTGTGGTTATTTAAACATCGTACCTATGATTACCAAACCCTCAAACATATGGTCAACCCACACCACAAATTTATTAAAAAGGCAAATAAGTTCATTCGGGTATTTGAATTCGCAAACATACGACCACAAACTATTCTGGTAAATGATGTTCTCAAATCTTCATCAGAAGGAGAACCAAAAATATAGTGCAATAAAAGAATGATCAATTCGTTTGCGCCTATGATATGTTTGCATGATTCATTTTTCAGTAATATGGGAGACCTCATGTAATATCCCGATTATCCCCAAAATATTGTTTGCCTATACTTGTACTACCACATGTAGTGCAATGTCCAATATCCTATTTCTTGGACATTATATTTGTTAGTTTTTGAATGTATGAATCAATTCATACCCAGTTTTGTTGCGTACAAAATAATTTTCTAAATCTTACAAAATATCTGGCTTTAAGCCTTACAATCCTGGTTTGGGGTTGATTAGAAAATTATTGACAATTCTATTGGTCACAACTTAACAAGTTGCAAAATTTCCCAAATATCAGATTTTATGTGCACCACATGTGCCATAGGGGAAATTAATTTAAGGAACTCTCACCTTACAATTCTAAATGAGCCAACTCATTCTTCCTTGTACACATTCAGAAGATATGTGGATTACTCAACCGTTATGTGGTATTATATAGATACTTCATGGTACTCATGGAAACATTTATAAATCGATTTCAAGTGTGTCTCTTGTCACACAAAACCATGAATGATATAACTAAATTAATTGCTCAAATTCTCAAAGTAAGAGCAAGTTATTCTAAACAAGGGATAAATCCATTCGAATGGACAACTTTGTTGAACTCATTTCACAAGCAATGTCTGATTATATATAATACTTGATGTACATACCCAGAATGGTTTAGTTCAGTATCTTATCAAAGATAATGAAATTAATAATATGACCAAATTTATAGAATCTTAATTTACTAGCCTCATGCTAGACAAATACAGCATTACACACCGTAAGTATGATATAAATCATACCAACTGCATAGCATACTACTTTCCCCTTGTTGTAATTACGTGGAAATCAACAAAGTATTTCCTATCTGCGATAATTTGATTACATACTGATATCACCACTCCAGCATACATCAATGGGCTCTCAAAGAAAATTAGGGATCTATGTGAGGAATAACAATTTATTCTTCAATCAAAATTATTCATAGCCCGTATGTTGATTGTGTTGGAATTATGCCCTAGAGGCAATAATAAATATAGTTATTATTATAATTCCTGTATCAAGATAATCGTTTATTATCCATGCTATAATTGTATTGAATGAAGACTCAATTACATGTGTGGATACATAGACAAAACACTGTCCCTAGCAAGCCTCTAGTTGGCTAGCCAGTTGATCAAAGATAGTCAGTGTCTTCTGATTATGAACAAGGTGTTGTTGCTTGATAACTGGATCACGTCATTAGGAGAATCACGTGATGGACTAGACCCAAACTAATAGACGTAGCATGTTGATCATGTCATTTTGTTTCTACCGTTTTTCTACGTGTCAAGTATTTGTTCCTATGACCATGAGATCATATAACTCACTAACACCGGAGGAATACTTTGTGTGTATCAAACGTCGCAACGTAACTGGGTGACTATAAAGATGCTCTACGGGTATCTCCGAAGGTGTTCGTTGAGTTAGTATGGATCAAGACCGGGATTTGTCACTCCGTGTGACAGAGAGGTATCTCGGGGCCCACTCGGTAATACAACATCACACACAAGCCTTGCAAGCAATGTGACTTAGTGTAAGTTGCGGGATCTTGTATTACGGAACGAGTAAAGAGACTTGCCGGTAAACGAGATTGAAATAGGTATGCGGATACTGAAGATCGAATCTCGGGCAAGTAACATACCGAAGGACAAAGGGAATGACATACGGGATTATATGAATCTTTGGCACTGAGGTTCAAACGATAAGATCTTCGTAGAATATGTAGGATCCAATATGGGCATCCAGGTCCCGCTATTGGATATTGACCGAGGAGTCTCTCGGGTCATGTCTACATAGTTCTCGAACCCGCAGGGTTTGCACACTTAAGGTTCGACGTTGTTTTATGCGTATTTGAGTTATATGGTTGGTTACCGAATGTTGTTCGGAGCCCGGATGAGATCACAGACGTCACGAGGATTTCCGGAACGGTCCGAAAACGAAGATTGATATATAGGATGACCTCATTTGATTACCGGAAGGTTTTCGGAGTTACCGGGAATGTACCGGGAATGACGAATGGGTTCCGGGAGTTCACCGGGGGGGGGGGGGGGGGGGCAACCCACCCCGGGGAAGCCCATAGGCCTTGGGGGTGGCACACCAGCCCTTAGTGGGCTGGTGGGACAGCCCAAGAAGGCCCTATGCGCCATAGGAAGAAAATCAACGAGAAAATAAAAAAAAGGAGGAGGTGGGAAAGGGAAGAAGGACTCCACCTTCCAAACCAAGTTGGACTCGGTTTGGGGGGGGGAGACCTTCCCCCCTTGGCTCGACTGAAACCCTTGGGGGTCCTTGGACCCCAATGCAAGGCTCCCCCTCTTCCCCCTATATATACGGAGGTTTTAGGGCTGATTTGAGACGACTTTTCCACGGCAGCCCGACCACATACCTCCACGGTTTTCCCTCTAGATCGCGTTTCTGCGGAGCTCGGGCGGAGCCCTGCTGAGACAATATCATCACCAACCTCCGGAGCGCCGTCACGCTGCCGGAGAACTCTTCTACCTCTCTGTCTCTCTTGCTGGATCAAGAAGGCCGATATCATCGTCTAGCTGTACGTGTGCTGAACGCGGAGGTGCCGTCCGTTCGGCACTTGATCGTGGGACTGATCGCGGGACAGTTCGCGGGGCGGATCGAGGGACGTGAGGACGTTCCA